>NC_138871.1:12687610-13287610 GCF_965194805.1 Balaenoptera borealis
GCACGAGCTCTAGGTGCGTGGGCTTCAGTAGTTGTGGCACGTGGGCTCAGTACTTGTGGCTCACGGGCTCTAGAGCACAGGCTCAGTAGTTGTGGCGCATTGGCTTAGTTGCTCCACAGCATGTGGGATCTTCCTGGACAAGGGATGGAACCCGTGTCCCCTGCATTGGCATGTGGGTTCTTAACGACTGCACCACCAGGGAAGTCCCCCTCACCTTTATTTTTGAAGGACATATATTCTGGATATGGATCTAAGTTAATGTATTTTTTCTTCAATGTTTGAAGATGCTGTCTTGTATTCTGCTTTGCATTTTGTGTGTGTGCACAAGATGTGTGCAGTCACTTTTTGTGGACTGCAAAATGAAAATTCAGTTTGTTGTTTTTCAGTAACTTGTTCCTGAATCTGATTGTTTTTAAAGTTTTCTCCTTATGATGTTTCCTCAGTTTGTCTAAGATGTACCTAAGTGTAATTTTCTTTGTGTTTTTCCTACTTGGGGTTTGTTGAGCTTCTTGGATATGTGGGTTAACATTTTTCATCAGCTTTGGGAAATGTTCAGTCATCATTTCTTCAGCTTGTTTTTCTCTCACTATTCTATGCACTGTCAATTTAAGCTGCATTCTGCTGGGTAGTTCTTCATCTTGGTTGGGATTCCTTATAGTTTGTGCTCAGCTGCAGGCTAGGGAGAGAGAGAGAGGAAGACGGAGGGAGAGAGGAGGAGAGAGCGAGAGAGAGAGAGAGAGAGATCTGCAATTCTAGCCTGGGCTCCCTCAGAGGTTGCCTGGCCTGTAGGCTCCCCTAGAATAGCTTTACCTTTGATAACTGGACTCTCTTCCACATGGTCTTTAATCTTCCATGGTCTTCAGATATGACTCGATAGCATGTCAGCTATAGGAGGCCAAGAAACTAAGGAGAAATTATGCAAGGTCTTTTCTGGTCTACATTTGGAGCTGACACAACATCTTGTCTGCCACATTCTATTGACCGAAGCAAGTCACAGGCAGCCCAGAATCAAGGGTGGGCAGATAGACTCCACCTCCTGATGAAGGAGCTGCAGAGTCACATTGCAAGGGATGTGCCACAGGGAGGGAAGTCACTGGAGGAAGGAGTCCTTGAGGGACTGGCGAGCACAGCACCCACACTGCAGTGTAAGGATCCAGGTTCACTCTGCTGAGAAGACGGTGGTTCAATCTGGAGAACACTGGAGACATGTGGGTCATGTTTACTCTCTGGGGCCAGAAGGGATACCATGCTGACTGTTTCCAGCCTCCATGACTCCATGAGAGAAACTCACCACTGGCTGCAGGCCAGTGACTTCAGCCTAGAAATTTCAAAGATTAGGAGAGACTCCTAAGCTCTGTTTTGTAAAGTGACTGATCAATGTTCTGTGACCTCAGGTAAGTTCTGTGACATTCTCAGATTCTGGGGATAGTCAGCAACTTGGGGGCTCTTGTAATATTGGAAAGATTTCTGTCAATATATAACTTTCCCTTTACAACTTCACCTGTCTGAACATAAACCTTAACACATGCAAGCTTATCTCTCAGCTGAGCCTTGTGGTTCCTCGCAAACAAGGAAATTGCTTTGTGTCTCAAATCCTGTTGGGCAGAAAGGTTTGCAGGGCTCCTAGCAAAGTTGATTAGTTCCCATCTTGATAAAATAAACACCTACAAACTTCAAGAGTAATTTCTCAACAGGATAGTGAGCATATGGGTTCTTTCCTTCATTCCTCCCCTCCTTCTTTCTCTTCTTTCCTTTCTTTCTTTTCTTATTTTTCCTCTTGTACTTTTTCCTCTCTCTATATATATTTGATAACATTATTTTGCATATTTAAATGTTCTCAAAACAAATCCCCTGTGATATTTCACAATTTATATATCCAATTTCATGTACCATATTGCTAAGTTTGCAGTTGAAAATTGTACCTTAAATGTGTCAATTAATTTTAATGTGAATTTTTGAATTAATTAATTTCCATTAAACCAAGAGCATTTATTACATATATTAAACATTCAGAAAATATTTTAAAATTAAAATTGTATACATTTTTAAATGATGCAGGGTTTTCCAGTAATAGCAGGTAATCATAGGAGACCAGGACTCCTGCTCCCCTTTGAGACTATAATGAGAGAAAGATACGTTGAATGCCTGCCTTTATGAGGAGGAAAGCAATGGGATGAAGAAAGCAGTTAATACATCTCATAAGCTTTTAATTAATTGGATATGATTCAAATTAATCAAATTAATTGGATATGATTCTTCCCTTACTATCCTTAAAGTGGGTTTTAAGGCTATAAAAATCTACTTTGAAAGGATGAAAACATTCTGCATAATTTCGATCTGGATTCTTTCCTTTCTTAATCAGTTTGCTAAAAGGAATCCACATAAGGCTATAGGTATAGCATGAGGAAAAAGGGGGGAATTCAGCAAGTATAGGTGTCAAGAGAGTTTGAGCAATTTACATGTATAAATCGTATGTGTTTTGGAGACACAATCAAGCCCTAGCCTGTATATCCTGCTTCTACCTGATGATAGAATGCTCTTGTGCATGCATATATTTATAAACGGGTGGATCAGTTACCACTCAATTCATAAAGAGCAACTCAGGTCACATGGCTCCTTTTCGGCCTATAGCCAGCTAGGGATTAATGGCAAATCAGGACGCATATCTCAAAAAGGGAATTGATATCTTCAGAATGGATTATGGCATTATTCCACTACTCTAGAGGTCTGAACTGTGGTTCTCCTGCTGGAGCTTTCTGCAACCTTTACACAGTGTCCCGATCTACCCCAGGCACTTTAGCATCATTGGTCCACTATAGGTCATAGTGTCCACTGCAGGTTGTACTTAGTGCAGAGTCCTCTTCTGGGGATCACTCAGAACTAGAAACCTTACAAGTTATTAAGAAATGAAGCAGAACACCTGACTCCAAGATGTATATGTAACCTTCAGAATCCAAAGAGGACCAATGAATGTTGACTCTACTTTTTAGTTATGAGGGTTGTGTTTTCATTTCGAAGATAATTTCTTGATATTCCCCCAGCCATTCAAATGCTAGAAACTTATTTGCAACTACAGCCAGGACTACAGAGGGAGTTATAGGTTAGTTGTGTGATTTTTCTTGGACTTCTCTGTTCAGCCACTGAATTCTTGGTTTTTAGCTGACTGTGGCTATTTAATTTTGAAAACCTTTGGAATGATTTCTTAAACCCTGGAAAATTGTAGATGATATTTTCAAATATTTTTTGTACTTCTCCTCCTTACCTCTTCCTCTTCAGGACTTCAATTATACACACAATAGACTGCTTGAAGTTGTCGTATCTCACTAATGCTCAGCTCATTTTATTGTATTTTTTCAATATTTTTCCCCATTGTGCTCAATTTTGGATATTTACTATTGCTAAAATCACTAATCTTTTCTTCTGCAGTACCTAGTCTTGTCACTTGAAACTGTTGGACTCTACTGGTCTTGTTTTTAAACTTTATTAGGACAGACCAAAATGGCATTTGGTATAGGGATAATTTTGCCCCACTACTGAAACAAAGCCTTTCAGAGTACACAATATGATGCCTCATGAATTTTGAGATTTTCTTCTCTGGCGTATGGAAACAACTAATCTTGGCTCTGTGTGAGCTCTGCAGGTTTTTCCTCTAATAAGTTCAGAGAAATTTTTCTATGACATCAGTAAATTCTTCACATGTCTGTATCCATCTGTACATTGTTGAATATGGAGGGGAAACTCTGTAGTTATCCTGGGTTATCTCTCTGTGCTGATAATTTATCACTCCAAGGGCATCAGGGAGTCAGATGTATCATTTAAAGAAATTATAGAACCTATCTTAATGGAAAAGTAGCAAGAAAAACATTGTATGAACATTGAAAATAGCAAAAGATCACTGTACTGAAAGGACACTAGACTGATTCAATCCCTCGGCCTCCAGGAAGAAACGCACTGTCTTTAGTCAAATTCGAGCTGCTCCAATCAGACTTGAGCATCTGGAAGACACTGCACCTGTGCTGTGTTATTGAGATTGGCCAGCCCTGCAGCGGTGCCTAACTCTGCCCCATCCCTTGCTAATTTGCATATTGTTGGAGAACAACCCCTTGCCCTGAAGACTTATTAACAGTCTGGTTATATCTTGTGAGAGAATCAGTCCTTGTCAGGACATAGAGTGAACATGGGGGCCCCCACTCAGCTCCTCTGTCTCCTGCTGCTCTGGATTCCCAGGTAAGGAAGGAGAACACTGGGAATTTGCTCAGCCCAGTGTGGTCAGTACTGCCTGGCCCTTCAGGGAAGTCCTCTTATAATATTAGTAATAACATGGATTTTTTTTTTTTTTATGTTTCCAGTCACAGGTGCCAACTGTGAAACCCAGATGACCCAGTCTCCATCTTCCCTGTCTGCATCTCTAGGAGACAGAGTCACCATCACTTTTCGGGCCAGTCAGAGCACTGGCACTTTGTTAGCCTAGTATCAGCAGAAACCAGGGGAAGCTCCTAAGCTCCTGATCTATATTGCATCCAAGTTGGAAACTGGGGTCCCATCCAGGTTCAGTGGCAGTGGATCTGGGACAGATTTCATCCTCACCATCAACAGCCTGGAGGCTGAAGATGCCGCAACTTATTACTGTCCGCAGTTTGGTGGTATACATCCCACAGTGTTACACACCAGAACATAAACCACTCAGAGACGCAGATGTGTGAGACTGGGCTGCCCCAGCTGCTCCTGGAGCCCTCATCTGCTGAGAGTGTTTCTCAGATACACCCACACTTTGAATGTGACTGGAAGGTTTGGTAGGAGTAGCAGGGAGCATCCTCAGCACACTAACTCCCTTTGCCCCTCCTCAGCCCCAGCAGCATGACACTTCATCATCTGATTTAATAAAGGACAGGTGATTACACCTGAAGGGTCTTGTTTATGGTACCAGTCAGGGGTCATTCAGCAAAAGCCAGTCTACATACTCCAAGCAGGGATTTTTTTAAATACATGGAGTGTGAATCTAAACTATAACCTTTTAAAGTCTGGGGAGTATGATATTAAGTGAAGCAGTGGAAGAAATAAGTGATTCCCTGGTGCTCCAGGTGTGGGAATTATGCCCCCTGCTGTGGGAATTGTAAGATTCAGCACCGTCCATGACCGGACCCAGAAGGATACTTACCCCCCTGGAAACTGGGTGAGAATAAGCGGACTTATTACCCACTATAACCTGTGGACCGGCAGAGCCAGTGAACCTACTCTAACCCCACTCAGTTGTAGTCTGGGAACACCTGAAGAGTGCTTACCTAGGTAGATATCCATACACACTCACATGTTGCTCCAGCAATAGCCCTCCTTGATATTTACCAAAATTAGTTTAAAACATATATCCACGTAAAAACCTACACAGGGATGTTAATAGCAGTTTTCTTCATTGTTGCTCAAATATGGAAGCAAACAAGATGTTCTTCAGTAAGGGAAGGGGTAAATAAACTGTTGTATGTTCAGACTGTGGAATATTATTCAGCTCTAAAAAGAAATAGCTATGAAGCCATGAAAAGACATGGAGCAAACTTAAATGCATATTACTAAGTGAAAGAAGTCAATCTGAAAAGGCTGCATATTGTATGATTCCAACTATATGACATTCTTAATGGAAAGACTATGGAGATAATAAAAAGGTCAGTGGTTGCCAGAGATTGGGTGCAGTGGGGGACATAAATGAATAGGCAGAACACAGAGATTTTTCAGGGCTATGAAAATACTCTGTATAATATTAAAATGATGTAAAACATTTCATTATACATTTGTCCAAACCCACAGAATGAACAACACCAACAGTGAACTCTAAGGTAAATTATACACTTTCAATGATCTTGATGTGTCAGTGTAGGTCCATCAATTGTAAGATGTACCACATTAGTGAGTGATGTTGATAATGGGGGCGGCTGTACATGTGTTGGGCTGGGGGCATATGCGGAATCTCCTTACCTTCCTGTCAATTATTTGACCAATATATTTTAAGCGTCATTTATGTTGGTGGTGTGGCAGTAATTTGTTCCTTTTCATTGCAGAATATCTTGTATATGAGTATATCAAAATTAATTTATTCATTCTTTAATTAAGGAGTTGTTTTTAGCTTTTATGAATATAGTTGTTTTTGGAATATTCTTGCAATGTCTTTTGTGGACTTATGTACTCATTTCCATTGGGTACATTCCTAAGAGTGGAAGTGCCAAGTCATAGGATTGGGATGGGTTTGGTAAAATTGCAAAACAGTTTTCCAAAATGGTGAACATATTAAAATCCACCAACCATGTATAAAAGTTCCAGTTGCTGCAGTCTTTTCCAATATGAGGTATTGTCAGACTTTTTAAAAAAATCTGTATTGGTAAACCTGAAATGATGTTGTATTTAAAATTTATATTTCCCTGATGACCAATTGTGTTGAATGACTCTTTATATGTCTACCTATACATGTTTATGCATATTTATGTAATATGAATCACATATAATACATAAATTATATATCATTTGAAATTCTTAATTATAAAGCACTCTATTATCTCTTTTGTTCTTTTGTGTTTGCTTCATGTGTTTATGTGTGTGTTCTGTTCAATAAATTTTTGCCTACCTTTAGGGTCTAAAGATATTTTCCTATACTTTCTTCTAGAAGCATCAGTATTTTACCTCTCACATGAAGACTATACTCTAATTCATATTTTTGCCTGGTATTAGATGGGTCAAAATTTCATTCAAATTTCTCATGTTATTTACATTTCCATATCTAATAGCTCCTCGCCACTTATTGTGAAACAAAAACAAACAAGCAGCTCAATATCAAAAGAAAAAGAATAACCCAACCAAAAAATGGACTAAAGATCTAAATAGACATTTCTCCAAAGAAGACATACAGATGACCAAAAAGCACATGAAAAGATGCTCAACATCACTTATTATTAGAGAAATGCCAATCAAAACAACAGTGAGGTATCACCTCACACTGGTTAGAATGGCCATCATCAAAAAATCTACAAACGATGGATAAGAGTGTTACCAGAGGAGGAGGAACCAAGATAGCGGAGTAGAAGGACGTGCTCTCACTCCCTCTTGCGAGAACACCAGAATCACAACTATCTGCTGGACAATCATTGACAGGAAGACACTGGAACTCACCAGAAAAGATACCCCACATCCAAAGACAAAGGAGAAGCCACGATGAGATGGTAGGAGGGGCACAATCACAGTAAAATCAAATCCCATAACTGGTGGGTGGGTGGGTGACTCACAGACTGGCGAACACTTATACCACAGAAGCCCACCCACTGGGGTGAAGGTTCTGAGCCCCACGTCAGCCTTCCCAACCTGGGGGTCCAGCAACGGGAGGAGGAATTCCTAGAGAATCAGACTTCGAAGCCTAGTGGGGATTGCAGGACTTCGACAGGACTGGGGGAACAGAGACTCCACTCTTGGAGGGCACACACAAAGTAGTGTGCGCATCGGGACCCAGGGGAAGGAGCAGTGACCCCGGGGAGACTGAACCAGACCTACCTGCTGATGTTGGAGAGTCTCCTGCAGAGGCAGAGGGTGGCTCTGTTTCACCACGGGGACAAGGAAATTGGCAGCAGAAGTTCTGGGAAGTACTCCTTGGCATAAGCCCTCCTGGAGTCTGTCATTAGCCCCACCAAAGAGCCCAGGTAGAATCCAGTGTTGGGTTGCCTCAGGCCAAACAACCAACAGGGAGGGAACCCAGACCCACCCATCAACAGTCAAGTGGATTAAACTTTTACTGAGCTGTGCCCACCAGAGCAAGAGTCAGCTATACCCACCACCAGTCCCTCCCATCAAGCCTCTTAGATAGCCTCATCCACCAGAGGGCATACAGCAGAAGCAAGAAGAACTACAATCCTGCAGCCTGTGGAAAAAAAACCACATTTATAGAAAGATAGACAAGATGAAAAGGCAGAGGGCTATGTACCAGATGAAGGAAAAAGATAAAACCCCAGAAAAACAACTAAATGAAGTGGAGATAGGCAACCTTCCAGAAAAAGAATTCAGAATAATGATAATGAAGATGATCCAGGACCTCAAAATAAGAATGGAGGCAAAGATCGAGAAGATGCAAGAAATGTTTAACAAAGACCTAGAAGAATTAAAGAACAAACAAACAGAGATGAACAATACAATAACTGAAATGAAAACTACACTAGAAGGAATCAATAGCAGAATAACTGAGGCAGAAGAACGGATAAGTGATCTGAAAGACAGAATGGTGGAATTCACTGCTGTGGAACAGAATAAAGAATAAGGAATGAAAAGAAATGAAGACAGCCTAAGAGACCTCTGGGACAACATTAAACACAACAACATTTGCATTATAGGGGTCCCAGAAGGAGAAGAGAGAGAGAAAGGACCCGAGAAAATATTTGAAGAGATTATAGATGGAAATTTCCCTAACATGGGAAAGGAAATAGCCAGCCAAGTCCAGGAAGTGCAGTGAGTCCCAGGCAGGATAAACCCAAGGAGAAACACGCTGAGACACAAAGTAATCAAAGTGGCAAAAATTAAGGACAAAGAAAAATTATGGAAAGCAGCAAGGGAAAAATGACAAATAACATACAAGGGAACTCCCATAAGGTTAACAGCTGATTTATCAGCAGAAACTCTACAAGCCAGAAGGAAGTGGCATGATATACTGAAAGGGATGAAAGGGAAGAACCTACAACCAAGATTACTCTACCCGGCAAGGATCTCATTCAGATTTGATGGAGAAATCAAAAGCTTTACAGACAAGCAAAAGCTAAGAGAATTCAGCACCACCAAACCAGCTCTACAACAAATTCTAAAGGAACTTCTCTACGTGGGAAACACAAGAGAAGAAAAGGACCTACAAAAACAAACCCAAAACAATTAAGAAAATGATCAGAGGAACATACATATCGATAATTACCTTAAACGTGAATGGATTAAATGCTCCAACCAAAAGACACAGGCTTGCTGAATGGATACAAAAACAAGACCCATATATATGCTATCTACAAGAGACCCACTTCAGACCTAGGGACACATACAGATTGAAAGTGAGGGGATGGAAAAAGATATTCCATGCAAATGGAAATCAAAAGAAAGCTGGAGTAGCAATACTCATATCAGATAAAATAGACTTTAAAATTAAGAATGTTACAAGAGACAAGAAGGACACTACATAATGATCAAGGGATCAATCCAAGAAGAAGATATAACAATTATAAATATATATGCACCCAACATAGGAGCACCTCAATACAAAAGGCAACTGCTAACAGCTATAAAAGAGGAAATCGACAGTAACACAATAATAGTGGGGGACTTTAACACCCCACTTACACCAACGGACAGATCATCCAAAATGAAAATAAATAAGGAAACAGAAGCTTTAAATGACACAATAGACCAGGTAGATTTAATTGATATTTTATAGGATATTCCATCCAAAAACAGCAGATTACACTTTCTTCTCAAGTGCGCACAGATCACTCTCCAGGATAGATCACATCTTGGGTCACAAATCAAGCCTCAGTAAATTTAAGAAAATTGAAATCATATCAAACATCTTTTCTGACCACAACGCTATGAGATTAGAAATCAATTACAGGGGAAAAAAACGTAAAGAACACAAACACATGGAGGCTAAACAATACGTTACTAAATAACCAAGAGATCACTGAAGAAATCAAAGAGGAAATCAAAAACTACCTAGAGACAAATGACAATGAAAACATGACGATCCAAAATCTATGGAATGCAGCAAAAGCAGTTCTAAGAGGGAAGTTTATAGCAATACAAGCCTACCTCAAGAAACAATAAAAATCTCAAATAAACAATCTAAACTTACACCTAAAGGAGCTAGAGAAAGAAGAACAAACAAAACCCGAAGTTAGTAGAAGGAAAGAAATCATAAAGATCAGAGCAGAAATGAATGAAATAGAAACAAAGAAAACAATAGCAAAGATCAATAAAACGAAAAGCTGGTTCTTTCAGAAGATAAACAAAATTGATAAGCCATTAGCCGAAATCATCAAGAAAAAGAGGGAGAGGACTCAAATCAATAAAATTAGAAATGAAAAAGAAGTTACAACAGACACCGGAGAAATACAATGCATCCTAAAAGACTACTACAAACAACTCTATGCCAATAAAATGGACAACCTGGAAGAAATGGACACATTCTTAGAAAGGTATAACCTTCCAAGACTGAACCAGGAAGAAACAGAAATTATGGACAGACAAATCACAAGTAATGAAATTGAAACTGTGATTTAAAATCTTCCAACAAACAAAAGTCCAGGACCAGATGGCTTCACAGGTGAATTCTATCAAACATTTAGAGAAGAGCTAACACCCATCCTTCTCAAACTCTTCCAAAAAATTGCAGAGGCAGAGGAAGGAACACTCCCAAACGCATTCTATGAGGCCACCATCACCCTGATAGCAACACCAGACAAAGATACTACAAAAAAAGAAAATTACAGACCAATATCACTGATGACTATAGATGCAAAAGTCCTCAACATAATACTAGAAAACAGAATCCAAGAACACATTAAAAGGATCATACACCACGATCAAGTGGGATTTATCCCAGGGATGCAAGGATTCTTCAATATACGCAAATCAATCAATGTGATACACCATATTAACAAATTGAAGAATAAAAACCATATGATCATCTCAATAGATGCAGAAAAAGCTTTTGACAAAATTCAACACCCATTTATGATAAAAACTCTCCAGAAAGTGGGCATAGAGGGAACCTACCTCAACATAATAAAGACCATATACGACAAACCCACAGCAAACATCATTCTCAATGGTGAAAACTGAAACCATTTCCTCTAAGATCAGGAATGAGACAAGGATGTCCACTCTCACCACTATTATTCAACATAGTTTTGGAAGTCCTAGCCATGGCAATCAGAGAAGAAAAAGAAGTAAAAGGAATACAAACTGGAAAAGAAGAAGTAAAACGGTCACTCTTTGCAGATGACATGATACTATACATAGAGAGTCTAAAGATGCTACCAGAAAACTACTAGAGCTAATCAATTAATTTGGTAAAGTTGCAGGATACAAAATTTATGCACAGAAATCTCTTGCATTCCTATACACTAATGATGAAAAATTTGAAACATAAAATATGTAAACACTCCCATTTATCATTGCAACAAAAAGAATAAAATACCTAGGAATAAACCTACCTAGGGAGATAAAAGACCTGTATGCAGAAAACTATAAGACACTGATGAAATAAACTAAAGGTGATACCAACAGATGGAGAGATATACCACGTTCTTGGATTGGAAGAATCAATATTGTGAAAATGACTATACTACCCAAAGCAATCTACAGATTCAATGCAATCCCTATCAAATTACCAATGGCACTTTTTACAGAACTAGAACAAAAAAATCTTAAAATTTGTATGGAGACACAAAAGACCCTGAATAGCCAAAGCAGTCTTGAGGGGGAAAAAACGGAGCTGGAGGAATCAAACTCGCTGACTTCAGACTATACTGCAAAGCTACAGTAATCAAGACAATATGGTACTGGCACAAAAACAGAAACATAGATCATGGAACAGGATAGAAAGCCCAGAGATAAACCCACGCACCTATGGTCAACTAATCTATGACAAAGGAGGCAAGGATATACAATGGAGAAAAGAGAGTCTCTTCAGTAAGTGGTGCTGCGAAAACTGGATAGCTAGCTACATGTAAAAGAATGAGATTAGAACACTCCCTAACACCATACACAAAAATAAACTCAAAATGGATTAGAGACCTAAATGTAAGACCAGACAGTATAAAACTCTAAGAGGAAAACATAGGAAGAACACTCTTTGACATAAATCACAGCAGGATCTTTTTTGATCCACCTCCTAGAGTAATAGAAATAAAAACAATAATAAACAAATGGGACCTAATGAAACTTAAAAGCTTTTGCAAAGCAAACGAAACTACAAACAAGACGAAAAGACAACCCTCAGAATGGGAGGAAATATTTGCCAACAAATCAACGGACAAAGGATTAATCTCCAAAATATATAAACAGCTCATGCACTCATGCAGCTCAATATTAAAAAAAACAAACAACCCAATCAAAACATGGGCAGAAGACCTAAATAGACATTTCTCCAAAGAAGACATACAGGTGGCCAAGAAGCACATGAAAAGCTGCTCAACATCACTAATTATTAGAGAAATGCAAATCAAAACTACAATGAGGTATCACCTCACACCAGTTAGAATGGGCATCATAAGAACATCTACAAACAACAAATGCTGGAGAGGGTGTGGAGAAAAGGAAACCCTCTTGCACTCTTGGTGGGAATGTAAATTGATACAGCCACTATGGAGAACAGTATGGAGGTTCCTTAAAAAACTAAAACTAGATTTACCATATGATCCAGCAATCCCACTACTGGGCGTATACCCAGAGAAAATCATAATTCAAAAAGACACATGCACCCCAATGTTCATTGCAGCACTATTTACAGTAGCCAGGTCACGGAAGCAACCTAAATGCCCGTTGACAGACGAATGGATAAAGAAGATGTGGTACATATATACAATGGAATATTACTCAGCCATAAAAAGGAACTAAAGTGGGTCATTTGCAGAGACATGGATGGATCTAGAGACTGTCATACAGAGTGAAGTAAGTCAGAAAGAGAAAAACAAATATCGTATATTAACGCATGTATGTGGAGCCTAGAAAAATGGTACAGATGAACCTGTTTGCAGGGCAGAAATACAGATGCAGATGTAGAGAACAAACGTATGGACACCAAGGGGGGAAAGTGGTGGTGGGGTGTGGTGTGAGGAATTGGGAGACTGGGATTGACATATATACTCTAATATGTATAAAATGGATAACTCATAAGAACCTGCTGTATAAAAAAATACAAAAAAAGAAGACATAATAGTAAGTGTTGACAAAAAGGAGGAAAAACTGGAAACTTCATTCATTCTTGGTGCGAATATAAAATGTGCAGCTACTTTGGAAAACAGTTTGGCAGTTCCTCAAAGTGTCAAGCATAGAGTTACCACATAACCCCAGCAATTTCACTCTTAGGTTTCAACGCAAGAGGAATGAAAATCTATGTCCACACAAAAACTTGTACAAAAATGTTCACAGCAGCACTATTCCTAACAGCTAAATGCAGAAATGACTCAGTGATCATCAACTGATGAATGGATAAATAAAATGTGGCAATTCACACCATGGAATATTATTCAGCAATAAAAAGGAATGAAATACTAATAAATGGTACAACGTGGATGAACGTTGAAGACATGCAGAGTGGAAGAAGCCAATCCCAAAAGATCACAGATGGTGCAGAGATCAATGAAGAGGTGAATGGAACCTTACCCTTATCAGGTTGAGAACTTGGTGGAGAAATTTGATCATATTCACCCATTAATTGCTTCAGATTTTTAGCATGAACTTTCCCCAAATAGTGAGACTGTGCAACAACTGAGGAGCTAAAAACCATGATGCAGAGATTAAAAAATCTATTTTTTGTCCAATACTCCACTCCCATTCACCTGAAACCAAGCACAAGCTTGTTATAACAATTAAATAATTCAAAGTTTAGAATTACATCAACATAGATCATCTGAAAACTCATAAAATGCATCTTCAATTTCTTATTTTGCTTCCTGTAAATCTGAAAGTAAAGCTAACTTTTTGAGTATGTATTTTACCCTTTAAAAATAAATAATATTGTTTATTTTAGAGAAAGTGATCCAAAATTTACACCTCTGAATTTGAAGATAGCACTCATGAGTTTTAATACATTTAGTCTGAACTAACACTTTTAGAGTTTTGCTTGCTTTCAAGTCAAAGTATCAGCTTCAGTATAAAAAATACTAACAGTTTAGAAGCCCTTTATTTTCAACCTACCTCATAACGTGAAACCCACTGCAATTCAAATTATGGCAATATTCCTTATAAGCCTTTTACAAAAGGTATCTGTAAAAAGTTCAGTCTTTGCTCATTCAACGTGGTATCTATGAATAAAATAAAGGGAGGTAAGACATTTAGGGTAATATTTTCAAGCTTCACCTGGATATCATTTTATATACCATCTCAAATCTTAATTTCCTAAGTGCTTGCAAGGCTAAAGTACTGGCTTTTTGCTTATTAGAATGACAATTTTAGTATAAAAACATTTAGTAAGCCTCTGATATTTACTATGGTAATATATTTTTTAGTCCAGAAAATACCATTCTGAAGGAGAAGTTATTAGGGCACCAGTAGAACTCTGGACTTTATGGAAATGATCTGGGGCATCCAGCCTTAGTACTTCGTGTCTTATAGCAGACATGTTACTGACTTCTACTGACCTTTGTAATTACTAAAATCCCAGAGGTAGCATCTCTCTCCCCACATTGGCTGTCTTCTCACATCTGGTACTTAATGTAAGTACCAGAGCGAGCAGGGGCTACTCTACCTTGCAGTGTGCAGGCTTCTCTTGTTGCAGAGCACGGGCTCTAGGCACGCGGGTTCAGTAGTTGTGGCACGCGGACTCTCTAGTTGTGGCTCGTGAGCTCTAGAGCGCAGGCTCAGTAGTTGTGGCGCAGGGGCTTAGTTGCTCTGCGGCATGTGGGATCTTCCCGGACCAGGGATCAAACCCGTGTCCCCTGCATTGGCAGGCGGATTCTTAACCACTGCGCCACCAGGGAAGCCCTTTGGCTTGTTTCTTGTCCGCAGAGGTCCATACTTTACGTTCCCGGAGGAGCCAGCTAAGTCACTGAGTGCACCTGCATCCATCGCTGGGGGGGGCGCCGGGATGGGGTGGCGGGCGGTGATAGTGGCAGGGAATAGCCTAGAGTGCACTCCCCCCCATCCCCAATGGCTAGTGCTGTGGCCTGGGGCATGCACCTGGTAGCTTGGCCTCTGCTGCCCCATCCTTCCAGTGCTTTCACAGGCTCCCTCAGGCATTCTAGATTTGAGGACTGCTTACAAAGCACTAAAACTGTGTACCCCAGCCTGAGGACGGCCACCATTCCAGCCTGCAGAGGTTGGTTCTTTTTATTATTGAGTATTTATGCTGTGCCAGGAACTTCACATATATTTCCTCATTTAATCCTCAAAAGAGCCCTCCAAGGGTAATTGTTTTATCTGCACATCACAGGTGAAAAAACTGAAATTCAGATTAAGAAACTTAGCTAAAGTCACGCAGTATATAGTTTTTGCTGCATTATAAACCACCACAAAACTTATGATTTAAAACAGCAAACATTTATTTCTCACAAGTTTGTTAGCTGGCTGGGCTGGCTCAGTGCGGGCTGGGTGGCCAAGGTGCCTTGTATCTGGTGAGGAGAAAGAGAGTTCAATGGCAGCTGGGTGGTGCAGACATAGCCACAAGTCTCTCATTATTCAGTAGGGCTTGTACGAGGTGGCTGGGTTCCAAAAGCGGCAGGAGGGCAAACGCAGGCACTTTCTAAATCCAGCTCGCATCTCATTTGCTGTTCTCCCATTGGCCAAAGCAGGTCACATGGCCAAGCCCAGCCTTATTGGATGGGAAACAAGGGGTGGCTACAGGGAGGGGAAATTATCGCTGACATTTTCCCCGACAAAGAATCTACCACGCACAGCTTGTAAGTGCACAACTGAAATTCAAAGCCAAAGTTGTCAGAGTTGAAAGTTCAACTGTCTTGGAGTCTGAGAATTCCGAATACCCCATGCGTCGCCCAAAGTCAGCAGCCTCTTGCCTGCGCACACGCAACTGTTTTGCAAATGTGTATACATATTGTTGTCATTAATAAACACAAATTATAGAGTTTTAAATGCTTGTGCTGCTTCATTGATTCTTCTTCTTTAGAGACTCCCAGTACATTTGGATCTCCTTTGCTCATCTTTTATCTTTACCACCTTCTTGCAAGGTGTAAATTTACTTTTGTTGGATTATCTTCATTACTCTTTCTTACCGTTTATTTCCCTATTCTTTCTATGGTGTCTATACTCTCTTGTATTCCTTTTATTTCTGAAATGATTTTTTTTCTTTTACTAATTTTTTCCTGTGTCTGTCAAGGTCGTTGTTTAGTAACCATGTCTGGCTCAAATTTGATGCTCAATGAATATTTTTGACTAAAAAATACAATTACTTTTTCTTTACTGCATTATATTTTATTTTTCTTGGAATTAATTGTTGTCTTTTTCAGTTGCATAGTTGTCTGGCCATTTTATTTCAGAGTTCTTTTTCCACTTTATGCGCTTTTCTTAAAGCTTTAATTGCTTTCTTGATCTCTTGCAGCCTTGTTTGAAGAGTCAGATTAGAGTTTTCATCTGCTTTGTGTCTGCATTTTTCTGGTGTCTTGTCCAAGTATTTTAGTCCAATTTTCTTTTGTAACACTTTGTGTGGCTAGATCATATTCTCCTCCTCCTTTCCAAAGTTTAAATGAAATGTGGTGACCTGAACTACTGTGAACACATTTTTGTGGAGAGGGAATGGCCTAGGGTACCTTTCCCAGCATCATGGCTTGAGGGCTCCCTCTTGTTACAGTGAAGGGCTCAAAATATGGCTACTTCTCTGCCTTTCAGAGCTAAGCTCGGTTCAGAGAAGTGTTTCTGCTCTATTTCCTACAGGCCTACGGGTCTTGCTTGGCAAGGTGGTATTCTCACCTCAGATGTATTTTGCTGTTGCAGAATTTTCTGGGTTCTTCACCTGGGACCTTCCCCTGCTCCCTACTATTGGTACCTTCCCTTTCCCTTAGCCCTGGTGTTACTTCCCTGATCTATTAGGTTTCTTAGCCTAGCAGTTTTCTTTTCAGGTAAGGCTTTGTCTTTCTGGAAGGAAATATTTGCTGGATATTTCTGAAATCCTCAGTGCTAGATGACCATGATACTATTTGGTCTCTCAGTACTCCTGTTGCTGGCTTTGCGCTCACCAGCTCAGAGCCTCTGATGACTCCTCCCAGTCTTCAGCTTTTCTCAGACCTATTAGTCCTGTTTGGTACAAATAAAACCAAAATAATACCAGAGATAAATGATGGTTTGGGTCAGGGTGGTGGCAATGAAGATGGGGAGAATTGGACAATAGGAGAGAGAATTTGGTGATATAACCAGGAGGAATCACTGATGGCTCTGATGTAGGAGAGAGTCAAGTGTGATTTTAGTGATTTTTGGCTGGAACAATCAAGATGGTGTTGTTATTTGCAGAGATGAGGAAGACTGAGGGAAGAATGACTGGTGACGAGGGATGTAAGTGCCCTTTTGGTGTTCTAGACGGAAATAACAACAAATGCAGTTGGTTATGAGTCTAGAACTCGGGGGGAAAATCTAGTCTAGAAAGAGAAATTTAGAGGTCATCAACTGTCTTAGTCAGTTTGGGCTGCTGTAACACATTACCATAGACTGGGTGGCTCAGCTAGCTCTCTGACCTCTTCTTATAAGGGCACTAAGCCCATTCATGAGGGCTCCACCCTCATGACCTAATTACTTCCCAAAGGTAGGGAGGTACCTGCTCCATATACCATTACACTGGGGATTAGATGTCAACATATGAATCTGGGGGATGACACATTCAGTCCACAAATCAACATACAGGTAAATTTAAAGCCATGAGCCTGGATGAGATCACTTAGGATGTGCGATTAGAAAGAGTGGTGGTCTAGGATTGGCTCCTGATGCAATATACCTGATGCATTCAGAGGCGGGTGGAAGAGGAACCAGTACATGAGACCATAAGGAGCAGCAGCTATGGAGGTAGGGAAAATCAGGAGAATGTGGTGCTATGGAAGCTGAGAGAGGAATGTTTCAAGGAAGAGGGACTGATTAACCAAATGGAAGCTGCTGAGAGGCTGGATTTGACAACATGGAAGTCATAGGAGACTTTGATCAGAGCAGCCTCAGAGGAATGGTAGGAACAGAAACTAGAATAGGTGGAGGGGAGAATGAGAGGTGTGAGTATAGACAGCTGTTGTAGACAATTTGATGTGAAAGAGAAAGGAGACAGCTGAAAGAGGATGTAGGGTGTCAAGGGAGTTTTTTTGTTTGTTTGTTTGCTTTGTTTTTTGAAGAGGGGAAACAGAAGCTTGCTTGCATATAAAGGAATAATCCAGTAGAGGAGAGATTCAAGGTGCAGGAGAGAGATGAAGTCCTTGAAAAGGTAAAAGGGTGTAGGATTCAGTGCATGAGGGGAGGGATTTGTCTTTATTAAGAGCAGGGACACTATTATTGTAGAGAAGACAGAGAACAGAATACTTGAGGGAAGCTTATAGATCCAGTGGTAGGACAATGAATAAGTCCCCCTCTGAAGGCTTCTGTTTTTCTCACTGGAGTGTGAGGTGAGGTCATCAGCTGAGAGAAAGGGGGCCCTGTATGGCAGGTACCAGGGAGGGGAAGGTTTGAGGAGAGAGGGCAGACAATAAGACATCTCTGAGGGTGGGAAATTTACTAGGGAAACCTGATGGGTAGGAGGTTTGTGGTCATTAGTTTAAAATAAAATGGGTCACCTACCCTCTCTCCCTCCTCCCGTTCCTTCCTTTTTTTTTTAATGTATTTTATTTATTTATATTTATTTATTGGCTGCGTTGGGTCTTTGTTGCTGCGCACAGGCTTTCTCTAGTTGCAGTGAGCAGGGGCTACTCTTCATTGCAATGCGTGGGCTTCTCATTGCGGTGTCTTCTCTTGTTGCAGAGCATGGGCTCTAGGCACGCAGGCTTCAGTAGCTGTGGCTCACGGGCTCAGTAGTTGTGGCTCACGAGCGCTAGAGCACAGGCTCAGTAGTTGCGGCGCTCGGGCTTAGTTGCTCCGTGTCATGTGGGATCTTCCTGGACCAGGGCTTGAACCTGTGTCCCCTGCATTGGCAGGCAGATTCTTAACCACTGCGCCACCGGGGAAGCCCTCCTTCCTTTCTTCTTTGCTATTTGGGACCCACTGAGGTAGGAGGCTAGGCAAGGTGGGGACCCAGAGAGGGGTCAGAGCTGAGTAAGGCAGCAGCTTAGCAAGGGTGGGGAGACTGGTTACATGCAGAGGGTTGAGTAGGGGAAGGGAATATATATAATTAAAAATAATTTAAGCAAAATAATTTTAAAGTTAATAGTACAATAAACATGTAAGCACAACATTGTAGAATGCAAAGAGAATTTTCATATCACAGCATCTTGTTGTTATCCAAGGCATTTTAGAGGCCAGTCCTTCTAGGTATATTTGATAATGAGGAAAATAAAGTGAATTCCCCAAAGTCACATAACAACTTGATGGCATAGTTGAGTCTAGAATCCTGGGATTCAGATTCCCAGGTCACCGCTCTTTCTACAACAAAATAGCAGTGCTCAAACACTTGATATGCTTATCGTAAAAAAGGGGATTATCAGAATGAAAACACTGGTCAGGAAAGAATATTCCAATGGTTTTTTTTTTTTTTTTTTTTTTTTTTTGCCACATCACGCACCATGGGGGATCTTAGTTCCCTGACCAGAGATGGAACCTGTGCCCCCTGCAGTGGAAGCTCAGATTCTTAACCACGGGACTGCCAGGGAAGTCCCTCTAATGGCCTCTTCTTATAAATTTCCCAATTTCAACTATTTGGAAAAATTGTGGTCGTTCAGATTTCTGCCCTAAAAAGTGGGTTGATATATGCTCAGTTATTGCTCTTCCAGAAGAAAATCTTCATTGAATAGGAACACATCACTGTGTGTTCAAAAATGTAGAAATCAGAAAACAAAACAAATTGTAGAAATTAGAACTTTATTATATTATAAACATTTCCAGAATATAAACTGATTTTGTATCAAGACTTCTTGAAACGTTTAAAACTGAATGTAACTTAAGCTTATTATAATGTATGTCATTTTCCACTTTCCAATCTAGAAAATATACTGCAAGTTAGATCTAACGAAGGAAAAAAAATCAATCTAAACTGCTTCACAGAGAAAACTAATATAAAAACACCCACCCCAAACTAAAACCCAATCAAGAAATAGACTCTGTGAGGCCTATTAATCCTCCAATTTAAAATAAATGACCTGGGGCTTCCCTGGTGGCGCAGTGGTTGAGAATCTGCCTGCCAATGCAGGGAACACGGGTTCGAGCCCTGGTCTGGGAAGATCCCACATGCCGCGGAGCAACTAGGCCCGTGAGCCACAACTACTGAGCCTGCGCGTCTGGAGCCTGTGCTCCGCAACAAGAGAGGCCACGATAGTGAGAGGCCCGCGCACCGCGATGAAGAGTGGCCCCCGCTTGCCGCAACTAGAGAAAGCCCTCGCACAAAAACGAAGACCCAACACAGCCAAAAATAAATAAATAAAAAAGAAATTAATGTGTTTAAAAAAAATAAATAAATAAAATAAAATAAAATAAATGACCTCCCAAGGGAAAAATACTTCCACAATCATAGCAATTTGATGAATAAAAGCAGAGCCACCCTCATTAAGGGAAATTACGTTATGTATAAGAAAAATGTAGTAATGATTTTAGAAGAGAGGAAAAGTAATTTCCATGTTGGAGAGCAAGTACACTAAATGTTTTCTGTGCACTTAGCCTTTGTACCTGTTCACATGAAAAAAGCGATATGAACATGGACATCGTAAAACCAAGCTCCTCAACTATTTTTTCAGTTTAACCTCAGGAGATCCAATGCAAGAGCTTCAGAATCCAAGGATAGCCTGGTCCCAAAGCATATCCTCTTCTGTCCCCTCTTTCCCTTGTTCCTTTTTCTCTTTTCTACGCTTACGTTCCTCTTTCTTAGAGGCTACATCTCGGCTTTTCTTGCCCTTTCGGTTCTTAAGCTTTACTGTACTGACTCTGACTGTTTCCACCTCTGTTTTGTTTCTTTGGATGCTCTTGTGTTTGTCTAAATCTATCTCCTCATAAGCTTTCTTCCTCTTATGCTTGGGCCGCTCCTCTTCTGGTTTTTCCCGGCCTTCCTCTGGGTGTCTTTTTCTCTTCTGATGTGTCTGTTTATAACTAGCTTGATGGGCACTGGTACTGTTTTCTAAGGAGAGGTGCCTGTAAACTCCAGATTCTACACTGTATGAGCTACAGCTATACTCTTGTTGACTAAAGTTCAGGGCTACTGGTTTTCCTGAGAAACAGTCCCTGGTGAATTGACAGTAGCTCAGGGAGTCTAGTCTCAGCCTGCTGTCATGAGCTGGTAGCCACTGAGGTAACCGCTTCTCCACTGCTTGTGAAATATTGCATGGTCTTCCGTAGGTCTGGATGGGTTCATAAGGGAGTCTTTGATCAAACATTCTACACCTGGGTCTAAAATTAACCTCTTCTTTGTATCCACAGGTTTCCAAATAATCCTCTCTCCTCTTTCTGAAACAAGTCTTTGGCTCTAAGCCTCTGGCTTTCTGCAGTTTGATATAATCTTCAAGTTCATCTCGAAAAGAGTCAGATGTCTTCTTTGAATGCTTCATTAGGTTGACAAGGGATTCTCTGTAGAGAAGATGGGAGAAAATTCTTCTTACTATATTATTTTATGCTGAATATTTCCTTTACTCTTGAAAAGAGTCTCAAAAAACAAAATAAAGAAGCCCAAACAAATTAAAACCTATTTTGGCATGAAAGTTAAACATCATGACATTAAATGCCAAAAAGGAGCATCAGAAAGGTCAAATATTGCCTAGGCCACTCACAAATAATTTTATCTTTCTCAGAAGTGGGATGAAGAGGGTAGAAAGGAGCTGACATATATAATACTTTTGTAGGGCTAAAAACGTAAGGAATGTAGGGATACATTCATGTATCCCTACATGAATGTAGGGATTAACGACTTACACATCCATGGTGACTGGCCTGATCTGAATGTTCAAAAATTTCTAAAGTTCAGATTAGTCAATTTTTGGATACTGTTGTCTAAGAAAAGTAATAAACCATAGAGAAGTAATTTGATCTTTAAAATCTTCTGTTCACTCAAACAAAATAAAATGAACACATATACTCACCTGACTAGAGTATTGTAAGACTTAATAATAAAAGGATGTTTGTAAAATGGTTTGGGAATGCTGGAAGTTAGAAATTCAGCTATGAGACAAAACTAATCATAGGTATAGGGCATGAGGAAAGATGAGGGAAAAGAGTTGCGTATCTTCTGAACAGGGTCTTGGATTTCATTCCGTTACTTCTGATTGGTGAAAAAAGCATTCTAGAATGCCTTCTGGTTTGTTCTCTATTAAAGCACTGGGGGGAGGGTTAAGGAAGGAAATGGAGGTGACAGCTGAGAGGGGCTAGGATTTATGTAGAGAAAAGTTTCAAAAGAAATGTAAAGCAGATAATGCTAGTCTTTGTTTGTTTAAATTTCTTTTGGGGGGTGGGGGCAGTACAACTACTATTTCTCTTTCTCTCACCCCACCTCAAATCCTGCATTACAAATCTAACAGAAAAGTTACTCACTATGAGGTGATAATGTGCTAGATATTTTTGTGTTATACTTTATTTCCAAAAATTAGGAGGCAGCCTAACCCACGTAGAAACAAACATTTCTTTCCATTAACAGAACAAGTCTGAGAGCAATCTAGAGTCACAAATGATCACCTAGATTTACTGGCAATTTGAGATTAAAAAGAAAGTCTAAATGAAGCCTAATTTGGTGAGTCAGAAAATTTAGCTCTTATTCAACTCAAACAGTATAAAGATTCTGACTAGAGCAAAATAATGTAACAAATAACTGATTAAATATAGGTAAAAAGATTTGAACAGGCACTTCAGAAAAGAATATATACAAATGGACAATAAACAAATGAAAGATGCTCAATGTCATTCGTCATCAAGTAAATGTCAATTAAAACCACAAAAAGGTACTACCTCACCCTCACTAGAATGACTGAAATTAAAGAGACTGGTGAGGATGTGGAACAATTGGAATTCTCATACATTGCTGGTAGGGATGTAAAATGACACAACTACTTGGAAAACAGTCTGGTAGTTTCTGAGGAAGTTAAACATACACCTAACATATGATCCAGTTATTCCACTCCTAGGTATTTATCCAAAAGAAAAGGAAGTATGTGTCCACATAAAGACTTATACATGAACGTTCATAGCAGTGTTATTTGTAATAGCCCTGGAAAGGAAAAACAATAAAACCCAAATATTGATCAACAGGTGAATGCATAAATCAAATAGTGGTATATCTATAGAATGGAATCAATGATAAAAAGGAATAGATTATTGATACACTTGAAATAGATGAATCTCAAAATAATCATGCTGAATGAAAGAAGCCTGACAAAAGAGTACATAATATATGATTCCATATATATAAAAGTCTTGAAAATGCAAACTAATCTGTAGTAACACAGTGGTTGCTTGGGGATGAGGCAGGAAAAGGTAGGAGGGAGCGATTATAAGTGGCATTTTTGTGGGTATGGATATGTTTACTATCTTAATTGTGGTAATCATTTCATGGGTATATACACCTTTCAAGACCTATCAAATTGTATACCTGGAATACATACAGTTTACTGTATGTCAACTATACCTCAATAAAACGGTTAAAACTCACTAATAAGATAAAAAAGATGTTGATAATTGTTAAAACTGGACGGTGGGTACATGAGCATTCATAATACTGTTTTCTCTCCTTATATGTTTAAATATGTTTTATAATAAAAAGATTTCACTTCATAGCCGCTAGGATGGCTATAATCAAAAAGACAGATAGGTGCCACTTGTTGAGACACAGATCAAGAAAGAACCCCTGTAGCAATCATCCATCCTATAAGCTTATAGCCTTATCCACCAGAGGGCAGACAGCAGAAGCAAGACAAACTACGATTCTGCAGCCTGTGGAAGGAAAACCACATTCACAGAAAGATAGACAAAATGAAAAGGCAGAGGACATTGTACCAGATGAAGGAACAAGGTAAAACCCCAGAAAAACAACTAAATGAAGTGGAGATAGGCAACCTTCCAGAAAAAGAATTCAGAATAATGATAATGAAGATGATCCAGGACCTCGGAAAAAGAATGGAGGCAAAGATCGAGAAGATGCAAGAAATGTTTAACAAAGACCTAGAAGAATTAAAGAACAAACAAACAGAGATGAACAATACAATAACTGAAATGAAAACTACACTAGAAGGAATCAATAGCAGAATAACTGAGGCAGAAGAACGGATAAGTGACCTGGAAGACAGAATGGTGGAGTTCACTGCTGCGGAACAGAATAAAGAAAAAAGAATGCAAAGAAATGAAGACAGCCTAAGAGACCTCTGGGACAACATTAAATGCAACAACATTTGCATTATAGGGGTCCCAGAAGGAGAAGAGAGAGAGAAAGGACCTGAGAAAATATTTGAAGAGACGATAGTCAAAAACTTCACTAACATGGGAAAGAAAATAGCCACCCAAGTCCAGGAAGCGCAGAGAGTCCCAGGCAGGATAAACCCAAGGAGAAACACACTGAGACACATAGTAATCAAATTGACAAAAATTAAAGACAAAGAAAAAGTATTGAAAGCAACAAGGGAAAAATGACAAATAACATACAAGGGAACTCCCATAAGGTTAACAGCTGATTTCTCAGCAGAAACTCTACAAGCCAGAAGGAAGTGGCATGATATACTGAAAGGGATGAAAGGGAAGAACCTACAACCAAGATTACTCTACCCGGCAAGGATCTCATTCAGATTTGGTGGAGAAATCAAAAGCTTTACAGACAAGCAAAAGCTAAGAGAATTCAGCACCACCAAACCAGCTCTACAACAAATGCTAAAGGAACTTCTCTAAGTGGGAAACACAAGAGAAGAAAAGGACCTACAAAAACAAACTCATAACAATTAAGAAAATGGTAATAGGAACATACATATTGATAATTACTTTAAACGTGAATGGATTAAATGCTCCAACCAAAAGATACAGGCTTGCTGAATGGATACAAAAACAAGACCCATATATATGCTATCTACAAGAGACCCACTTCAGACCTAAGGACACATACAGATTGAAAGTGAGGGGATGGAAAAAGATATTCCAAGCAAATGGAAATTAAAAGAAAGCTGGAGTAGCAATACTCATATCAGATAAAATAGACTTTAAAATTAAGAATGTTACAAGAGACAAGGAAGGACACTACATAATGATCAAGGCATCAATCCAAGAAGAAGACATAACAATTATAAATATATATGCACCCAACATAGGAGCACCTCAATACATAAGGCAACTGCTAACAGCTATAAAAGAGGAAATTGGGGCTTCCCTGGTGGCGCAGTGGTTGAGAATCTGCCTGCCAATGCAGGGGACATGGGTTCGAGCCCTGGTCTGGGAAGATCCCACATGCCGCGGAGCAACTAGACCCGTGAGCCACAATAACTGAGCCTGCACGTCTGGAGCCTGTGCTCCGCAACAAGAGAGGCCGTGACAGTGAGAGGCCCGCACACCGCGATGAAGCATGGCCCCCGCTCGCCGCCACTAGAGGAAGCCCTCGCACAGAAACGAAGACCCAACACAGCCAAAAATAAATAAATAAATAAATTAATTAATTATTTTTTTTAAAAAAAGAGGAAATTGACAGTAACACAATAATAATGTTGGACTTTAACACCTCACTTACACCAATGGACAGATCATCCAGACAGAAAATTAATAAGGAAACACAAGCTTTAAATGACACAATAGACCAGATAGATTTAATTGATATTTATAGGACATTCCATCCAAAAACAGCAGATTACACTTTCTTCTCAAGTGCGCATGGATCATTCTCCAGGATAGATCACATCTTGGGTCACAAATCAAGCCTCAGTAAATTTAAGAAAATTGAAATCATATCAAGCATCTTTTCTGACCACAATGCTATGAGATTAGAAATCAATTACAGGGGAAAAAAACGTAAAAAACACAAACACATGGAGGCTAAACAATACGTTACTAAATAACCAAGAGATCACTGAAGAAATCAAAGAGGAAATCAAAAACTACCTAGAGACAAATGACAATGAAAACATGACGATCCAAAAACCTATTGGATGCAGCAAAAGCAGTTCTAAGAGGGAAGTTTATAGCAATACAAGCCTACCTCAAGAAACAATAAAAATCTCAAATAAACAATCTAAACTTACACCTAAAGGAACTAGAGAAAGAAGAACAAACAAAACCCGAAGTTAGTAGAAGGAAAGAAATCATAAAGATCAGAGCAGAAATGAATGAAATAGAAACAAAGAAAACAATAGCAAAGATCAATAAAACGAAAAGCTGATTCTTTCAGAAGATAAACAAAATGAATAAACCATTAGCCAGACTCATCAAGAAAAAGAGGGAGAGGACTCAAATCAATGAAATTAGAAATGAAAAAGGAGAAGTTACAACAGACACTGCTGAAATACAAAGCATCCTAAGAGACTACTACAAACAACTCTATGCCAATAAAATGGACAATCTGGAAGAAATGGACACATTCTTAGAAAGGTATAACCTTCCAAAACTGAACCAGGAAGAAATAGAAAATATGAACAGACCAATCACAAGTAATGAAATTGAAACTGTGATTAAAAATCTTCCAACAAACAATAGTCCAGGACCAGATGGCTTCACAGGTGAATTCTATCAAACATTTAGAGAAGAGCTAACACCCATCCTTCTCAAACTCTTCCAAAAAATTGCAGAGGAAGGAAAACTCCCAAATTCATTCTATGAGGCCACCATCACCCTGATACCAAAACCAGACAAAGATACTACAAAAAACGAAAATTACAAACTAATATCACTGATGAATATAGGTGCAAAAATCCTCAACAAAATACTAGCAAACGGAATCCAACAACACATTAAAAGGATCATACACCATGATCAAGTGGGATTTATCCCAGGGATGCAAGGATTCTTCAATATACGCAAATCAATCAATGTGATACATCATATTAACAAATTGAAGAAGAAAAACCATATGATCATCTCAATAGATCAGAAGAAGCTTTTAACAAAATTCAACACCCATTTATGATAAAAACTCTCCAGAGAGTGGGCATAGAGGGAACCTATCTCAACATAATAAAGGCCATATATGACAAACCCACAGCAAAATCATTCTCAATGGTGAAAAACTAAAAGCATTTCCTCTAAGATCAGGAACAAGACAAGGATGTCCACTCTCACCACTATTATTCAACATAGCTTTGCAAGTCCTAGCCATGGCAATCAGAGAAGAAAAAGAAATAAAAGGAATACAAATTGCAAAAGAAGAAGTAAAACTGTCACTGCCTGCAGATGACATGACACTATACATAGAGCATCCTAAAGATGCCACCAAAAAACTACTAGAGCTAATCAATGAATTTGGTCAAGTTGCAGGATACAAAATTAACGCACAGAAATGCACAGACGTAGAGAACAAATGTATGGACACCAAGAGGGGTAAGCGGTTGGGGGTGGTGGTGGTGGTGGTGTGATGAATTGGGCGATTGAGATTGACATGTATACACTGATGTGTATAAAATTGATGACTAATAAGAACCTGCTGTATAAAAAAATTTTTTTAATAAAAAATAAAAAGAAATTTTGAACAATGTAGAGGAGACATAGCTTCTCCTACGGCTAAGGGAGAAATAGGGCTGAGCCGGAAGGAAGCAGCTGGTGCAGCAAATACTCCCTGACCCATGGCTCTAGGGAGGAGGTTTACGTTTGAGGCTGAAGCACCGTAAGACGCTTTGCTCTAATACTGCTGGCAATAATAAACTGCCACACCTTCAGGCTGGACGCTGCCTACGGTGAGAGTGAAATCTCTTGTGGACCCATTGCCACTAAATCAATCAGGACTCCCACATGTCTGGATGGATTCCCAGGAGATGAGCAGTTCGGGAGACTCTTCTGGTTTCTGCTGGTACCAGGCAAAATAGGTTTTCTGGTTGGAGTATAAAAGAGTCTGGCTGGGGCTTCCCTGGTGGCGCAGTGGTTGAGAATCTGCCTGCCAATGCAGGGGACACGGGTTCGAGCCCTGGTCTGGGAAGATCCCACATGCCGCGGAGCAACTGGGCCCGTGAGCCACAACTACTGAGCCTGCGCGTCTGGAGCCTGTGCTCCGCAACAAGAGAGGCCACGATAGTGAGAGGCCCGCGCACCGCGATGAAGAGTGGCCCCTGCTCGCCGCAACTAGAGGCAGCCGTCGCACAGAAACGAAGACCCAACACAGCGAAAAATAAATAAATAAATTTATTAAAAAAAAAAAAAAAGATTCTGGCTGGACCTGCAGTTGATTGTGCCCCTCTGTCCTGTGGACACAGCCAGGGAGCTTGGAGACTGGGTCATCACGATGGCCCCAGAGGCACCTGCAATCACAATGGACCAGTCACCATATATTGCATCATGAATATATTAAAATATATATCTTAAAAATGTACGGTTTGTTCTTTGTCAAACCTAATCACACTGTTCTAGGTAAAATGGTTTATTCATTCTGCGTGGTAAAATCAATTTTTAGTTTTATAAAGATATTTCTCCTTTAAATCTCTCACCTGAGACCCAGAGGACCAGGAAGATGAGAAACTGTGGCTCTGGCATCATCTTGATGCTGCTCACCTGTCCGATGCACTCAGGCCCCATTTCCAGGAAACGCCATGAATAGAGCGTGAGCAGCCAGCCTAGGGCTCCAGGAGCCCATGCAAAGCATCAGAGCATGAAATCAAAAGTGCCTGTGCAGTGAGTTGTGAAGACAAATAATGAAAATAAGGAGACAAAAATATCACTACCCCAGGAGATGTGATTGTATGCCTAAAAGAGGCCCAGAAACCATCCTAAAACTGTGATTTTCAATACAATTCGCCAAAATTCCCAAATGTAACATTTTCTTAATACAGCTGTACTTTTTCAAAACAGTTGAAGGAAACTTGAAAACATAAATTAACTTATAATAAATAAATTAATTGTGAGTATGTATACAGGACTTATTTAAAACATATAAATATGGCGTCAGTATATAAAATATATTCATGTCACTGAATAGAATGAAGATATTATGCACACGTTTGTATCTATCTCAGATTCTCTTTTCAATTTTAAATTCATATTTGAAGTTCCTCTTGGACAGCTCATAAGCTCTCAATACATCCAAATTATACCTCTCATATTTCCCTTAACACATATGCTGTCTTAGAAAACGAATCGCCACATACCGATGAACCACCCTTGTTACTAATCTTTAGGTCAATCAGTTAGTTTCTCGAATATCATTTTAAGTCCTCTCAGATTTCTTTCTCTAACTGACCTAAAGTAAATAGCTTCAGCTCCCAAGCACTGCTAGAGCAGTTCTTTATTTATTCCTACTCCAAATGAAATATATATATATAGAATTACACAAATAAACAGTATCATGAACTCTCCTAGGCACAGGACATTTTGAACAACTCCATCAGAACCCTTGACCTCATAGAGCTTTCAGTCTAATGGGAGGGACAGATAATAAACAAATAAGCTTTCTGCTGCCCCTCCTACCCACTCGCTCTGAGATTCCTCCCCTGAAGAAATGTCATTACACAGGGTGAATGGGGCAATGAATGTCCAGGTGCACTTATTTTATCCTCATCCTGCATCATAAAAAAGAGTCAGAGGAAAGCGGAAAAAATCAGTACAGTTTAACACTTGTGTTTCCTGGGAAAATAAAGCCAATGGTAGTCTCATTAATTGTCAGATATCCAAATCATCTCTTGATTACAAACAGTGGTCTTTCAGTGCATCATGTCTCTGCAACATGAAACTACACAAAACACAGGTCAGTGACAAAAATCAATACACTGTATATAAAAATGACCTGGATCTAGTTTTAGAAGAGCACTTTTTTATGTTTAATATTCATGTCTCGTGAAGGGAACCTTCTTCCATTTTACCCTTCTCCATTTTTTCTTGAAAAATGAAGTTTTCCTAGATGAAAGAGACATCCACTTATTCTTCTTGTGCCTCAGATTTATAGTGACTCCTCCCTGAAGCACTTATATTTTCCTCTTGTAATCCTTAATTCAGAGCCTCATTCCTTGGCTTGCAAATTGCCATCTTCCCTCTGCGTCTTTACATGTTCTTCCCTATGTGTGTGTGTCTGTGTTCCAATTTCTTCTTCTTTAAGGACTCCAGACATACAGGATTAGTGGTCACATCTCATTTTAACTTAATTACCTCTTTAATGAACCTATTTTCAAATACAGTTATATCCTGAGGTAATTACCACTGGCTATTACAACATATGAATTTGGGGGATATGATTCAGCCCATAATGTGCAGTAATATCCAGAAGCAAAGTTCTGCTCTTCTCACTGCATCCTATCAGGTGGTGCATGATTTCAATCTGTCCCTTTACTGATGATGTTTCCTTAGAATCTTTAATTAAGGTAGTGCCTGCCAGACCTCTGCTGCATAGTTACTTTTTCCCCTTTGTACTTAATAAGAACATATGAATAAGTTCTTTGATACTATATGAATCCCTATTCCTCATCAAAACATCAGTATGGGGCTTCCCTGGTGGCGCAGTGGTTGAGAATCTGCCTGCCAATGCAGGGGACACGGGTTCGAGCCCTGGTCTGGGAAGATCCCACATGCCACGGAGCAACTGGGCCCGTGAGCCACAATTACTGAGCCTGCGCGTCTGGAGCCTGTGCTCCGCAACAAGAGGCCGCGATGGTGAGAGGCCCGCGCACCGCGATGAAGAGTGGTCCCCACTTGCCGCAACTAGAGAAAGCCCTCGCACAGAAACGAAGACTCAACACAGTCATAAATAAATAAATAAAAGAACGTGAATTTCTTTAAAAAAAAAAAAAAAAGCAAACTGGGCTATTCATTTCAGTAACAGTCAAGTGGTCTTAGTTTGCATTCAATTTCCAATCAGTTTCTCAATCTATTTCATCTGAAGTCTTCACATTACCCACTATAAAAAAAAAAAAAACCTATTAAAAAAAATAAAACATCAGTATGAACTCATGGATTCCTAGTTTTATCAATGGGTTATAATATGTTACCATCATTAATTATTTTGATACTCAAAGTTTCCCAGATTTGGCCAGTTGGTGAACCATTGAAGTTGGCTTCTATTTCCTTCTGCCACAACCCCATCATTCTTTGAGCATTTCTTTAGTTTCTGGAACTAGATGGTCCAGGTTCATCTGGCTTTTTTCCTGTCCTAGATCCAGAATCAGACATTTCTCCAAGAATTATTGGTTCCTTTTAGTGGAGAATGGTATTTAGAAACCAAGATTTGAGCACTATGGATGCTATTTGGGACCGGGGTGTCATTGTTTCCAGCCTAGGGAAATTTTATCTATCTATCTATGTATCTATCTATCTATCTATCTATCTATCATCTATCTATCATCTATCTATCTACACACACGTATATACATGTGCATATTCATATCTGTATCTACAAAGGCCCAAGGGTTTACACTATCTCCAATTCCAATCTAACACCATAGAGTTTATTCTAATACTCTCCTTCGATTATTCATGATTCTTTCTCTAACAGTGACAATTTGACTCCAAGTATCATTATTGCGTTTAATTACTTGATCAAACTACTTGATCAAATTGATTTGAAATCAATCTCCGGTGGTGGCCGTCCCTTCCACCTCCTGTGCAGACAACTCCGCCTCCCTCCCCACACACACATATACCTTGCTCCAGCTCTGATAGCCCTTGCACAGCCATCACCATTTTGTGCCTCCTGCACGGGTGGACTCCTCACCCAGTCTGCGCTCTGACTCCTGCACTGTGGGCCCCCCCCCCCGCCACGTGAACATCCTCCTTAAACACCCATCAGCTGGCACACCCAAACTGGGAAAATAGTGCCATCATTCCTTGCTCTAGCCCCAGCAACCCATGTTGCACTTCCAACTCCACCCCACACAGATGCCCTTTCCATATTATGGGCTCCAAACCCCACAAGGGTCTTCCCCCTTCCTTTTCCTATGTGGTTGCTTCCTCATCATGCTTGGGCTCTAATGTCCTAAATGCAAACATTGAAAACTATGTTCTCTTAAGATCTGGGAAAGATTTGGTGATAGTATGGTAGAATATGCAGGTTTAGGGAACATAATAGATGCAAGGGTATACATGAGCACTTGGTCTAAGGAAGACCTTAACTTCTAAAGAAGAATAGCTTGGGTTAAGAGGGAATAGAAAGCAGTGATGTGTGCAATGTAGAGAGCATCTAGCATGTAATAGCAAATAGAGTTAGGAAGGTGGCTGATATTTCTCAGATGTAGAGATAGAAAATTTCTGACCTTGGCTGGCCTTGATGGAAATGGTGGGACAGAACATTCATAAATGCTTAGCCGGAGATGAGCAGTTGGTGATGACAGATAACCAGTGTCTGGTCCTTTCTTTACAAATCATGGCTGTGCATATTTTTATTGCTCTTCTCCTTCATAGCATCTCTCATTGGTACTGCTAATAATTTATCTTATTAAGAGCATCAGAGTCGAAGAGAAAGCCGCTCTGGCCTCAGTATCCATAGGTTCTAAGGTGAAGGAGGTTATCAAATTTCTTGCAGTTTCTGGTGTTGTGTCATACCTGAAAATCCCTGCCTTAGTTGGAGAGACAGCAAGAAAAGCATGTTTTGAACTCTGAAGAGAGCAAAATATCACTCTAATCATAGGACCGCAGACAACCCAACATCATCACTAGTTCCCCAACCCTCAGAATTTTAAGACAGGGGATGGGCCAAACTCTACTTGAATGTGCTTCCAAGAATCATCAGCAAGTTTGGATTCATAGCAAGAAAACTTCATCAAGTCATAGATTAAACAGAAAAATGAACAAATTGCATTAAATATATAGCAATCATTTGACAAACGAATGAAAAGTGACCACACTAGGCTTCAAATCTACCTTACTAGTAGTATGGTCTATGTGACCTGTTGGTTTTTCTGGGTATGAGACTATTCACCCTTCACATATATAATACTGTGAAAAGTGTGTGACGTAAGCTTCTCCTTAACAAAACTGTGATCAGGGATCAAGAACCTCCTCCCAACAATACAGAAAATTTTTACTCTTAAATGATACAACTCATATTAGTACAAATCTTAAGTACAAATTCAGATATGTCCCCATAACTCAGTGATATAAAGAAGATATATAATATGAATAGATGTGAAAAGGCTCTAAATTCTTAAAAATCTATTGGACAAGGAATGAATAATCCATTCACTACAAAATAACCTAGTAATCTTCCAGAAGTAAATCTGGCATATTACATCTTTCTCCTTCATGATAGATACAGAGTAATTAACTCTGCCTGCATGGACAGTACCATTGTCTGTCTTCATGTATATGGTATCAGTACACTGGAGGGGGGAGGGGGGAGGGGAGATCCAGGGTCCTCCTCATCTGTGCAGTTGTGGTTACCCTTACAACCATGTTGCCTGTCCTAACCTGATATTACTCTTTCCTAATTCTAACAAAGAATAAGGTGACTTCTTGGGCAGTGCCCTTGGGAAATAGCACCGTGCAGCAAATGAAATGTGTATCTGGAACATAAAGTTCCTATAAACTTCTCAATCCATTTAGACCCAAGCATGCACCAAGGGAGACATCTAGGCATAGCGCTGGTAGAAAGAGGAAAATAGAACCAAAGGCGTTTATTTTGTTTCCAGCAGGCTTATACCAAACACCATCTCTCTGAATCTAGGTGAATAATGAAGTGAGAGGACAGGGGAAGGACATTCTGTGACGAGAGGAGAAAAATTCATCCCTCAGACTAAGTCAATAGGCTTTTCTGACTTGCCCACCTGGGGATGGGTTGCTCAAGTGTAGAGAAGAGGAGGCACGAGGTTTCTGCAGCTGGAAACCCAGCTCGCCCCACCCCAGCTGCTTTGCATGTTCCTCCCGGCCCACCCTGTTGCCCAGAGCCCATATCTATGCCTGAGTCAGTGCTCTGGGGAAGATCTGCCTCGGATCTGCCTCTGAGTGGATCATGGAAGCCCTAGCTCAGCTTCTCTTTCTCCTGTTACTCTGGATCCCAGGTGAGAGGAACATGGGGTGGTTCTGCATGTCAGTGAAGATTTGGTTCATGCAGTTGGGTCCTGCACCTTTGCTCAGCAAGCAAAAAATTAAAGCTCAGTGTAGATCGCTGATCCTAGCCCTGTTGGGAAGACAACAAGTAGGATCTAGATTACATGAGTGACTTTTTTGTTTTATTTCCAATCTCAGATACCACTGGAGAAGCCACGTTGACACAGTCTCCAGCCTCCCTGTCTTTGTCTCCAAGGGAAAGCGCCACCCTCACCTGCAGGGCCAGTCAGAGTGTTAGCAACTACTTAGCCTGGTACCAGCAGGAACCTGGGCAGGCTCCCAGGCTCCTCATCTATGATGCAACCACCAGGGCCTCTGGCATCCCGGCCCGGTTCAGTGGCAGTGGGTCGGGGACAGACTTTACTCTTACCATCAGCAGCCTGGAGCCTGAAGATGTTGCTGTTTATTACTGCTATCAGTACTATAGCGGGTATCCACAGTGATGCAAAGTGAAACAAAAGGCTCCGCAAACCTTTGAGGGTTTTTCATTATACCAGCTGTTTCCTTTATAAGCAGCTGCTGTGATGGCTGCACAGTTTCAGCATCTCTACCTTTGTTTGGAAATCCTAACGTTCTGAAAAGTAACCCCGTGACAAGATTTGCACGCGGATTCCTGGAATTTTTCTTGGACTTAAATGCACAGCCAGGTTTAGGTACAATTTCTCTGCCAGTGGCATTGGATCAGACTCACATGAGTGGATGCCTTTAAAGATGTACGTGTCCTGGCCAGTGCAATGAGGCAACAGGAACAACAACAAAGAACAGAACTGGAAAGGAAGAATTAAAACTGTCAAGATGAATGGATTGTGTGCAGAGAAAATTCAAAATAATCTTCAGAAAAACTACTGAAATCAATAAGAGGAATAGCCAACCACTGGATTCAAGGTCAATATACAAAAAAAAAAAAAAAAAAACAATTTGATTTCTCTATAACTGCAACAAATTATAAAAATTAAAATTACAAAACACACCATCTACAAGAGCATCCAAAGCATCATATATTTAGGAAAAAATAACAAAATACACTGTAGACTCCAGAATATTATTCAAAGAAATTGAAAAAAACCTAGTCAAAATCAAAATCTCAACAGGATTTTTTTTTTTAAATCTTAGACTTTATTCTGTAGCTTTATTGATCATATTAATATGGTATTTTTAAACCATTTTCTTGTATTAGAATGAACATACTAGTGATTGTGTGTATTATTTTAGGAATCAAGATTTTCAGTATAAAAGAAAAGGAAGTACAATCACAGAATCAAGAATTTAAGTAGAAACACTGTTGAGCATTACTGTTGAGTTTGCTACTCAATCATGTTATTAACTCGTTTATTGGTGTTATGAAGAATACAGAAACTGTTAAAAATAGCAGTTAGGAGACACTTTCTGACTCAAAGGGAATATTAGTAGCATGAACCTATACGTTCTGCCCTTGAGTCAGAAGAAAACCATGTGAAATATCCAAAATCCAGGACTTCCCTGGCAGTCCAGTGGTTAGGACTCCATGCTCCCACTACAGGGGCCACAGGTTCGATCCCTGGTTGGGGAACTAAGATCCTGCATGCCGCGTGGCGCGGCCAAAAATAAAACCAAACATATATATATGTATATATATAAAATATCCAAAATCCAGTTGGATCTAATTTTAAAGATCCTCAAGAGTTACATAGTCCTATGAATATGAAAGAATGCACAGTTCCATCAGGTCTTCAAGTTCAAGGGTCTCTAGAGATTTTTTTTTTCACACACACACACTGTATTTTATTTTTACAAGAGATAAATAGACTGACACCAAGCATTGTAAATGGATGACCACAACAAAAGCAACAATGATTGCAATTACCAAACACGAAACACACTCATACTATGTCATAACATTGACATTCAGTCCAGTAATCCTCCACTGTAACAGCTCCTTTACTTTGCAGTGAAAATTGATTTGTATATTCTTTGCCTCTGAGTCCCTGTGGGATTTTTTTTTTTTAATTCAAACAGAAAGTCACAAAAATTATAATCATCCTCAACAGTTCACTCAGTCCCATGTAATTAATTTTTTTTATCTTGATCTTTTGTTAGCACTTTTATGAGTTCATTAGTTTTTCATTAGAGTTCTGAAAATGCTTATTCATTCAGTTCAGCAGTACAGTTACCAGAAACCTGTATTTGTCAGCGTCTTTTCCATGAATTCCTTGAAGATGAAAGCCTTTTATAGGAACATATTTGCAAAAGCATCAGAGTACACCCAGAACTGTCTGTAAATGACAAAAGACTTAAAAATGACCACGGTTAAAGATTTGATGAAAGTTCATAATAGTGCAATTGACAAGGAAATTTAGTTATTTCTGAGATATACATTTAAAAGTAATAACTAGAATTATGACTTATAACATTATACCAGAACATATAAGATTTTTAGAAATTTCACATAATGTCTGAAACATTTATATTAACATATTTCCATACAAATAACCCAATGAAAGTTTAGTATTAGTTGTTTTGTTTGTTTTTTTATACTGCAGGGTCTTATTAGTCATCAATTTTATACACATCAGTGTATACATGTCAATCCCAATCGTCCAATTCTGCACACCACCATCCCCACCCCACCACAGTTTCCCCCCCTTGGTGTCCATATGTCTGTTCTCTACATCTGTGTCTCAACTTCTGCCCTGCAAACCAGCTCATCTGTACCATTTTTCTAGGTTCCACATACATGCGTTAATATACGATATTTGTTTTTCTCTTTCTGACTTACTTCACTCTGTATGACAGTCTCTAGATCCATCCACGTCTCAACAAATGACTCAATTTCGTTCCTTTTTATGGCTGAGTAATATTCCATTGTATATATGTACCACAACTTCTTTATCCATTCGTCTGTCGATGGGCATCTAGGTTGCTTCCATGTCCCGGCTATTGTAAATAGAGCTGCAATGAACATTGGGGTGCATGTGTCTTTTTGAATTATGGTTTTCTCTGGGTATACGCCCAGTAGTGGGATTGCTGGATCATATGGTAAATCTATTTTTAGTTTTTTAAGGAACCTCCATACTGTTCTCCATAGTGGCTGTATCAATTTACATTCCCGCCAACAGTGCAAGAGGGTTCCCTTTTCTCCACACCCTCTCCAGCATTTGTTGTTTGTAGATTTTCTGATGATACCCATTCTAACTGGTGTGAGAAAAAAGTCTCTTTTACCATGCTTCCACCCGAGTTAGTGGGGTACCCACCAGGTTCAGTGGCAGTGGGTTCAGGACAGACTTCACTCTCACCATTGGGGACCTGGACCCTGAAGACTATGCAGTCTATTTTTGTCTTCAAACCCTGAAGAGTCCTCCCACAGTGGTTGAGCCTCAAACACTAACTTCCCCACCAAGGCAAGCCCACAGGCCCAGCTGCCCCATCCTTGCTCAGGATCTCCTCTGACAGAAACAACTGAGCATAGTCAACAAACAAACAAGTGAAAAACAAGCTAACAGCACAGGCACAGACTGCCTGGAGCCTTCTGTCCCCTTCTTCCTTTCCATGGTCTTACGTATTTTGCATAAAAAAAACTTCAAAGGCATAGGAGCAACCAGACCAAAAAAGGTGGAGAAAGAACTATGGATGGATTTGTTCTCTCTCTCTCATCCCCACGTCTCCTCCTGAGTCTCCTCCAATGTGAGTCTCCTCCAGACATTGGAGCGTCATCTTCTCCATCTCTTTAATCTTTGCATGTCCACCCAGGTCCCCAGGCACTGCCCTCCAGCTAAGAGATTTTTAATTGCACCTTGATGGGGTGTGGGGCTCACCACCATTGGACAGTTGAGGGACAAGGAGATGATGTCACTGGCCCAGGTCCTTGGTCTCCTGCTGCTCTGTGTTCCTGGTGAGGAAAATTGTGCCAAATCACAGAACTGCAATGAATGGTCTCTCCAGTGTTAACTGTGTTTCACTGGAAACATGTTTTTGAGATGTAATAGGAAAAAAATGCCACAACGTTATTCAATTCTCCAGCTCTCACACTGCAGAGATGAGCTTTTCTGTTTCACTTTTCTTTCTAAACAAGCTGCATAATATTATAGGTCCAGTCTTTCTCTGTGAGTGCAGATTCCTCTTACTCATACTCTGTAGTCACAGGCCTGGAAAGTCTTAATCAGCTGCAGGGCTGGAACCAGCCTCGTGCACACTGATGAGAGGGACAACCTAGCCTGGTTCCAGCACAAGCCTGGAGAGCTCCTGTGCTCCTCATGGACCAGCTTCCAACTGAGTTCTCTGAGTTCCCACTCAGTTCAGTGGTGATGAGTCTGGAATGACTTCACTCCCAGCGTCAGCAACCTGGAATGTGAGGATATGGCAACTTGTTACTATGGTCAAGCACGTAAATATCTGTCAGTGATGATCATCCCTTCACATAAGCTCCCCAGTTGAGGGCATTCAGTGAGGTTCAGCCAGTGATCCTCCATCTCCCACAGATGTGGCAGAAACAGCATCCATGGGCCTCAATCTCCCACATCTGCCCACAGAAACAATGACTTGGCAGCCATCCATAGACAAAAGTACCTTTGTGGGAGCTTTGGGATCCAGGTAGGAAGTTGTGAAATCTTGGCGGAGTCCAAGACCAATGAAGACCCCTTGGAGGAGGCAGGCACATGTCTGGTGGCAGAGTCATCAAACATGGTCCCAGCTGCAGCTGCTGGATTTGGCTTAAGCTCTACTTGGCTGCAGCCCTACCATGAGCTCTTTATGCCAAGGGATCAGGGAGGAGCCACACCCATGTCCATTGTAAGGGACTCATCAACCTTAATCCCAACTGCAGACCCTGAAGTAGCCCTGTGACCCAGCTCCAGTCCTGCTTGACCATGGTTCTGGAGGCAGTCCTGCCCACTCATCAACCCACCCAGTGACCTGGTAGGATCCTGCCCAGGTACCCAGCAGGAGATAAACCCATGCATGCCCCTGGTAACAGGTTTACCATCTGAAGACCCAACTGCTGACCAAGAAGCAGCCCATGACCCAGCTCAAGCCCTGCTTGACCATGGTCCCAAAGACACTCTCATTTACCCAGGGACCTGTCATAAATCACACCCACCCATGACCCCAGTACCAGATCTGCCAATCATAACTCAGTCATGAACCCAACAGCAGCCACATGACTTGGCTCCAGCTTCACTCAACTAAGACCCCAGAGGCAGTCCCATCAGACCAAGGACCCAGCAAGAGAAGATCTTTACCTACCAAAAAAACAGTCTGTAAAAAATGGCAGAAGTGACATGACTGTGCCTTCAAATACTCAGACACCAACACAAGGCCACAGGGACCACAAAGTATCAGGCAAACATGACACCACCAAAGGAAACTCATAAAGCTCCAGTAACTGACCTAAAGAAACAAGATTCATGGACTCTCTGACCAAGAATTCATATAATGGTGTTAAAGTACCTTATTGAGCTATAAGACAACACAGACAACTAAATGAAATCAGAAAAACAAACATGAATAAGGTAGGAAATTTAATAAAGAAATAAAAACCATTTAAAAAAACAGAAATGCTGGAGGTAAATAATACAAGACTGAAGTGAAAATTTTAAGAGAGAGTACCAACAGCAGACCTGATCATGAAGAAGAGAGAAACAGCAAACTTAAAGGCACATCATTTGAAATCAGCCAGTTAGAGGAACAAAATGAAAAAGAGTGAAAAAAGCTAACAGGACTTATGAGATGCCCTTCGAATCAATACACACATTACTGGAGTACCAAAAGTAAAAGCAAGAAAGGGGTGGAGCACTTAATTATAGAAATAATGGCTGACTCCACCTGCAACAGGGCTCTAACAGCCATGGAGAAAAGAGGAGGCCCCACCTGACATCCAGTGCAGGCTCTGGACATCACAACACCAATCAAACCCCTGATAAAGGGGATAATGACCAGCACACTCTGTCTTTGGTATGGTTGGCATCCATACCAAAAACAAACTTCACACCAAAGATATTGGACTCACATAGTCTACACAAGTGTGCTCTCACATAAAAACACCCCTTCAAGACCAGAGTAGATAACTGTCTCTCCTGAATTCATAGAGACAGAGAAAGTTAAGTAAAATGAAAAAGCAGAGGAACTACTCCCAAGTAAGAGAACAAGAGAAATCCCTTGAAAGAACAAATAATGAAACAGACCTCTCCAGTCTACCAGACCCCGAGTTCAAAAAGGATGTAATAAAAATGCTAAAAGAATTGAGAGATTATCAATGGAAATACAGATCATTGTAACAAAGAAGTAGAAACTATAAAGAGGAACCAACCAACACAATTGCTGAGATAAAAACCAATCCAGAAGCAATGAATGGCAGACAAAATAATGCAGATGAATGAATAAGTGATCTGGAAGATAGAATAATGGAAATCACCCAAGCAGAACAGCAGACAGAAAGACAAATGAAAAAAAAAAAAAAAAGAAAGCAACATACAAGATCTACAGGATAATATAAAGCATGCCAACCTACGCATAATAGTTGTTCCTGAAAACATATTCAGAGAAATTATGGCAGAAAACTTCCCAAACCTAAAGAAAGAAATAGATATCCAGGTACAGGAAGCACACAGGGTTCCAAACAAGATGAACCCAAACAGACCCACATGAAGACACATCATAATTAAAATGGCAAAAGTTAAAAGATAAAGAGAGGATTCTAAAAGCTACAAGAGAAAATTAAAGAGTCAGTTACAAGGGAACCCCGAAAAAGGTATCAGCTGATTTTTCTGCAGAAACTTTGCAGGCCAGAAGGGAGTGGCATGATATACTGAAAGGGAAAAACCTGCAAAGTAGGATACCCTACCTAGCCAGATTATCATTTAGAATGGAAGGAGAGATAAAGAATTTCACAGACAAGCAAAAACTAAAAGAATACAGTAATACTAAACCTACCCTAAAAGAAATATTGAAAGGTCTTCTCTAAACAGAAAAGAAGCAAGATTCTATAAGGAAGGGAAAATAACAATAGGAAAGGCAAATATATAAAAGGAGTAAAGATCATTTAAATAAGCCAGTACATAGATTAAAAAACAATCAAAAAATTTTTATAAAAGTGATTATAACTACAGTTAACAGTAAAAGGATAAACATGAAGATGTAAAATAGGACATCAAAATCACAAAATGGAGGGAGGGGAGTAAAGAAATGTAGACCTTTAAGAATGTGTTTGAACTTATATGACTATCAGTCTAAAGCAGGTAACTATAGTTATGGGTCAACATACTTGAAAACCAGGGTAACCACAAATCAGAATCATACAATAGATTCACAAAAAACAGAAGAGAAAGGAATTCAAGCATAATACCAAAGAAAACCATCGAATCACAAAAGGATAAGCAAAAAGAAGAAGAAATAAACAAAGAAGAACTACAAAATCAACCAGAAAACAAGGTTTAAAATGGCAATAAGTACATATCTATCAATAATTATTTTAAATGTCAATGGACTAAATAAATGCTCCAATCAAAAGACATAGAATGGCAGATTGGATTAAAAAAAAAACAAACAAGAACCTACAGTATGCTGCCTACAAGACTCATTTCAGGGTAAAAGACCCACACAGATTGAAGGTGAGTGGATGGAAAAAGATATTTCATGAAAATGGAAATGACAAGAAAGCAGGGGTAGCAATACTCAGTTCAGACAAAGTAGACCTTAAACAAAGGCCATAAAGAAAGACAAAGGGCATTATATAATGATAAAGGGATCAATACAAGAAGAGGATACTACACTTGTTAACATATATGCACCCAATATAGGAGCATGTAAATATATAGAACAGATACTAACAGGTATAAAGGGAAAAATTGACAGGAATACTATAATAGTAGGAGACTCTTAATACCCCACTGATATCAATGGACAGATCTTCCAGACAGAAAATCAATGAGGCAACAGAGACCCATTATGACACAACAGACCAGTTGGACTTAATTGATATCCTCAGGAAATTCCATCCAAAAAAAACCCAGAATACACATTATTTCCAAGTGCACATAGAACATTCTCTAGGTCATATTAGGTAACACATACTAGGTCACAAAACAAGCCTCAACAAATTTAAGAGGATAGGAATTAATTCAAGCATCTTTTCTGACCACAACAGTATGAAACTAGAAATTAACTACAGAAAGAAAAATGGGAAAAAAACAATCATATGGAGACTGAACAACATGCTACTAAAAAAACCAATGGGTTAATGATAAAATCAAAGAGAAAATCCTAAGAATGGAAACTAGCTCTTTTACATTGTTTGTCTAATTTTAGACTTCATTACTTCATAAGGATTCTTATATTACAGGGTCATTTTTCTGATAACAAAATTGGGGTTCAAAAAGAATAATTTGTCCACAATTACACAAGAAAGTATTCTAACCCAGGTTGGCCTAGTGACAGGGTCTATATTATTTCTATACATCATATTCCACAGCCACTCCTTAGAGCTATCTTATATAACCTAAGTTAACTTAAGTTGAAATACAATGGTATTAGTTGACCAAATATTTCATGATCTATGAAATATAGCCTGTATTACAGTCAGAAAATCTCTTAAAATATGCACCTCTTTCTATAGACTGAACTAAAAGTGGTGCTCATTATTATACAATTTTTAAAAGCAAAGCTCAAAATCATAGTGAAAAGTATGCAAATATGTGTATAATACATATATGTTAAATTAAAATATACATATATATGTTAAACTACAGATAGGGAGATAAGAGAGATAGAGGTAGAGAAAAAGGAAGAGAGAGAGACACACAGAGAGACCAAAATGTTTACATAGGGGTAATAAGTTTACCAGTTTATAAGGGTTTTGTTTTATTTTACTTTTCTACCTAAATTCTCCTTAAAACATTCATAAATCTCATATGGTTTTTAAAATAATTTAGGATTGCTCTGTTCCTGTTTTTTTTTTTCTCTGCAAATCTTACCATGACTTTTTGACTAAAAACAATAAAATCTGACGTGGCTCGTAATACTGCTTTTGTTACCTAGCAACCTCAGGGATCCAGGGAAGACTAGATAGCCATCTGCAGTCTTGTTGGCTTATACAGCACTGCCATTAACTGACAGAACTTCATAACTGCACCCTGACTTCAGTGTGAGGCGAGTCACAGTCAGCAACGTGACACTGTTTCTTTTTAATTATTTTCATTTTTAATGTTTATAGAAATGGTCAACCTTATCCAAAGATATATAAAACACACATACACTGGAGTATTTTGAAGCGAATCCATTAAGAATTTCAGTACACTGCTTTTCCCAAGCAGCCACCATGCCACTATAATACAGAATTAAGAGTAATCCCCTAACATATCTAATAACCAGTTTCTATTCAAATTCCTTGATTCTCTCTAAATATGTTGATACAGAAATTTCACTCCGGTCAATGTCCAGGTCCAGATAACTGTACGGTTAAGTTTTACCAAAACCTCAACAAAAAAAAAAATCCCTGTATTTTATGAAAATTGTCCAGGGAATAGTAAAAGAGAGTAAACTACCAGTATTTAGAACTATAAATCATGTCATGAGGCTAGGATAATCTTGAAACCAAAATTAAAGACTGAACATGAAGAAAGAACCCAAACTCATTTATAGTCCTCGATGTAAAACTCTAAGAGAAAATATTAGAAAGCTGTATCTGTTAGAATTTCACTTGGCTGCACACAGTTGGAATCTAACCAGGGAATCTTGATAACATGAGGGGGTGTTCTTTTCTCACAGAACCTGGGGCAGGGGGCTCAGGGACGGAACAGGTTCCTTTCCTTCCTGCTCCCTCACCCTAGTTTGTGACCTTCACCCTACTTATCAAAAGATGACTTTTCCGGTGTTCCAGGCAGAACCACTTGGACTTTACTGGTGTGGGTGGAGGTGGGGCCACTGTTTTTTCTGTGACATTTGGCTGTCTCTGTGGTTATTGTCTAAAAGCATTCTCCCTTTCTAGGCTGCCCTTTTCCTAGTCCTTTGGCAAGAAAGAGCCAGCATTTGTTAGGGCTCTTTTTTGTCTAAGCCCATTTGTGTTCCCAAGTTGCTAGTTTCTCCAACACCTGATCTGTGATATATGAGGCAAAAAGAAAACCTAGGTAGTTTTCTATCATTTTTCAGGTCCCAAGACCCCTACATGGTCTGCCTTATTCTCTCTACCTGTGTTAATTCCCTAGGGTCACCATAACAAAGTACCAAAAACTGGGTGGCTTTTTAAGCCACAAACTGGGTGACTTTTATAACAGATACTTATTCTCTCACAATTCTGGAGGCTGGAAGCTCCAAGTAAGGTGTGGGCAGGGCCATGCTCCCTCTGAAACCTGTCAGGGACAATCTTCCCTTACCTCTTCCTAGCTCCTGGCAGTAGCTGTCAATCTTTAGCATTCTGTGGTTTGCAGCTGCATCTCTTCCATTTCTGCCTGTCATCACATGGCATTCTCCCATCTGGGTTTCTGTGTATTTTCTTCTTTTTATAAGAACACCAGTTATATTGGATTAGGGACCCACCCTTTTCCAGTATAACCTTATCTTAATTTAATTAATTATATCTGCAACAACCTTATTTCCAAATTAAGTCACATTCTAAGGTACTGGGTGTTAGGACTTCAACGTATCTCTTGGGAGGAACACAATCCACCCCATAACATCACCTCTCAGAGTATTATTTTTTTTAACATGATGCCTGGGGTTTTTAGCTGTACTTAGTGGGAGGAATAAGGAAAAGTACTTCTTTCTTTTGGGAAGTGGAAGTCACCTTGCATATTTTATAAACTTTCAAAAACAAAAAATAGCAGCAACAATAAAACAAGGAACCAGTATCAGCTTTAGGTGGAATATTCAATGGTCCAAATATACATCCACAGTTCAATAGTGAAGACAACTGAATATCCAGGGTTTTTAATAAATTTATATGCATAACTACTCATATAGTAAAAGCTGAAGACACCTTATATTTACTAAGCACCTACATTGTTCTTGACAAGAAAGCAAAACCCTATTCCCTGCAAAACGTGACTTACTAGTTCAGCTGCCAGGTCACTGGAGGGCAAAGTAAAGAGGGTGGCACCCTTGCCCATCCACCCACGACAGGATTCCTGCTCCAGGAACTGAATCATCAGTTCCTTAACAATTAAATATTGTTTGTTAAGAACATAAAGTGTTTTAATAATTAAACGTTGTTGTTGAATGCCTTAAAAATAACAGGGTGTCCAGTCGTTTAAATTTCCCAGGTTTCAAGTTGAGGATGTGAACCAGTTAAAATGTAGGGACTCTATAAAACAATCTCATTCTATCTCCATATAGTTTGTTTTTGTTGTGTTTTGTTTTGTTGTCTTTTTATGCCAATACCATATTGTTCTGACTACTAAAGCTTTGTAGTATAGTTTGAAGTCAGGAAGTATGATGCCTCCAGTTTTACTTTTCTTTCTCAAGATTGCTTTGGCTGTTTGGGGGTCTTTGTGTTTCCATACAAATTTTAGGATTGTTTTTTATATTTCTGTGGAAAATGCCATTGAAATTTTGATAGGAATTGTACTGAATCTGTAGATCACTTTGCCAAGACTATGAGAAGGAGTCAATCTCACAAAAAGACAAAATAATCAGCAGTAATTTTTCTAAGGCTGTAATAGTAAAGACCTGTCCAGAAGAAAGAATTTTCTGTATTTGTCATCTCCTTTCTGTTTAATTATTCCATGTAAATCTAAGTGCTACACTCTCTCTCCCCACCTCAGTCACTGCCCTACTGCTCTGTGAGGTATAAATAGGAAGTGGCAGCCCTTGGGATGAAGCCTGCGTGACACTGGGCAGGAGAGACTCTGCACCCATCTAGAGAATATTTGATAAGATATGTGGTTCTCCATGTTCTTCAAGGATCTCTACATCTTTTGTCATACCTCATGTCCTCATGATGTTATGTTACTGCTGTCTGCACAACAGTGGACCCCAGCAATACTAGTGTGGAGAAAAAAAGGAAGGAAGGAAGGGAGGGAGGGAGGGAGGAGATACTTGTTGATTTATCCATAAAAATTCTAATTTTTCTAATTAAATTATATATCCAAGTAGTTTCAATGTGACATATTCCCAAATACACATATTTATCAAATTCAGTTTGAAGAGCAATCACTGAGTACTCAGTATCGAGGCACGATGGCAAATACAGAAGTATTTCAAGCTGTTCAAATATGATTATAAAATTCCATGATGCAAGGCAGGATGTGGGAAGTATGAAAAATACCACTTTACCAAAGTGATTGCCTACCTACCTGGAGAGTTTGCGTCACTCGGGTTTTACCCTCTCCTTAAATAGCCAAAATCTCTTAGGCAGCAATGGAGAACTTCATTATGTGTAAAGCTCGTCACCCACAAAGCCTCCATTCTAGTCTGGAACTCCAGCCTGATTCAGTGGCTGTGACTGTGACGTCAGTTTTCCTTTCATAATCAGTAGTCTTGAAACTCATTATGGGAGCTTTAAGCTGAAGATGGCCTTTGTCAGCCTGTGTCCCTCAGAGATAGCATGGGACAGAAACCCTACCCTCCACTGCCAATAAGAACTTCACACAAGTGAAAAACAAATTTCCAGTGCATTAAGTCACTCAAGCTTTGGATTGTATCTATTAGAGTAGATATCATTGCTCTTAGTTAATACACTTATCAGGCTGAAGATTATTCCAACCGGCAGCATTTAGTGGAAATCACGAACTGGTTCTTAGAAGGCAAAGGTTTAGACCCTGACTGTGCTCCTACAACCTCAGTATCATTAAGGGGGCCTTTGTTTCCTCAGTTATAAAAGTCAATAGTTAAGGCTCTTTTCTATATTAAATATGATGTTTGTATCCTGACTGAGTTCCGGAGCAGCTGTCACACTGAAGAAAGAAACGTATTTTCATGCTGCACAGATTCATTTTTCATTCTGTCACTGGATTTCAGAAAATGCATTAAAATGTCTCCTCTGACTTAAGGGAAACAGATGGCAACTGTGCAAACAATTTTCCTGGTTTACGAAGGTTTTGCCAAGTGCCTCAGGAAATGTAATGGAAGTACTTTAATTGGGAGGCAAGGCACCGGGTTCTTCCTGCAGCCTGGATCTTCCCCACCTCTGTGGCCTGGAGTGAATCACTTCCTCTCTTAGGGACCCAATTTTCTCCTGTTGGTAATGAATGGAGCTAGACATGGTTTGTCTCTTCCAGTTCAAACAGTCCGCAAATCTACAAAGACCCTCCAAGATCACACTAAGTCTATATGCTATTCCGTCTAACATGGTCCCAGACTCAGCTGCAGCCCAGACAGGCCCAGTTAAGGCACCACCTTCAGAAGCAGTTTTCAGGGCTTCAGAAATTACCGAAAGTGATCACCAGATGGCGCGCCAGAGCAAGAGAGGAGAAAACAGCAAGTACCACGTGACTGCTGAACGATCCTTGTTCATTTCACTCATTCATTTGGGTAAACATGTATTGGACACCAAGTGTATGCCAGACGCTTGTTAATCACGGAGAGCGCAGCGGTGAGTGTGATCCCTCATGAGATGCCTGTGCGATGCAAGAAATAATGAGGAATGTGAAGAATATTCTTTTTCATGGAAGTGGAAGATATGATATCCTGGGCAGAGACAAGTGTCAATGATACGTTGTGCGTGGTTATTCTTGCGATCCTGGTTTTTCCCTAGGTTGATGTGTCCCGGTGTATGTGCCTTACATTTGGGTGGACTCCTCCTGGTTTCTGTTATTAATTTCGGCAGCTACCCCTTGTCTAGTACTTATCCAAATTCCCAGCCACGCCAATTACAATATTGACTAAATATTTACCCTTTCTCCTCACTTCACTTTAAAGGGCCATGAAATTTGGGGTTCAAGGAATAGAGATGAGCCTTTCTAACCTGTAAGGGTCCTAGGTTTCTTTTGAGGACTACTCCAATCCACTTGCAGTATCACAGTCATGCCAACTCAGAGAATAAATTGAAAAGTATTCCATATCTGTGTATCTCCTTGACATAGGAATTATCAGTTTCAAAAAAAAAAAAAAAGCTTATAAAGAAACTGCTTGAAAACTGTCTTGTATTTGGTTCTTTTGGAGGAGGTAGGTCTTTGACAAACTCCTCAATTTCTTCTAAAATTAGTGTCTATCTCTTCTTGGGCAAATTATTCCATTTATTTTGGGAGATAAGGAATTGTGCCCTTCATTTAGATGTTCAAAAAGCAAAAGCCTATCTGGGGGGAGGGGCAATTGGATGAAGGTGGTCCAAAGGTACAAACTCCCAGTTATAAGATAAATAAGTACTAGGGATGTAACGTACAACCTGATAAAGATAATTAACACTGCTGTGTGTTACCTATGAAAGCTGTTAAGAGAGTAAACCCTAAATTCTCATCACAAGGAAAAGGATGTGTTTTCTACTTCTTTAATTTTGTCTCTGTATGAGATGATGGATGGTCACTAAACTTATTGTGATCATCATTCCATGATGTATGTAAGTCAAATCATGATGCTGTATGCCTTAAACTTACACAGTGCTGTACACCAGTTATATCTCAAAAAAACTGGAAGAAAATATTAAAAATTTAAAAACAAAAATAAAATTTTAAAAAAGCAATGGCCTATGGGGCTTTAATCTGAATATGGGTAGAAAATGAGAAGAATAAACATTCTATCACACCAACCCTGCCTAACCTAGAAACCCTGGACAAGTGGGTTCCTGGAAAATGAAGTAAGAGGATGAGTCAAGCATGAGGTGAGGAGGGGCAGAGAGAAGGCAATGGTACAGGAATCCTGACAGCAGTCAGGGAGATCAATAATCCCATTGCAATAACAATCTGAAACAGGAAGGGACCACACGTTTTAGAAGCTTCTGAGAATCCTTGAAAAGGTGCAGCCTTCACCAACATGTCACAGGGAGGCCCGGGCAGTTTTATTTGAATAACAAAAAAGGGTGAATTAATTGATTAATGAATAAACAAAATGTGGTATATCCATGCAGTGGGATATTATTCAGTAATAAAAAAGAAGGAAGCACTGATAACATGCTACAACAGAGATGAACCTTGAAAACATTAGGCTAAGTGAAAGAAGCCAAACACAAAAGACAACATATTATGATTCTACTTTTATGGAATGTTCAGAATGAGAAAATATAGAGAAACAGGAAGTAGATTAGCAGTTGCCAGCAGCTGGGAAAGATGAGAATACTAAGAGGTGATAGAGAAAGAGAACGGAGTTTCTTTTTCGAGGTGATGAAAATATTCCCAAATTATGATGATGGTTGCATTTGTAGTGTGATATGGTGAATATACTAAAAAACACTGAGCTGTGTACTTTAAATGGGTGGATTGTATGGCATGTAAATTATATCTCAGTAGTGATGTTACCCCCAAATCACTACCAAAAAAAGAAATGGAAAAAAATAATAGTGAGGATGGCCGCAGAAGGCTGGAAGAATGGGGGAAATCCAGGCAGCATGTGCTTTAATTCTTAAAAGCTTTTTGGTATGCTATAATCTCTTTCTCATTCTCAATGTCTATATGTGTTTTTCTCTTTTTCCTTGGTCACACTGTCTAGAAATTTGTCTATTTTATTGATCATTTTCAAATAAATATCTCTTGGTTTTATTCACCAAAATAGCTTTGTTTTTTATGTGCTGCTGTTTTTTATTTTTACTAATTATGTCCTTCTACCTTCTTTTGGTATATCTTGTTCTGTGGCTAGCTTCTTGAGTTTAATGCTTAGTTTATTATGCTTGATCTCTTGGCTCTTTTTCTTTAATAAATTTATTTATTTTATTTTTGGCTGTGTTGGGTTTTCGTTGCTGTGCACGGGCTTTCTCTAGTTGCGGCAAGCTGGGGCTACTCTTCATTGCGGTGCGCGTGCTTCTCATTGCAGTGGCTTCTCTTGTTGTGGAGCACAGGCTCTAGGCACGCAGGCTTCAGTAGTTGTGGTGTGTGGGCTCAGTAGTTGTGGCTCGCGGGCTCTGGAGCACAGGCTCAGAAGTTGTGGTGCACGGGTTTAGCTGCTCTGCGGCATGTTATTTGCTCCGGCATGCTTCCCGGACCAGGGATCAAACAAGTGAGCCCTGCATTGGCAGGCAGATTCTTAACCACTGTGCCACCAGGGAAGCCCTCTTGGCTCTTTAATCAGTAAAGAAAACACATTTTCATTTGAGACCCACTGTGATTCCATCCCATGAATTTTAATATGCAGTATTAAATACTAAGAGTATTTGATAAATACTTAATATTTAATCAATAAAATACTGCATTTTAATATGCAGTATTCTCACTGTTGTTGACGCTTCAATAATTCGTTGCTCTGTAATTTGATATATTTCCTTTTTAAGATTTTTGGAGTGGTAATTTTTTAATTTCCAAGTCAGTAATTTGTTAGTTGGCTACTTTATGGCTAAGTTCTAGGTTTATTGCATTGTGGTAAAGATAATGTGACCAAAATGATTTCTACTTTGGGACAATGTATAAATGTTTCATTCTCTTTTTGGCCCCGTACACAGCTAAATGTTATAAATATTCCATAGGCATTTGAAAAGATTATGTTTTCAATGTTATATACCCAAGTATCTACTGATATATATGTGTGTGTGTGTATTATATATATACACATATATATTAAAATGAATTGAGACATATATCTCTTTTTCTTTTTCTAATGGGGGTCAGTATGTGGATTAGAAAGAATCTATTTGAAGCTTGTGCTTCTCAACCAGGGAACTTAGACAGAAATATTCTCAGCTACTTTTGGAAATGTCCCTTATTACATAAACACACTTGGGAAAGAGGCAAATAATCTTAAACACGTTGATGCCAGCAAAATTATTTCACACTATTGTCAGTTCTGTTAGTCTACACAGGATAGGATGATGGGCCTGGGAAGGAATGAAGAAGGGAGAGAGATTCCAGTTTTCATTGTGTTGGTCCCAACTTCTTTGTATATATAGAAAGTCTTCTGGTGTAATTGTCATTTTCTCAAGTTCTTATTGTGTCTCTAATAAAAATTTTTAACGTATTTTGATGCATTTTGACTCAGTATAAAAGTCCATCACCATTTAGTCTTCTTGGTGAATTGTATCTTTTATCTATAGTCAAAATATCCTAATTCACCAGCTTAGGATTCAAAATACACAGAAGAACAGAGAGCAATGGACATTCCATTTCCTAACTGCATCCTTGCACTTCCTAAGAGCAAACTAACCTCTCCTTTTGAGGAATTACTTCCTTCTGATTAGGTGGAGTCAGCTGAGGATGTCATGAGACTGACCCTTTCCTTAGCCAAGGGGTAGCCCTTGACCCAAGCTAGGCTAAACAAACCTCCCTGCTTGCTGAATCTTGAGGAAAAGGACCCAGAGACTGAAAGCATTTCATTCTATCTAATCACTCGACCTGAGCAGGCTGTTCCTGACATGAGAACATTTGAGGATGAGTGTGAATATAAGTTAGAGACTTGGAGGCACTGCCATGACTTCAAGTGAGTTTTGACCCTCCTCACCTTCCTCACCACCACTGCCACCACCAGCCTCTCTCTCAGCCCCTAATGGTCCCTGAGCCCCAAGGGACACACCCCTCCTTGGGCCCCAAGCCCACCCATTTCCTGTCCTTGGGAAAATTGGCAGTCTCAATACCCACTGCCTTGCTATCGTGCTTTCCAAATGATATTCACAAAAACAGGACAATCTGATATAAATGTATTTCCCACAGTCTGAGCTCTTCAGTCTTATATCATTTATTATATTTGATTTTGTCCCTGGAAGTGCTCTTTCCTCTAATTCTATTTCTCTAATATTACATATTGTCCTTCCTTCAGTTAGCAGTTGCCTGACATTCCTCATCCATTGCATTAGTTGTTCCAATCATTTTATGTATCAGTTTTAAATACATCTCTTTTCAATAACATATGGCCAGATTTGTGTGTTTCATTCACTGTTCTTGGTCTTCCAGTTGTAAAGTTTTTCTCATTTATATTGTAAAGGTACAAATTTTTCCAAAAAAATTAAAGTTCTCATGCATATATATTGTGAGCATGTGTCAAAGATTCATTTAATTTATTGATGACAGAACCAGATAAAGCTGGTGAAAGGAAGTCATAGATACACACACACACACACACACACACACACACACACACCCCTATCAAGGCTAGAATAAGATTGCTAAACAAGATTCAAAACTGGCTAATGTCCTACAGAGCAATAAAACCATAAGCCTTGGAGTGGTCTTCCCAGACAAAAATCATCTGTCAATTTCATGATATCAGTTTTTTCTAGGCTAATATCTAACTTTTTGGAATCTAGTCTTTAATCAGTAGTAAATATAAGTCAAACAAACTTTATTTCTCTAGCAAATCAAAGGACCTTGAAAGGACACATGGTGTTGAAGAAAAATCATGTACGACAGTTATTAAAGAATGGTAAGGCTTGGGAATTCCCTGGCAGTCCAGTGGTTGGGACTCCTAGCTTTCACTGCCGAGTGCCCAGGTTTGACCTCTGGTCAAGGCTCCCACAAGCCACGCAGCACGGCCAAAAAAAAAAAAACTGGTAAGGCAGACCCTATTCCGGACCATTACCATCATAAGTGTAGGGACCACCATGCAGCAATGGGGTTATACAGAAGGGGAGAGAGATTGGGCTTCAAATACAAGGACTAGTGGGAATTTATAGCCAAGGAGCAGGGTAGGGGTCAGTGGATAGAAAATTTCTAAGAGGAAACATCAGGGGTAATTCTGATTCTGGCTGAACCAACCTGATGGGAGCCTTGCTGAAGGCAGGCCAGGGTTCTCAGACGTTACCTGGGAGATGATGGGATATAAGGAACTCAATTAGATATCAAGGGGGGATGCAGGATGGGGAATTCTGGTTAAATTGACTTAGCAGGATTCTTGCTAAAACTGGACAATGCAGTGATAAACACAGAAGCCCAAAATTCAGGGCCTGCTTGAGAAGAGAGTTCAGAGGAGCCTGAGTAGAGTTTGGTCAAGGAGAGAACTTTCCTCAGTAGTCATCATTTTGCCTTATCTTCAAGCTTTGGATAACTTAACTTTTATTATAGTTTGTTCTATTTGGACTTGGCCCGCCCATCTTATTTTATATTTCTGATTATCATATTTTTCTCTTGATTTTTTATTTCCTTGTCCTGAATTTTGCTACTTTGGTTTATTAATTGTTTTTCTTCTTCTGGTGCTTTGGAAGACGTTTATCCCATTGCTGTTGAATGCCTGTCACTTGACCCCTTTTTATTTCCATCACTAGTCACATGGCCTGAAGGGCAAGTGCCAGGCAACCCGGGTGTTACTCTACCTTCCACCAGCCCCCATCCCACTTCCAGCCCCAATGTCTTTTAACTCTGAGGTGCATGTGCTTTTTTGAGGGCTTTGTGGGAAAAACTAGTATTGGCTGCTTCAAGGGCCCCTGCCTATTTTTGTGATGGAATGGAAGATTCTAGATTCTAGTTGCTCCATCATTTCAATCATGTAATTTAAATCTGTGCAGTTTTCCCCTAATTTTTTTTTTTCTCCTAACAGGATCCTTTGTGATGCTCCAATCATGGAATACATTTATTTTCATGTTTATATTTTTTCTGTCATTGCAAAGGGAGTTTGAGAGTGGTGGACAGGTCCATCATGTTCAATGTAAAAGTCCGCATTATTCCTTGCTTCAATGGTTGGGTTTCTTGATTTTTCTTTTTGTTTCTTTGTTGTTTGTTTTCTTGCCACCCTGCCCTCTTCCCATCCTTCCCTCTTAGGTGCGGAACTCTAGTCTCAGCCAGGATGATCAGGGCACTTTGGGGTGGAGGGTGCGTTAAGGGGAAGGGAGTGATCTGTGCGTCTTTCCCCAGCACCAGACTAATAGCCCTTAAATGTGATGCTGATTAGTATCGGGAGAAGACCCAGGAACCAGCCTAGTTTAACCCCACTTAGAACCCAAAGGAGACAATTTAAGAAAGATACAGTTGAAGATGATGAATTAAACTCACACATTCAATCACAATACCCCCTTGTTTAAAAACAAAATTAAGGGGCTTCTCTGGTGGCGCAGCAGTTAAGAATACGCCTGCCAATGCAGGGGACACGGGTTTGAGCCCTGGTCCGGGAAGATCCCACATCTCGCAGAGCAGCTAAGCCCACGCGCCACAACTACTGAGCCTGCGCTCTAGAGCCTGTGAGCCACAACTACTGAAGCCTGTGTGCCTAGAGGCCGTGCTCTGAAACAAGAGAAGCCACCATAATGAGAAGCCAGCGCACCGCAAAAAAGAGCAGCTCCCGCTCGCCACGACTAAAGAAAGCCCGTGCGCAGCAACAAAGACCCAACACAGCCAAAAAGTAAATAAATAAATAAATACTTAAAAAAAAAAAACAAAATTAAAAAAACCTAAAATGCAAAAAAAAAATTTTTTCAGAAATTATTTTAAAGAAATAAACTCACAGGGAATTCCCTGGCAGTCCAGTGGTTAGGACTCTGCACTCTCATTGCCAAGGGTCTGGGTTCAATCCCTGGTCAGGGAACTAAAATCCCACAAGCATCACGATGCAGCCAAAATAATAATAATAATAATAATAAACAAACCTACAAGGACAAGAAGAACAGGGCAGAGTCAACAGCAGCAAAATATTAGGTTGAGTGGTAACCACCTTAACTGACCCATGGAGCTGAACAAAAGAGCTGGTGGAACTCGAAAGCAGAGAGAGATTGAAATCCTTTTGAAATGGGATCTGGATATACATATTGAGGGAATGAGGCAACGTCTCAGAGTGGGCAGGAAAGATGCAGAGCCCAGGTCCTTAGTCAAGATGAGCAAGACTGTGGGGGGGACCATGGCCAGAGGGGTGGGAGGGGGCACTCAGTGAGGGTCCCTGAGCCAGCACAAAGCAGAGTAGAGTGTCCATAAAGGACCTGAGGATTTTGACAACAAAGGCAAGAAGTGTGAAGAACCAAACCTGAATTCACGTACTCCACAGCTGTCTGCGGAGCTGGTCCGCGATGGGTTTCTCTGAGTAGGGTGAGAGGAGACGCAGGGCTCGGTGCCAAGCAGACAGACAGCGAGCCAGGGAACTCCAGGGCCGAGCTCAAAGGGCTCATCACTAGTGGAAACCCGCTGGAAACCACAAGCCTCAATATGTAAATCTCCAAGGGTCCATAAGCCCTGGTACGTTGCTGCTGTTGTCTCTTTCACTCTAGAACGTCAAGAAACACCTGCAGCCTTAATGTCCTCGTGGAAACAAGATGAGTGTCTACATTTTCCAGAGTGGGACCAAAATCTTGGGTCACGTTTACGGCACGCGCGTTTGCACGTGGTTGGGCAAAGGACTTTGCTTCTCTCAGCATGTCTCTCTTCAGAGATGAATGGAAAGAGACACAGCTCCAAAGCAGCAAAGCAGCAGCGAGTTTCCAAGTGACCTCCTCTGTCTCCCTCCTTCCAGGCTAATGGAGCCATCCTTGCCCCCTTGGAGACGCAGGGCAGATGTCCATTTGTGGCACTCTAGCCTGAAGACTGGCAATTGATCAGATTCTGAGTACCACTGAATGCGGACTCCAGAATTTCCTCCTACCCTTTTGGAATATCAGCTTCAGTCAAGTACAAATGACAGACACTATGATCCTAAGGAGGGAGGGATCAAACTGATGTCAAAAGAATCACCTGCCGGAGACTCTACTGTGAATGATGAGCTGAAGAAAACCTTTGAACCACAAACTTCAGGATGGATTATCAGACACAAATATTCAGGAGCCAGGTAGGGAAGCCCCCATCCTTCAAACTTTGCGAAGAGCAAAATTGTGTCATTGTGTCTCTAAAACGCTGGGTGATTTACTCTATGGTACTGGTGGGAGGCAGACCTCTCAAATAGGCTGGTTAATCATCCTACTTCATCCTCTTATTGGCTGCTTTGTGTTCCAATGCAAAGCTCTATCATAATTAGTTTATGGTGAAGATGTCAGTTATTTTCTATTTTTTTACCTTTTAAACAGCATTTCAATGAGCAGTCTTGTATATACATTTGAGACTATTTTTCTACTCATTTCCAACCTGGGGACAATCTAAGGAGTTTCCTTTTTCTCCCCTCACCCCAGTGTTTTCTGCCAAGTGCATTGCTTCCACTGGGTGACTTCATTCCCAGGGTCTGATCTGCAGACTGGTTCAACTAAGTGCATGAGCTCTGAGTTGAAATCTCAGCTCTGCCACTCACTGCCATGAGCAAGTCACTTAACCTCTCTACACTCAAGTTTCCTCATCTACAAAATAAGGGATAGAGTAGTTTCTAGTTCCTAAATTTGGAGGGATAATTAAATGTGGTGATCAATGTACAATGTCTGGCACTTCATAAATGCTCAATAAATTTCAACTATTTTGATTGGTATTGCTTGCATCTCTGCAGAGAAAATCACTTTCTATCCTCTTTAACATCCATGTCGACTGTGTCCTCAGTCAACTGTTTTTTACACTTAATTTCCACTCTCTTCTCTACCTCCAATTTGCTTTCTCTCTTTCTTCGTCTTCTGGTGAGATCCACTGCTGATTCTGCTATTCAAGGTAACTAGCAAAGCTCTCAGTGACAAAATCAATGAAGGCTACCCTAATCTTCAGAATTACTATTACAATTTCTTTTGTAAAACTTAACTATTGCAGTGGTCTGTATTAGTCCTTGGTCCATTATAATTTATCAGCTCTGATCTATTATTGATTTTCAACTATTTGTGGTAGGGCTGTATTTTTGTTTCTTGGGTGTTTTGTTTTTTTTTTTTCATTCATTCTGCACATGTTTGTTGAGCATTTACCAAGTGAAGATGCTGGACTGGGCCTTCCAAATTTAAGACAATGAAACATCAACCAGCTTACAATCCAGTAGGGTAGAAAGAATCTGACAGCAGATAAGAGCAACTAGGTGTTCTAGGCCCAGTGACCTGCCTCTGTACTCTACAAAGTTGAGTCACTTGCTAGGAGATAACGCAACAGAAGGTCTCTCTTGAGTTGAGTCTTGAAAGACAATTTGTTGTTCACAAGCTCATGGAGGTGAGCAAAAGTGTCTCCAAGAAGAGGGAGAATTTTGTAAAAGCTGGAGGTCACAGAAGTACAGTAAGGGCTTGAAGATGCTGGGAGCAATGTATGCTAAGGTGGGAATGGAAGTTTAAGAGGGAAACAGGACTGCAATAAGTAGAGCTGGACTCACAGCAAAATGAGGTCTTCAGGGCCCTTGATGCGGTTACTATGGAAACACCAAGGCACGCCATGATTCCCTGGCAGCTCCAAAGACAGCATGCACCTGGTTCAGCTCATTGTGGCATGGTGGGTACCCCTCTAGCTCTACCTATTCTGTGACAACAGACAACCAACCAAGTAAAGTCTGCTTTTCTACTCTTTTGATCTTTGCTTTTGTTTCACAGGCCATCTATAGCTTCATTCCAAAATAGATTTCAAAATAAGACATGGGCCTTTGTTTGATATGCATTTAGTCTTTTTTGAAACAACATGGTGGCAAAGGAGAGGTTCAAATAGGAAAACATTCTTTATTAATATTATTAACAAAAGAAGCTAAAAAGTTTCATAATGACATTGAATGAGGTTTATCATTTGCAAAAGCCCCCCCACCCCACGAGAAGGTATAAAGAAGTGCATTTTTTAAAATGAGCTTATTTATAAAACAGAAATAGAGTCACAGATGTAGAAAACAAACTTATGGTTACCAAAGGGGAAAGGCAGGGGAGGGATAAATTAGGAGTTTGGGATTAACAGATACACACTACTGTACATAAAATGGATAAACAACAAGGTCCTACTGTATAGCCCAGGGAATTACATTCAATATCTTGTAATAATGTATAATGGAAAAGAATGTGAAAAAGAATATATATATAAAAGTATATGTATGTGTGTATATAGCTGAATCACTTTGCTGTACACCTGAATCTAGCACAACATTGTAAATCAACTATATTTCAATTGCTTAAAAGTACAGGGTTTTTTTTTTTAATGTGCTTATCTTTCTTTGTAATTTATATTCAACCTACTTTCCAAAAAATAAACAAACAAATTAATAAATAAATAAGCAGCAGTCCAGATGTGGGAGACTGTTAAAATATGGGACCATCAGGCCATAGATATAAATAAATCATCTTCTAGGATTTTAGAGCTCACCTAAGAATGACAAACGTTCTCTGTCAGGGAAGCCGCAGGCCCTCCACTCCTGCTTGAGAAGGGAGTTAAGCTTCAGTAGCTGACCCAGGGCTCTGTTCCCCTTAGGTGAGAAGGGTTTTTGCACAGTGAGACAGTGGATAGCTACCACTGTGGGGGACGTTCAGTGGAGGAACCAAGCTGGAGATCAAACGTGAGTAAAATCTAAACTTTCCTTTCTCGGTTGTCTGTGTCTTATGGTCCCTGTGTCTCTGAAGTGATCCGTATGCTGACTCTTTGAAACCAGACTCTGAGATCCTCCAGGGCAAAGCTACAGTCCGTAATCAAACTGGGGAATTGATTGCACGTTTTCTATGAAGAACAAGAGTCAGGCATTGGGTGAGAATAACTTGTCTGAGTGATAGTTTCAGAAATTTATTGGGGAGCAAAGCATATGTTTTGAACAGAGCTTTGCTCAATGGTCAGGAAGGGACACAGTTTTTGTACAGGAGCGAGGTTAAGAGGAAACTTTGTGTCTATACTTTCGGCTCAGGAACCAAAATAGAGATCAAACGTAAGTGTTTTTTTCAACTGATTCTTTGCCGTTTCTGTCTAATTGGTTTGCTTTTTGTTCCCTTTTGCATGTTTTCATTCATTAGGTGTCAGGGATAAAACAAATTTCATTCCCAGATTAGGTACAGGGGAGGGGAAATTGTTCTACAGGAGGCTAACTGATGACTAATTTTTAAGATTTCCAAACCAAAATAACTGAATTGGGGAAGGGGGCTTGCTGCCCTTTCAGGGTAGGGTTTTGTGCAAGTGGAAGTTAAGGGGAATCACTGTGGTTCACTTTCAGCCCAGGGACCACAGTGGAGATTAAACATGAGTACATTTTTGCTCAGTTATTTGTGAGGTTTTCATCCTGCTGTATCATTTGTGCAAATTTGTGACATTTTGGTTAAATGAGCCATTCCTGGTGACCCAAAAGTAAAAGGCAGAAAACCAGAAGATAGTCGATTTTTAAGCTGAACAAACAGAAAAGTTGTTGAATTTGTAAGGAGAGTAGGGTTTGTGGAGAGAAAGGGGAAGAAAAATCTGGATTTTTCTGTGAATTAGCCTTTTTTCTGTGAGTGGCTTCAGAGGGAGGTTGTTGATCAGGGGGGTGTGTTAGCTCACTCACTGTGGCTTACGTTCGGCCAGGGGACCAAGGTGGAAATCAAACGTAAGTGCACTTTTCTACTCCCTTTTCTTATAGAGTCGTGAAATTTGGGGGTTTTCATGCTTGGGATATGAGTTGAGGTCACTTTCGAAGAGAATGGGATTCTTCTGAAAATTAGATCAGAAAGGGACTGAAAATCAGGTTGTCTCGGAAGAGCAAAGAGCTAGTTAGTTGACGTGGCATCTAAATGGCCAGATTTTCTCTGTATCCGACAGTCAAATGACTTTAGCAGCAAAAACAGGTTTTTGTTGAGGGGAAAGTAATTAAGTTAACGCTGAGGATCACCTTTGGCCAAGGGACACGTCTGGAGATTAAACGTAAGTAATTTTTCTCTACTACCTTCTGAAATGTGTCTGGGTCTAAATGCCAGTGTTGACTTTTAGAGGCTTAAGTATGAGTTTTGTGGAGATGGGTAAATGAGAACATTTCAGATTTATTATCAGTTTCAAAAGTTAAACTCAGCTCCAAACCTGGATTTGTAGACAAAAAGATTAATCTACACCAAATGACTCAAAGGGAAAAAAAATTAGTGTCGATGAAAAAGGAATCCTTGCAGCTCTAAAAGAGCTAAAGCGAATTAATTTTCATTGAAATTTGCCAAATATTGTATTGATTTTTGCTCGTATGTACAACACGGAAAAGTAGAGAAATGTATTTCTTAGTCTGTTTTCTCTCTTCTATCCGATATATTATTTTATGAGAATAAAAATCAATAGGATGCACTACAAAATCAGTAAGAAGTTAGAAAAGCATATTTATTTGTATTAAAGTTGCCGCTTAATTGCGAATCAGCAGCGATGTCATTTTTAGAGGTTAAAATGAGTGCTAAACTGTCAATATTTAGAAATTCTATAGAGATTCTATACCTTAACAGATTACTCGTTTTTAAAAAACTACATTTCTATATTAGACTAAACTGGAAATGATCTCTTATCATAATGGAGGAAAGACGGTTGTCCCCAAAAGCTCAGTTTTGAAGTAATTTGTTTAAGTGAAGGAAAATAAAATAATTGCGTTTTTTAGATGCCCAAGGACATGTAGAAAAATAGGAAATATTTTGAGTATGTTCTTTGTTATTACTTGCTGGTGTTTTTATACTGCAGAGGAGGCCGTGGCACAGCTAGGGTGGTCTGTAGACTTCTTGGTGGTCTTTTTTCGTGATTGAATGACATTGGCGGCCGGGTCCCAGGACTCTGGTGACGGCGCACCTGGCCGCTAAATGCCGCCAAAGGCCACGGCAACCCCGCGATCGCCCCGTTCAGCTGTGCTGTGGCCCTCTTTCCTGACACAGTGATACAAATAATGTCGCTAACGGAAGAGAACAGAAATGTGATGGGCATGAGTTAACATGGGGAAAACAGGGAGAAACCTGATTTTTATTAGCGATTCCAGAAATGAAATTCACATTATTATATCCTCTTAATAAAAATTTCCAGTAGAAGACTATAAAGAACTTAAAGCTATTTTTTCGCAGTGATATGTAATTTTTTAAATATCTTCTCATCAAATGTATTTAAGTCATAAAAGCTCAATCCAAATGAAATATATATATATATATATACATACATACATATATATATATATATATATATATATATATATATATATATATATATATATATAAATTCTTTCAGGGCAAAATCGACACCAGCAAAAATATAACTGAAGGCCAGCAATCTGGCCGTTCAGGTTTTGATCGATTAATTTTTACTGAGTTCAAAATAAATATCATAAGGTATATTCGCTGACAAAAAATAAGATAAATTTGTGACATGTTTTTAATTTTCAGAAATTTAGTGGCTTCAGTAGGATTATATTTCAGGTGTACAAAATATCTAACCATATATAAATGCCATTGATAAAAACTTAATAGAATGTATTTTCCAATCCCCTCATTCTGTGATTAGAACATTTTTAATCTGGCTATTTTAATTATATACCCTTTAAAATAGTTTAGTTATTTGTTATTGTCATTGTTGTTTAAGCCAGGTAATTTCAAAAGCAACACTTGAAAAAGATTATTTTTGGTTTGTGACAACCTGACAGGACTATTTTAGGGCCATTTTAAAACTCTTTTCAAACTATTTAAACGATGTAAGTATTTTAAACTGTTCTAAAACTGTATTTAGGGCCTTTTAAACATCTTTTAATAAATTTTAAACTCCATTAGAAAGCTAGTAAGAGGTCTTACAAGAGTTTCCATATCAAATATGCTAATTGTTTAATGCAAGATAGAAAGTTTAAAGCTATCAAAAATTGATCCAAATAGGAGTATCTTCATAGAATATTTCCTCTCCTTTTTTTCTAGAATTCATATTATTTTGCTACTAAGGCTATTTTATAAAATTCTCTGCAAAAAAATAGTGATGATGGTTAGAAGAGAAGAAAGTATCAAAACATTAAAAATTCAGTATCTTATATTAAACTGCTTGGTTAACATGGAGGCTTATAGCTTTATAAAGGTTTATAGCTTTATAAAAATCTCTTCACTTATCTGTGACTTCTCACAGCAAAAGAAGATTCTTGATTTGTTATTTAACTCACGCTCTCCCACCTGAGGGCTTGAAGGCCCACAAAGGGCGTTTCCAGCAGGCCATCTGGCAGCTGTTCATGGTCAGAAGTGAAGCTAGCCAGTTCCTCCTGGGCAGGTGGCCAAAATTACAGTTGACCCTCCTGGTCTGGCTGAACCTTGCCCCATATGGTGACAGCCATCAGGCCAGGACCCAGGTCTCCCTCTGAGGCCTTTGCGAGGAGTGGGTGAGTTGCTGGCCTGATCACAGAGGGTGAAGGGGCCGATCCCCCCACCGACCCGGGCCCAGACTGAGTTTGGGGCTCACCCTGCATGGTGGGTCTGACCCCAACACGCCCAAAGGAAGCCCAGGAAGTGAAAGGCAGCCTGATATCACTGCACAGAACTAGGAGAGGCGCAGGGGAAATGATCTGTGCAAGTCCTGTTCTCACTTCTAAACTCTGAGGGGTCCAATGAAGTGGTTTTGTTTCTTGGCCTGAAGCACTGGGTTCCCTGCAGGAGGCAGAGAACACAGATGAAGGAGAGAAAGGTAAGGTCAGAAGAGCATGCAGAGAGCTTCGAAAGGCTGCAAAGAGTTCAAACAAAGCAATTTAGAACTTTCTTAAGGGGTAGGGGCTATAGGGAAAATCGCCAAATCATGGCGATGAGAACTATGCTTCCTGGCTTCCCTAGTTGCTCCCTGGATGCTGCAGAATAAGCATGCTGCTCTCTGCATGTCTGTCCCTTACAGTTCCAGGCTCACCCACAAACAATGCACCCAAGTGGAGAACTTCCCTGTTACTTAAACACCACTCTCTGTGCTTCCTTCCTCAGGGTCTGATGCCCAGCCATCTGCCTTCCTCTTCCACCCATCTGAACAGCAGTTAGAGACTGGAACTGCCTCTTTCGTGTGCTTTGTGAATGGCTTTTACCCCAAAAATATCAAAGTCAGCTGGAAAGTGGATGGAGTTGTCCAGGACAGCAACATCCAGGAGAGTTTCACTGAGCAGGACAGCAAGGACAGCACATACAGCCTCAGCAGCACCCTGACGCTGCCCAGTTCCCAGTACCAAAGCCATAGTCTCTACACCTGCGAGGTCAGTCACCAGTCCCTGGCCTCCGCCCTGGTCAAGAGCTTCAATAAGAACGAATGTTAGAGCGAGAGGCCTGCAGGCTCGTGCATCACCTGTGCTGGGTCCCAGCCCCCTCCCTCGCCTCCTCAGGCCTCAGGCCCTTTTCCCTATTGCAATCCTCCAGCCCATCTCCCCACCTCATCCTCCTCCCCCTCTTTGGCTTTAATCATGCAAATGTTGGGGGGAAAATGAATAAATAAAGTGAATCTTTGCACCTGTGATTTCTCTCTCCTTCCTGATTTAAGCCTTTTAAACATTGTTTTATTTTATTTTCTTTTTTTTTAACATGTTTATTGGAGTATAATTGCTTTACAATGGTGTGTTAGTTTCTGCTTTATAACAAAGTGAATCAGTTATACATATACATATGTCCCCATATCTCCTCCTTCTTGCATCTCCCTCTCTCCTACCCTCCCTATCCCACCCCTCTAGGTGGTCACAAAGCACCGAGCTGATCTCCCTGTACTACTCGGCTGCTTCCCACTAGCTGTCTATTTTACGTTTGGGAGTGTATATATGTCCATGCCACTCTCTCACTTTGTCCCAGCTTAGCCTTCCCCCTCCCCGTATCCTCAAGTCCATTCTCTAGTAGGTCTGCATCTTTATTCCCGTCTTGCCCCTAGGTTCTTCATGACCTTTTTTTTTTAGATTCCATATATATGTGTTAGCATACGGTATTTGTTTTTCTCTTTCTGACTTACTTCACTCTGTATGACAGTCTCTAGGTCCATCCACCTCACGAAGATGTACAGATTGCCAACAGACACATGAAAGAATGCTCAACATCATTAATCATTAGAGAAATGCAAATCAAAACTAAACTGCAATGAGATATCATCTCACACCGGTCAGAATGGCCATCATCAAAAAATCTACACACAATAAATGCTGGAGAGGGTGTGGAGAAAAGGGAACCGTCTTGCACTGTTGGTGGGAATGTAAATTGATACAGCCACTATAGAGAACAGTATGGAGGTTCCTTAAAAAACTAAAAATAGAACTACCATACGACCCAGTAATCCCACTACTGGGCATATACCCTGAGAAAACCATAATTCAAAAAGAGTCACGTACCACAATGTTCATTGCACCTCTATTTACAATAGCCAGGACATGGAAGCAACCTAAGTGTCCATCAACAGACAAATGGATAAAGAACATGTGGCACATATATACAATGGAATATTACTCAGCCATAAAAAGGAACAAAACATTGTTTTTCTAATGACCCAGTTTATCTTCCAAGGCAGGGGTCCCCAGTGGGTTGCATGGCAGGAGGTGAGTGGCAGGCAAGTGAGAGAAGCTTCGTCTGCAGCTCCCCATCGCCTGCATTACCACCTGAACCATCACCAACCCCTCCCACCACCTCCCCCCACCCTGTGAAAAAATTGTCTTCCACCCGGTCCCTGGTGCCAAAAAGGTTGGGGACTGCTGCCAGCAGTTCTAAGGAACTAAATATTGAGTTGCTAAAAACTACACCATCATTTATAAAAATCATCATCCTCCATTCTACCCTACCATACTGTCCTCTATAAGACACTCTTCCATAAAACCCATAAGCCACCTTTCTTCCCAGCCCTCTCCTGGGCCATGGTATGAGAGGCTTGCTGCTTCTTCTTTTTTTTTTTTTTTTAATTAATTTATTTAATTTATTTTATATTTGGCTGTATTGGGTCTTCATTGCTGCACACAGGCTTTCTCTAGTTGCGGCAAGTGGGCTTCTCATTGCGGTGGCTTCTCTTGTTGCGGAGCATGGGCTCTAGGTGCACAGTAGTTGTGGTGCGCGGGCTCAGTAGTTGTGGCGCACGGGCTTAGTTGCTCTGTGGCATGTGGGATCTTCCCGGACCAGGTCTCAAACCCGTGTCCCCTGCATTGGCAGGCAGATTCTCAACCACTGCGCCACCAGGGAAGCCCCCTTTTTTTTTTTAATTGAAATATAGTTAATTTACAATGTTGTGTTAGTTTCAGGGGTACAGCAAAGTGATTCAGTTGTACATATACATATATCCACTCTATTTTAGATTCTACTCCCATATAGGTCATTACAGAGTATTGAGTACTGTTCCCTGTGCCATACAGTAGGTTCTTATTAGTTATCTACTTTATTGGGATTGAGATGCTTGCTTCTTTGATTCCCCTCTTCAGTAGGCCCTCAGAGTCCTTTTAAGGGTGACGGTTCTTACTATCACATATTCTTTGATCCAGCCGAATCTAATTTACCAAAAGCAAATCTATCAAAAGAAGGGAACAGCTGGAAAGAGAGTCATCCATTGCAACACTATGTAAAATAACAAAACAATGAAAACAACGTAAGTGAACAAGCAATAGGAAATGTTCAAGTCCGTTATGGCACTTCAACTTAAGGGAACATGATGCCTTCATTACATTTTACATACAATATGTATTGAGGGCCTCCTATCTGCCAAAGACCATGCTGATTGTTTTCCACAACATAATTTAATTCTCACTACGTTACATGGTTAAAAGCGTTCATTAAAATGTGAGTCAGGTTCTTTAAAGCTGAGAGATATTCATACTCTATAACCCAGCAATCCTACACCTGAATGACTGTGTCCCTGTCCACCAAAAAAACTCATGCAAGAATTTTTCAGAGTAGCTTCATTAATAAAAGCCAAAAACTGGAAACAATCCAAATGTCCACCAACAGGAGAATGGGTCATTAAATTGTAGCATGTTTGCACATTGGAATACTATTCAACATGAGAACTAATAAACTACAACTGTACCCAACAACAATGATGAATCTCATAAACACGACATAAGCAAAAGAAACCAAGCACAAAAGACATGTCCTAAATATTATCATCTATATAAAGTTCAAAACCAGGAAAAATACAACTAGAAATTGAGATAGGGATTACTTTTGGCTGGGGGGTGAGGTGAGGTAATGCCTAGAAGGAGACAAGAAGGGGCTTATGAAGTTTTGGTAATGCGATGTGTGCCACTTTGTGAAACTTTACCGAGCTGTAAAATTATGATCTGTGCACATCTCTGTATATACATTTTACTTCAAGATAAGTTCACATAAAGAAATATACTCAATTTACACATAAGAGAGGCTAAGAGGCATAAGTAATAGGTCAAGGCCACACAGCTGGTAAGTGGTGGTCCAGGAATCAAATCCCTTACCTGCCTAATTCTGCTTTCTCTCTCTTTTTTTTTTTTTTTTTAAATACTTATTCACTTGGCTGCGCTGGGTCTTAGTTGCGGCATGCGGGATCTTTAGTTGCGGCACGAGGGATTTTTTAGTTGCAGCATGTGGGATCTAGTTCCCTGACCAGGGATCAAACCCATGCCCCCTGCATCGAGGGTGAGGAGTCTTAATCGTTGGACCACCAGGGAAGTCCCCTAATTCTGCTCTCTTGACACCTATACAATTCTGCCTTCTAGTACTTACAATGCTGCACAGAATAGAGGGTCAAATGCTACCTTCCCAGGGACTCCTCCTCTATCTGACTAACCAGGAGCATACATACATAGAAATGGAATGGAACAGACCTTCAACAATGGGCAAAGGATGGAATTAACCTGGTCCAGGTATTGGGATCCCATGTATGAAAGGATATGTGTTTGGGAAGCGGGGGGCAAGAGGGGCACATATAAAACCAACTTTGACTCTCCTCCCCCACTTCTGTGGGTGCACCCCAGCCCTTCCCCTCTCACTTGCTCATCCATCCAAACATTTACTGAGCACCTTTCTTAGCCTATACCCTGAAAGAGGTACAGAAGTAACTAAAATGGTGTCCTTTCCCTCAATAAATTTATAATCCAATTTTTCTTCTCTTTTTTCCTTTCCTTTGTCAGTCCTGGAGCAAGTGGGAAAGAACACTCATGGAAAAAAGTGGATAGAAGGACAACACCGACGTTGTACCTCTTGAGAATATTCATTATTATCACGTCTTTGAAATTTTGGAGGCCTGAGTAGAGTTCAGAAAGACTCAGTAATGTCCCTTCAAATGACATAAACTTTCTCATTCATCTCTGGTGGCAAAACTCAACAATCAATGGCACATCTGATCCCAAGCAAGGGTCTTCTCATAAAGCAAAACTCTGAAACCAGACCCACCATGACCCAAAGAAGTGAAGACAGGTGTTATGGGTTGAATTGTGTCCCTCAAAAAGATACGCTCAAATTCCCATTCCCTATAAATGTGACTTCATTTCGGAATAGGGTTCTTGCAGATGTAAGTACTGAAATGCTGGTGAAGATGCAGTGAACTGGATCTTTCATACATTGCTGGTAGAAAAGTAATATGCCTCAGGCAACACTCTAGAAAATTGTTTGTCAGCTTCTTAAAAAACTAAACAAAATACACCAGCAATTGCATTCCAGGGCATTTATCCCCCCAAAATGAAAAAGTACGTCCACACAAAAACCTGTACCTAGTTTTCATAACAGGTTTGTATGTATAACTAAAAACTGGAAACAACCAACATGGCCCTCAATAGGTGACTCAAAAGGTGACTCAGTAGATCCCTCAACATGTTTCTCAATAGGCTGAACAAATTGTGATACATCCATGTCATGGATGCCATGTAGCAATAAAAAGGAACAAAGTGGGCTTCCCTGGTGGCGCAGTGGTTGAGAATCCGCCTGCCAATGCAGGGGACATGGGTTCGAGCCCTGGTCTGGGAAGATCCCACATGCCGCGGAGCAACTGGGCCCGTGAGCCACAAGTACTGAGCCTGCGCGTCTGGAGCCTGTGCTCCGCAACAAGAGAGGCCGCGATAGTGAGAGGCCCGCGCACCGCGATGAAGAGTGGCCCCTGCTTGCCGCAACTAGAGAAAGCCCTCGCACAGAAACGAAGACCCAACACAGCCAAAAATAAATAATAAATAAATAAATAAATAATAAAAAAATAAAAGAATTCCTTTAAAAAAAAGAAAGGAACAAAGTACTGATACATGCAACAACTTGGATGATTCTGAAGTGTACTATATACTGAGTGAAAAAAAGCCAGTCTCAACAGGTCACATAGTACATGATTCTTTTTTTTTTTTTTTTAATTGGGGTATAGTTGTTTTACAATGTTGTGTTAGTTTCTACTGTACAGCGAAGTGGAGTTCCCTGTGCTATACAGCAGGTTCTTATTAGTTATCTATTTTATACATATTAGTGTATATATGTCAATCCCAGTCTCCCAATTCATCCCACCCCCCATCCCCACTTTTCCCCCTTGGTGTCCATACATTTGTTCTCTACATCTGTGTCTCTATTTCTGCTTTGCAAACCAGTTCATCTGTAACATTTTTCTAGATTCCACATATATGTGTTAATATACAATATTTGTTTTTCTCTTTCTGACTTACTTGACTCTGTATGACAGTCTCTAGGTCCATCCATGTCTCTACAAATGACCCAATTTCGTTCCTTTCTATGGCTGAGTAATATAGTACATGATTCTTTTTCCATAACGTTCTTTTTTTCTTTCTTTTTTCTTGGCTGCGCCGAAGACCACTGGACTGCCAGGGAAGTCCCCTACATAACATTCTTGAAATGACAAAATTGTAGAGATGGAGAATAGATTACTGGTTGCCAGGGGTGAGGGATGGTGGGGGGGAAAAAGACTGAATGTGACTATAAAGGGAGATCTTGGTGGTAAGGGAATAATCCTGTTTCTGGACTGCAGTGGTGGTTCCATACATCTAGACACGTGATAAAATGACATAAAATGATACACACACATTGTACCAATGTCACATTGCTGGGTTTGATATTGTGCTGTAATCATGTTAAGAAGTAACCATCAGGGGAAACTGAGTGAAAGGCACACCAGACCTCTCTGTTCTATCTTTGCAACTTCCTGTTAATCTATAATTTTTTCAAAATAAAAAGTTTTAAGGACTTCCCTGGTGGTCCAGTGGTTAAGGCTCTGCACTTCCACAACAGGGAGTGCAGGTTCGATCCCTGTTCAGGGAACTGAGATCCCGCAGGCTGCGCAGCCAATAAATAAATAAATGAAAGGTTTTAAAAAAAGGTTTAAAAAATGAGGTAATTGGGATGAATTGGGAGATTGGGATTGGCGTATATACACTACTATGTATAAAACAGATAACTAATGAGAACCTGCTGCATAGCACAGGGAACTCTACTCAGTGCTCTGTGGTGACCTAAGTGGGAAGGAAATCCAAAAAAGAGGGGATGTATATATACATATAGCTGATTCACTTCGCTGTACAGCAGAAACTAACACCACATTGTAAAGAAACTATGCCCCAATTTTAAAAAATAATAAAATAAAATGCAAAAAAAAAAGAAAAAGGAGGTCATTTTAGATTAAGGTGGGCCCTAAATCTAATGCCTGGTGTCCTTCTATGGAGAGGAAGATTAGAGGTACAGAGACACACAGGGAAAAAGCCATGTGGTGATGAAGGCAGAGATTGGAGTGACGCAGTTGCAAGCTAATTTATGTCAAGGATCATTGGGGAGCCACCAAAGCTAGGAAAGAGACATGGGGTGGCTTCTGCTTCAGAGCTTCAAGGAAGAACCACTCTAATTTCAGGCTTCTGGCCTCCAGAACTGAAAGAGAATAAATTTCTGCTGTTTTAAGCCACCCAGTTGGTGGTACTTTGTTACAGCAGCCCAAACAAACTAATATAATGGGGATGACAGAGATGAGAGTTCGGTTCTCAACAAACTTCCATCTGTACTGACAAGTCAGCCTCAGTAAACCATTAATGCTCTTACTGTCTAATAGGACAGTCAAGTGATGCACAAGAAGGTTACACCAGCACCATGAAGCAACAGCACCAGATAGGAGAATGGTTTAGGGAAATGGGAAATGACCAATAGTCTGTGGACCTGTGGCACCTTCTATGGGAAGATGAAGAGGCCTGGCAGGCACCTGAGATCCCTGGGGTCCGGGGTCTCAAGAAAGAACAAAGAGACTTGTTAGGCTGGGGACACAGTGGAAGAGTTAGACCTTGGAATTGTCAGTTCTTGAACGAGGCACAGTGTAAAAAGACAAACAGATAAACATCTATCTCCACTTCCCCTTCCCCTTTCCTCTTTCATTTCTTATTCTCCATCAATCAGCTTTTGCTGCTTCTTCCTCCTCCTCTATCTCCCTTTCCCTCCCCAATTTCTTTCTCTCCCTCTGCCATTTCCTGATCTTTTTTTATTACTATTTATTGACTCATCTTCTCTTCTTCCTTCCCTTTCTCCAAAATAATATATTCAAGTGTCAACTTGCTTTAGGACCTGTGGGAATGTGTTAGCACCAAATCTAAGCTACATGGTTAATTAATTAATTAATTAAGATACATGGTTAATTCTGGAAAAGTCTTCTTCTTAGAAAAAAGTTAATAGAAAGCTACGGCCCATTTTTGAAGCCACTCTGGTATACATACAGACATTAGAGCTGGAAAAGGACTCCAAGGTCCCCAATCTAGCTCTTTGTCTTAAGATCATGCGAAGAGGGCCCAGAGGGGAACTGACGTGCCCAAGAGTACTTGGGATGGTGTGGGTGGCCCATAGGAGTGGTGGGTGGAAGTGGTGGGTTAGTAGTTGGACTACCCCAACCTCATGACACTAAATATTTATTATTATTCTAAACCCACTCCCAACTACCAGGAAGTTTTAAGTCTTCTTACTGTGCCTTAGTGTATATACAATCCACATGCTGCTTCCAAGATGTCCAGTTATTTTTATTCCCAAATAGTTGATGCCCAGCTCTGTGTCATGGATGTGGACCTCTTTTTACTCAGGAATGATGGCTGTTTCATGCGTGGTAAGCTTCAAAGTGTGCTGAGATGCTATCTCTGCCCAGGAGAAAGGTACCAACCCTGCTGTCCGTGGGGGCATGTCAGTGCAGGGCCCTCCAAGTTTTCCTTGACAGACCTCCTTTTCTCATTCTTTCATTCTGTAAGTATTGATTGAATGCTTAAAATATGCCCAGCACTGTTTTAGATGATAGAGATACAGCACAGGTAAAATTCTCTGCCCTCGTGAAACTTATAGTCTAGTTGGAGAGATAAATAATAAAAAAGATTAACACATAAAAATGTATTATCTTAATGATATGTATTAAAGAGAAAGAGGGCAGGAATTGTTAAAGTAGATTTATAAATTCAGACAAGTCATCAGGAATGTTGTCACTGAGAAGGTAACATTTAGGTAAAGACCTAAATGAAGTGAGGAAGTGAATCATGATAAGTGGATAAGATCATTCTAGGCAGCAGGAACAGCAATGATTGAAAAGTCCTGAAGTAGATGTGTACCCAGAGTGTTCACTGCACAGAGTTACAGGGGGGAAGGGCAGGTCCTGCAGGCTCTCAGGGGTCACAGGAAGAATTTTTTTACTCCAAGTGAGATGAATGTGGATGGATTTTGAGCAGAAGAATAATTTCACCTGGCTTATACGCAACAGGATGTCCCTGGGTGCTCTGATGAGAATAAACCTGTCAGAGGTGGATGAGGGCAGATGTGGCAGTAGGAGCCCTAGTTAGGAGTCTACTAGAATAACCCAAGCAAGAGATGGTGCTGCTTTGAAAGTAGGACTAATAGGACATGCTGACAGTGTGGATGTGGGGAAAGACAGAGGAAACAAGGGTGCATCCAGGGTTTTTTGCTTAAGGAATTAGAAGGATAGAGTTGCTCTAATGAAATAAGAAAGCTTACAGAATGTGCAGGTCTGGGAGAAAAGACAGGAGCTCAATCTTGACCCATCTGGAATTAATTTTGCATATAGTATGAGGCATAGGAGTCAACATACATTTTTTTTCACATAATATCCAGTTGTTCCAGCACCATTTATTTTTAAAGACTTTCCTTTCCTTTGTTGGATTACTTTGGCATATTTGTTGAAAAAAATTGACCCCATAAAATAGGGTCTATTTCTATGCTTTCTTTCCCATTCCATGGCCTATTTGTCTATCCTGATACCAATAGACATTGCCTTGATTATTGATGATTTAGCAGCTCTATTTTGGACATGTTAAATCTGAGATGGCTATTAGACAACCAAGCAAACATGGCAGGTAGACAGCTGAATATAAGAACCGGGAATTCAGAAGAGAGAGGTCAGTACTAGAGACATAAATGTAGTGTCAGCACCATGCAGATGGTGTTAAAAGCCATCAGATTGCAAAAAGAATGTGAGAGGGTACCTAGCTAGTGAGCATGGATAGAGAAATCCAAGCACTGAACTGGGAGCCACTCCAACATTAAGTGATTAGTGAGATGAGGAGGAACCAGAAAAGAAGACTGAAAAGGACTGGTCAGAGAAGAAGGAAACTCAGGAGAGTAGTGTTGTCCTGGAATCCAAGAGAAGAGATGTTCCAAAGAGGGAAAATTGATCAGTTGTCAATTGGAATGAAAATGGACCATTGGATTGAGTGACATAGGGGGTCATTGGTGAATAGATAAGAGCAGTTTCTATAGAATGGCAGGCAAAAGGCTGATCTGAATGGATTCAAAAGAAAATCGGAGGAAAGAAATTGGAGACAGTGGGTATGAACAATTCTTTCAAGGAAAGAGTTGGAAAAGGGAAGGAGAGAAGTGAGGCAGTATCTGGAAAGAGAAGAGAAATGACAGCATTTTTGAATGTGTCGGGGAGCAAAACTTGCCACCCCAAAATGTCTCTTTGGCATGTGGATTATTTTGAGCTGAAAACAATTAAGGCTCAAAAGACTCAGGAAGAAATGTTGACCTTCCCCCTAACTGCCTAAAAAAATTTAGATTGAGGGCCTGTTCCCAGAGTAGAGCTATCACCAGACATGTCTACAAAGAATATGGGCTGCGTGTGGTGGGGAAACTCTCAGAGATCAGAGTGCACTCCATGTCCCATTATCTCTGCCTGGCCCAGCAAATATTTATTCACCCAACATTTACTTTTCCATCACCATGTGAATTGCCTTCCTCCCCTTTCAAACCCCAAGCCACTACCCCCAACATCCTCTTTCGTCTTTAGCTGAAGATGGTAATTAAGGTGACGGTTTCAGCCATTTTGGCGAGTTGCTCAGTTTTTCTGGGTCTCTCCCACTTAGGCAGGTTATTAAACTGTGTTTTTCTCCTGTTAATCTGTCTCAGGTCAATTTAAATCTCAGACCAGCCAGAAGAATCTAGAAGGGTAGAGGAAAATTTCTTCCTTCCTGACAAATGTTTATGAGAATCATCTAGTAGAGAAAGAAGATCTGGTGCTGTAGGAGAGAGAAGGGAGAACTACTGGAGCAAGTCCTTGAGAAGGTGAGGTGGGAAAGGGGGAGCACAAGTGGAGGTGTTGCCCTTATCTAGGAACACAGACAGCTAACCCAGTAACAGAAGAGAAGGGGGTGTCCATGGGCACTGATGACTTATTAACCTTGCCTCATGGATGAGGAAACTGAGACTAAGAATGTTATGTCAAGTGCTTAGTATTACAGAGCTCATGTGAGGTAGAACCATGACTTCAACTACGGTTACCAAGCCCAAACCACCATGTCTTTCTCATAGTTTTGCACGTGGCAGGTTCTCTGTAGGTTTTCAATGTTATTGGTTTATAATCGCACCAGTTAGTCCTCAATCAACTCCTCTAATACTAACAAAAGCGTTTGACTGGATGGTGAATAAGGATCTTCTCTCTCTATGAGTCCTTTTCAAGAAAGTATACAAGTTTTTATTTCATCAGGGGCTCACAGAGCAAACGAGGAGCTGCCTCCAATCTATGACACTGTAACAAAATGTTGACGGTCAAGGTAGGAAACAAAGAATACACAGAGAAGACCTTCTGTAATACTGTTGGTGGCTCAACACATGCTGAGTGGTAACAGGTTTGTACTCTATGATAGAGTAATGGATACTAATGTCTCAGCACTGACAGAGATTACGTCACTGAATCCTCCAACAACCCATGGGTAGTTTGTATTATAAGGAAACTAAGACTTAGAGTAAACATTGTGTCCAAGTCACACAATCAGTAAATACCAAAATCAGTTTTCAGACTCAGGCAGCCTGATCAAGAGCCCAAACTCTAAAACACAATCCCTTAATAACCACTATTCACACTTGCCATTTTCAGGGGCAAAGAGTCATTGAATCCTAGAGTGAGAGGAGCTTAGAAATCAAATCTCTCATTAACAGGTGAGGAGACCAAAAAGCATGGCATAGCCTGGTCACTTAGAGACAGAATTGAGATTCGAAGCCAGTGTTCTTTCTACCTGTTTTGTTTTTACTAAAGGTAACAATGAGCTAATTGCAGACTTCTCGGGGGAGGAATTCATGACCCTCAGCAAAAATTGAGAGTCAGCCAAGCCTAAGACAACTAGGTATGTTGGTCTAGTTTGGAAAAATAACTCATTAACCAAACGTCCCTCTTAGCACCCCAATGTTTTTCACCATCACAGCGCTGAGGCCCCAAAACCATGCCCAGACCCCCCCAAACCCAGACTGGTTCTTACTGAGTTTCATGGTGACTGGCCTGAGAAGACCAAAAAAAGTAATGACATCTTACAAAGGAGAGCCCCAAGGACCAAGATAGCAACTGTCATAGCAACGGTCACACCGCTTTGGTCAAGAAGATCTTTTGGGGAACTGAAAACAGAACCTTGAGCACATCTGCTGGTTTCACTCCCATCCTCCTTCAACAGGCTGGGTGGTGCACTCCACGCCCTTACAGTAGTTTCCACGGCCCCCTGCACCTGGGGCCCCCATAGCACCTGGCTAAGTCTGTGTCCAGCACTGGAATGGAAGTAACATGGACCCTAACCTTGTTTAATACCATTCTATCAAACCCCACTGCCCCATCTCCAGTCCTAGAATTCTCCTACTTGAAAACCTCAGCCCAGAATGGTCGGCATCCCCTAAGTGGTCTGATACAGTAATAGAATCTATATACACAGCATGTGAGAAAGAAGTTGTGGGCAAGCAGGTTCCTCATGAGGCCCACAGAGGTCCTGGAAGTGTTTGAGAGCAGCAAGAAAAAATTCATGCTGAATAGTTTGGGCATCTCAGGGATAGGAGGCTGGGAAGGATAGGATGAGTCACAGCAACATTTCAGAACGTATTTCATAAATTTCCTAGTGCCCAGGACAGAAGCATTCTCTTCTATTGTACTATCTCCCCCTTCCATCCATGCGTGTAGCCATCCACACATCCATTCAGCCATCTGTTGGCCCTTACCCTAGGCACAGGGTTAGTTGTTTGCCCTTCTACCCCAAGCAACCCTAACTACTATAGGAATTACCCGTTTGTGTGATTACATGTATGGATGCCCACCTTCATTCATTCCACAAACCTTATGATTAGCATCTTCACTACCGGGCTCTGTGTAGTACTATGTTCTGCAGAAACATAGTGAACAAGATAGAGCTCTCAACCTCAAGGAGCTCCCAGCTTAGTGCAGAAACGAGTTAGCAGAAATCCCACACAGAGCAGTGGGTTGGAGGGTGGGATGTCTAGAGAACCCTGTGGAACCACACAGGATGGGCCCATAATACACGTTGGAGGTCAGGGAAGATACATACATACCTTCATCCTCCTGCCCAAACATTAGCCAACCTGGGATTTACCTGACACCAAGGGTATCCTCACAAATCACTCCAGGGCTCCAGCCTTGTGACTGGGAAGCCATAGGCTAAGGAGCTCTGACATGGGGACTCATCACTTCAAAACTTAGTTATCTCCTCTTGGTCTTAAGTTCTTTGTCTATACTAAAGCAATAGACGTAAAACCTCTGTCTCAGTATTACTATGAACATTAAATGAAATACTGTATATAATCCACTTAGGACAGGGCATGTCACAGAGTATATGGTCAATCCACGATCTTTTCTGATTCTTAATTGTTAATAGGTTCTTGGATTCCATGGCTGCATTCAGTGGATATTCCCCCTGCAGTGATTCCACAAAGAAACCTTTTTAGTTTGGTTTGAAATCTTCATTTCTTCCAATTTGCAATAAAACATCGCAGTTCCTCTTTACCAATTTGACATGTAAAGTAAGAAAAATCTCTCAATCTGAAAAATGGAGAAACTGAGGCACAGAGTGAAGGAACTATTTGTTGCTACAATATCTCACCCACAGGCCTAAGGATCAAGTTCAGCTCAGGGTGTTTCCTCTCCCAGCACATCGTTCCTGACACCGTAACAGAACATTAAAAATGTTCCAGGATTAAGGAGAAGGTGCATTTCCCAAAAGAACAATATTTCATGCTGAAAAAAAAAAAAAAAGAAAGAAATGTGCTCTCCAGATATCACCACATGGTTTCAAGTGGTCCAACCATTCAGCTGTCTTCCTCACCAGAAGGATAGTGAACTAAGAGTGTGTTTATATCCTTGTGGAAAGGATACTCTGGAGTCTAAGGCATCACAAACTCTCCTTGGACGGAAGACCTGGCTTCCCACCAACTTGGTTCATGGGCAGACAGGTGATGGCTCATTTACTGAAGTCCTCTAGTAACCGAAACTGTGTTTTTTGCCCTTCCCTGTTGAAAAGAGACCATAACAAGGAAAAAACTAACATCACGGATAGAGAGGAATAAGAAAATAAATAGATAAACAACTTGGGGAATCAGAATATATTCAACCCATTCTCTTACAACTTCTGACCCAACACCTGGATTCTTTCCTGGATTCTTTCATTCTATAGACATTTATGAGCACTAGGGTCTGTGTCCTGGGGGCTGGGAGGTAGGTGAGGGAAGATGCACCGTGAAGAGGAGTACACAACTGTCCCTGACCTCATGGGGCTGCAGCATGACCTACAAACACTCACCTTGAGCCCTTTAAGATCCTCAGTCACCAAACAGAAGCTTAAATCTGTTCCCTGGACCTGAATAAAATGAGGACCTCCTCCTACTCCCATTCACTTCTCTGTACTCTCCACAGACTCAAAGATCCACATATGGGTTTCCCACATACATTTTCTTTTTTTGCCCACAATCCAGACATGAGGAAATTCTGGATTGAGGATCACCAATCCAAACAGACAATCTGCCCCAGATTTCTACATTCCGGAGAGCTGTTTAAATTCTCTTATTTGGTTTTAACAAACAGAAAATATTTCATGTGTTTGTGTGCAGTGTTTTATTTAGCAAACTAATGTTTATGATTTTATTCCAAAGCGTGTTGAATTAAAGCACACTTTGTAAAGGATTTGAGCGAAAAGGAAAATAAAGAGAGCTGGAAGAAAGACAAAAGATAACAGAGATAGGAACAATGAGAGAGAAAAAAAGACAGAGAAACAGAGAGAAACTGGGTAGGCTCTGAAGAGATTTCTCATCAGGTCTTCCCCCTGAGGGCCCAGCCCAGGCTGCGGGTTTCTGAGAGAGGCCGTGCATTGAGGTGATGATCAGCTGGTCTGCCATGCATTGTACCTGGGTTCCAATGCTAGACGATAATCTAGCAATTAAATAATCTAGCAATGATGATCTAGCAAAGAGTCTCCTATGACTTTATTGACCAGAGCAGCCACCCTGAGATGGAAAGATTTCCTCGGATTGCAGCAACTGCGAAGAGAGCCCCAAACCGAAGGGCTGGATGGGTCTGAGCCTTCCTGCCCTGATGTGAGCTTGTCTTCTCCTCCCTTCCCCCTCCCTACTCTTTTAGGATTATAAATGCTTGAAGACACAGTGTCTCCTAAATTGACTGTAAAAATCCAAAGTTCTTGAAACAGGAGAAGCTAAACAGACAGATGTGAAAAATGAAACAATGCAGCCCTCCTCGCCCCCAACCAACACACACGCAGACCCACAGACACACACTTCTGTCCAGAGCGTTTCTTACCCCAGCCACTGACTCTCTCCACTCTCAACCTCAACATGGTTTTCTAATATGCATTTTGCTCAGAAATATAGTAACCCCTAATTGTTATGTAAGAAAAAGGAAGGCACTTCTTCCAGTTACTGTATTCTGTAGTCAGAGTTAATAAGTAAAATCAAACAAGTTGTGTTTTCTCTAGGCCTATCTGATATGACAGTTGCAAATAAACTTCTCACCCGTGTTGTCAGATTTACAACACACTCCAAAATAATGAGGCACGAAAGGTTTGTTCAATGGAACAGTATCAAACTTGTTAACCTCATAATCATTAGTTATTTATCTGCAGGTATGTATGAAAATCAATGAAAACTTGGTTCTATTTTCAGCTGACCTCCAGATATCCCCCAGATATCCCACCTTTCCTAAAAGATCATCTGTGAATAATGAGAAACTCTGCTGATTTTATCCAGAGTCTACTCTCTTGATTCCCCACATCACTGTGCTCAGTACATGCGATCCATCACTTATGTATTTGATTTGTGTAAGACCCAAGGATCTCTGCCTCTATTTCCCATCAAAATATAAGCTCCTAAAAAGGAGGGCCTTCTGTCCATTATAAAGAAAATGGCACTGTTTTGCTCAAAAACTGTGCACCAAAACAATATTTGAGGATCACAATAGTAGCTGGAGAACCAACTGAAAGTCATTCTTTATTTCCATGCTTTGGTTTATGATTCATCTACCATTTATTAAGGACTTGAACTAGAATTTTTGCACCTTCATTTTTATGCAGTTGTATACTTGTTGCAGTGCTTAGCACAAGGCACAGTGCCTTGGTTGCAAAAGCATTTGTTGAATAAATAAATGGGTGAATGAATAATGAACTGTTTACGGTTGATATGTGTTGGGAGAACTATTATAGGGGTTGTTTTTCTGTGTGCGTGGTTGTGTTTGTTTGTTATTTGGATAGACCAACTCACAGGGTGTGACACTATTACCCCAGTTTACAGATGAAGAAACAGAACCGGAAAGATTGAGAGACTTGCCCAAGTGGAAAAGCCGTCTCTCAGATACCTGCCCTCTGATTTCAAGCCTGTTCCTCCTTTTGCTCAACACAACCACCTGCCTGGAACAACATAATTGGATCTGACCATCCAGGTCCTCCTAAAGAGTCCCGCTGGACTTGGAATCCACTTTCCAAAAGTGAACTTCAGGGACTGGTCTTCCTATTGCTTTGCTATCCTTATATAGCATATATGCTCTATGCTGCCTTCAGTTCCAATGAATGTAAGTTCCGATTTCATGTAAGGATAGGAGATTGCACCTTCTGGAGCCAGCCACCCAGAAATGAAATGTCATTTCTCACAATCCCAGATAATCTAATCCAAATCCACCAACACCACACCCTACCCAGCACCATGCCATTCTCTCCACCTCTGTGCACACACGATGGGCACTTTCTCTTTGAGTGGAAAGGAAGTACACTTTTGGGCAGAATGGTTTGACCAGAGGTAAGAAGTCTTTGAGTTGACAGGAAAGAACTGCTTATTTGCACTAAAATAACTTAATATCACTGCTCTTTCACAACTGGAAACGATTGTTTGTGTTTCTCACCAGATGGATTTATCAAACAACCTCATTTAGTTTTAAGAATAAACCTTTTAAAAAAAATTTGTGTGTATAAAGTTACTTCCAACGTTTACTCTAAAAAGAAATATTGGAGCTATAAAAATTCAAGGATTTATTTAAATTTTGATAACTTTTTACTCTTGAGTGAAGAATGTTTTATAGACAGGAGAAAGACTCTAAAAGAAAGGATAGACTCGCCGAGAAGAATGTCATTTTTACAATGGCCCTAGAAGTTCAGGTCACTGTGAGGAGATATAAGGACATGGAAGTCACAAGTTCTATCCTCAAGAAGTCTGTGTAAAAAATAGAACATAATCCTTGCCCCCACCCAAAATGGGCATAGACATGGGAAAATTAGAATAGTGCCAAATTGAGTACTATCACCCCAAGAAGAGCCAGCTAAAAGTATCACAGTGATTTGGATTTGGTTTGAATTAATCAAGAAGTTTGGATAAAAGAGCTGGAGGTGAATTCACAGACCACTAGGACTGAAGAGAAGCAGCCAGAAAAGTCAGTCTACCCTCTTTATTGTAATAAATATGGAGACTAAGCCCTCGAGAGATTGACTGACTTATTCAGCACTTTGTATTTGACTAAGTAGATAACTAGTTAAATTCCAATGACTTAGCAGTTGAAGCTGAGCCAAGACTAGAAGCCAGTCTTGAGGCTCTCTGCCCATTTCTCCTTCCTCTAGCAGACTCAGGCAAGGAGGCCTTGAGAAGTTGGCACATAGGGTGAGTGGAAAGGAATCCCGGTGGTGGCAGGAAAGATGAGAGGGCGACCTGGGCCAGGCTGCTTTGTTAACTTCTGATTCGGGGGGAATGACTGATCCTCAGAGTCACTGGCCCAAAACACCCACATGTTTTCTGGGCTGGTTAGATTGGACTAGTTTGCATTGGATGGGCTTGCGTAGAGTCGAATCAATTTGACTTAAATCGAATTGAAAGCTGGAAGACTACTGAGGGTCCCAGTTGTGTTGCATCTCCTCAGATTCTTCCCCTTAACAAGAACCCTAAAAAAAAGAGTGTCAGGGTTAGGGTTAGGGTTGGTCAAGCTCTAGCAGAACCAGCCCTAAGTACTCATGATTTGATCTATAGGGCAAGTCACTGCATGAAATCAATGTGTTCCTGAAAGGTCAATATATTTTTAAGGGATATTTATGAGGAATTCTTTTGAAAATAAGGGGTCCATCTGCCAAAATAAAACATAAATTATCCATTTGCCAAGTTGACTGTTGGTATATTGTTTTTTTCTTGAAGAGATATGAGCCTTTATTGGGGCCGACTGATTCATGGAGGAAGCAGAATGTTTTTGAAATTTATCCATAAGTCCATAACCCTAATACATCTATTATTTTCATTCCTCACATCATATTATTTTCTAATATTTATTTATGTATTTCATTCATAGTGACAGGGGTAATTCACAGCATTACCACAATTTTGTGTTCAACTTCTTTCACTTGCTGTTTTTCCCAGCACTTCTATTTTTGACTTAGATATTATATTGATCATTTTGAAAGATACACATCATTCTCTCTTATTGATAGTGCATAATTTTACTTAGCCTTTTCCCCATTGTTGGAACCCACAACCTGTGGCCTTGACTCTTTCTTAGAATGGTCAGCTATGCTGGCACACCACTCTCCTTGAAAACTTGACTCAGAGACCATCACTGTGAGAATTTGCCTGCTCTGCTGGGGGCATCTTATCCCCAGAGCAACAACTGGTCATGTCCTGATTTAAGTTGTTCTCTAATTGTTTCATATGTTTATTTTGTCTCATTAAAATATTGCTAGCTTCTTGAGATCATGGGGCCAAATCAGTAGCTAGGCCAATCAATAGGTAGCACACATGAGCAGAAAAAATGTAACTTATTATTTGACCCTAAGTGAACAAACATTTTCTGTGCGCCTAATATGTGTCAGACACTTGCTAAGCAGAGCCACATCCTTTTTCCCATTTATTTCCCACAACAACCCCATGAAGGAGGCGTTACTATTCCTAAATTACAAAAAATGGAGAATAGGACTCAAAGATTAGTTTGACCATCAGGAAAAAAAGCCAGAGGAGTTTTATAAATATCAATTTCTTAAAGTCTAATCTCTTGGGACTTCCCTGGTGGCACAGTGGTTAAGAATCCGCCTGCCAATGCAGAGGACACGGGTTGGAGCCCTGGTCCAGAAAATCCCACATGCCACGGAGCAACTAAGCCCATGCACCACAACTACTGAGCCCACGCACCACAACTACTGAGCCCGCGTGCCACAACTACTGAAACCAGCGTGCCTAGAGACTGTGCTCTGCAACAAGAGAAGCCACTGCAGCGAGAAGCCTGCGCACCGCAACAAAGAGTAGCCCCAGCTCACCGCAACTAGAGAAAATCCATGCGCAGCAACAAAGACCCAATGCAGCCAAAATAAATAAATAAATAAATTTATATTTTTTAAAAAAGTCTAATCTCTTAAGATTTAGAACTTTTGAAAGGAATCTTTAATTCTTATGCCAGAAAGGAAAAACAGCTGTCATGGAAATAACCCTCCCTGATGTTAAATTAAATCACCTGTTGTTTTCTGTGATCCGGTACATATACATGGGGATTTATTCAAGGTTTTAAATGGTGCTTGACACTTGTTTAGAGAGGGTTGCTGATGCAGAACAAATGGGAAGTCAAGATAGTGGGGTGACATACTCTAAACAACAAGACTCATTTGTAGGCCCAGCTACTCCTGCTAGAATAATATTGCTGGGAGAATGAAACAAAATAGAGATGGTGAATTCCAAGATCTGAGCTCTCATCAGAAACACAGACACAGAATATCAAAGCTAGGAAGGATCCTCGAGGTTACCTCTATTTTACAAGTGAAGAAATTAGAAACGTCAACTGACAAATGAAAGGTCCCGCAGAAGTCAGGAAAATGGCACGATGGAAAACAGATCTTCATCATTTCATTAATCTGAACAGCAGGTGAAGGGGCAAGGGGGTTTCCATGTGGCCACGTCACATGGAACAAAGGCTTCTATTTTAAGAGCCCAGCCCTGCACCTGCGCTATCCAGCTGGGCTTGGCAAGAGAAGAAATGAAAACAGGTTTTTTTTCACTAGGGGGCTGGCATGAGGGTCCAGCTCACAGGCTGCTTAAGCCACAATGGAGGAACCAAATGTTGCTGACGTGTACCCCACAGTGGAACCTTTTCTCCTAAGACTCCCAGTTTCAGTTACTACAGAGATTTTCCCCATAACACCAAGGGGAAAGTAAGGAAAAGTCAGAGAAAGAGACTGTTTAATAGCCTGGCTGATACAGGGACTCCCCCGACCACTGTGTGCTGATTAAGCAGGGGGAATGGGAAACAAGAGAAGGTCCAGCCCAGCCATAGTTAGAGGAAGAGAAGTGAAGAGCCAGCACATGTCCAGAAAAAGGAAATCATTCAATCTTGGAATAAATTGCCAAGAAAAGCAGAAAAATATTTTAATCATAGTTTTTTCAGCATGGTAATAAAAGTTCCATGAAAAGATTATGGACTTCAGAACAGGCGGACATGACTTTGAATCCAGCTCTACCATAACTTGGGTGACTGGCCTTGAGCAAGTTAGTGACACTCTCAAAACATCAGTTTCCTCGTCCGTAATTTTAAGATAATAACAGAGCACCTCTTTGAAGGTTACCGTAAGAACAGTGACAACATGAAAGCACCTAGTGCAGAGCCTAGGTAAAAGTAACTACTCTTGTTCTTTTTATCAACCTACACGCACGCATTGCTTTACAACTTTCAAGCTCACATGAGATGCTTCACTGCTGTTTCTTCATTTCGGAACGTAAGCAATCAATCCCAGCCTCAGGGCTCCACTAATGATACAGCAGCCACTTTCTAGCGCCCCCCTCTCCGTCTTCTTCTCAAGAAACTGTCATTCAAATTCAAAGGATTCTGTGAATTTTAGTTTAAATCATGTCATTAGACCTCCTTGTTCTATCAAAACTTGATGATATAAAATCTGTTGTGTGTAGTTATCAAAATCCACAAACCCTATTTCTTTCACAAAAGGTGAAAGAAGAAGCATCCAATGGAGGACTAACAAAATCGCCAAAATTTTTTAAGCAACCTCAGAAAATTCCCTGTTAGCTGCCTTACTTAAGGCATGGGTTATTCTAGTTAAAGTAAATAGATTTTAAAAGATCATGACTGAGATGAAATAAAACCAGTAGATCTGGTTTCCTCTCTCTAGTAATTTTATTTCGTTGATAATTCAGAAGTCACTTCAGAATCTCCCCCAAAATTACTGTAGTACTATAAAGGGGCAAAATGTTGGCCAATTAAGAAACTATCTCAGAAAATAGCAAATAAATTTGATTTTATGTATTCATACTTCTGAGTATGAATTCATACTTCTGAGTGTGCAAGAGCTTTATAAACTACAGAAGGCTTCACAGTTGTAAGGGGTTCCCATGATCATGAATATTGTATGCCTCTGATTCCAGAACTAGGGTATTTTTCTTTTTGTCTGCTCTCCTTTCATAGAAGAGCAAACATCAGGTGCTCGTTACACAGTCTTTAAAACAGTGGACTGGAATCCAAAGATGTGCTGGAGACCCTCCTTAGCACCACTTTGCTAACAATCTAGAGCAAGCCAGTGGGGCCCAGTTTTCCAGTCTGTAGGATGAGCAGGTTGAACTGGGTGTCTGTGAAGTTGCCTTCCACATCTAAGGTGCTATGATTCCTTCATGACAATATGAAGAATTTTTAAGGTCCTTTCTTTGAACATGACTTGCTAAGTATAATATAGAAGTAAATAATATGAAAAAGAGTCTTTACAGTATTCCTTTTAGCAAGGATTTTTAAAGTTTCAGCAGATGAAAAGGCATATAATGAGGCACTGCTCTAAGGAAGGTAACTAGCCAAAGAGAAAGTAAGATAACAGCTCCACCAGCGATGGATTGGGCCCACCATGCAGGTTAACCTATGACCCCCCTGATGTGTGGGCCTTGTACCAGGCCTCCAGAGACCTTTAGGAGCTTATCAGCTAAAGCAGGCTCTCACCCACGAGGGTGTTGAGAATATGCCTACAGAGTGCAAGAGCGAAAGTAGGAGACCACCCAGATGATATAAACAATGCCGTCAGAAGGAAACAAATTAAATCTAGAAATCCCTGAGTATCCTGGTTTGGGTCCCCTATCCAATGAGTCAACATTGGACAAAATTGCCAAGGCAACTGATCTAATTTCCCCTTCATCTGTGCTGGGGATGCAGATTGAGAGATTTCTACCCTCAAATGGCATGTTTTTAATAAGTGGCCTGGGGCTTCCCTGATGGCGCTGTGGTTAAAAATCCACCTGCCAATGCAGACGAGGCGGGTTTGATCCCTGGTCCGGGAAGATCCCACGTGCTGCAGAGCAGCTAAGCCCATGAGCGCCACAACTACTGAGCCTGTGCTCTAGAGTCTGCGTGCCACAGGTACTGAGCCTGTGTGCTGCAACTACTGAAGCCTGTGCACCTAGAGCCTGTGCTCCGCAACTAGAGAAGCCACCACAAGAAGAAGCCTGTGCTCCGCAACGAAGAGTAGTGCCCACTCGCCTCAATTAGAGAAAGCCCACGTGCACCAACGAAGACCCAACGCAGCCATAAATAAATAAATAAATAAATAAGTGGCCTAAGATGGCAATAAAACCTAGTAAAACCACATTGGATTTGAATACAGACTTTTGTACTTGGCTCTGGTTCTGCTCCTGTTATGCTGACTGAGTCACTTAGTCCAGATAAAATAAGTCTCAGTATAAAATTGAGGATAAAAACACCTTATGTCCTACACAGTGTTGAATAACGGTCACACAAACAATGTTTAGGAAAACTCCTGGCAAGCTTCTTGTACCCAGTCTTCTGAACAACAGCTCCTAGGGACAGGCACAGAATTCGTTTCATAAAAAGCAACATGGTACCACTTCCTATCCCACCGGCAACATGAAACAAAACTGTTTTCTCCACGTGCGGTGGGCTCACAGGCGTGCTCTCCTTCCTGCCTCCATGCCGGGCACTTAGTTAGTCCTGAATAATTACATGGGTGGGAACAATTTCCCTCAACTCCTTCTTTCTGGAGAGACACCTGTGATCATAGTCAGAAACAGAAAGTCAAAGTCTCCACTTTTTGCTGATAAGGGTTTGTGACCAAAAACTTACAGAATTGGGCTCTCAAAAAAGACCTAATGCCAGACTTGAGGCCTGGAGCTAAGTGGGTTATATCTGTATTTCTCAGTGAGATAATATCTGTAGAATTTAGTGTGTGAAGCTTAGACATTCACAGTGAACATACAGGTATTTATGTATGTCTAGGTCTTACTTCACCCTCAAGCCAGTTTTTCTGCTGGCTGTACAGGAGAGATACAGATGTGTATAAACAGACTGTAACATAATTCTCCTATGGGTGAAAAATGACACTTGTGAAACACTTAATTGGCATTGTAAATTGGTATGACCTTTTGAAAATAATTTAGTAACACGTATCAGAAGCCACTAAAATCTCATTCCCTTTAACTCAAAAATTTCAAGAAGTCTAAAAACCAAACATTAGAAAACTCTTACATTCCCAACAATAGGAGAAGTGGCCAAGGCAATTATGGAAAGCCAACTCAGTGAACTAACTTACAGTCATTTGAGAGGAGGCTTCTGAAGTCTGTGCAGCAACATGGAAAATTCAATTAATGAGGTATCTGTAAAGTGTGGAACTCTATATGCCTTACAATTAGCTTTATGTAAAAATATATGTGCCTACGAACAAAGGCTGGAGAGAAAACGTGGACAAAATGCTAAAACTGTTATATTAAGTTCAAATTTGTGAATTTTCTTCCTTCAAAATTTTTGTTATTAGAATATCATTTTCCAATAAGTAATATTTAGGAACAGGAAAATATTACCAAGATTTCACAGTGGAAGTCAGAAATAAATCATTCTGTTTTCAGGTTCAAATAGAACCAATACCTCCTGAGCACCAGCTCTGTGCCAGGCCCTGGGCAGATCATTCCCCAGCTGCGAAGATCGTGCCCCAGCACCCGGGGTAAATAAAGCACTGTTATTTAACCAGACAAACATGAGAGCTTATTGCTTCCTAACAGTTTGGACTCAGTGATTTGAAAGGTTAAATTCTACCAGTTACAGCAAATACTTCTCAGAATCTGAAATTATCCTTTATTGTCAAGTGACACGTGAACTATAAAAATAAGTTCAGTCATTCTGGATTGAGAACTGAAAATACTTTAGGTTTAGACAATTGCCTAAAATAAATTACCAAGGGTATGTTTGGGGGCAGATGCATGCTTTAGTCAATTAAGTTGCTTCTCTCTAATTTCTCACACCCATTTGTCTAGTTCCATTCTTGAAAGGACTTAAAAAGGCAGAAATAGGTTAATGAAAAACACTAAAGGGCATCAAGTATTTTACTGAAAATTTTTCCATTTGATTGTTAAAAAGGTAATCCATGAACTTGGCAAAACACTCATACAGTACAAAAGAAAAATCATGGGAAATAATTCTCTCTCCACCACTCCATATCCCCCAGACTAATAAATTTTTAATAAAATACTTTAGTTCTCAAGTAGGTTTTTTAATAAAAGTGAGCTGAAACCCAAAACTGGAATGTTAGAAAAGACATAACAAGAAGTGAGACCTCGAGGTACATGCTACATAAACTCTCCTTACAGAGCAAACTAATTTTTGAACTACTTCCAAAACCAATACTTCTGGAATTCTTTTAGAATTTTCCTTACTATAAAAATTCAAGTTCTCAAAGTGTTAATTATTTTAATTACAGAAAAGTATTCAAAAAATAAGTTCTAGAATTCAGTCTCTTATTTGGATAAATATTTGGGATCATTTACTAATTGCCATTATTTGTATCTGGTATACAAAAATGACATGATCCATTGAGGTTCCTATGGATAGGGGTACGCAGAAGATATATTTTGCCCCATGAAATGAATTTATAAGTAATGAGAGTGGAGGGATAAATTAGGAATTAGGGATTAACAGATAAACACTACTATATATAAAATAAACAGCAAGGACCTACTGTATACCACAGGGAACTATATTCAATATCTTGTAATAACCTATAATGGAAAAGAATCTGAAAAAGAATATACATATACATATATATATATATATATATATATATATATATATATATATATAACTGAATCACTGTGCCGTACACCGGAAACACTATAAATCAACTATACTTCAATTTTTTAAAAAGGAACAAAAAGAAAAAATTATAATTAATGAGTACTTGCCATAATTAAAAACAAAAATCTACAAGGTTACTTAGAGAAAGATTCCTCTTTTCTCCTCAAAACTTTTAAACATAAATGTAAAAATACTTATGCAGGGCTTCCCTGGTGGCACAGTGGTTGAGAATCTGCCTGCCAATGTAGGGGACACGGGTCCGAGCCCTGGTCTGGGAAGATCCCACATGCCGCGGAGCAACTAGGCCCGTGCGCCACAACTACTGAGCCTGCGCGTCTGGAGCCTGTGCTCCGCAACAAGAGAGGCCGCGATAGTGAGAGGCCCGCGCACCTCGATGAAGAGTGGTCCGTGCTTGACACAACTAGAGAAAGCCCTCGCACAGAAACGAAGACCCAACAGAGCCAAAAATAAATAAATCAATAAATAAATTAAAAAAAAAAAAGAAAACAGCTCTTTAAAAAAAAATTATTAAAAAAAAATACTTATGCATACATCTTACATAACAGCAATCAATTTCAGGAAGATGAATGCATTGAGGTGAATTTTATTATATGTGAATTATATCTCAATAAAAAATAAGAGTACATTAAATAAAACCCAAGAAAATTGTACTTGAGTGAAAGGAGCTGATCTAAGCCATCAGCCCAGAGGACCCAGCTCTCAGCTCTGTAAAGTACCCCAAGAACTTCCCAGATCAACATTTACAAGCATTATCAGCCTGGATTCATGCTTAATCAGAGACTCAACTTTTCATGCCTAAAATAGTTTACTTTGATGAAACTATGCTTATTTTTCCCAATTAAAGTTGCATCTACCAGTAAGGGAAAAGAATTTCAAAAAGAATATATATATATATATCTGAATCACTTTGCTGTACACCTGAAACTAACACACTGCAAATCAACTATACTTCAATTTAAAAAAACAATAAAACTAAAAAAAACATTGCATGTCACCCTCTTAACGCTTACTAATTGTATTTTGCTTAGGCAGTCTCTTTAATTACATTTCACCAAAGCAATCTTCTCCTTAGAGAAGTTTTAACTCATTTCCCAAAACAGAATAGCATAAGGTTGTAAAGCATTCTATACTTATTAAGGGAAAGGAAACCACCCAAATGAAAGCACACTCTCTCCGTTGGGGAGTCAGAGGGAGGATGCCTGGAAAAGACACACTATCTGGAATTATATGAAATTATGCTTCCACCTCACTGGACCTCCCTTGGATTTTCCAACAACACACACACACACACACACACACACACACACACACACACACACACACACACACAGCCTGGGTGGGACTCCAGGGCCCAGCTCTTACCCCAGAGTTTCTGTACGGGAAGCAGGTTGGCAGCACTCACTGTGGGGGCCCTAGTGGCAGCCCAGGGCGGCTCCTGATGGGGCTGCAGGTGCCTTCAGTATCAGAGACCTGCTACATTTTTACAATGTCCACTATTCAGAATTTGACCCCTTCTCCCCCAGGTAAGCTTCCCCACTCCCTAGAGCAATCTCCTGTGACCCCTGGGGACCTGTATATAGGTGTCCAGGGAAGATCATCTGCCTGAAGAGGTCATGGAGTTGCTTCGGGAAGGCAGGAATTCCAGCCCAGCCCAGCCCAGCCTGCACTTCCAGCCATGCGAAAGCTCTGTGTACCCCGGGGCATAGGCAAAGATAAAGGTTAGGTGAACAGAGGTACCTTGACTGTCAAGGTACTCATGTTGACCGCAAAAAAAAAGTCCTCTGGCCACTCAGTAATGCAGCTTGAACTACTTTTGGCATTTCGCTGGTGAAGCAGCCCAAGCTGGTCTACCAGAATCAGTCGCTTTAGGTGAGATAGTTTGAAGAAACAGCAGAAACTGCAAAATATGAAGCCTTGCACACAGCAGTTTCAGGTCCATACTCAAGGAAACGCCAAGATGGATTCGTACAGCATGTACTGTTATATGACATCTAGGGCTGAGAGTCTAACCAGTGACCACTGGCACCTCCAGGAAAGTCCCTTTAGGCCCAGCATAATCAGTACAGTGGGGCTCAAGATTCAATGGACACATGTGCCAAACACCCCAAAGGGACAATGAAAGCCCCTCAAGTTCCAGGGGTGCTTGTCTTGCCTTTCTCATGAATCTTGGCAATAGCTTGTGTAAAATGGAAGGGAGGGGCAGCTCTGAGATGGAGGCCTGACAGAGACAAATCTCTTGGGGCCAGGCTAGTCAACAGAGCAACCTCTCCCCTAGGGTCCCACTCGGCAAGGGCCGCCGGAAACCCCAGCCTGCCGGCCAACCTGTGTGCGGGGCTGGCGTGCCCCCTGCTGGCTGCCATGAAGAGAGAACATCCAGCGCTAGGAGGACCACTCACTAAAGCCTGGAGCTTAATGAGAGAGACCCAGTATCTAAAACGCTGTTGTTTGACTGCATCACATCCATCCTTAGGTACATATTATCTTTGTAAGAATATTTGGCATCTCCCCTGAATATACTCACCATTTTTTTTAGTAATATTGTCTGGGTTCTTTAGAAAATACAAAAAGACATGAAAGTAAAAGTCATATATAATTCCATCAGCAAAATAACTATTAATTTTAACATCATTTAATATGCACAATTTTCATCTAGTGGAGATCATGCTCCATCTACTGTCAGATGCATTTCCTGCCCTTGGCTCCATTGCCGACTGACTTTGGCTGGTTGGCTGATGGGAGGCGCTGGCGAAAGTTTACAGAGTGGGAGTTAGGGTTAAACCAAGGCCTTAGTCCCTCTCTGCTTTGGGGAGGAATTTTCCAGCACTGGCTACATCTCCTCTGTGGTCCTAGCTTCTACCAAGTGCCCAGTTTCTGGGTTCTGGTAACACCACCTCCTCCAGCCCTGGGAGGGCAGTGGCCTGTGGCCGTCACTCATCTCTGAGTTGTTTTAACATAAGGATTGATTCTCTGCCCTTCCATCTCCTGTGAAGCATTTCCCATAATGAGTTCCCTCTGTTTGAAATGCCTAGAGTGGTTTACTTTCCTGACTAGGTCATGACTGACATATGTCACTCACATCTACAATCTTTGGTTAATTTATCCCTCAATATTATTCTATAAAGTTTTTCTGGTATCTTTCATTCTTTACAAAACTTTCTTAATGGCTGCATAATATCTCATGACATCACACCTTAACTGATTTGTGTCATTCAAACTTCTAATGTTTGCCAGATTATAACATTGGTATGAACATCTTTGTACATAAATTTCTATTTACATTTATAAGTATTTGATCAGACTAGATTCCTGGATGCGACTAAAAAGGATTGATTCATTTGAAGATTCTTGGTAAATATTGCCCCAAAATCCCCAGAAAGAAAGATTACACCAGTTTTCAATCCTACCAGAGGTCTAAAGAGAGCTTGTCTCACCTTGCCCTCTGCAACATTGATTACCTTATTTGCTAATTTTATAAGCAAAAAAAAAAAAAAGGCATCTGGTGGCTATTGTTTTATCTTAGATGTGTTTTGTTTTTGTTGTTAGTGAGGTAGAACTTTTCTGTTTTATTTTATTTTATTTTATTTATTTTTGGCTGCATTGAGTCTTCGTTGCTGTGTGTAGGCTTTCCCTAGTTGCGGCGAGCAGGGGCTACTCTTCATTGTGGTGCGTGGGCCTCTCACTGCGGTGGCTTCTTTTGTTGCGGAGCACAGGCTCTAGGTGCGTGGCCTTCAGTAGGTGTGGCACGTGGGCTCAGCAGTTGTGGTGCACGGGCTTAGTTGCTCTGTGGCATGTGGGATCTTCCGGGACTAGGGCTCAAACCCATGTCCCCTGCATTGACAGGCGGATTCTTAACCACTGCGCCACCAGGGAAGCCCCAGTGAGATAGAACTTTTTTGGGTGTTTATTAGCCATGTGCTTTTCCTCTTTGGTAAATTATCTATTTTACTATTTTACTGTACAGTCCTTACTGATTCTCTTATTGATTGGGGTATCAGGCAGACTTCTTAGATGTAAACAACAGAAGTTGGTTCTGGCTAAATTAGGCAGAAATGGGATTTATTTAAAGAGTATAATGCAGCTCCAAAACGGATGGGAAGACTGGAAAATTAGGTTTAGAAAATAGAACCAAGGGTACCTGACACACTGGAAATATGGCCAAGATCTAACCCTAAAATGGTCTGAATAAGATGCTATATTGTTTTTGCTACCCTGAATGTCACTCCTGGCCTTGCTGCCACCCACCACTGAATTCTGGATGCCACCAGCAGAAGAACATCGTGTCTATTTCTCCACCTCTGTGAATCTGGGCTGGCATTTCGACTTGCTTTGAGCAATTAAGTGAGAGAGACATCGTGCAATGTCTGAGAAAGCCTTCCAGCTTCCACAAAAACACTCCTTCTTGGAATCCAGCCACCATGCTGTTAGGAAGCCCAAGATGGCCCATGGAGAGTGAGAGGCCCAGGCATCTCCCAGACATTCCAGCCTCTGCCAAGTTTCCCCAGCTGAAGCCGCATACAACAGCGATGAGCCATCCCCAGCAAGCTCTGCTCAATTTGCAGGACCGTGAGCAAATGAACGGTGGTGGTGGTTTTAAGCTACTACACTTTGAGGCGGTTTACTATGCAATAGATAGCTGGGACACTGCCTTAAGGTTCAAGCCTTGGGCAGGAGCAGCCCATTGATCAAGCCTGAGTCCATGCCCTAGGAGCCAGGGAGCAGGAAGAATGGACATTTCAGCTGTGGTAGAAAGGGAAAGACATGCCTCACATCAAGTTCCCACAGTGAGGAATTCCCCAGATATATATAGGGGCTTCAGATGCTGGAGAAGGGAAAAAAAAAAAAATCTGTTAGTGGTTGACAAGGACTGGGAATGGAGGGAGGGGTAAACTACAAAGAGGTACAAAGGTATTTTTGGGGTGATGTAAATGGTCTGCATCTTGACTGTGACAGTAGTTACACAATTGTGTGTGTTTGTTAAAATTCACAGAACTGTACACTAAAAAAGTGAATTTTACTCTCTATATATTGTATCTCAGTAAACTTGACTTTTTAAAAAAAAAATCTGTTAAACTCAGCACCTGCCTTTTATCTGCCTCTGCATATCTGCCTTTTATATATTGATCTCCCTCTACAGACATTGATGATTGTGTCTCCTTCCCAAGAATCCTATTTCTTACTTCCACTTTATATCTCATCGTGTTTGGGGGGTTCCTAAACAATGGATCATTTTAACGGAAACACTTTGAAGGTAAATGGATTTAGGAAGTGCCAAAGTTCCTGCCCCCAGGGTAACTAGTGACGCTCAGAAGAAGTACCCACATGATAGACCATTTCCTGGCATCTTGCACAACCCAGACTTGCTGTGTCCTGAAACTGTAAAGAAAACATTCTACTAGTCTTTAAAAAAAAAAAAAAAACAAAGTCTTCATATAAACTGGGAAGCCCTTCTGAACATTTTCTATAGACTCATCACTGATTTCTCCGGCCCAGACTCTGCCTTGTTCATCCCACCCTCCTCCCTGCCACCAGCAATGACGGATCATACGTCTCCGCTGCCTAAATCCCCCACTGTCAGGATTAAGACCATAATCCATTGCTATGGTGAACGTGGCCCTTCAGTAAGTGGTTCCTGCCTTCCCTTCTCTCAGCTCCTCCCCAAAGCCACCATCACTTGTCGCCCATACACAGCTCCTCAAGGGTATCCGTACCCACCAGGTCCTCACTAACCCTTGCCTTTGCACATTCTGTTCCCCCTCCATGGAATGCTTCTTTCCACATCACTCTTCCCCCACCCACCACTGCCTACCTGGTGGTCTTTTACTCTTCCCTCAAGATTCAGCAGCTAGAACAACCACTTTAAAAAGTCACTAAAATATAAACAGTAAAAAAGAAAACAAAAAACAGAGGAATTAGAACAGTAGGCTTTAAAATTTATTTAAATCGAAAGAAGGAAGTACAAACAGACAAGGAGATAACAAAAAACATATTCACACAAAAACTTGTACATCAATGTTCATAGCAGCATTACTCATAAAAAGTGGAAACAACCCGAGTGTCTATCAATTGATGAATAAATAAAATGTGGCATATTCATACAATAGTATTCAGCAATAAAAAAGAATGAAGTATCGATACATGCTATAAGAATGAACAAGAACTGAAAACGTTATGCTAAATAAGACACAACTAGATCATATATTGTATGACTCCATTTATATGAAATTACAGAAGAGGCAAATCTATAGAGACAAGAAGTGAATTCATGGGACTTCCCTGTTGGTGCAGTGGTTAAGAATCTGCCTGCCAATGCAGGGGACGTGGGTTTGATCCCTGGTCCGGGAAGATTCCACATGCTGCGGAGCAACTAAGCCCGTGCGCCACAAATACTGAGCCTGCGCTCTAGAACCCACGAGCCACAACTACTGAGTCCGTGTGCCACAACTACTGAAGCCCATGCGCCTAGAGCCTGTGCTCTGCAACGGGAGAAGCCATCGCAATGAGAAGCCCGCGCACCACAACGAAGTCTAGCCCCCGCTCGCCGCAACTAGAGAAAGCCCGCGTGCAGCAACGAAGACCCAATGCAGCCAAAAATTAATTACTTAATTTTTTTAAAAAGAGAGATGAATTCATGGTTGCCTGGGACTGGGGGGTGTGGGTGGGAGGCATTGAGGGGAAATAGGGAGTGACTGCTAATGGACAAGGGGTTTCTCTTTGGGTTGATGGAAATGTTCTAGAATTGTAGCGACAGCTACACAACTCTGTGAATATACTACAAACTGAACTGTACACTTTAAGTGGGTGAATTGTATGGTATGTGAATTATATCTCAATAGAGCTGAAAAAAATTTTTTAAAGATACAACTAAATGACCATCTACCCTATGAGGCTTTCCCTGACTTTCCCAAGCAGAACACACACATATGCTCACACATCTCGATAATCCTATATGGCACTTCTTAGGGGCATCTAAAATTATTGTAACAATTTTTTCTTTCAGCAAATTCCAGAACAAAAGTTGGCAAGCCATTTTAAGAAAAATTTTATTATGGAAAATATCACACATTCAAAAGCAGAGGGCAGGGAACCCCCACGTACCTATGACTCAGTTCATGGTTTCCCCATCCAATGCGCCCCCTAATTATTTTCAGCAAGCTATTTTGCACATCCCAATGCCCTTCATTGTGAGGCCCAAGGAATCTAGAAAATATAAGTCCACAGCAGTCTAATGAGAATAAAACATTCAAGTGCCTTATGTGCCAATAACTGCTCTAAGCCCTTGGCATGAATTAATTCATTTAACCCTCAAAATTACCCTAAAAGGTAACATTTTTATAGCCATTTTACACTGAGGAAATCAAGGCTTATGAGTGAAATAACTTATTCAAAAGTTAGTAAGTGGAAGAATGGAATTCCAAACCAAGGTTACTATCTTAATCATACTTACCTCTCTCAGAAAAAATAGTATACCTCAACTAAAATAATCATTGAACTCAGAAGCTGAAGGAATGGTATTCTCTTTCCTGGAGTTAAGGCCACTTATAAGGTCAAAAAAGTCATCTGCTTGATGGGAATTCCCTGGTGGTCCAGTGGGTAGGACTCCACGCTCCCAATACAGGAGGCCCCGGTTCAATCTCTGATTGGGGAACGAGATCCCACTTGCATGCCACAACCGAGAGTCAACATGCCGCAACTAAGACCCAGCACAACCCAGATACATAGATAGATAGATAGATAAAGAGATTAAAAAAAAAAAAAATTGGGTCAACTGAGTGGAGCCCCCGGGGAGCCCTCTATTTGATTTAATGCTCTGTGGGCTTTAAAAAAAATCTAGGGCCACAGGAGAACCCAGGCTTGCTCCAGGAAATCAAAGGAGGCTTTAAAAAGCCAGAACAAGGTCAACACCAGAGTTCCACTTGAATTGTAGAACCTTGTTCCCCAATCCTATAGCCACTATTGAGCACTTGAAATATGCCTAGTCCAAAATGAGATGTACTGAAGTAAAATATACATGATATTTTGAAGACTTAGTAAAAAAAAAAAGAATGTAAAATAGCAACTATGTGTTAAAATAGTAATATTTTGGATTCGCTGGGTTAAATATTTTATTAAAATTAACTTGTCCTGTTTTTTTGGTTTTTTGTTTGTTTTTTACCTTTTTAGTGTGGCTACTAGAACATTTAAAATAGCATATGTGGCTCACATTTCCACTGGGCAGTGCTGTTCTTGACCATACCTGTACTGCCCTGGGTGCCAGCTCCCTGCGGGCTCTCGCCTTGTGAATGCTTCTTACAAGTTCACAAAGAAACAGGAGGCAGCACCACTGGCCCAGGAACGTGGGCCAAGTAGAGCTAAACTCAGATCAGAGTTCTAATCTGAACTGAACTCATCAGAGACTGGAGACGGGCCTAACACTCCACTAAGAACATCTTCTGAAATAAAATGAGGATGCGTGCAACTCTCCTATTTGCAACTCAGCTTGGAATACCCTTGAACCTGGGAACTCCCTCCAATGTATTTCTGTCATCAGGGAGACATTTGGGGGTCTTATTGCCCATGGGCTGAAGCTGACAGAGATGCAGGCAGCCAGGGCTTCCGTTCCCAGAGAAGCTGCTTCCTCTCCCACCTTGCTGCTGAGCGGAGATGTTCTCAGTGATGGAGTTGCAACACTGAATCAGTCTGCATGATGCATTGTCCACAGAACACTGGGGTGGCCTTTCCAGAGAAGACCCTTCCCTTCCCCTCTGGATTCCACCTTACCACACTGCCCTCATTAACCATCACATTTCCATCCCTCTCAAAGCATCGTGAGAGATGTTTATTTGCAGAGGTCAGCTTGGGCACATTTGAATGTGAGGCTATATTGGAGTGTTTTGCTGTCCTGCAATACAACCTGGTTACTAAAAAAGCAAAGGCACTGAACCTGTGTCAAAAACATCAACTGATTACTGGGTTAGTGGAGAGTGAAGGCTGATGCAATCCTAAATCTGGCTGCATCAGCTGCTAGGTGCGACAGGAAGTGAGCAAACTTCATGGCCCCAATGAAGTCTTTGAAGGCTAGAGTCACATCACAGGGTATCTGTGGCCTGACTCTTCCATCCCAGTGCCCAGGACACAGAAAGTGCTCAGTACCTGTTAACCAAAGGGAAGGGAAGAGCAGCTCATAGAACACTAAGGTCTCCAGATCCTGGGGTCAGGAGATCCTGAGAAAGAGAAGTGCAGCCCCTGACAGCTGGGAACTGGCCTGGCTCTCTCGCCCAGTCTTGGCGTTGCTAAGAGCTGGCCTGGCACCCCACAGCAAGGCTGTTGTGTTCTCCTGTGCATCATAAACAATTTCACAGAACACCATCAGACAAAGCCACTCTGCGACTGTGACGACAAACACGAGAGGACTCCATAATCATTTTGTCTCCATAAAAGAGACAAAACATGAACATCTAACAAACCACAAACAGGACCAGACATCCCCCTCCCCTGGCTATTTGAGTGACTGCTGCTTCCTTACCAATCCCAGCTCTAGCCTCATTCCGTTCTTCTTACCTTCACAGTGAAAATTAAGATGCCCGATCACAGAATTCTCCTGCTTCTTGATGACCTCCAATCCAGAACAAAACCCTCCCCCAAAGCCCCAGGCATAAGCCTAAATCCTCTAAGTCCTAACACCCTTGGACAAAGACTCCCCATGGCATGTGACTTCCTTCACTCAGTGGGTCAATAAAACCAATTTTGTTCAACTACGTGTTCTGAAGAGTCTTTGGCTACAGGGAACTAACAACCCTTAGCCATAAACATCCTTCCCAGGCTAGCAGTGCCTATGGTTGCCACTGTGCGTGTATCTTGGAAAGGGGAGAAAGGAAACAAGCATGGGAGGGGAGAAAATCAGTGGTGGCATTAAGGACCAACTCCTACAACGGCCTTCCCACAGCCAACCCTAGGTTGTACAATGTCCTGCTCCTTTCTCCCATTAAAAGAAAGCTCATTAGAGAACAGAAATTTATTATTATAGGATTACCCATGAGTCTATACACATACAGACATACACAATAAACCATTCACTAACTTCAGTACTTTAACAAATTACAAATTACTTGTGATTCAAGTTACAAATGATGGGTACAACAATTAAGAACACCAACTCTTCAGAGTCCTACAACCACCTGGAATTATGAGCCAGAAAAGTCTGGCCTGCTTTCCAGTGTATGACCTGAACAAGTTACTTTATCTGAGCCCGCTTCCCACTCCTCAAATGAAAAGAACAGACACCACCAAGTTGCTGTGAGACAACAGGCCAAAGGCCCAGGCCAGCACCTGCACACAGTGAGGACAGGTAGGGCTCTGTCATCAGTCACCTGGTAACTTTTCCTACCTCACGGCCCCTCCTCCTTACTGCGCTGACAATTCCTCTGTCAATCTGTCTCGCCCAAAAGGCTGGAAGCATCTGGAGCACAGGAGGTGTCTCGTCTCTCTCCCCACCCTCCCCCCTCCGGCCCCCAACTATTCCCCACTAATAACTGGCACGTGATGGGGACTTGTTGATTGAAAAACACTTGATGATTGAAGAGTATCAAAGCTTGATGAGCTCTAGCTGAAACCAAAGTAGAATCGATCTGATTCAAATCCAAGTGATTATTTTTCCCCTTTGATGTCTCCCAGAAAGGTGGCAGCTTAACTTGGTTATAAACCTTTCTCAGGGGCTTCCCTGGTGGCGCAGTGGTTGAGAGTCTGCCTGCCAATGCAGGGGACACGGGTTGGAGCCCTGGTCTGGGAAGATCCCACATGCCGCGGAGCAACTGGGCCCGTGAGCCACAACTACTGAGCCTGCGCATCTGGAGCCCGTGCTCCGCAACAAGAGAGGCCGCAATAGTGAGAGGCCCGCGCACCGCGATGAAGAGTGGACCCCGCTTGCCACAACTAGAGAAAGTCCTTGCACAGAAACGAAGACCCAACACAGTCAAAAATAAAATTAAATAAATAAATAAATAAAAACCTTTCCCAAACACTGGACTTGCAGCTTGCCCTGTGCCCCTCCGACTGATCATAAGCCTGCAAATTGTGTCCATCCAACAAGATCACATTTACTAACAATTTTATTGAAGAAACTTTAATCCAAATTGACCTCTAGAACAAACTGCTGTATGCGTACCTGAAGCACAGCAGGTGTTTTTTTCTTCTTCAAGAGAAGAAAAACCTCACATTCACACTTAAGGGAACTGCAGTTGAGTCACAGGTGTGAAGGCGTATGAAACCCTCTGAGGATTTACATGTGCTGTGGAGCGTACAGGCATTTTTCAGAAGCCCAGTTTAACTTTATCTTTATCCCCGAATTTAATCCAAGAGCTTTAAAGGATCATTCCAAAAATCAGTTCTATCAAGTCTTCTCAGCTAAGACCTATTGCCCATTTTGTGCAAAAATTACCTATCATCCAGACCAAAATAGTCTTGGAGAAAAATAAAGCACTCCTAACAATAGGTTTCCTAACAATGTGTGAGGCAACTTTTTTTTTTTTTAATTTTTATTTATTTATGGCTGTGTTGGGTCTTCGTTTCTGTGCGAGGGCCTTCTCTAGTTGTGGCAAGTGGGGGCCACCTTCATCGCGGTGCGCGGGCCTCTCATTATCGCCGCCTCTTTTGTTGCGGAGCACAGGCTCCAGTCGCACAGGCTCAGTAGTTGTGGCTCACTGGCCCAGCTGCTCCACGGCATGTGGGATCCTCCCAGACCAGGGCTCGAACCCGTGCCCCCTGCATTAGCAGGCAGATTCTCAACCACTGCGCCACCAGGGAAGCCCAAGGCAACTATTTTTAAAGAGCACCTTAAAAGCAAAGAAGAGAAGGAATTCAGCAAAGAAAGCCTCGTCAATGCTCAGTCCTGACTGACTGACTTTTATTCTGCAACTTGATTTAGCAGGAATTCCAATGCCACTAAGTCCGGCAGCTATAATCCAAGCTTCAGAACAGAGGCCAAGGCGAGTGAAATGACTGTCTGAGGATCGTGCGAAGTCAGCACGTGGCGGGGGGGTATCAGGGCTCTCAGCACAAACACCTCTGCAACGGGATGGATTCCTGAGTCCCATCTAGAACCATCACTGAGCTGATCACAGCCTTTCTGTTCCCATCTGAGGCTTTCTGGACGGTTCCCTGCTCGTTAGGCACACTGTGAAGAGGACAGACTGGGAGAACACAGAGAAAAGTCAGGTTACCCATTTTACTGCTTGTCAGCTTCCAAGATCAAAAGTGTGACTGGTGTGAAACTTGGGGATAATTTGTGACTTTTGTTCAGCTGTGTTATCCTCTATTAACAAAGAAAACTAATGTCTTATTTGACAGAGGTCTCTGGAATAAAACTGACATCAAGCTCTCTCAGAAATAAAGGTAATACTTGTCTACTCTTTGGCTCAAGATTTCTTGAGTGAATTCCACCCCTTACCAAAGATCCAATGTAAAATGGGTGAGCAAAACTGATTCCTATTTTACTGCAAAACTGACAAAAATTCCATAGTAAAGACAAACAGTCAAAATGGCACCATACTGTTTTATTTCAACCTTCAAACAATATAAAGAGGTAACAACTTCTGATGCCAAACCATGCAAATAACAATAAAGAAACAAAAAAAATATTAACGACGAAAAGACAATCATTTAAAGGTGTTTCACAGCAGTGCTTTGGCAGTACTGGCAAGTACTTCTAGCCAACGGCTTCCAACAAGAGGGGTCTGAATGAACCCCCTGTTCTCAGCAAAAGAGCCCCCATATTTTCCCCCTGGTGGTCTACACACTCTGAGTCACACACACCACACCCCTACACTCACCGGACTTTTGTCATTCACATCTTACAACACGTAACTACACACTGTGCGTCTGTACACAACAAAAACTAAAAATAAAACAGTGTGGTAGAAAAGTAAACAAACTCCAGTGTTTCCAGTAAGGCATCAGGGAATCACTGCTGGCTGGGCCGTTCATTTCACCAGTTTAAAGAAAAGTTTGATTTACATTTCTCAGCAAACCCAATATTCAGAGGCTTCACCATAACCAGCAAGCAGGCTCAAGTTAAAAGTTTAAAAGACAGTCCTCCTTTTTTTTGGTAAATGTTTCATATAAAACATGAAATCAAGTTCTACTTTATAAAAAAACAACTGAGTATTTTTAATAGTAAAAATATATATGTTTATATTTCTCTTTTTAAAAAGACATTTAATAACAATACTTCAGAAGACCAGATTTAACCCTCAACCCCCCACCCTGCCAAGTGTCCACCTGGCACAGATACATTAAGGCAAAGCCTCCTGGAGAGGCATGTCCACCTCGGCGGCGGGCTGGGGACACAAGGGGAACACATTCCGCTCCTGCAGGGCCGGTTTAGAAAGGCTTCTCCCTCATGTTCACCGAGCCGTCCTGCATCCCGAAGTAGACTCTCTCCGCCATGTTGATGAACAGGCCCGTGTCCACCACGCCTGCAGGACGAAGGACGGGAGGGAGCATTAAGTTTCAGGTTCCCAAGGCAAGAAGAAAACCAGGATCACAGGGCAGGGTCAGTAGGAGCAACTACCATGAACAGCACTGGACAAAGAAATGACAAGTCTAAAGCCTTCCCTCTCTCATGACAATGAAAAGAGATTCTGATTATTTTTATTTCTTCTTGCAATCCCTTCTCCCCTGCAATCTTGGCTTTCCCTCTATACTCAAATGCGCAAAGCTTTTTCTGGCCTTAGGGCCTCTGCTCACACTGCTGCCTTAGTCTGGACCGGTCATCTTCTCAGAGAGGCCCTCCATGACCACTCTAAGTGCTCCCACTCCCAGTCATCCTCAATCCCACTACCAGCCGTAGAAGTTTTCCCCACAAAGGGCTGGAACATACTTGCAATGCATATACCACATCAAAATACATGAACTCCCCCAATCAATAAGACGACAGACAACCTAGTAGAAAAATGGGCAGAGGACTTGAAGAGGGTCTTCCCTGGTGGCGCAGTGGTTAAGAATCTGCCTGCCAATGCAGGGGACACGGGTTCGAGCCCTGGTCCGGGAAGATCCCACGTGCCACGGAGCAAAACTAAGCCCGAGCGCCTAAGAGCCCGTGCTCCACAACAAGAGAAGCCCACGCACCACAATGAAGAGTAGCCCCCACTCGCCGCAACTTAGAGAAAGCCCGTGTGTAGCAACGAAGACCCAACACAGCCAAAAATAAATAGAAAATTTATTTATTTATTTATTTATTTAAAAAAAAAAAGACTTAAAGAGGTACTTCACAAAAGAGGTTATCCAAAATGGCCAATAAGCATAGAAAATGGGGGGCTTCCCTGGTGGCGCAGTGGTTGAGAATCCGCCTGCCAATGCAGGGGACAGGGGTTCGAGCCCTGGTCTGGGAAGATCCCACATGCCGCGGAGCAACTAGGCCCGTGAGCCACAACTACTGAGCCTGCGCGTCTGGAGCCTGTGCTCCACAACAAGAGAGCCCACGACAGTGAGAGGCCTGCGCACCACGATGAAGAGTGGCCCCCACTCGCCGCAACTAGAGAAAGCCCTCGCACAGAAACAAAGACCCAACACAGCCAAAAATAAATAAATAAATAAAGTAGTAGTTAAAAAAAAAAACAACATAGAAAATGGTGTTCAAACTAGTCAAAAGAGAATGCAAATTAAAACAAGACACCACAACACAATCACCAGAATGAGTATAATGCAATTTGACTAGAATGCAAAGACTCTCCCACACGCTAACAGTAGGAGTAAATTGGCAAAACCACGTTGGAAAATGTTTGTTGGTACATCTTCTAAAGCTGAACATATTCATACCTTATGATCCAGCAATTCTACTCTTTGGTATATAAGGTATATATTAGGCCCTCAAAAGACATGTATGAGAACATTCACAGCAGCACTTTTACTAATAGCTAAAAACTAGAAACACCCAAATGCCCGTAAGAGTAGAATGGATATACAAACTTTTTTTCACACACATAAATATGATGGTATACTATTCAGTAGTGAGAATTAACTACAACCGTAAGCAACCTTCGCTGAAAATATTTACGTATATACACATACTACAGTGAGATAATACAGCAATTCCCCTACATGCGAACCTTCAAGTTGCGAACTTTCAAAGATGTGAACTTGCGTTCGCACATCCAATCACATAAGTTCAAGTGTCTGGCATACATTATCACATCCGTGCATCCTCTACAAGTGGTTGTGCTTTTGTGTACTTTACTGTACAGTACTGCATAGAGTACAGTAGTATACTATCTTTGTTTCAAGCCCAGGATGTCTGGAAGCAAGCGTAAAAGCAGCAGTGATGTAGCTGGTACTACTGTACTTTTCAAGGTACCGTACTGTAAGATGTTTTCTTGATTTTTTGTTGGCTTTTCATGTATTATTTGTGTGAAAAGTATTATAAACCTATTACAGTACAGTACTATATAGCCGATTGTGTTAGTTGGGTACCTAGGCTAACTTTGTTGGACTTATGAACAAATTGGACTTACAAATGCGCTCTTGGAACAGAACTCGTCCATATGCAGGGGACTTACTATACTGTTCAACTATCGAAAAAAAAAGTTTGGGAATTCCCTGAGGTCCAATGGTTAGGACTCCAAGCTCTTACTGCTGAGGGCACAGGTTCGATCCCCGGTCAGGGAACTAAGATCCCGCATGCCACACAGCGCAACCAAAAATAAATAAATAAAATTAAAATTAAAAAAAAAAAGTTTGGGGCTTCCCTGGTGGCGCAGTGGTTGAGAGTCTGCCTGCCAATGCAGGGGACACGGGTTCGAGCCCTGGTCTGGGGGGATCCCGCATGCCGCGGAGCAAGTGGGCCCGTGAGCCACAACTACTGAGCCTGCGCGTCTGGAGCCTGTGCTCCGCAACAAGAGAGGCCACGATGGTGAGAGGCCCGCGCACCGCGATGAAGAGTGGCCCCCGCTTGCCACAACTAGAGAAAGCCCTCGCACAGAAATGAAGACCCACCCAACACAGCCATAAATAAATAAATAAATACTTAAAAAAAAAAAAAAAAGTTTGATGGACCCAGTGTGTAGCGGAAGCAGCACCTGCATACACTGTTGGCAGAAGGGTAAACTGATGCCATCCATGGAGGGCAATTCTGCACCAATAGCAAAATCAGATACACTTATTCTTTGATCTGGTAATTCCCTTCTTAAAAAAAAAAAAAAAAAAGGAAACAAATATCTGCTAGTGGGGACCTGGTTAAATAAATTATGTGATAGCCACAAAATGGAATGCCATGCAATTATTTTTTTTAAAAAATGAGGAAGCTCTTTTGTGAACCATTACATAATAATCTTCAAGATGGGAAAAAAATAGGAAGCAAACCACGTGTCTAGTGTGCTGTCACTTATGTAAAAGGAGATGGGGCGGGGGCTGATTTGCGTTTATGAAAGATCAACTCAAGAAGGACACACAACTTTGGCAGCGCTGGCTGCCTCCAGACAGGGGGAAGGGCAAAAGGGATAGAAGATAGAGACTTTTCACTGTTTACTCTTGTAATTTTGAACTACGTAAATTCAAAAGGATAAATAAAATTAAAATTTTCAAAGACACCCCCCAGTACATAAACAAATAAAATCATCTACCGGCAATAAAAAGCCATCAGGTAGAGAAAGGAGCTGCTGAAACGCAGAGGTCCCCAGCACCACACTGGGCCGCCACGACTGGGGCCTCCCAAAGACATGCCAAGTGGCCACTCAAGACCCATCCTTTTCAAAAATTCTGTAATACAAGGTGACAGCTTCCACCTGATCCAAGAGAAAGCCAAACTGGCTCCAGAAAAGACTTCAAAGAAAGAGCAGAGGTGCACGGCAGCAGTCTAAGGTCGGATCTTACAGCAACCTCTCTTCAGATTACTGAGACGCCAGGAGCGACTGACCCACTCCTACCCCCACCCTCCCAATTAGCGGAAAGGGCAGAGGTGGCTCAATGTGAACATGGGGGAAAGAACCTCTGCTCTGGGCGCAAACAATGGAACATCCAAGGGCGTGACCAGCCATGGACCAGTTTAACTGTCCTTTAAGTGTCCTCACATAAATGAACGTACATGGGACAAGGGCAGGGGGACAGGACAGACAGGGAAACTTGCCCTCTTTTCCTCCCTTGATCATGGTCCAGCAGCAAGTATCTTAAGAGACCAAAGAGGAAGAGGAAAGAGAACCAACCGCACTGATGATCCTGGTGGCACTGCACTAAATAATTTAACATCTAGCCTCTCTTTTTTCGTTTTCTTCATGTTAAGTTCCTAATGAAACTCTGAACTTCTCTAGGATGTAGCGTCTACTTACTAAGGTGGAGAGCAAAGCATGGGAGAAATCTGCTCACCAAGGAGATCTCAATGTCTCAATACACCAAGAAAGGTCTGAACAGGTGCAAGAGAGCTACCTAGTGGGCACTGCAAGAAATCCACCTACAGAGGAACAGCGCCAGCAATGGTGAGCGGTTTCCTGTGCCGTCCCTGGGTTTGTCTGTATTACCATTCGGGGCTAAGTCTCCCATGTTACTAACAGTGACCTCTATGGCTTCTCTTCCTCCTGCCTTCTTGGCTCTTTAGTTCTTCCACTAAAAAGTTAACACTAAGTAAGGGAATAAGCATAATTCAACCCATTTTCTTTACATAGTAAATCTGGAAAAAGATTGTCAATAGAAGACTAAAATAGTAGACTAAAGTAAGGTTGGAGAATTCGCTCTTTATTACATGTCTATATATTTTTCATTTTATATATTTATATGTATTTCATTCCCAAATAGCATGGGTAAATCAGAATGTAATCTAGCAACTTAATTAATGATGAAGACAGTATACTTCCTTCCTAGGGATGTACTCATTCAACAAATATTTCCATGTGTGCTGAGCACCATTTTAACTCATTTACTCCTCCCAACAATCCTATGAGGTAGGTACTAAGAGCAGCCTCTTTTACAGAGGAAGAAACTGAGGTGCAGAGATTTAACTGACTGCACAAAGGTCATATTGATAGAGCAAGCCTGGGTTTGGATCCTTACCCAGGATGTCTGCTCCAGAATCCACTCCTAGCCACTACAATCTACTAAACTGACTTCGTCTGCCCCATTAGCTTGCTCTGGCCCAAGAATACTTCATGTCATGGAATATTCCCAGTTGGACTCTTAGTCGCTTGATATCATAAGACTTGTATCTCTCACATCTGCCTCCTCTTTTTAATCCCCTCGCATGAGCCCTCAGTACCACCTCTGGCCTGGACTCATAACTCACCCCGACACTGCCCACCCAGCCTTCGCCCAGGGCCCAGGTCGCTGGCACAAGGTGGACTGCAGACACCCCCCTGCTCCAAAAGTCCGTGTCACACAACCCCCTCCTGACCTGGCTCTCGACGAAGGAAGGACTAAGAGTTCAGGGTCTAGAGGCAGACAACCCAGGCTCCCACCTTGGGGCTGCAGCCCTTGAGCAAATCATGCACCCTTCCTCGATCCGTGTCTTCCCCTATGACTATCTCATTAAATTGGGGCATCAAACGAGACATTTTTCAACACTTAGCACAGTGTCTGGATCACTCTACACTAAGGCACAGGTCCAAAGTCACCTCTCCTCCATGAACCTCCCCACGCTTCGCAGAAGAAGCAACCCTAGACTCTTGGTATTCCACATTCCACCTTATTTGTAGGCACAGCTTCTACGCAGCCCCACACAGCTTTCCCCAGGTTCACATCAACTCTCCCTGAGGCAGAGCCCACGTTCTATTGACAGGAGAACTCCCTGTAACACGTGTCACAGCACCCTGCCTGTGGCAGGAATCTAATGTGTGGGTGACCTGAGTCATTCTACCCCAGAGTACATGCCAAAATCAAAGAGGCTGCAGTCAAGCTCCTGAAAGGAAAGGCTCTTCGCAGAGAGGGTGCGCTTATTTCAAGGCAGCCCCCATCTGACACCCCATCAGCTCCAGGCCTACCCCAACTGAATGGGTTGTGAAATGCCAACCAACGAAGCTGCTAGGTGAGCAATAACTCTTCTCGGAAGGAAAAGGCAAAGGCGTGAAGTTAGGAATTCCAAACACAGCATGAAGGAAATTCTTTCCAACCAAGTCTTGCAAAGCCCACATCCATCCATGGCCAGAGGCAGGGGACAGCTGCGAAGGGCGTGGGCGTCTGTGCTCAGTGAACGCCACTCCCATTACCTGGGATCATTTTGATCGTTGTGTTCACTTCACTCCATCTGTGGACCCGGTCAAACTTCCAGTCCAGGATAAAATTCCCATTATCCGTCACCACAGGACCCTAGAAGATAATTCCCCACACTTACAGAGGCCATGTAGATACAGGCAGGCAGAGAGGAGCAGGAGAGCGGAGGTGACAACCAAAGGCAAGTATCTTAATTAACCCGCTCCAACCAGTACCCCTGCCTCGTGCTTTCTAGGAGGCAGGAACCTGGGAGTCAGAACTGGAGTCTTGAAGCCATCCAGGCATAGATCTCACAGGAGCCATTAACCTCTGTGAGCCTCAGATTCCTCAACGGCAAAAAAGGGATAATGAAACATACCTCATCAGGCAGCTTGTGGGTAAGCCACATGGGCAAGCGTTAGCCACAGCGAGGGCTCACTGATTCTTAGCTATTACTAGAGTGAAAAACTACAGCAACAGAACAGACTACCAACATGGCTCAACATTCCCACAGCCTCACGTTAAGAACCATCAGTAATGCAACGTAAGACAACACTCCCCCAGGTGGGGCAGCCCCATCCAAAAGACAGGGAGCAGAGATGGGTCCTGGGGTCAAACAGGCTGGGGGTAGTTTTACTTAAGTAATCCAGAATTCCACAACAGCTTTGGGCACTAGAAAGCGTTGAGGAGCATAAATGTTGACAGAACACTACAGTCAAAAAGCCAAGGAAATGAGGACTCCTCTGCAAACTGGAGAAGGGGTGGGAGGCCAGTTCAGAACGCCACGAAGGCACGATGCTGGGCTCTAGTGTGGAGGAACCCCAGCCATGAGAGGACACCCCAACAATCTCCTCTTGGCTTTTCAGCTACACAGGGAGCCAGAATCATAGCTCTGTACAACCGGTATGATTAGGATTATGATTTTGTAAAAGTCACAAAAACATCAGGCAGAAAACACGTCAAAATAAAAGTTCATCGGGGTAGAGTTACAGATAATCTGCTTTCTCTTCTGTACGTTCCAAACTTTTTATAAATAGTTCTGTCTGCAACTACAGTTATTTTTTGGAGTATTGCTGTTGCTTTTTTGTTTATTTAAGTATAAGAAAAAAAAAAGTTCTGTGCAACCCACTTTAGAAGCTGAAGAGAAACATTTGGACTAAGTTTCTGGAGTATATTCCTGGGGAGGAATTCACGTCCCCCAAGAAACTCTACTTCATTTAACCACAGAATGAGAAAAGAGGAGGAAAAATAAAATTACACCATGAAACCTGAATAACTTTCTGCCCCAGGTGGGCCTCCCAAAACCCATTTTTGGCAGCTGTTAGTCAGAGATCCAGGCCTCAGGTACAAAGACCAGAGATAACCTAAGGAGCATAGATCCCGAGGGACAGAAAATACGCCCATCTGTACAGAGAATATGCATTGCATTAAGTATAGTCTTATCTACATGAGTTTGAATGTGGAAACTGATAAAGCCAGGGCTCTAAAAGTAAACCAATAGGCTGATTAAAAATAAATAAACAGAAGCCACCTGCCCAGTCTAGGCGCAGACCTAATGGAAGCAGGAAGGAGGACACAGCCCTGAGAGCCTGGAATGCCTTCCAGAAACCTCCCTGGCCACTTACTGCCTTGTTGACAGCCATTCGAAGTTCAATCACACCCCCAAACTTCTGGGTCACAGCTCGGCTCACGGGGACATAGGCCATCGGGATGACCTCGATGGGGATTCCCTTGTGCCACTGATCCCCGAGGTTCTTTGAATCCTTCCTGGAAAGAAAGAGTCAGAAAGTACAACAAGTGTGAATAAGCTCAGTGGTACAGACACAGCAACTTCAGGCATGGGGATAATGAGGTAAGAGGACAAGGGAAGCGAGCAGGGCCGAGTGCACAGGGCTTCAGATGCATTTGGCTGTGTTTTACCGTTCAAGAAAAGCAGTAGCTTTTGTAAGTAAATATGACAAAAATGTTAAAACCTGGATGGATGTGACTGGCTTGTCATATACAGGTGTGAAGAACATAATCATTTACAGCTGTAATTTTTTTTTTTTTAATTAACATGCTGGCACAAGCGCCTTCTATCAGACTCCCTGAAGGAGAATCTGAGAGCCTGGTCAAAGACTGTCCACAACACAAGTCACGTGTGGCCCCAGAGGCTGCAGGGGCGCTGGGTCACTGCCCAGGGGCAGGGCTTGACCTGCTTCTTCTGAGGCGCCTTGCTAGGAGCGAACGAGTGACAAATAAGGACGCGCTCTGTTAACAAGGGTGCCGAGCTGCTTCCGCCTCCTTCCAGTGGACACATGAAACAGCAGCACCTAACTTCAGCACGAGAGCAGAGCATAATCCTCCCCGACACTGGCTACGTCACAGACTGTTAGGAGAGCCCCTCCCTCCACCTGTTTCCTCCTCTGTAAAATGAAGCCTGGGGTCCGATCTACCTCCTCAGCGGACAGTTCAGAACACCAAACGTCGTACCTGAAATCGGCAATCACGATGAAGCGACTGGCATTGCCAGCCACAATTTTCTCCTGGGTCAGGCAGCCTCTGGGGGATGGGGAAGAAGCAGCAAATGAACACAGGGGTAAGTAAGACAAAAACTGAATTTGGGAACTAAGGTCAGATACGGGAAACCAAAATCCACTCAATTCTGGCACTTAAAGAGAAATTTAATTTTTAATTCTTAAAGGAACACCCCCCCCCCCTCAACTCCATCATCCTGTGCAACGGACTGACTTGTGTGTCCCTGCCCCTCCCAAAAAATTCAACTGTTGAAGCCCTAACCCCCAATGTGACTATACTTGGAAGATGGGGTTTCTAAGGAAGTAATTATGGTTCAATGAGATCATTAAAGTGTGACCCTGGTCTGATAGGATGGATATCCTTTTAAGAAGACACCAGAAAGCTCTCTTACTCTCTCTCCCTCCGCCACAGGAGGCTGCACTGAGAAGGCCGCCATCTGCAAGCCCAGGGCTACCAGAACTGTGAGAAATACATTTTTCCATTTAAGTCACTAAGTCTGAGGTTTTTGTTATGGCAGCCCAAGCTAAGACATGCTGTTTCCAGTAAATGGACTAGGGAAACACAGCCTGTGTCTGGGAGAAATGGTTCCCAGTCGGGCAGCGGGCATAATCCCATCTAAGATGCATCTGCCAGGAAGCACTGTACCTGGGGAGAAGCCATCTGAGCATGGCATGAGGCGGAGCTTCTGCAACTGGAGAAGTAAGGACAAGCTTTGAACAACCTGCCCTATCTGCAATTTGACAGCCAGGGTTATAAAGTGGAGAGAGCACAGTGCGATTTCAAGCAAATTTTGTGTCACTCCATAGTCTGCTTGATTATAAGAACCAGGAGACCAGGACTTCACCTCCTTCAACTCACCACTTCCTAACCCCCCAAAATCAACACCTAAGAAACACCCAATAAATGTTTTCCAAATGAATGAATACATACGTCACTAACTGCTCAGAGCCCACACACCCAGTAATCTAGTCCTGATAATATGTTTGCTTTAGCCTGTACACTTTTTAAAGCTGGAGTCAGTAGAAGGCAGCAAAGAGAACCCATTAAGATGAATAATTTCATTGAAGAGGCCCAGGTTGCTGTCACCAGATTGCTACTAACAACCAGAAATGCCAGGCTGGTTCTACAGCCTTATGCTATCCGCATCCGAGTAGAAAGACAAAATCACGTACATCACAGCGGCAATGTGTTTATTCTGTATTCCACTTTGTTTGCTAAGGATTAACTGGCAGATACTCTGCAAAAAAAAATCCCCACAACACTCACCCACCACCCTTGATGAGATTGAGATCAGCATCTACTTCATCAGCACCATCGATGGCAAGGTCAATCTGTGTTGAGGGTAAGGAAAGATACAAAAACCACTAAGCTTGAACATGCAATAGCTCATCAGGTCCCAGCAGCCCTATTAGCCAGGCACAGTTTTTCCTATTTAGCCAGTCAGGAAACTGAGGCTCTGAGAGGTTAAGCTATTCCACTAAGGTCACCAGGAAACAAATAGGGGAACCACACCTGGGGCCAACTCTTATCCACCACTTTACACTCCCTTTACTCATTGATGGGCTTCTCTGTGGATGAGCTGGAATTATTGAGAGCATGCAATCTCAACGTGAGTAACTTCACCTCCAAGTACAGAAGGAGGTATACAGTATATCTGTGAGATTAAAATTTCATTGGGGGTGGGCATTAATGGAAAAAAGGCTGAGAAACACTGATTCAGAAGTCTCCGTACTAATGTGGCAAAAATACTGGCATGCTGACACACATCTGATGCAATACGGAAGTGGAAATTTTCTGAGGTACCCCCACTATGACCCACCAAGGCACCTGTCTGGGCCTGCCCACTCCCTTTACAGGAAGCTCCACTGCCAGGCCCAAAAGCAGTCAAGGAGGGAATAGGTTCATTCATGTTTCAAAATTTGAAATCAAGAAAGAGATGCACTTCTTGTCACTCCTGGCACTCTGCAGAGACAATGTGGGAGCCTCAAGTATGGTTTTTAAAACAGTAGTATAAGACCTCAGGGTGCAAACTCAGTTCAAGCCGCAGTTAGAAGCTGCTTGGCACAGGGCCTACAAAGCTTCAACAGGGCGTCCTCGCTTCCACCCTTTCACAAGGATGGAGTTACAGCCTGCGATGCTCCTCCCCACTCTGCACCACGGCAGCTCTCTGGGGCCTGGAAGGCGGCAACCTTTTCTGTCTGGGTTTCATGCCCACCTTCAGCCCAAACCACTCTCCCCACAGCGCTGAACAGCTGATTCAGCCTGTGCCCTGGCTCTACCCACAGATATCTCCGAACAAGCCCTTCCCGTGGTACTTACTAACCCATCTGTGGCCCACATGTCCCATGACACAGTGGATTAGTAGACCACCACCAAGTCTGCTTTCAAGCTGCCGTAATCCCACCTCACTCTTCCAATCCAGCCTTGCCCTCTCCTTCTCCCTCTCCCCCTCCCCCTGCTGTGCACAAACCCATTCCACTCACTCGGGCCTAGACACCCCAGCCAGTCTCAGCACCGCACACATGCCAGCCCGGAACCGCTCCCATGGTTCCCATCTACCCCTCTCTGGAATGCTCTCTCCTGCCCTTGCCACCTAGCCTTCACAGCTCTGCTCAAACTTTACCTCTTCCCACAAAACCCTTCTAAGCAGCATCCTCTAGAGCCAGAAGCACCTGGATTCACTTTCAGGCTCTGCCACTTGCAAACAGCATGGCCTTACGCAAATGCCTTGCCCTCTCTGTGCCTTTCTCATATCTGTAAAATGAGATAATAATGGTACCCACCCTCAAGACTACTGGAGCTTAAATACAGTTGACCCTTGAACAACATGGGTTGGAACTACACAGGTCCACTTATACAGATTTTTTTCCACTAAATACGTACTACAGTACTACATGACCCACGGTTGGTTGAATCCACAGATGCTGAACCGCAGATACAGAGGGCCAACTACGGGAGTCGAGCATCTGCGGATTCTGGTATTCGCAGTGGGTCCTGGAGCCGTTCCCTCACAGATACCCAGGGATGACTGTGGTTTAGTACAGGCCCAGCACTTAGCATAGTAACTGGCACACAGTCGGGGCTCAGTAAATGCCAGCTGTGAGCATGTGCCTCACTCTCATCAACTTCAGTCTCCTCTAGATTGCCTGTGTGTTTAATCATCTTCACCATAAAACTTCATTTTAATCTGTCTTCAAAGACCCATGGCTGCCTCAGATGATGCTTCTTATCTCCACTTAGCGATAAGTTCTGAGGGCCGCCCTGCTCGTATACGTCTGTGTGAGGGCTGCAGGAAGCCCTGGGTCCCTGAGCCCTCTTGGTTAAACCACAGGGAATGTCCTAGAAATTAACAAGCTCTTCTCTTCTGACCTCAGCCAGGATTAATATTCAAAGTCCTAGGAGAAAAGCTAGTATGACTAACTGACTTCTCTCCTAGACTCAACAAGATATCCAGAGCCCATGAACAAGTGACAGCTATTTAAAAAAAAAAAAAAAAAAGAAAGGAGACCAAAAACCCAGCAGCCTCTCTCTACTTACCTCTGGGTGTCGGTCCAGGTCACTGAGAGTTAAACCATACTGCAGGATGAGCTGACGGGCCTGTGGAGGACAGGGAAAAGCACCCATGATCATTAACTCTTAGTGACGGCGAGGATCCTCAGAATCCCCTTGGATTCAAGTGTCAGACACTGAGTCCCACCAAGGCTCCCTCTCAAATCCAACCTGGTCCACCACGAGGTAGGAGATCTAGCCTCATGAACAGCAAAAGTTAATTCATTGCAGAAGCTGGAAGAAGGTAAACAGCACATAGTGAACACTGCTCCAGTGCTAGGCTAAGAGTTCCTCCTCAGTGACCTGTTACTTAAGATAATGTCATGGGGGACTTCCCTGGTAGTGCAGTGGTTAAGAATCCACCTGCCAATGCAGGGGACAAGGGTTAGATCCCTGGTCCGGGAAGATCCCACATGCCGCAGAGCAACTAAGCCCGTGCGCCACAACTACTGAGCCTGCGCTCTAGAGCCCGCGAGCCACAACTACTGAGCCTGCATGTCACAACTACTGAAGCCCTCCTGCCTAGAGCCCGTGCTCCTCAACAAGAGAAGCCACTGCAATAAGCCCACGCACCGCAACGAAGAGTAGCCCCCGCTCGCCACAACTAGAGAAAGCCCACACGCAGCAACGAAGACCCAACGCAGCCAAAAATAAATAAGTAAGTAAGTAAATAAATCAATAAAGGTAGCATCATGGCCTCCTAAAGCCTCTGGTAATACAGTACCAGTAGTTCCCTCTCCCTCCACCACCCTCCCCCGTAACGGGCCATTCAAGGTTTCACCTTCCGCGGTTTCAGTTACCCAGGGGCAACCTTGATCCAAAAACATTAAATGGAACATTCCAGAAACAAACAATTCACAACTTTTAAACTGCATGCCATTCTGAGTAGCATGATGAAATTCTCGTCATCTACTCCGTCCAGCCCTCATCCCTTTGTCCAGCGTACCCTGCCTATTTGTCATTTAAAAGCCATCTCAGTTATCAGATTGATCGTCACAGTACCACAGTGCTTGTGTATCAAGTAACCCTTACTTTACCTAATACAGGCATACCTTGTTTTATTGTGCTTCACTTTACTGCACTTTGCAGGTACTGCATTTGTAACAAGTTGAAGGCTGTGGCAACCTTGACTCCAAGGAGTCTAGGGGTACAATTTCTCCAATAGCATTTGCCCACTTTGTGTCTCTGTGCCACATTTTGGTAATTCTCGCAATACTTCAAACTTTTTCATTATTGTTATTATATTTGTTACTGTGATCTGTGATCAATGATCTTTGATGTTACTACTGTAATTGTTTTGGCATTTTTTAGCAATAAAGTCTATTTATTTATTTATTTATTCATTTATTTATTTATTTATAGCTGCATTGGGTCTTCATTGCTGTGCGCAGGCTTTCTCTAGTTGCAGAGAACGGGGGCTACTCTTCGTTGTGGTGCACGGGCTTCTCATTGCGGTGGCTCCTCTTGTTGCGAAGCACAGGCTCTAGGCGCACAGGCTTCAGTAGTTGTGGCACGCAGGCTCAGTAGTTGTGGCGCACGGGCCCAGCTGCTCCACGGCATGTGGGATCCTCCCGGACCAGAGCTCGCACTTTTGTCCCCTGCACTGGCAGGCGGATTCCTAACCACTGCGCCACCAGGGAAGTCCCTAGCAATAAAATATTTTTTAATTAAGGTATGTACATTGCTTTTTTAGACATAATACTATTGCACATTTACTAGACTATGATGCAGTATAAACATAACTTCTATATGCACTGGGAAACCAAAAAATTCATGTGACTCGATTTATATCATACTCACTTTATTATGGTGGAATGGAACCAAACCTGCAATATCTCCAATGTAATGGTCCCAAAGCGCAATAGCAATGCTGGCAATTCAGATATGTCAAAGACAAGACATAAAGTGCTTTCTTTAAGTGAAAAAGTGAAAGTTCTCAGTTTAGTGAATTAAGAAAAAAAAGTTATATGCTGAGGTTGCTAAGATCTATGGTAAGAATGAATTTTCCATCCATGAAGTTAAAGAAGGAAAAAGAAATTTGTGCTAATTTTGCTGTCACATCTCAAACTGCAAAAGTTACAAGACTACAGTGCATAAGTGCCTAGTTAAGATGGAAAAGGCATTAAATTTGTACAGTAGGATATTTTGAGAGAAAGAAAAACCATATTCATGTAACTTTTATTACGGTGTATTGTTATAATTGTCCTATGTTATTATTAGTTGTTGTTAAATCTCTCACTGTGCCTAATTTTCAACTAAACTTTATCATAGGTATGGCTGTACAGGAAAAAACACAGTGTATACAGGGTTCAGTGCTATCTGTGGTTTCAGGCATCCACTGGGGGTCTTGGAACATATTCCCCGTGGATAAGGGGGAACTAACGTTTTTTAAAATTTCCTAAACTAAGAGCCAAATCTACAAAATATTAGAAACTCTCTAAAAAATATCTAACAGTATGAAAAAAGACTGAGGAAGATCACTACAAATTGATACATAGTGATTTCCAGGCTACACTGTTGAATAAAAATAAGCAAAAGAATACATACACTCAGAAGAATATGTAAAGGCAGGACCTCCGGAATGGCTAGGTGAGAGCACCTGAGAGCACCAGACTGGGAAAGATTTAGGATGTTTGTGGGAAAAGTCAGCACCACCGACTCTACGGACATGCCTTTCACACAGGCTGACTGAAGGGGAAGGTTACCACCACCACAGGGCCCAGAGCAGAACTTGATGCTGGAATAAATGGACCATGAACCTTTCAGTCTGACCACTCAAGTTCAAGTGATAAGGATCTGTGTTCATGCCACTGTTTACAATACGCAGAGGAACTAAAGGATGGAAAACTTTTTTTCAAAAGCCATGTCTTGAAAATATTTTCTGCTTAAAGTCAAAAGCACCTGAGATGTAGGATCCGAAGGTCTCGGTTCTAATCTTAAATGAACCAGCCACATGACCCCTGGCAAGTTTTCTCATCTATAAAAAGATGCAGATGGATAATGACCAATGTCAATCCTCAAATCCAAAATCCTAAGACTCTAACAATAAAATACAAAGACCCTGGGATTTGCAATATATGGGACCTATTTGGATCCTGATTCAAACAAACTGTAAAAAATATGTTTAAAGGATAAGACAATAGGGGAAATTTGAATCCTGGATTTTTATTTGATCCTATTAAAGGTTACTGTTTAATTTTTTTAGTATTGTTGAGATGTTTAGAAGTCTCCCTACTTTTCAGAGAGACATAATAAAATACATACAATGAAATCATACTCTGCCTGGGATTTGTTTCAAAATAACAAAGGTGAAGGAGAATGAGATACACATGAAACAAAATTGGCCATGAATTGATAATTGTGGAAACTGGGTGATGGGTAGGTGGAAGTTCATTACATTATTCTTTATCCTTCTTGAAGTTTGAAATTTTCCACAATAAAAAGCTAAAATAAAATGCTGACTGAAAAAAGTTCAAAAGAAAAAAACCCATGATTTTGCTCCTATTAAAGAGAAATATATAATGAAGGGAGAAAACAACAATAAAAATGGTATTTTTGGATTATTTCTCAGTTCCTAGGTTTCTCCAAACGTAACATTGGAGAAACCATACTAATTCCAGACCCTAAGGCTATAAAAACATTTGGAACGTCTGGAAGATGAACCCTCAAATTCCCCCACGCCTCTTGGTATTCATGCCTTTGGGGAATCCCTGCCCACAACGTCCCAAGGCTGTTCTGTGTTACCAGTGGCACACAGCAGAGGTGATAGCAAGACACTTCTGAGATTAGTTTATAAAGCAGGGGGGGCGAGCTCCCACAAGATCCTTCCCTCCCTCCCTCCTTCCCCCTCACCCTCGCTCTCTTATCACACACACTGGGGGAAACCAGCTGCCAAGCCCTGAAGACATGGAGACAGCCCTGGGGGCAGGGGCTGTGAAGAATTAAGGCCCACAATACCCACAAGATGGAGTTGGAAGCAGATCCTCCAAGCACAGCTGAGAGGCCTATAGCCCTGGCCAAGAGCTTAACTGCAACCTCCCCGGAGACCCGAGGCCAGAGCCACCCAGGTAACCGCTCCAGATTCCTGACCCTTGGAAACTAGGAGCTAATAAATGTTCGTTTTAAACTGCTAAGTTTGGGGGTAATTTGTTCCAGCAAAGATATCTAATACAGATGGTGTTGGAATAATATGAACTGCATAAAGTGCAGTGTGATATTCTATCATGCAAATAAAACTGTGTTATATACTACGGTTCCTGTTAATTTTATGTACTACTTTACAAACAATACTAAACTGCATTCAAACGTATTACATGAAAACTGGGTGTCAGGAAACTGTTCTATCATGATGCCTATAGGGAAAAATCCTGTATAAATATATCATTTTAATTTAACATTTAAGTTTAAAGACTGCCTGCACCACTTGCCAGCGTTACTCTTTCATGAGGATGTCCTGTTTGTCCATCTAGATTGTAATCAGAGAGCACATTTCACATACACTTTTCACCCTATAGCAGTTAGGGTCAGTTAAGCCAATAGTTGAGTGAATAATTATTTTGAGTTCAGTCAAGTTACCTAGTGCAAACTCCTGTTTTAAGAAAGAAATGGGTGCCCAGAGAGGTCCCAGTGCTAAGTTAGGGACAGGGCGAGGACCAGAAATACAGTCTCCTGCTCTCCTGCCCTGTCTAGGGACTAGGAAGGAAATCAGAAGATAAGGCAAACAAAGGGAACGTAGAAGAAAAAGGAAAGGAGAGGACGGCCTCTGCTTATAAATGGAATTGAAGTCATCTTACATAATGATACTATGCTATTAATAACGTTTTTAACAATGACAATTTTAAAAGGAGTTCTTTGGCATTCCCTCTTCTACCTGACATGCCCTGCCTCCTCCCAAACTCCAGCCCCTCACGCCCGGCTTTCCAGGAGGCCCCCAATCCCCTGTGCGAGGAGTGGGCTCTCCTTCCTCCAAAAGGCACGTTACCTCTACTTCTTCTCTACCATATATTTGTGAAAAATGGCACACATAAATGTAGCATTTATTCATCCACCAGGCAGAGTGCCTGCTAAGAGCCAGGCACCACACTGGGCACGAGCAACGCTGAGTAACACCCGCTGTGCACAAGGAGCCTCGCACCCCTTTAGAAAGGTAACCCCTCGGTGATCACCATGCTGACTGAAATCTGCCTCTTCACCACCACCACCAGCTGCCTGTCTCAATACCTGTCCAGAGTCCGCACACGAAAGGAGCCCAGCAGATACGTTTGTCTATGTTATGTGGCTGGGAGGTCGCCCCAACCTCCTCCACAAGCCCCCTGTCCTCCCAGACAATAAGCAGTAACGTAAGGACAGGATCTGTTCTCCCTTTAGATCGTCTGTATCCCCCTTCACGACGTGGAGGACCCCGTACAATGACCTCAAAGAGCCCACTGGGGTGGGACCCTTAAGTCCTGCTTCCACCAGCAGGTCCTCCAACCCTCCCTTCTCCCCATCTTTGACCGGACTCCCCACAAGACCCCTGCGAATGGCCCTGCACACGGAGAGGAGTCACCATCACAGGTGGCAGGAGCTTCGTCCTCCCTGAGTGTTACGGGTTATACTGTGCTCCCCTAAGAAAAAAGGTATGTGGGAGTCCTAACTCCTAGTAACTCTGGCTGTGACCTTATTTTGCGATTGGACCTTTACAGAGGTAATCGAGTCAGAATGTCATGAGGGTGAGCCCTAATCCACTAGGACTGGTGTCCTTAGAAGGGCAATTTGTACACACAGACAGAGGCACACCGGGAGAACGCCACGCGAACGTGAAGGCAGAGAGCAAGGATATGTGCCTACAAGCCAAGCAATGCCAAAGATTGCCAGCAAACCACCAGAAGCTAGGAGAAAGACAAAACAGAGTCTCCTTCATAGCCTCTAAAGCAATCAACATCTAGCCTCCAGAAATGAGAGGCAATAAATTTCTGTTTTTTAAGCGCTCAATTTGTGGTTCCTTGTTATGGCAGCCCTGGGAAACGAATCCACTGAATTCAACACTACAGCCCTACTGTGGAGATATGGACCCATCACTGGCTCAGCCAGTAGTAATGCAGACACAGGTGCTTAACTGAGATCAGTACCTGCTAGACACCAGACACTCCAGGCTCACAAGCTAAGGGGCTCCTGAGGGTGTAGAGCAACTGCTGTCTCTTTCAGCTCTTAAAAGTGCAGGGAGCAGGAAAGTTAATGATTAGCTTGTACTTTTGGAAAAAAAAGACAGGAAGCAATGGCTTCTCATCGCAATCCCACAGCTGGTGCCCCAAATGCCTCATGTGATCAAGGACAGTGGCATGTGGCAGGCTAGCAGTCCTGTTTTTCATCAATTTCACAATAATACCTGAAAACGTTGCATTTCCCCTTCTATCAACTAACAGAGGTAGACTGAAAGCCAGCATGGACAAACACTGTTTTTTTGCCTAGACCAGATCTGGCTTTTAAATCCTTTCTTTTAATTTTCTCTCCCAAAAGCTTTTAACTTTAAAGGGAAAATCTACAAAAATCCTTTAAACACCTATGGGTTTACTTGTTTAAAAGGCAGAACATGAAATATTTTGATTTCCTTTCAATCATTTCAGGAAGATTGCAGCTGGCGAAACTTAAAACAGTAACTCTGGGGCTTCCCTGGTGGTGCAGTGGTTGGGAGTCCGCCTGCCAATGCAGGGGACACGGGTTCGATCCCTGGTCTGGGAGGATCCCACATGCCGCGGAGCAACTGGGCCCGTGAGCCACAACTACTGAGCCTGTGCGTCTGGAGCCTGTGCTCCGCAACGGGAGAGGCCGTGATGGTGAGAGGCCCGTGCACCGCGATGAAGAGTGGCCCCCACTTGCTGCAACTAGAGAAAAAAGCCCTCGCATGGAAACGAGGACCCAACACAGCCATAAATAAATTAAATTAAATTAAATTAAAAAAAAAACAAACAAACAAAAAAAAAAAAAACAGTAACTCTGAACAAGTGAATTTCTTAAAGTCCTGTGAACTGTGAATGACTCCTCTACCTGATCAGCTGGAATTGGCCAGCATTTTCCAGTCTGGGTACACTGTTATTACTAACCACCACAACATATAGGTGGGCTGGGAGGATGCTACCTTAAAAACACAGATCAAACTTCCAATTAAAGATAGCAATTGAACACCTGTATTTAGCTCAGCTCCTTCCCTAAACCTCTCTACATCTATAATACAATAAAGGAATTTTTCTCAATGGCAAAAAGAGGAAAAACCAAAAAGAGGAAAAAACAGCAACCAACGTCTAAAAGCTAGATCACTGATGGGCAATGGTAAATGGCAGAAACGAGAAAGAGAAATCCTAAGCCAGTATCCTAAACCAGTACTGGAAAAAGCTAAGAAGCGACCAAATAAACGGCACAGAACCTCCCAAAAGGTTCAAGGACTCAGCGGCCCTGCGAACTTCAGAAAACAGACACAACGGTGGGAGTGAAAAAGGGAAGACTGGTTGAAAGCCTGTTTGAGAACCTGTTATAGCTCCTCATCTTTCTCCACTGCTCCCAAAAGCAGCATGTTTATTCTCTGGAGGTCAAACAGCAGGTCTCAGGACTGAACTGCCAGGCACAGCTGAAGATGGGGGTACTCCATCAGCAAGCTTTTGCTGTGTAGCAGCTACCCCAAGACTCAGAGGCTTAAAAGAGCCTCTCATCCTCCAGAAGAGTAGTCAAGGCCTGTTCACATGGCAGCAGAATGGTCTCAGCAGCAAAAGGGCCAAGCCACAAAGCAAAAGCACTCACTGTTCAAGCCACTGATGGCCTGCCATTTGGTCACATCCCGTTGGCAAAACACGATCAGGCCCAGAGTCAAAGAAATACTGCAGAATGTAGCAGGCACTTCTTCCCCATCTACCACAGGCACTACAGTGAAAACAGGGCTTATGTCCCAAATAACGACAGACGTCTTCTAGCCCTCTTCTCTTACTTGGCTCCAGGCAGCCACACATACCCCTCCTAAAAGGGCACTGGGCAGTCTCCTCTGGGCAACCTGACCAGCCAGAGGAAAAAAAAAAAATGATCTGACACTAGGAGTTCCCCAATGATCTGTCTGCCAGGAGGGCTCCTGGCAGACAAGCTCTTGGCAGAGAGCAAGGTCCACCCTCACCCTGAGAGCTGGTTTCCGGTCAGCTTCTTAGTCCACTAGTCTTCAAAATGAGCTCGAATTAAAAAAAAAAAAAAAAAAAAGAACAAAGCATTCTAACAATATTTGACTGTGTTGGTTGTTACATGACTATGTCAAAACTCAGAACTATATGCTAAAAAGAGTAAATTTGGGGGCTTCCCTAGTGGCGCAGTGGTTAAGAATCCGCCTGCCAATGCAGGGGACACAGGTTCGAGCCCTGGTCCGGGAAGATCCCACATGCCGCGGAGCAACTGAGCCCGTGTGCCACAACTACTGAGCCTGCGCTCTAGAGCCCACGAGCCACAACTACTGAAGCCCGCGTGCCACAACTACTGAAGCCTGTGCGCCCAGAGCCCGCGCTCCGCAACAAGAGAAGTCACCGCAATGAGAAGCCTGCGCACCACAATGAAGAGTAGCTCCTGCTCACAGCAACTAGAGAAAGCCCGCACACAGCAACAAAAACCCAACTCAGCCATACATAAATAAATAAATAAATAAATTTTTATAGATATTAAAAAAAGAGTAAATTTTCTATGTAAATTATACCTCCAACAAACTGTAAAAAAAAAAAAAAAAAAGAAAAAAACTTTGAGAAAAGAGATATAGGAGAAGAAATCCTAAAACAAAAACAAAAGTATTAACATCCTCAGGGAGCTAAGAGAAGCAATTGAAAAAAACTGCACCCATAAAACAAAAACAAAAAAACTTTTCAGAGAACAATAAAAAAAAGAGTTATTTGAAATTAAATACATGAGAGCAAAGAAAGCTCAATAGAAGGGTTAGAAAAAGGTAAAGCTGAAAAGACAAAAGGACAAAACAGGCCACAAGCACCAAGGACATTAACAAGTACCCTAAAAGGAAAGACCAGAGAAAACAGAGAAAAGAAAATTAAAGGAATAATAGGGGGAAAAAAATCCCCCAAATTGAAGAGTGTGAATTTGTAGAATGACATGTCCCAGCAAGCGCCCAGCATAGTGGACAAAAATAAACCCACACCAAGACACAGCATGGTGAAATTTCAGAACACTGGAGACAAAGAAAAGATAATATAAGGGTGTAGGAGTTCAGAGAGAATGAAAAATAGGTTTTATACAAAGGATCAAGAATCAGAATGGCAACAAGCTCCTCAACAGCAAATTGAAAGCCAGAAGAGGGACTTCCCTGGCAGTCCAGTGGTTAGGGCTCTGCGCTTCCACTGCAGGGGGCACGGGTTCCATCCCTGGTCGGGGAACTAAGATTCTGCAGGCTGTGCAGTACAGCCAAAAAAAAAAAAAAAAAAAAGCCAGAAGATACAACAGAGTACTAAGAAGTGATTTAGCACAGAATTCTCTACCCAGGGCACTTCCCTGGTGGCGCAGTGGTTAAGACTCCACGCTCCCAATTCAGGGGGCCCAGGTTCAATCCCTGCTCAGGGAACTAGATCCCACACGTGTGCCGCAACTAAGAGTTCGCATGCCACAACTAAGGAGCGGGCGAGCCACAACTAAGGAGCCCGTCTGCCACCACAACTAAGACCCGGAGCAACCAAATAAATAAATAATAAATATTTTTTTAAAAAAATAATTCTCTATCCAAATAACTGACTTCCAGAGGGGCTAAAGACATTTTCAGACATCCAAAGTGCCGACAAGTTTGCATCCCGTGCACTTGGATAGCTACCTAAAGGACGTGATTCACCGAAACTGAAGGAAACGAAACCAAAGGGTATGGGGGAGTAGTGAGGAGGAACAGGATGATCCAAAAGAGGAGACAGAAAAGGAAAGTTCCTGACCGCAAAGGGAGATCCCAAGACAACAGCCGAGGGCAGCTGCTACCAACCAGAGTACCAAGAAGATGAAGCTGACGGGAGTAGCATATCCCCTGGGCCAGAACGAGGTGAGATTTTCCATCCAGGTAAGAGTTTGGGGTTGAATTAGTAAGGAGTACGCAGACAACCAAGGAAGTGGAAAAAACAAAGGCATCATTTACTTAACTTTCAGGAAAACAAAATAATGAGCAGGTAAGGAAGCGTAATCATAGCTGACTGCACAGTTCAGCTGTAGCTTGGACACCACAATTCTGTAAACACTGAGTGAGGCCTCACCAAAGCGTAACTGTACTGAAGACTAGGAGAAGGGTGTCTGACCTGCGAGAGCAAGGAGGGAAGAGATAACCGAATGCTCGTCTTCCCTGCGTCCATTCAGCATGGAATTATTACCTCAAGTTGAAAAAAAAAATTTAAATGGCAAGAAAAGCATGTAGTCTCCAGACTTTGGAGCAGATACCCAATCAGCTAAAAGAGTTTTAAAGGTATGTCCATCTAAAGAGCAAGAAATGGTGGTGGTCAGGAGTGGGGGAGGGTGTGAAGGGAGTGTCTTATTTTTTAATAAAATGACTTGAATTATTTGATTCTTCAATCTATGTGTATGGATAACTTTAATTAAAAATAAGCACCAATTATCAAATAATTTTATTAAACAAGAAATAAAAATACTAGATGATCAAGTCACTTGGAAAAATCAGACACTTAGCTTTTTCAAGGGCAAGGCAACCCATCACAGCCCCTCTGACTTTAAGAGCATCTCCTCAGAACATGAGGATTTCAAAAGCAAGAAAGTCCAGGTGAAACCACTCCTTTTCTAGCCTGAAGCAGGAATTATGGTATTGTCTTCAGTTCCCTGGGTGTCCGGGCAGCTTGTCAGAGCCTCCAAGAGATTTAACTTCAAAACAGCTCTGACAGTGTGCACTATCCTAACTTCCTATCCTGCCTACCTGGAATCCCTCCTCCACTCCCTACTCTGACAGGTTGGGTCACACACCTGACACATCCTGCCTCCAGGACTGAGAGTTTCTTAAGACCCAGCTGTCCAAAACCGTGTCCACAACATCACAGGAGCACAAATCACCAGCAATGCCAACCTTTAACCCCAATTCACAGGATCCCCGCGATGAAGCCAAAGAGAGACGACACACCTACCCTCCCCACGACAGCCAGGTGAGGGATGGGGCTCTATCTAGGCACCTCTCTTCCCTCCTTTCCTGAAGTCTACTATTCCCTTATCTCTCCCTGTATTTAACTGGCTCCATTGCTTTCCTTCATCAGCCCCTACTATTTTATGGTGAAACAGCATGAGACACGGACTCAAACTACTGCACTTGCATTTCTAACGCATCACTTAATGCCCTTTAACCTCAGTTTTTTCATCTATAAATGGAGATAATATTCCTTGAGGACGGAGACCACGTGGTTATCTCTACATACTCCATGGTGCCTAATACAAGATATACTAAAATATTCACGTCTAAAACCATGCTTCCGGGCTTCCCTGGTGGCGCAGTGGTTAAGAATCCGCCTGCCAGTGCAGGGGACACGGGTTCGATCCCTGGTCCAGGAAGATCCCACATGCCACAGAGCAGCTGGGCCCGTGTGCCACAGCTGCTGAGCCTGCGCTCTAGAGCCCGCGAGCCACGACTACTGAGTCCACGTGCCACAACTACTGAAGCTCGCACGCCTGGAGCCCATGCTACGAAAGAAGAGAAGCCACCGCAATGAGAAGCCTGTGTACTGCAGCGAAGAGTAACCCCCGCTTGCTGCAACTACGGAAAGCCCACGCAGAGCAACAAAGACCCAACTCAGCCAAAAATAAATAAATAAAGCCAAAAAAAAAAAAAAAAAAAGTAAAGGGAAAAATGCTTTACATTTAAAAAAAAAACCATGCTTCCGAGGAGCAATCTCCAGTCAATCAACTGCTCTCCTGCTCCTGGCTTTCTCACCCAGAACAACCCTGGTACACAACCCAGAGCCACACCCCTATATCCTCAGGGACCCAGAAGATTCAGCGGCAACTGCCAAGATGCAGAATGGAAAGCAGGACATACCTGGAAGGAAGTGGGAATACAGACGAGGTTCAGATTCTCTTGTTTCACTCTTTCAGCTGTGGAGACAAAAGCCGCGTTGGTGGTTTTTCTCTCTCCTCACCTTATTTTCCTTGTTGTACTCACATTTGCTCAAATCCAACAGAAAAGGTCCAACCCCTCCCCCCACTGAAATGTCCCTTTCATTCTATGTCCCCACCCTTGCTGAAAAGTTGGTAAACAGCCTTCACATGTCACTAGACAGGGACAAAAAAGCCTAAGGAGGTAAGTATTAACCACAGAAAGAGCAACGTCAGGGTTTGCTAGTATGTGCGTGGCAATATTCAAAGAATTTTGTACACATGAACTCTTTTAATCCAGTAACCCAAAGATAACTTACAATTACTATCCCCACTTTACAGATGAGGAAACTGAGGCACAGAGAGGCAAAGTAACTGGTACACAGTTAACAAACGGCAGAACTGGGATCTGATCCCAGGCAGTCTAGTGCCAGTCTTAACTACTTCCCTATATAGGCTTTTACAGAGAAAAGCTAGAATTTGACTTTTACAGTTAGTAAAAAAATATAATCATTTATAGACCCCAGAGGGTGGTTAAAGAGGGTTTATTTATTCACTTTGGATTTGTACCTTTCGGGAAAACTTGATTTAAACAAAAAGAAAAGTCTTGGGAATTCCCTGGCGGTCCAGTGGTTAGGACTCGGCGCTTTCACTACTGGGGCATGGGTTCAACCCCCTGGTCGGGGAACTAAGATCCCACAAGCCGCATGGTGCGGCCAAAAAAAACCAAAAACCAAAAAGGAAAGTCTTAAGGGATGCAGACAAAGAACGTCTCCTGTCATTTCAGTGAACAAAGGATGCCGCAGCCATCAAGCCCTCAGCCACTGCAGCTGCCCCCAGGCGGTGCACCCGAGAGGATTCAGGACAGAAAAAACAGGATACTGGCTCTAGATTAAGGTGCACATCAAAGGAATAATTTCATTAAGCCCAGACCCTTGCACCTTCCCATACATAGGAAAGCACTACATTCATTAACTTGAGATGTCTGGTTTTTCTTTAATTAACGGTAATCTTTTGATGTTCGACTGCTCGGGGTTTTTTGGCAAAAACTCCTATATGTCCTGGCTCTTCAACAGTCCCTCAGAGCTATCTGGGAGGTGGTATCTCAGGCTTAAGTCCTCAGTAACACCCCCAAATAAAACATAATTCTTGGGGAATTCTCTGGCGGTCCAGTGGTTTAGGACTCCGCACTTCCACTGCAGGGGGTGCAGGTTTGATCCCTGGTCGGGGAACTAAGATCCCACAAGCAACACAGCATGGCCAAAAAAAAAAAAAAAACACACACACACACACACACAAAACATAATTCTCAACTTTGAGGTTGTGCATTTTTTTTCAGTCGACAGGGAAAAACTGCCTTATTAAAAATTTCAAGTCTCCTTAATCACTGGGTGTACACCTTGGGAGATTCAGATGCCACTATTATGAAATCCACAGTAATCCCTGTGCCCTAAAATCCTTCACATACTCAGTGATGAGGCAGAAGGGTGGGCAACACTGAGGCTTTCAGAAGCCATCACACCTGCACCACAGTCATTCCTTAAAGACAAAGCATTCCTGGGCTTTGTGCCCTGAGCACAGCCCCTTGGCACCTACCAGAGGAGATCCACATTCAGGCAAGCCTCTCCTCTGGGCTCTGTTCTCACAAACAAGAGCAGGGCGGTCAAACCTGTCCAGCAGCCACCGGGGTTGATAATTCTTGAGCCTTTCCTGAGCCCAGAGACACCCACATCAGAATGAAGTCAGCATCTGCAGAGCCAGCCACCAACTGCAGGGTCACGGACAGGCCAAGCCTGCGCTGGCCTGGCCGACCTCGATTTGTTTGCTTGAGAAACCGCGGGCTTTAGAGGGTTTGCCTGCCTCAGGATCCATGAGGCCACACGCACACACCCCTGATGACAATTAAGATTCTGCAGAGACCTCACCCTAAGTCAGCTCCTCACCCAGCTCAGCAGAGTAAACAAAGCCAGGGCAACCCCAAATTTGCCAACCCCAAAACCCCAAGAATCCCACTCAGAGAAGAGCAGAAACACTCACCTGACCACAGGCTCCACAATGCTGGTGCCAAGCTGCGCGCTGCTTCCTCCCTCTCCTCTATGTCCCCACCCCTGTCACCCCACACAAACATCCAGGAGTCAGCCTGAAAACGTACCTATTCGCTGCACAGCGTGGACAATTGTAGAACCACTCCCAATTCCCAGCACTTGGTTATTCTGCAAAAAAAGGAGGAGGGAAATCCAAAACTTATTAATACCATGCTTTACTCCCTTCTCCAGCCCACTTCCTAGAGCTATAAAATTATTAGGAACAGCAATTCACCAACTCGGGTGCAAGGTACTGTGCCCACAGAAACATAATCACTGAACCTCAAAGCTGTACTTTGTCCTGGTGCCCAGTGGCAATTTATCAGCAGAGCCCTCCTCCTTTCATCCCTGACAATGACATCACCATTTCCTCCTGTGAAAAGATAAACTGAAGCCTATTAAAATTTTTAAGCATTTATTTCAGCAAAAATCAATTTGAATTGGGCAGCACTCAATCTAGCAGGCAGAAGGGAGCTCTGAGGAGCTGTACAAAATTAAGACTTTTAGAGCAAGAAGCAAGTGGGGACAAGGAAGTTATACTGGGCAAAAAAGCAAGCTGGTTATTGTAAGGTTACTTCCCTTTAGGGGACGGCAGGGGTCTACCAGGCAGATGACCTCAATAGTGCTGATCAGGTGATTCCTGATTGACTGAGCTAAGATTCCATACTAAGATTCCATTTCTGGGAGAGCCAAAAGTGTAATTAGGTATTGTTTGGTGATGCGGGGCTTGGCATAAGCGACTCCATTTTGGGTCTGTTGTCTCATTTTGAACACTCCCTACCTCCTATCAACACAAGAGATTTGGCTTCTTTACAACGTAGAGCAACTTAAGTCAGCCTCACAGAAATGGCCTGCAGAGGAACGCTGAACGATTTTTGGCCATCCCCAGGAGCACGATCAGAAAGGAAAGACCCTAGGAGAAAAACAGAGCCCGGCTGAACGTTAAGAGCAGAAAACAGAGGTTTCTGGCTTCAGCGACTTTTCACACAAGTTTAACATCTAAAAGAAGGGACTGACCACAGTCCCCATCAAGTTGGTGGCATCACAGCGAACCTCAGAGACACATCAAGCCTACCATCCAGAGCGCCAACCAAAGTCAACAGAAGAGAGTCTGAAGCAACCTTGAATAGCAAATCACATCAACTCTGTCCGACTGATCCCAAGGGGTCCTCATTTTGCACAAGCCTGCTTCAGAGAAAATGGGGAGAGGGTGAAGGCTCAGGTGGGAACATGAGAAATAGTCTTCATCTGCCATATAGGAAGCCACTCCTTGAGTACAAAGGAGAAGAAACAGGCATCATACTACTGAGCCTATCATCTTAAGAAAAGGGGGAAGGTACCTCAGAGTAGACCAGGGGCAGAGTAGGGGCCCAGCCAAGGTCAGTTAGACCACAAACAGCAAAACAAGGTCAGAGTACAAACAGGAACTAATGTGAAGCTTGGTTCCTAAGCAACTTCCTGGGAGTAATCTCCTGCCTGTTTAGGGCAAAACAGCTACAAGCCAAAGCTTAATATCATCTGTTAAGCAGCTTCTAAGAAGATTCATAAATGTTAATATAAGTCAAATCTCGCAACAACCCCTTGTGACCTCAAGGCCCTTAGCCCCACTTTAGAGATGAACTCAACACCCTAAGGAAAAATTTAAGACTTAGAAATGAGCAAGAGATTATTAGACATACTTTCAATGAAATGCTGGAATCTGCAGGTAGTATCTGATCCTACAGGGGTGTGTGCCTTTGCTCAAAGTTTCAAAGTCACCAAATAACACCAAGGGGCCTTAAAACAGAGCTTGTGCTAGGTCAGGATTTCACCTGTGATGACGCCCTCAAGAAGGCAATGCATCCAACAGCCGTTTAGCTACTTGGGAAACCTCAATAGCAAGGTCTTCAAGACCAGTAAATGCTGCATCACAACACAAAATAGCTGAATATCAGAAAATGTACAAACCTTCAAGTAACGAGGAAATGTCTTGACTAGGTAGGCTCAACCTGACCTTCCCACCCAACCTGAAGCTGAGAGCTCTAGCTATACAGTAATTCAACTGTCAGATTCCTCATTACCATACTCTGCCATATACTCATGTCACCCGGCAGGCAGGTGGCACACAGATGAACTTGGGTGAGTCACACAAGCTCTGTGCAAGGCTCCTCCCTCGGCTTTCGCAAGAGGCCAGGAATTGCACAGGCCTGCCAGGCCCAAAGCTCTTCAACCCTGTGGTCCTGCTACCCTGCAATCAAATGACTGGCCAAGAATCAGTGTACCAGCCAAAGCCAAACAGAGGTGCCCCAACAGCAGAAGGCTGCTGGAGGAGCAGGCTTCTCCTGACGGCAATACTTGACAACAGGCCGTACGCGCAACAGCACAACTCGGGTCACCTTGTCCACTGGGGTAACCTCTTCTGTTGACCAACTGGAACCACTGCCCACCAACTTCTCCAAGCTAAGCCAGCCAAAAAGCTAAGCCCAGGCTCCAAAGAAAACAAAGGAGGCTAGGGACCTTCAGGAGAGCATGGCCCTGCATGGTGACCCAGCCTGCAACAGGCACACCTGAGTCCCGGGTGGCTATCCAGAGGCTTCAGCTGAGAACTCTCCAAGTTTTCCTCCCACCCAGAAATGCAAGTAGTCACCAATGGACTAGGGAGATTCACCCCACAACCTCCACATTTGTGTCCACACTCCACACAACTCATCAAGCATTTACTGGGAAGGCCCCACTGTGACCAACACTGAATGAAAACAAGGTTAACTACCCTCCAGAAGCTCACCCTTCAGGGAACTGGGAGACACACATACACATAACTAGGTCATAAAGAGGTATAAGGCACCTAAGAGGTATGGAGTGCTACAGAATTAAAGGGGAGAACTGCTTCCCCTACAAGGCTAAGGAAAAACTGAAAGGAAGAATGGCCTTTGAACCAAACCCTGAAGGACATATATGATTTTAATAGGCAAAAGCAGCAGACAAGAAAAAGCACTCTTGGTCAAGGGTTGTGATATTAAAACACACACTCTATGCCAGTAGTCTGTCCTTTCCAATGTGCTGGTACCTGGGAGAGAAGGGAGCAGAGAAGGAAACAAGACTGTGGGCGTAAGGACAAGAACCAGAGCCTCTTATCTGTGTATCCCCTCCACCTGCCTCAGTACTGGTTTACAGTAGATGCTCCTGATGTGTCATATGGAGGTTAGGATGAGGCCACCTGAGGGGCACAGTGACAAGAGTAGATTAAAGCTTCAGAAGAGGATAATGCACCACTTGGGTGTTCGACAGAGGGGACAAGATAAGGGCAACTGCAATCTTCTGGCCGGCCACGAGGAGAGCCTAAACCGGGAAAGTCGGCAGGTCAATAGGAAGGGTCAGTTCTAAGAACATTCCAAAGGTGGAACCAACAGGACCTCGCACACAGCCTAGCTTGATAAACTTACACAAGTGAGTATGAAACGGAGCAGGACCCTATGGGGTCCTCCCGTACAAATCCTTTCCGTGTCCTTTGTTTCTTGCTTGTAGGAAATAGGCTTCTTTCAGCCTCCTTGACCTCCCCTGAGTTCCAAAGGGCAGATTCAAACAGTTGCTAATCAGGGAAGGAAGGGACTGCAGAAACAAGGCAGGAGCAGTCAAGAAACAATGGTGCTGCAACAGCCAAGGTCCTGGTTCCCGCTCAAGGAATATACAAAACAATACAACTCTGAGTTCTTCTACAGAAACTAAGGCCCCACCCAGGTGGAAGACAGTAAATTCAGACTGGGTGCAAGACTTCGGGCTAAACATCACCCAGTTACCTCACCATCAACCAATCAGAAGAAAGTCTGCACTCAGTGGAAGATAAGACTCTGAACCCCCCCTCCACAAATGATTAACTGCGATTAACTTCCCCTTTCTCCCCTGGAGTTGATTCTTGGAGTCTGCCTTCTCCCCAGGTTGCCCGCCTCCAGAATAAAGTAACCTTTTCTTTCCAACCAACACTTGTCTTTGGAGGGGTGAGCAGCCAAACCTGAGTTGTGTAACAAGTGAACAACTTCAAGACACAAAGTGCTAAAGGAAAACTTGGCCTTAGGTGGAAAAAAGGATACCCCCTGGAGAGAGCAGCTAAGCCTTGACAGTTAGGTACCGGACTATGCTCAATAAACCTGTGGCTTTGAATTAAGTTCAATAAACCTGTGGCTTTGAATTAAGTTATCTTGTCCACAAAGTATCCAGGACCAGCCTCTCCTCCTCCCTTTAGCCACATTTCTGACCACCACACCAACTACCTACACATAGTAGGCACTCAACAAATACCTGCAATGAATGAATCAAAGTTGCAAAGCAGAAAATACAAAATTCAAGTAGTGTTGGCATCTCAGAAAAGAAGTTTGCAAAGGAAAGTGGGTGTAACTGAGATGGGGGTGAGGTGCCCCCAAAAGGCCTATGGAGATCTCCCCAGGATTGCCTGGTAACTTCATGCAATAATGTGGCCAGAATCCAGTGTTTTGCGGCTCTGGCCTAAGGTGGGAGCTTGCAAATTGTAATTTAACCAAATACATAATAATAAAACAATGGTCAGGGAGATGCATGCCACCAAACAGTAATGTAAATAGGTTAATAGGAAATCTAAGATATGGGTCTTTTCTAATTGTATAGATCCCATTTATCCATTACATTTACCCATTACGATTCACTTTATCCAGGCATTTTTAAATTTCAGCTTACCGTCCCAATTTTGCAGCTGAGGCACGTGAATCCCAAAAGGAGAGCCAGATTACACATTTTACATTATCTCTGTGAATCCCCATAGAAAATCCTATTGCTAACCACACTATTAAACCAGAACAGAGCAGCTGTGTAACTGGTGGAAGGGTCCTGGAACGGAAGTCACTCGGTTTGGGTCCTGGAGGATCCTTGGGTCATTCCTCCTACAGAACACGCAGAGCCAAAGGTTACCACACTCGCCCCTCCCACTTAGCCAGGCGGTGGGAGCATCAAACATCTATCTAGGCAAAATAACTTTGTACACGAAAGCATTACCAAATGTAAAGAATAAAGAACCATCACTAGAGAAAAGGGAATCTGATACCACTTTCCAGGAATCAGAAAAGAAAGATTAAAAGCCAATAATTAGTCAAGGAAACTCCACCTAAGGGCAGAGATACTCCACTTGGCTGCCGGTATTACAATTAAGATAACTGACTGCTGACAGCAAATGCCCTCGGGTTAAAAGACTCCACCCAAGAGGACCACACCCGCAACACAGCAAACAAGTAGGGCCACGACCTCGCCAAGTAAGAGCTAAACATCTCCACATCCCGACCTTAAAGAAGAGAGTCCTCCAGACTTCAAGCGTCCACCCGAGCCCTGTCAAAAGGAGGCTTAAAGCCTGGGTTTCTCCTTTGGCTCAGTCTCCTCTTCCCTCCAGCGAGTACACTCAGGAGCGGGTGCGCGCCCAGCTAAGCACTTTCTTGGAGTAAAATTTCAAAACACTTTTAAAATCAGCTCCCCACCGACTTCCCAGGGCAGTGAAGCGAGTGAAGACCTCTCGCAGTCCCAGTCTCGTATTTGTTGAAAAGGAAGCCATACGCTAAGTCCCTACTAACCCCACTCCAAACATCAGACGCACACCACCAGCCTCCACTTTGCAAACTTAGCTGGCCTGACAAGCAGTCTTTAGATAGCACAACTTTAGGGGACGCGACCCCAACCGATTCCACATCTAAAAGGCCTTGAAGGAATAGGTCTCAAGGCGGGTAAAATGCGTACCCCCTCCCCTCCCACGCAGCCCCCTCCCTGCCAGGAACTAGGCGCGCCCGGCAGTGCCCAGAGCACGAGCCCATCAGGCCGAGCACGGGCGCCCCACGTCCTGAGCTGCTCACCCTCACGTGGTTCTCCACGGCCGCACGGCCCGCTAGCTTCTTGGCCTCCTCGGCCTTGGACATCGTGGAGGGGGCCGGGCAGACGCTGTTAGCGTCCCCGCCAGCTGTACTTGCGCTGCCAGCGCCGAACTGCGCGCGTCCCGGCAACTGCACGTGGGAACCCGGAACGCCCCAGCTGTTCCCGCCTCCGCCAGAGGCCGCGCCCCCGGCCCGCCCGGGCAGCGGGGCCAGGACCCGCCCGTAGAGGGTGCTGAAGGGCCCGGGTCGCTGCATCCCGCCGCCCCGCTCCAGCCTCCACCACGGTCCCGCCCCCGGCTCTGCCGGAAGTTTGGTAGCTGACGTACTAGGTCCGCGTCCGCTGCAGCGCGGGCCTTCCTGGGAAATGTAGTTCTATGGCTTCAGTGGCCTGAAGCCGTGCCCCAGCCTGGACTACCAGCCCCACAATGCTCCGCGACCGGGTTCGCAAATCTCGGCGACAGGAATTGGCGCAACGGCTTGTACCGCCCAAGTAGCCCCGGTGGGGTTAATCCTGGAGGTTTTTCTCTTTGCCCCAGCATCTGAGAAGGGAGTGTTCGATCTGACCCTGTTGTTTTTTCTAGAAATAAGAACGTGGCGGTGGACGAATTCTGAGGGCAGCCGCTCTTCTGGAGATGTCCTTTTGGGAGTGACTTCTCTAGACTGACGCCACAGGGAAACGCACCTGGGGGCTCCGGCTCCCACTTTAGTCCATCCTTAGGCCCCCCCACCGCCCTCCACCGCAGGCCCAAGGCTACAAATTAGAACGCCCAGCCTTAGCTGTTGTTCTGCACTGGGCAGCGTTGGATGGCACGGTTTCCCTCCAGATGGAGCCTGGCTGGGAACATACGTGTGACCTGCAGAAACCCTGCAATACTTGTTGACTTAAAAAGGGCTTTCACTGAACCTAACAGCTTTCTTTTTTCTTCTCTACCTGTAAAGTGTCTTGCTGTAGGTGTGGACGGAAAAAAACGCACGATGTAAGAGCAGTGACTTTCAGTTTTATTTTGGGACCTTACTAGGGACTCTAGCCTGGGAGATAACCTCTCTGCTATGTGGAACTATTACGAAAAGATAGGGGAGGGGCCAGTATATGTATACATATGTATACATATATATGTATATGTATACATATGAATTTTTGATCTAGGAAATGTAGTTAAGCATACATCTTGGTAAAAGATGACTGCTAATCATTGAAAATATATATATTGAATATATCTCAAGTTAATGATTTTAGTGCTTTCCCAAATATGGGAAGATCCAAGAATCTAGGCTCATTGAAATTCTTCCTTAGATATGCATCTTAACTATCTAGGGGCCATGTATCCAAAACACAAAATGCTTCATGCTGTTTTTCTTCATCCTGAATTCCCCTCAGGGTGCACTGTTGGTGGGGCAACTGCAGGATTGAGACTTAGCCCTTCGTGTAACTGGATGATGAGTGAGACTCTTTGTCCTTTTGTTTGTTTGTTTACAGAGGGAATAGGGAGGGTCAGAGAATTCTTATTGTCCCCGTTTTACAGGTGAGAAAGCTATTGCTAACACCAGCCATATAAACTACTTAGAGGTCTTTTAAAAGCACTAGCCTTTGTGCTACCCTTCCATGTTGGTGGAATCCATTCTGTCTGCCATGAATTCATCTCCTTCAAAGTCACTTCAGGTCCTCTCCCTCTTCTGTGTGCAAGGCACCGGTAAAAGTTGTGTTATCGCCCTGGTCACCTGGATTCTCTTTGCCATGACCCCTGAGGCTGTCAGCCCCTGGACCTTCTGAAAGGAAAATCAAAATGGAGTCAGTAAGAGAGTTCTCTAAAATGGAGTCAGGAGGCCGTTGGGGAAGTGTGATTTATGCACATCTAAGCTGACCACTTTCTGTCTTAAAGCAGGCATTCAGAACATCTGCCAGAAGCTCAGGATACTTATCAGACCCTTACCCTAAAATAACTCCAGACAGCCTATCTACTTATTGGGACCCTTACCCTAAAATAACTCGTGACAGCCTATTCTTTCAGGACAAATATTTTCTTACCTGCATTCAGAGTCAATTACAATTCTTGCTAGAGAACTCTAATAACCTTGTGGTTTTGTCCGTATAAGTTCCTGGCTCTTTCTCTTCCCCAGAACACTCTTGAGTTTTACCTGAATCTGTGTCTCCCAAATTGCAATTCTTAAGACCCCAAATAAAGCTCTTTCTGCTTGACAACCTCGATACTGATCCCACTACAATCGCCCACCAATAGTTCAACCACCTCCACCTTGGCCTGCAGGAGGAAAAGTTATTTGAGGTGATACTTGAATCCTACGTTTTAGGCAGAATTTGGAAATTAGCGCAAAGTTCTGGCTAAGATGCAGGAAAAAAGAAAAATACGTGGGGCTTCCCTGGTGGCGCAGTGGTTGAGAATCTGCCTGCCAATGCTGGGGACACGGGTTCGAGCCCTGGTCTGGGAAGATCCCACATGCCACGGAGGAACTAGGCCCGTGAGCCACAACTACTGAGCCTGCGCGTCTGGAGCCTGTGCTCCGTAACAAGAGAGGCCGCGATAGTGAGAGAGGCCCGCGCACCGCGATGAAGAGTGGCCCCTGCTTGCCGCAACTAGAGAAAGCCCTCACACAGAAACGAAGACCCAACACAGCCATAAATAAATAAATAAATAAATAAACAAACAAACAAACTCCAATCTCTAAAAAAAAAAAAAGAAAAATACGTGGATCCTCACTACAGTTGGTCTCTACAAACCTGTGGCCTCTCCTGCATCCTCTTGGAGGCAGTCTCCCCCCCTTCAGATTTCTCCATCAAAAGGTTACTGGAGCAAATATCAGTGCCAATCTCTGCTTTACCCACCTCACTCCCCACCGTCCCCAGCTGCCCCCAGTCTCCAGCATTTGAACTGGGGCTTCTCACCATCTTGATTGCTCTGCCTGTCTGTCTGCCCCTCTCTGCACTGCCAGCTCCATCTTATTCTTTAGACTCAGCTGAAATCCACCTCCTCAGAGAAGTCCTCCTGACTACCCTATCGAAATTGGGTTCCCACCCACCCATCCTCTATCACTTTACCAGTGTTTCCTTTCATTCTTAGAACTTTCCTTGATTATTTATGTTTACTTGGTTTTGTATTTGTTTGTCATCTGTCCTCTCTAGAAAATAATATTCTGGGAGTTCCCTGGTGGTCCGGTGGTTAGGACTTCGGCACTTTCACTGCCATGGCCCTGGGTTCAATCCCTGGTCAGGGAACTAAGATCCTGCAAGCCGTGTGGCATGGCCAAAAATAATAATAATAATAATAATATTTCTGAGAAGAAGGAATTTGCTTTTTTTCCTCTACAGTATCCTCCGTGTGTTTGACATGTAGATGGTCCGTAACAAATACCTAAAGCATGACTGGATAACAGAGACATTTCACGCCTAACCCCACACTTCACCTTCAGCTGTACAGTATTTCAATTCCTGCACATATGCTCTTACCTCCATGTCTTGGAAAACACTATACTCTTCTCTCGGATGTTCCTAAGGTCTCCACTCCTGTACATGTTACTCTGTAACCCTGAACCCCACTGCTACCGGGGTTGGCTGCCCTTCTGTGCTTCCACTCACCTCTACCCTCTCTGTGATGGTCCACCTTGCTCTATTCACGCGACTGTCTCTCTCAAAAGACTGTGAAACTGTCTGTGTCTCTTGATAGCACAGACAGTCTATTCCTCATAGAATGGACAGTGCCTGGCTCAATAATTTGGGAGTAAGCAGTGTCCTAAAAGGTCCACCTGTCTGTGCCTCTGTTTTTTTGTTTTTTTCTTTCTTGTCTCTCTTCTCTCCATCTTGCAATCATTTCTCATTCCTGCCTTCACTTTTAACCCTTCTCCTTAGGTCTGCCAATGGTACCCAGTGACTCTCATGGCCAATCGGAAATTCCACTGGCAGCTCTTGGGGCTGAAGATTATGCTGACCCTTAGAATAGTTTGAGTATCGTGTTCCTATGACGCTTTGCATTTGCATATGTATTAATAACAGTGCCAGGCACCATGCTAAATGCTTTGCGGATGTTATCACATTTAATTTTAACAACTCCAAAAAGTGGGTACTCTTGTCCCCATTGTTCAGATGAGACATGAAAGAAGTCCTGACTGACCCAAGGTCACACTGCTCGTAGGTGAAGCTGGGCTGCAAACCTTCAGTGACTCTAGGATCAAACTTTGATCTAACAGAATCACCTAGGTGGAGATGTATTAATTGCCTTCCCACACACAATATAGCCCTAAACTTTGTATAAACCACACAGGTAATGTTTTTTCTCTTTCAAGTCACAAGTAATAGCAACGGACCTTAAGACAAAATAGTTAATAAGGGGAAAAAGGAAGGAAAAACTCTATAAATGAAGAAGTAGTAACTGAAGGGAAGTCCAAGTTTTGGCTGCTGGACCACTTTCAGGGTCTCACAGAGGGGAGATCAATCCATGTTATAATCTTAACAAACCACTAAAAATTCTGTTTCTTTCTAGATTACTCGCACTGGAAAGAACCACATGGGGCTCATTTTCCCCTCTTTCTTGGGCCCTAATATCCTTGGAAAAGAGTTTTCAGGGACAGAATGAAGGATCACAGAGCCCATTTTCCAGCACTATTATTGATGGTGAGAGGGAGGGCCTTGAGTACCTCACCTCCTTGATGGTTCCAGTGTGGTCCAGTCTGAGAGGAAACAAGGCACCTTGGCCACTCCCTCAATCCCAGGATGTAGGCTCCCCCAGGGAGATACACAGCCAGCATGCGTGCCTGCCTGGGCTTCAGTAAAGCAAGAAAAACTCTCTCCATCCCCACTTCCCCACCTCCCTTTCCACTCCCTTCTCCCTCTCTTTTTCTTCAGTGTGTTCTTTTGGAAGGGGACTCCCAGGGAAGACTGTACAGATGCTGGAAGGGACTTGAGGATCCTGACAGAGACTGGCGTGGGGCTAGCTCAAATACACCTCAGGCTAGAGTTCCCCTAGTTGTATTCAGGAGTTACACTAATTTAGAAATAGGGACTCAAGCTCACGTCCTCTTAACATCCAACTCTCACAACCTTAGAATGGGCCTTTGGAGCCTCAACTTGTGGCCTGACTTCCTTCATCCCCTTTCCACAAGAACAGGTTCATTGTCTACTAATAATTTTGACTGAGATTTAAAGCCTTAGAAGAGAATGAGACCTTGTTATTTCTGATGGTCTAGTGATCAAAATGAGCCGTGGTTAATATGTCAGTATTCTGACCTTGCTAGACACTTAGTACTAGAAGGAAGCATAGAGAAGTCCATTTACCAAAAGCAAGTCTTCCTTCTGGTTGACCACATGGTCAAAAAATGTGTATAGGACAATTTCTTACTGCTGTGTGAAACCATTCCTTGCGTAAGGATCAAGCTGCCTTTTCAAATCTTTACAGCAATGGTTGTCAACTCGGTGAGTGATTTTGTGCCCCCCACCAGGGGACATTTGGCAATATCTGGAGACATTTTTAATTGTCATGACTGGTCGCTGCTACTGGGCAGAGGCCAGGAATGCTGCTAAACATTCTACATGCGCTGACAGCCACCGAGAATTTTCCCACCCAAAGTGTCAGTAGTGCTGAGATTGAAAAACTCACCTTAAAGCATCCTCAAGTGGAAATTCACAGGGGGGTCTTCTACCCCAGGAAGTTTGTTTCACCTGCTTCATCTACACCCAGAACTTCCACGTGATTGGCCTTCTCCAGTCCATCCTATCGCCAAACGTCTCCCCACCTCCTATCACCACCACCCCTGTTGGTTGTTTCCTCTTCCCCAGAGTGCCCTCAGGAGTTCACCTCTTCTCTTTGGTCAAGGTCATCGCTCAGTTCCATTGTTATTTTTCCTCTGGATGGAGCTGGAAGAGGCTTCACATCCCTGCGAGTTGAGGAGGGGTAGGAGGACATGAAGGAACACAGGCTTGGCCTGGTGGGCATGGGAGGTGGGGGGAAACATCCACGAGAAGGTCCATCCTTTTCACACTGTCAGAGGGATCAGCTCTGGCCCTAACGCCTGCACTATTACCCCAAGAGCCTGTGTCTGTTCAGCCTTGAGCAGCATCAGCCTGGCTTACCAGGTACCCGGCCCCAAAGAAGGGAAGGATTTGTGTCCTTCTTCAAGAAGGAGGCTGGGGACATCCTTGGTGGTTCAGTGGTTAAGACACTGCCTTCCAATGCAGGGGGTGCGGGTTCGATCCCTAGTCGGGGAGCTAAGATCCCCCATGCCTTCAGCCAAAAAAACCAAAACATAAAACAGAAGCAATATTGCAACAAATTCAATAAAGACTTTAAAAATGGTCCACATTTTTAAATGTGGTCCAGCAGGTCCAAAATAACCTGTTTTGCCACTTCAATGTATAAATGAGTCCTCCAGAGGAATCAGGGGCACTTTCTAAGGCTGGACCACACGTTTTAGCCATAGACCTTCACTCTCCCTTAGGTTCTTTCCCACTCCCAGGTCTTCCCTGATCGTTTAATAAAGTACCACTGCTCCAATTCTCAGCCCTCCAATCCCCACCTCGTGCCCACCAGATCATCCTATTCTGCTGTAACATCATCTCATTAAGTAATCTGTTTCTTTGTGTATTGCCTGTATCCCCTATTTGTAGAATATAAGCAGAAAACTTGTCTCTCTTATTCACTGCTGGATACGTGCACTTGCAGAATGAATGAATCCACAGCCCCTGGCTCCTCCTTCCCCTCATCTTCCAACTCCCCACCTTCAGCCTCACTCTACCTCAGGCCTGGTGTGGAATAACCTCCCTCTTTATCAGCTTACAAGAATGTTTAAGAGTGTAAGAAATAGTTTTACCAAGAAATTATGATAAAACAATGGACCAAGATAACTCCATCCCAAATGTTTCTCCTGCTTCTCTGGAACTGTTTGCTATGTATGAAGCACACTGTAGGCACTACTGCACAGTGTCTCTGATGTTTTTTACAGCAACTGTTTCCTTGCTGATTTCCCTGACTCAAGGCCCAACCAGAGCTCAGAGGGGAGGGGCTTCTGGGCCTTGGTGTCACCACACATGTGCGCGGTTCAAGCAGGAGCCGAACAGACCTGAGGTCAGCCGCTTCTGTTCCCCCCACTAGAAAAGCAGGACACCATATCTTGAACACCATTTAGAGTGGCCTGACATACGTTCTATTAATGAAAAAGGAAGCTGCAGGAAATGAGCTTTTTATGATTACCGGGAGAATAAAAGCAAAAACGAGTTACTAGCTTTCTGAGCATGTTTTTCTTAAGTTGGTTAGAAAGTCCACGCTCTCCCAAGCTTCAATTTTTTCTAAATTATAATCTACATATTTATTGGGTTTATGAATAACATGTTTTGATTATAACTTTTAAAAATAGGCTTTATTGAAGAGTGGCCCCCGCTTGCCACAACTAGAGAAAGCCCTCGCACAGAAGCGAAGACCCAACACAACCAAAAATAAAAATAAACAAATAAATAAAAACATCTAAAAAAACAAAAGAAATATTTTTTTAAAAAATAGGCTTTATTTTTTAAAGCAGTTTTACATTCATAGTAAAATTGAGTAGAAAGTAAGATTTTCCACATACTCCCTGCCCCCGCACATGCATTGCTTTCCCCCGTTATCAACGTGGTAATAAATATATGGTAATCCCGCACCAGAGTAATATATTTATTACCATGGTTGAAACTACACTGGCACATCATTATCACCCAGAATCCATAGTTTGCGTTACCACTCACTCTTGATGTTGTACATTCTATGGATTTGGACAAACGTATAATGACACGTATTCACCGTTGTAGTATCATTTAGAATAGTTTCACTGCCCTAAAGCCCTCCGTGCTCTGCCTATTCATCCCTCCTTCCCCCCATCCCTGGCAACCACTGATCTTTTGACTGTCTCCATAGTTTTGCCTTTTCCAGAATGTCAAATAGCTGAAATCATATACTACGTAGTCATTTCAGATTGGCTTCTTTCACTTAGGAATATGCATTTAAGTTTCATTCATATCTTTTCATGGTTGGAGAGCTCATTTCTTTTCACACTGAATAATATTCCATTGTTGGGATGGACCACAGTTTACCCATTTTACCTACTGAAGGACATCTTAGCTGATTTCAGGTTTTGGCAATTATGAATAAAGCTGCTCTAAACATCCAAATGAAGGTTTCTGAATGGATATAAGTTTTCAGCTTCTTTGGGTAACTACCAAGGAGTGTGATTGCTGCATCATATGGTAAGAGGAGGTTTGGTTTTTTAAGAAATTGCCAAACTGTCTTCCAAAGTGCACATACCATCTTGCATTCCTACCAGCAGTGGTTGAGAGTTTCTTTTGCTCCACATCCTCGCCAGCATTTGGCGTTGTCAGTATTATGGATTTAGGCCATTCTAATAGGTGTGTAGTGGTATTTCATTATTGTTTTAATTTGCATGTCCCTGTTGACATATGCTTTGGAGGATCTTTTCATATGTGTATTTGCCATCTGTATATCTTCCTTGGTGCAGTGTCTTTTAAGGTCTCGGGCCCATTTTTAAAATCGGATTGTTTGTGTTATTATTGTTCAGTTTTAAGAGTTTTTCGTGTATTTTGGATGATAACAGTTCTAACAGTTCCCTTTTTCTTTTTGGCCGAGCCTAGCGGCATTCGGAATCTTAGTTCCCAGACCAGGGGTGAGCCACGCCTCTGCAACAGAAGCGCGGACCGCTAACCACTGGACTGCCAGGGAATTCCCAATAGTTCTTTATCTGACATGTCTTTTGCAAATATTTTTTGCCGGTCTGAGGTTTGTCTGCTAATTCTGACAGTGCCTTTCACAGAGAAGAAAATTTTAATTTTAATTTTAATTTTAATGAAATCCAGCTTATCAGTTCTTTCTTTCATGGCTTGTTCCTGTTGGTGTTGCATCTAAAAAGTCATCGCCAAACACAAGGTTACTTAGATTTTCTCCTATGTTATCTTCTAGGAGTTTTATAGTTTTGCATTTCATATTTAGGTCTGTGGTCCATTTTGAGTTACTTTTTGTGAAGGGTGTAAGGTCTATGCCTAGATTAATTTTTTTGCACGTGGATGTCCAGTTTTCCAGAACCCTCAGACCTCAGGACCCCAGAAACCTGTGTTTGTTCCCCCTGGTTAACAGGTATACTTCCTGCTAGTAGACAACAAAAGCTAGGCTCAGGCTTTTGGGGAACTCAAAGCTTCCACTTTTTAGTGATGGAATACAGCTGGTGGATTTCTTAAGTAAGTTTTTCCTATTTTATATATCTCCTATTATCCCAGTATGTTTGAGGTTACCTTGTATTATCCCCTTATATATTCACCTGGGGCCAAAAATATAGGCAGCACTGCACCTTACATATTTTATGAATGCCTTTAATTTTTATCCCGGAAGTCTTTGATATAAATGAGTTTAGGGGAATTTCCTGGCAGTCCAGTGTTTAGGACTCCATGATTCCACGGCAGGGGTCACAGGTTAGATCCCTGGTCGGGGAACTAAGCTCCCACAAGCCACAAGGCACAGCCAAAACATAATACTGATAATAAAATAAATGAGTTTATCTCAAAGCCACACTGTGAGAAGATGGTGAGAAGTCACCCTCTGTTCATTCAAATTATGCTCACTGGCTAGACTGGCCCACGCAATGTACACCAGATGATAGAGCTGCCAGCAATGTCGGGGACTGCGCATTCCCTAGCCCCCTACCCATTTAAACACAACTTTCTTCCCATTATCAAGTCAATTTTTTCCTCCCCTTAAAGAAATCTCCCCTTCTTTGTTCCCACAGAGAACACAGGTCTTTTCTTTCCCTTTTTCTTCTAGAATCTGCTCAGCTTCAGCAGGAGGTTTCCATTCAGTTGCCTCGCATATTCCCTCAGCAAATATTTATGGAGCAATTCCTATGTGCTACATGCTGCTCCAGTACCAGGAATACAGCAATGGGCCACACAGACCAACGCCTGTCATTTTGAAGCTCTCAGGGGAGTCTGGGTTCCTGCCTCCATTGCCAAGGCCAGGGCATATCTTCCAATGGAAATGATTCCATTTCCTCAGCACCTCAAAGGTAGATGATGCTGTTAAAAGAGAATTCTCCAAAAAAAAATGAAGTATGACTCCGATACAGGGTTTTTTGGTTTTGCTTTTTGCCTACTTTCTTTCTTTCTTTTTTTTTTTTACAGTGTGGGGAATATAGTTATTATTTTTTAAAATGTTTAAATGTTTTTCTTGAGGTATAGTTCATTTATAATGTGTTTCTAGTTTACAGCAAAGTGATTTGGTTATACATACATATATTTGTATTTATATATATATATATATATATGTTCCTTTTCAGATTCATTTCCATTATAAGTTATTACAAGATACTGAGCAGAGTTCCCTGTGCTATACAGTAGGTCCTTGTTCATTATCTATTTTATATGTAGTAGTGTGTATATGTTAATCCCAAACTCCTATTTTATCTCGCCTCCCCCACCTACACACACTTTTTTTTAAAATGGTTTGCCTCTTTTTTTTTTAATTTAATTTATTTATTTTGGGCTGCGTTGGGTCTTCGTTGCTGTGCGCGGGCTTTTCTCTAGCTGCGGTGAGCGGGGGCTACTCTTCATTGTGGTGCGCGGGCTTCTCATTGCGGTGGCTTCTCTTGTTGCAGAGCACGGGCTCTAGGCTCACGGGCTTCAGTAATTGTGGCTCGTGGGCTCTAGAGTGCAAGCTCAGTAGTTGTGGCACACGCTCTTAGTTGCTCCGTGGCATGTGGGATCTTCCCGGACCAGGGCTTGAACCCGTGTCCCCTGCACTGGCAGGCGGATTCTTAACCACTGCGCCACCAGGAAAGCCTTACACACATTTTTTAAGATGACCACATGTGAATGATTTTATTTAACTCAGTAGCAAGGAAAGTAGTGAGGGATTATAACCAGTGTAAAGGAGAATTTTTTTTTTTAATATACAGCAGGTTCTTATTCGTTATCCATTTTATACATATTAGTGTATATATGTCAATCCCAATCTAAAGGAGAGATTTTTTTTAAATCACAAAATTAAATAGAGTAAAGGAATGTTGAATAGAATGTGCTGATAGAGGAAAACACACTTGTTCCACAGTATAACAGGGATGCCCACGGAACCTCTGCCAGATGGAGCAGATTTTCCATGTCTATAAACAAGAATAATTATAATTTTGTGTTGCTGTTGGTTACCTATAATTTACAGACCTGCAAATAGCTTTTATAGAATCAGATAACTTGGAGGGGTGTCCTCTCCAATCTAGATGATGCCCAGTTTTCCACTGAAGCACAGAATCTTCTCTATGATGCCAAGGTCTAGACTCCCATGCGTCCCATCTCTCTAAAGCTACAGGGAGCTGGCACAGGGTTCTCAGACTCGGCACTATGGACATTTTGAACCAGATCATTCTTTATCGTGGGGGACTGCAGTATCCCTGACCTTCACCCACTAGGTGTCAGTAGCACCCTTGCAGTACACCCTACACTTGTGATGACCAACAGTGACTCCAGACATTGCCAGATGTCCGGTGGTGGCTAAAACTGTCCCTGGTGAGAACCACTGAGCTGGTGATACAGGCACACATGAATACTGCAGCACCGACCCCAGCACCAACTAAAAGACACAAGTAATCCTAGAACAATTATTTTTTGTTCTCCTTCTGCAAAAATTTCTCAAACACCAATTCATGTCCACAGTTGCATTTCTCTACAATAGCTCTAGTCCTAGTGTCCAAGTCTTAGGATCTTATGAACACTGGAGTAGCCACAGACTTGCCCTCTCCCCTGGGCCACAAAAGCAAATGCAAAAACAGCTGTAATTCGCAGTTCAGTTTTCTCCAATCTTCTTCCCCTCCCTCATCCTCTCTACCTCTCTCCACCCCACCCTTGCCTTCCACTGCTCTGAGAAGAGTCTCAGCCAAAGTGCTAGGGAACCGTTGACCAAAACTACCCACCTTGGCCAGGCACGATAATAATAACTGATTGCATGAGTTGTCACAACAGGAGGTCCCACTACGGAACACAGTGCTGCCACGTGTTTTCTCCAGGAAAACTAACCTGGAGAATTCAGGAAGGGCTGAAAGGAGGGAGGCGACACCAGCCCATAATATGTCCTGCCAACCTCTCAGAAACCCTCATGCTGGAATCCATCTTGGCTGAGAGATGTGCGTGCCACCAGGAAGGACCCTGAGTCAGACCAAATATGGGCACAAGCAAGGTGCTTGGCCAGAGACAACCCGGAAAGCTAACGCCACCACCATAAACCCTGAGACTGTGAGCCATGTGGCAGAGCAATTCTGGATTCTCTTACCCTGCTGCTCTCCACCCGGGCACCCCTTCCTAATAAAGTCTTTTGCTTTATCAGTACGTGTGTCTCCTCGGACAATTCATTTCCAAATGTTAGACAAGAGCCCACTCTTGGGCCCTGGAAGAGGTCTCCCTTCTGGTAACAAAACCAATTCCACCTTTCACCCAGCCCACAGCAAGGACCACATTCTATTGATACATAGCAACTCTGAAAAAATATTCATGAAGACAGTTCTTACTCTTATTCTATCTAATGTACTAATATTTTCTTTCTTTCTTTCTTTTTAAACACTAGCTGAGACCTACTAAGCTGATTTCACAACCCCTAGTGAATGGAGAACAGCAGTTTAAAATATACACTTTTGGCACCTCTGTAATTCAGTATCAGAGAAGGAGAGAGATCCCTGGAGGAAGGATGTATTTAGTGAAGCTCATTATACAGTAAAGAACAGACAGTGGAGTTGGGAGGAAGAAAAGCCTTGCAGGTCTCAGTTGAAAGCAAATCTGGTTGAGGTCCCTTCATGAGGCTGCCCCACCTTGGTAATTTCCAAACCCCCAGCATCTCTCTAAGACTTATTATTGGGACTGAGTTGTATTTATGACAGAGGCTTCTGGGGAAAGGGTGATATCCTTTGGTTGAGGAACCCAGAGTCCCTCACTAAGGCAAACATACCTTATTAGCCCCAGGGACCTTGCCTCCCACCCCTCCCTGCCAACCTAATGGAGTAACAGTTGAACATGATGTCTGAAAAGGATACCTTTTGCCCAGGACAAGTAGGTTTCAGTGTCCAGTATCAAACCTCTTTTCCCCTGGGCTCTGCATTGGTTCTTACTGGCCTTGACTTACTGGCCTCCCATGGAGGTGTTCAAGTTAGGGAATCTTTCAACTTCTGGGCAACAGAAAACCCAGCTCAGCCTGGCCCCAGCCACAAAGCAATTGATTGGTTCCCAAAACCAAGTAATTCACGGCTCAGCTTGATTTCGATTTCAAAGGATGTGATAATAAGCCAGTCTCAGGCTGACCTTCTCTAGGTTGGCTCCAGCCTCAGATGGACTTGGCCCTCATATCTCAAGACGGCTACCAGAAACTTCAGGTGTGTGTCCCAGACCCTCTAAGCAAAAGTCCTCAGCTTTAATTAGACCAATTTAGGGATATGCCCACTCAGAACCAATTGTGGGGCGGGGTGTGGAAGTGGATTTTGTTTAGTCTGAGTCCAAATTCTTTAGGAGCTAGAGTTATCTTCCTCAGAAGCCTATGAACTGTGGAGAGGAGTGGAATAAAAATTATGGTGGAAGACGGGTAAACGACAAGGTCCTACTGTATATCACAGAGAACTGTATTCAATATCCTGTGATAAACCATAATGGAAAAGAATTTTGAAAAGAACATATTGGGTTAGCCAAAAAGTTTGTTCATAAGAGCTTGTGGAAAAACCCACACGAACTTTTTGGCCAATCCAATATATATATAAATAAATATATATATATATATATATATATATATATATATACTTATATATAAATATTTATTATTTATATATAAATATTTATTATATTTATTATATATTTTTATATATACATATATCTGAATCATTTTGCTGTACAGCAGAAATAACACAACATTGTAAATCAACTATATTTCAATAAAATAAATTTTTAAAAATTAGGGTTGAAGAAAGAAATGCATGTTAGGAACTTGAAAACAGCACACGGCTGCCACGCATGGGAGTACAAAGATTATCAATCTTTTGCTTTGTATCCACTGAGCTTAGGCTTATTGTATATGTGTGTTCATAGTAGGCTGTTCCAAATTCTTTTTGGAAACAGGTGGAGTTATAAATACATGAGACAATCAATCAAATATTGGAATGGGTTGGCATCTCTCGCATACACAGCTGGCATCTCTCGCATACACACCTACCATCTGCTAGTGTCAGGGATATGATCAGTGAGTGAGCAAGTGGCAAAGGGAAAAAAATAGCTGGAATTGATTCACTTTGTTATAAAGCAGAAACTAACACACCATCGTAAAGCAATTATACTCCAATAAAGATGTTAAAAAAAAACAGCTGGAATTAAAATATTTTTGTAGCCAATTTCCATTCTGGATATTTTATACAAAACAAAGGAAAGTTGATTTGCAATGCTTTTTGAATTAAATACTATCATAGATCCACACCGGGGATGTCTCTATTTCCCTGCAGATGATAGATTTAAGCAACCAATGAGCAAGAACCATTGCAATGAATGAATGAACAAATTCTGAGCTAGGATTTTAAGAATAGTCCTCTCTCTCTCTCACTCTAGTCAGTTAATTACTTTTACCTACAGGTCCTACCTCCTTTATAACTCTCAGACCCGGCCCCTTTCCCTATGTCCGAGGGGACCTTCCTGTTCCAGCATCTACCAATTCTTGATTACTGCAACAGCTTTGTAGCTTCTCTCCTTCCTCATCCTCAACTCCCTTCTGCAGTCATCAGAGCAATTTTTAAAAAACAAATCTGATCATATTATCCCTGTTTAAACCTTGATGGCTCCCCATCGTTTTCAAGATGAGTTCCAGACATCTTAAGGCATGCCAGGGCTTCCCAGGAGCTGACCTTGACCTTTTCCTTCAGCATCCTCCTCTCTCACTAGCACCCTCACTGCCTAAGCACCAATCATAGCCAGCCAACAGAGTTCCCCAGTGTACCCCTCCCTCCCCACCCCCGCTTCATCCTCTTCTGGCTGACACCTCGTCATCTGCTAAGACCTGGCTCAGGCTTCACTTCCTGAATAAACTCATCATAGTACTTTTCACATTGATATACATGTGTTTGCCCACTAAAGGGCAAGCTCCTTGATTCAGAGCCTACAGCCTGCATCTATTCTGTCTGTGTCCACAGGGCTTTACAGTGGCCCAAGGTAAGCGCTCAGTATGTGGTTCCTGGATGATGAATAGACAAAATCAGCATATTAAGATTATGGTACAACCCAGAAATTGTATAATAGCTTACAGTTTATGAAAATATGATTTAACATATACAACATATCTGATTTAACTTATAACATCATATAGAAACTGTATGATGGGATGGGAAGAATAAAGAATTGAGTTAGAACACACCACTATGTATAAAATAGATAAACAACAAGGACGTACTGTAGAGCACAGGGAACCATATTCAATATCTTATAATAGCCTATAATGGAAAAGAATCTATCTATCTACCTATCCATCTATCTATCTATCTAAAATGGAATCACTTTGCTGTACACCTGAAACATTGTAGATCAAGTATACTTCAATTTTTAAAAAACTGAGTTTCAAGAATCGATTTTTAGTCCTGTCTTTGTCACTAACAGGTAGAGGCTGCCTGCATTTCTTGGCTGATGGCTCCTTCCTACATCACCCCAACATCTTGGTTTTGTGGTCACATTTCCTACTACCCACTCTGATCTCCTAGACTCCTGTTATTAGGAGCCTTGTGATTACCCCTGACCCACATGGGTGATCTAGGATAATCGCCTCCTCTCAAGAACCTTAATGTAATCACATCAGCAAAAATCTCTCTTGTGATACTGAGGCAGGAGGTAGATGGGCCCCAGGCTGAACAGCTGGAGTTTGTCACTTGTGGACAGATACTCCAAGATGAAGAGGAGGAGGAGCTAAGCCCTGCCCAGATAAGAGACCACATATTTCTCATTCTCAAGGTCAAGGAGACCTTCCCGACTATACAGGCGAAGAAAGGCTCCTTGGAGGTCAAAAAGGGAGTGATGTTCAACCTACCATAGGCCTCTTCACTAGAATCCATCTTGGCTAAGAGATGCGCACGCACACGTGGGAGGACCCTGAGATAAACCAAATATGGACTCAGAACCAGGCAAATCAAGATGATTAGCCAGAGGAAACCTGGAAGGAATGCCCCATAAAAGTGATTCAAACCACCACCAGGGCGCAGCTCTCTCTCTGAGCCCGCCCACGCGTCTATCCACACGTACTCTTTTTCTTCCTAATAAACATTTTAACTTGTTTCACTACCTTCAGTTTCTTTGTGGAAATTCATTTTCTGCAAAGCTGTATGGGCCAGGGCTTTGTCACCGGCCACTGGTCTAGTGGCTAGGACTCAGCGCTCTCACTGCCGTGGCCTGACTTCAGTCTCTGGTGGGGAACGGAAATCCTGCTTCAAGCCGCTGCAGGTCGAGGCCACCCGAGATCAATACAGGGATACAAGGTAACATTCACAGGTTCCAGATATTAAGATTTGGACATCTTTGAGGGGCTGTTATTCAGCCTACCGCAAATAACCGTAAGAAAACAATGGCAAACGTCACTGTAAACCTCACACTTTTAGATTACTGAAAGAAAAACCCCTTTTGCCTCTCTGCTCTACTATTACTCTCAATACGTAAAAAAAAAATTTTTTTTTTAATTTATTTTATTTATTTATTTTTGGCTACGTTGGGTTTCTGTTGCTGTGCACAGGCTTTCTCTAGTTGTGGCAAGCGGGGGTTACTCTTCGTTCCGGTGTGAGGGCTTCTCATTGTGGTGGCTTCTCTTGCTGTGGAGCACGGGCTCTAGGCGCGCGGGCTTCAGTAGTTGTGGCTCATGGGCTCAGTAGTTGTGGCTCGCGGGCTCTAGAGCGCAGGCTCAGTAGTTGTGGCACACGGGCTTAGTTGCTCTGCGGCATGTGAGATCTTCCAGAACCAGGGCTCGAACCCGTGTCCCCTGCATTGGCAGGTGGATTCTTAACCACTGTGCCACCAGGGAAGCCCAACTGGGGAAGTTTTAAGCTAAGAGAACATGTATATTCATGAAGGGGTTTGAGTGGTGGAGAATTCAGCACAGAATTGGGTCAAAGGTTGACAGCGTCCAAGCTTTAGTTGACTGAAGTCACAAGGGTCAGAAAAAGTCAGCATCATCATTCCATCCTCCACCTAGGTGGGGGGCTGAGTTCCTGCAGAACTCAAAGATAAGCATCAGATTGTGATGTATATCCCTTGAGAAGGAGCTAGGACTCTTATCGCTGAACTGTTGTTTCTTGACTGCTTTTCCTTTGTTCCTGTGTTCCCTCACTTCCCTTAAGACCATCATTACTGAGACCTGTTCAAGGGCAAGCCTTGTGACCAGGCTTAGATCACAAAATGCCTGAGGTCAAAATGAAAGAAAACCATGCCTGGTTCTCCTTCTCCGGGGACTGTTACCCTCTCTGCTTCCACCAGCACCTCCATGTGTTCACCAACCTCGAAGCTTTCCAAACCCCTTACTTTAAGAGTTTTTATGGAGGCTTCATAACACAGGCATGCTTGATTAAATCATTGGCCATTAGTGATTAAACTCAGCCTCCAGCCCCTCTCCCCTTCCCTGGGGTGGGGTTGGGGCTGAAGTTCCAGCTCTCTAATCACAGGGTTGGCTCCCCTGGCAACCAGCACTCCCCACCCCATTCTTAGGGTCCTTCCAAAAGTCACCTCATTAACATAAACTCAGGCTGTGGTTGTGTTGCCGGAAGGAGTGGGCCTCTAGAGGATGGTCACATCCCAGGTCTCAGGAGGGTCCCTGGGACGGGCTGCCGAGCGTGGGTCCTTGGCTTCGCGCAGGAAAGGAGTCAAGAGTGAGCCACAGTAAAGTGAAAGCAGGTTTATTTAGAGAGATACACGTTCCATAGACAGAGTGTGCTCCATCTCAGAAGGTGAGAGGCCCTGAAATATGAGGTAGTTAGTTTTCATAGGCTGGGTAATTTCATAGGCTAATGAGTGGGAGGATTATTGCAACTATTTTGGGGAAGGGGCGGAGATTTCCAGGAATTGGGTTACCGCCCACTTTTTGGCCTTTTATGGTCTGCTTAGCATATGCTAATGTATTAAAATGAGATTATAATGAAGCTCAAGGTCTACTGGAAGTCGAATCTTTCTCCATCTTGGATTTAGTTGGTTCTAACCAGTCTTTTTTTTTTTTTGCCACGTGGATCTTAGTTCTCTGACTAGGGATTGAACCCGTGCCCCTTGCAGTGGAAGCTCAGAGTCCTAACCACTGGACCGCCAGGGAACTCCTGCTTCTAACCAGTTTACGGTGTGCCCTCAATGGCTTTGTCATTCTTTTAAAGGTTGTGCCCTGTGCACTTCCTCTCTTCAGTTGCAAGGGGCTTGTAACAATAACTCAAGATACTCACTTTTATGCTCTGACACTATTTCGGGAGCTGGGAACAAAAACTAAATATTATAACAAAAGATGCTCCTATAGCTCTTATCACTTAGGAAAACATGAGGGTTTTAGGAGGAATCACAGATGAAAACCAAATATATTTCTTATTCTTCTATATTGCTCTCTGAAGGACCCTGTTAATGATGAAAAGGATGAAAAGACAAGCTACAGGCTAGAAGAAAATATTTGCAAACCATAAATCTGAAGAAGGACATATATCTAGACATATATCTAGAATGTGAAAGGAAAATCAGAATGGAGTCGGTATTGCTAAGAGAGTTCTAAACCAGAGCCGGGAGACCGTTGAGGAAGTGTGACTTATGCACAGCTCAACCAGATGGAATCTGAACTTTGACCACTTATTGTCTTAAAGCAGGCTTCCAGAACATCTGCACAATGTCCCAGAAACTCAAGATAGCTTATCAGACCATTACTCTACATAACTCATGACAGGCTACCCCTTTAGGACAAATATTTTCTTTTTGCTTCAGAGCCAATCATAAGCTTGACAGACAACTTTAACAATCTTATGGCTTTTGCCTTTATAAGCCCCTGATTCTTTCTCTACCTTGGAACACTCTTTCTGTTTTACCTGAATCTGTGTCTCCTGAATTGCAGTTCCTAAGACCCCAAATAAAACTCTTTGTTCCTTTCAGCCTCAATCTGATTATTGTTGGACAAGAATATATAAAGAATGCTGAAAACTTAACAGTAAAAAACAGAAACAAAAGAATGCAATTAGGAAATGGGGAGAAAAAAAGGAATAAGCACATAAAAAGATATTTAACATCACTAGCCCCTAGGGAAAAGCAAATTAAGACTCTAAGCAGATAGGGTAGGGGGTCCCCAGCGAAAGAGAACAAGGCATGGCTTTCTTGACAGAAGAGAAGCCATTTTGGCCTAAGCCATTTTGTGATCTAAGCCTGGCCACGATGCTTGCCCTTGAACAGGTCTCAGTAATTAATGATCTTTAAGGGAACAAAAGAATGCAGGAACAAAGGAAAAGCAGTCAAGAAACAATAGTTCAGAGATAAAACAGAGTCCTATCAATAGTTCCTCCTCAAGAGATATACATCACAATCTGATACTTACATTTGAGTTCTGCAGGAACTCAGCCCCCCACCTAGGTGGAGGGTGGAATGATGATGTTGACCTTTTCTGACCCTCATGACTTCAATCAACTGAAGTTTGGACACTGTCATCCTTTGCCCCAGTTCTGTGCTGAATTCTCTGCTGCTCCAGCCCCTTCATGAAGCTTAAAACTTCCCCAATTTTGCTGTTTGAGGAGACAGTGAAACCGAGCAGGACCCTGTGGGGCTCCTGAGCACAGGACCCTTTCTGTTCAGCCTCCTTGACCTTCCCTGAGTCCCAAAGGGCAGGTTCAAACAGTTGCTCATCAGGGAAGGGAGGGACTGCAGAGACAAGGCAGGAACAGTCAGGACACAATAGTGCAGGCTTGGGGCAGGGTCCTGGTTCCACCCCAAGGGATACACATAACAATATCTTTGAACTCTTTATAGAACGAAAACCCCCAACAAATGGAAGATGGAACTGCTGGATGAAGCATTCTTCAGAGAAGATCAGGAGACCACCTGAGGCCAGATTAAAGGAGTGCAGGCCCTGCACACACCCTGATCCTTATCAGCAACCCCACCCTTGAACCACTGCTATAAAACTCCTCACCAAACTCCCCTGGGTTGGGACACACAGTTCCAAGGGTAGGAGCTCACTGTGTCCCCCTTCGCCTGGCAAAGCAATAGAATTATTCTTTTCTACTTCACCCAAAACTCCGTCTCTGAGATTCAATTCAGCGCTGGTGCACAGAGGCCGAGCTTTCGGCATCAACACTGCTTTGGAAAAGATCTCTGATGTTCTGCTTACTTGATGCAAGTAATAAATCCTTCCTTCTATCGCTTTTTATCTTGGTTGTGTCTTTTGGCTTGACACAGGTAACGACCGTATTGAGATATCACTTCACACTTATTAAAACAGCTAAAATAAAAATGGGTGACAATACCAAATGATGGCAAGGATATGGAGAAAGTGAATCTCTCTTACATTGCTGGTGGGAATATAAAATGGTATATCCTCTGGAAAGCAGCTTGGCAAACTTACTTTAGTTAAAAAAACTAAACATGCAACTAAAATATGACCAGCAATTGCACTCCTGGACATTTAGTTCAGAAAAATGGAAATCCACGTCCACACAAAAACCTACGTGCGACTGTTCATCAAAGCTTTATTTGTAATACTAAAAACTGGAAACAACTAAAATGTCCTTCAACGGGTGACTGGTTAAACAAATGTGGCACATCGTTTCCATGGAACTTCACTCATCAATAAAAAAGAATGAACTATTGATACGTACGACAACATGGATGGACCTCAGAGCATTACACTGAGTGAAAAAAAGCCAATCTCAAAAGGTCACATACTGTATGATTCCGATTAAATAACATTGTCAAATGACATTATAGAGATGGAGGGCAGATTAATGGTTGCCAAGGTTTAGGAGTGGTGGAAGGGAGAGTTGTGAGTGCGTGTAGTGTAAGTAACTGACTATCAGCTTTTTTGATTGTAAAATGTAAGTGTCTGACATTAAGCTTTCGATTGCTGAGGCACCTACTTCAAAGGCATTCATCTTGAACAAACACACTGCTTATTACACAACCAGATAAAGAGCCAGTCTGCCCCAACCATGAAGTTCCCCTTTTGGAAAGCCCTGGCTGACCTCAACAACTGACCATTTGAGTGAGTGACCCCATTTTCCCTTCCCACACTTTAATTCCCAAAAGAGTAAACCTGAGAAACCCTAGGCAACCCATCCTCAAGCCCAGTAAAGGCAGAACCCCAGGTCCGTATTCTCTTTCTCTCTCTCTCTCTCTCTCTCTCCCTGTGACCTTGCTGTGTGGCCCCAGGCATGCTGTGTACCTTCCAGGACTTGTGGGTAATAAACCTTGTTTTTTCAAAGTTCCCTGATGGTTGTTGACGAGGTGTGTCTTGTAATCATAATAAGAACCACAAAGGCCAGTCCAGCTGCAACACTGCTTCCAAAAGGGGAAACGTCTGAGGGGGCTTATCAAGAACATTATAGCCTAGGCATTTCTAGCCCAAAGCATCACTACCTGTAGGCTGAGAGGTACACAAAACGGCATGATTTTCAGGAGTATTTGTGGTGATGGAACAGTTCTGTCTCTTGATTGCAGTAGTGCTTACGTGAATTTTTACGTGATAAAATAAAAAGTGCACACACATGTACTGTAGCAATATCAATTTCCTGGCTTTGCTATTGTTACTGTAGTTAGGTAAGGTATAAAATGTTTGCAACTTCCTGTGAGTCTATAAGTATTACAACATAAAATGTTAAACAGATATAATTATGTTGTATGTAAACTATACTACAATAAAGTTAATTTTTAAGTGATCTTTTAATTGTTTGGCAAAATGCAGTGTAACAGCCTGAATTCATGCTTTGGAGCCAGCAAGAATTGTGCTGTACCCATTATTGTTTAATCTCAGAGTAATGTCTTAACCTCTCTGAGTATCCATTTCATCATCTGTAAAATAGATATAATACTATCCATATTACAAGGTTGTTGTGAGGTGAAGAAATTTATATAGAATGTTTAGCTCACGTTAAGTATTCCACAGATTTTAGTTTTCTTTATCTTTTCCTTTATCCCATTATGAGATTTCTCATATAAAAGAATTCAAAAATCATTAAAACATTTGTCAGGTTTCTCTATTTTAGTGGTTAGAAATATAGTCATAGCATTGGGACTCGCCCAGCCCTTACCTTTCCTTCAGGAATTCTATGCCCAATAAATTCACCCAACACAGGAATTGTGGTTTACCAGGGAGCAATGCTAAGAGTTACCACTAGGTGGCAGGCCATCCTCTGTATTGAAGGATCAATTTGGTCACCAGAGGTGATGGTAACCCGCTGTATTTCCACTCTGAAGTCTTGTTCTATTTACTGCTGTGAAGAATTTCTGGAACAGCCCAGTTTCTCCAGATTTTCTGGCCCTGAGATTTTGAATATGATCCAACCCTGTACTCAGTTAAACTTAGTTCAACAGTATATCAAATATTCATCAAGCTCATATGACAGATAACTGTGCGAAGGGCTGAGGGACCAGAGCCGTAGGCTGTATGGCACTGCTGCTTTTAGATTGTGTGTGTGCGTGTGTGTGTGTGTTTATTGCAAGGTGGTTTTCCATCAAATCCTCCTATATAAATCACACAAGGTATTGCAAAAAGCATTTGTTCTACTTTGCACCCAAACTGCTATAGCCTGGGCAAAGCTAGAAAGAATAAGACCAAGTGGGCAAAAGTGATTCAGTTGGATTTCAAACCAACTATTGTACCTTCTCAAAATATCTGGGGTCGTAGGGTAAACAATCTGTCCCAGTTTTCCCAGGACTTTCCCAGCTTTAGATCTGAAAATCCCACATCCCATGAAAGCCCTCAGTTCCAGGCAAAATGAAATGGTTGCATCCCCTACCTGGGGATGACCTTGCTCTTCCTCCCAGTCTGAGGGGATTTCAGAGTGACCTTTTCCTGGGTTGTCACTAAGCCTGGCTTGTCATGAGGCCTGCCAACCAGGGTTCTACGACTAGCTGTCAGGTAGACCTAAATCTATCCTGTGCACCCTGGGATGGTGTCCCCTTGCAAATCTGAGTCAGCAAAGCCTGGGGAAATATAGTCAAGTCCAAGGAAGGCCACTCTGAGGACACAGCAGCTGAACTAAGCCCCAAATGGAGAGGAAGCAGCGATGCAAAGTCTGGGGGAAAGCCTTGCAGACAGAGAGCAAATGCCAAGGCCCTGAGGTAGGGAGAAATTTAAAGTGTTGGTGAAACGACAATACACTCTGTGTGGTTGGAGGAGAGTGAAAAGGGGAAGGAGGGTAGGAAGTGAGTGTGTCAGGTGTCAGGACCAGGTCAGGTGTGGTCTTACGGGCCTTGGTGCAGAGTTTGGATTTTGTTCTTAGTAAAGAGAAGCCATTGGAGAGTCTTGGAGTGGCGGGGAGCACATCATACAGTTCTTGCTGCAAAAAGATCACCCTGGCTGCTGTGGGCAGAGTGGACCATGAGGCAGCCAGAGGGAAAGCAGAGCACTTGGGAGGCGCCCACTGTTTGAATTAACTCATAGTGTCAGACTGGCAAGAACCCCCGTGCCATCATCTGAGGGTCCAGGGCATGGGACGAGGGAAGAAGGCAGCCACCAAGACAGCTTCAACCAGACTGTCACCCCACTTTCCCAAGCCCAACTTTGTAGCTAAGAAGCAGCTCAGGCACCCAGCCTCAGGCCTCACAGAGTCTGTGGTATGGATCCAGGATGAGTCCCCCAAAGATAGACACCTAGCCCTTAGAACATGCTTGTCTACACTGCTTCACCCTGAGAGTCAGCAGAATAAGGAAATTTGAGAGAGCGGGGAGACATGATAGAAAAAGAAGAGAGGGACTTCCTTGGTGGCGCAGTGGTTAAGAATCCACCTGCCAATGCAGGGGACACGGGTTCGAGTCCTGGTCCAGGAAGATCCCACATGCCGCGGAGCAGCTAAGTCCGTGCACCACAACTACTGAGTCTGCGCTCTAGAGCCCATGAGCCACAACTACTGAGCCCATGTGCCACAACTACTGAGCCTGTGCTCTAGAGCCCGAGCTCCGCAACAAGAGAAGCCACCGCAATGAGAAGCCCGCGCACCACAAGGAAGAGTAACCCCTGCTCGCCACATCTAGAGAAAGCCTGCGTGCAGCAATGAAGACCCAACACGGCCAAAAATAAATAAATAAAATAAAAATAAAAGAAAGAAAAAGGAGAGAAACAGGAAAACAGGGAACACTTTTGAGCACCCTTAATCCTGAAGGGTCACTCACTGCCCAATCCCCCTAACTTGTCCCTTGCTGTCCAGCCCGATGCCAGAGCTGAGCAGAAAACCATTGGAGGTTTCTTGCAGAATCTCAGGATGCAATTGCTACCATCCTTGAAATGGATGGGAGCATGAATGTAGGACCAGACAGCCTCCCCTGGCACAGCGGGTGCCCATTGCCCACATGCCAGGCCACTGGGGTGGGCAGGTTCCAGCGAGGAGTGGAGCCTGGGTGCAGCCCCAGGTGCTGGGTGTTGGGGAGAATTTTGGTAGCAAAGACTAGAGCTTTGAGAGAGAGAGAGTGATATTTTAGCAGGTCCCCCAAAGGGTCACGCTGCCTGCTCTTCTGGGAACCCCATTTCACCTTTGGAATGGGCATAGGCAAACGGACAGTGATTCAGGCATGAAACTTGGGGGAAGCAGAGGCAATGAATTGTTCAGCTGATGCTAATAAAAATACTCAGCCACACATAGTCTTCAGCAATACCGCCCACTGCAACACACACATACACAACAACCCTCTGAGGCTAATGAGTGTTTGGATTATACAGCTCTGTATTCTGCTCTGTGTCCGGTTAAGCGTGGTAAGAGCAACCACCAATTCCATGCTTAAAATGAGTTATGTGGATTGTGCAAACTTGGATCACCTGGGCCAAGAAAGCTGTCACCTGGAGCTGTCATTGGAAAGCTGTTCCAGCGCTGGGAACAAAGAGGGACAGTGGGGTAGACAAGCGCGTACAGCCTGTACATCAATAATGGATACGCTGCAGTGACTGCGACGGGTTTTCAAGGGAAACAAGGCTCAGGGCTCTGTGGACAATTGTCTCTGTGGCTAGTGTGTTTGATCTCACAGGGAACCAGAGCAGGAACAGACAGGCATCCCATGATAATGACTCATAGCACCTGAGAACGGCAGCACCTGGGGAGGGCGGGTGAGCAACCATCCAGCAACCCTCAGGAGAACCTAAGTCTAGGCTGGGTGAATCATGAGGCACCGTCAACAGCGTCATCCCCTCCTCCAACCTCAGTGAGATGCAGTCATTTCCTGTGTCATACTTAGGCTCTGAGAGAACAGATACAGATGTTTATAAAGATAAGTCTTCCTTTGTCTACTCTTTGGTTAGCCTGAAGTAATGTTTGTATAGGAAATGAAAGATAAATGACTGAATCTTTCTCTTTTTTTATAGATCACTGTCACTTTCAACATGGTCCTAATTGACAATGCCCCATCCTGATACTTTTACCCCTGTATTTGGTCACCAATATATTTGCATTTCTCCCTCACTCAACTGCGAGCTTCCTGGGGGCAAGAGTGGTATCAATCATCCTCAGAGATACTAGTTCTCTACCTGCCATATAGTTGATAGCCAAGACTGTTTGTTGAATGAGTGAATGACTGTATTCCAGTCCAGGATTTTGTCTGTGTTTTTACCTTTATGCTGCTACCTCAGATACCTTCCAAGTGGGACTTCTCTCGTACTTCTCTGACCTTGAATCAGAGACAGGATGGAGCCTTCTTCTGTTTTTTTTTTTTAGAGATCCATTATTTTTAAGCATTTTTTAAAATTTTATTTATTTTATTTATTTATTTTTGGCTGCGTTGGGTCTTCATTGCTGCACATGGGCTTTCTCTAGTTGTGGCAAGCAGGGGCTACTCTTCATTGCGGTGCGCTGGCTTCTCATTGTGGTGGCTTATCTTGTTGCGGAGCACAGGCTCTAGGCGTGCAAGCTTCAGTAGTCATGGCACGCGGCTCAGTAGTTACAGCTTGTGGGCTCTAGAGCACGGGCTCAGTAGTTGTGGCGCACGGGCTTAGTTGCTCCGCGGCATGTGGGATCTTCCCAGACCAGGGCTCGAACCCATGTACCCTGCATTGGCAGGCAGATTCTCAACCACTGTGCCACCAGGGAAGCCCTGGAGCCTTCTTAATAAAACCAAAACCCAGGTTCCAAACTGGATACTAGACCAAGAATCTCCATGTGAAGTGCAGGCAGCTGGGCCCTGAGGTTGCACCCTTGTTCAGACTCCTTGGTCTTTTTCCTCGCTTGCCCAGCTGTGAACAAACTCTTCCTATTAGACCTTCTGAAACAGCTGTGAGCAAACAATCCCTACTTCAAGAAGGAGTAGGCAATGATATCAATACTTAAGTATGAGGGCTCTTTTTTTTAACTTATGTAAAAAAAAAAAAAAAAAAGCTTGTAGATCTCTACTTGTTAGCAGTTGTTTTTTCCAGTATTTGTGAACCAAATGAAACTCACAATGAAAAATCTGCTATAAATTCTTCAGTGATTTTAAATATCTTTGAGTTTTATTAAAGATGCCATTTCTACATTTATTGGATTGTCATATATGTGTGTGACACATTGTTTATTCTACCTACAGCCAAAGGCTTGGTGATTGCATGGGTTTTCAGAAGTCTGGCAATAATTCCTTGGTCCCTGAGGTTGGGATCAACATGTGAAGAAAGCGGAGGTAGCTTGGATCCAAGTTACAGCTTGATCCCAGACTCAAGAGACTCCCCCATTCACATAGGATCCTGGGAAAATAAGGGAGTTTCCCCTTCTTAATCTCTTAACGCTTCTTTCTTCGATACCAGTTATGAGTCTCCCCACCCTTCTAGAACGATGTTCCTTCAGGATCCCCCAAAGAAACATTTGATACCTCCAGGAGTTCTTAAGGGCTAGATGCCAGTTCAAAGGTCTTTGACTTTGAAAAACAAGAAACAAAAGGTGGGGGACTTTCTCATATAGGGGAAGTCCATGTCCTTACAAGGATCCTGGATACCATCAGGCCTGTCCATGGATGTCCTATGGCTCCACCACTCGTCTCCTTGTAAGCTACATCTGTTTTGACCCTGCTTTGCCTGTGTTCCAGATGTTACCCTTGGCTCATTCAGTGTTACTGGTTTGCTATCTCTTATTATAATTTTGATACCTGGTATCTGGGTCAAGGATTAAGCTCAAAGAACAGAACTGGCTTATGCAAAAAAAGGATTTAAGTTGGAATATTTTAAAGCTTACAGCATTGTTACAAGGCTTGAAGGCACAGGGTCTAGAAGGTTGGACTTTCAGGAACAGCTCCCAAATCCATGCTGAGGAAATGGACCACCAGAGACTCTGCCGCATTGGTAGCCTGCCTCACCCCCCGGCTCTAGAACATTTGCTACCATCCACAGAGCAAGATGGGTGTCTCTTATCTTGTCACCTCTCCCACTTAACTCAGTCCTGAGTTCAAATGTCACCTGAGTACTTAGGATAGGAGGAATGGGAATCAGATTCAGAGCCGTAGATGCAATGGGAAATGTGGTTTTTAGGTTTCTTGTCTCTACCATACAGGAAAGCACCCTAGAAGAGGCTGGAACTGTTGGGGAGGGACACAATTCACAGCACCCCCTGCACCTGGCCACACTTCATCTTGGCTTTTACCCCCATTGGAAGTCTGATATCCCACCCAGATTCTCTGGGACCTTGTTTTATTTATTTATTTATTTGGTTGTGCCGGGTCTTAGTTGCAGCAGGTGGGCTTCTTACTTGCTGTTCGCTGGCTCCTTAGTTGCGGCATACAGGCTCCTTAGCTGTGGCATGTGAACTCTTGGTTGCGGCACGCATGTGGGATCTAGTTCCCTGACCACGGATCGGACTCAGGCCCCCTGCATTGGGAGCACAGAGTCTTATCCACTGAGCCAGCAGGGAAGTCCCTGGGACCTTGTTAATCTAGTGTGAGCTGTGGACCAACATAATCAACACCGCCTGTGAGCTTTTAGAAATGCAGACTCTCAGGTCTCACCCCTACTTAATTAGAATCTACATTCTAACAAGGTCCCTAGGTGGTTTGTATGAATATTAGAGCTTGAGAAGGACTGCTCAGACACTGGTTCTCAAACTTGGCTTCATGCTGGAATTACGGGGGGAGATTTAAAAACTACCAATGCCTGGGGTGGCAGAGGGATGGATTGGGAGTTTGGGATTAGCAGATGCAAACTATTATATACAGGATGGATAAACAACAGGTCCTACTGTCTAGCACAGGGAGCTATATTCAATATCTTGTGATAAATCATAATGGAAAAGTATATGAAAAAGAATGTGTATATTTATATGTATAGAATGTGTATATATATGTATAACTGAATCACTTTGCTGTACAGCAGAAATTAACACAACACTGTAAATCAACTATACTTCAATAAAATAAACTTTAAGAAACTACCAATGCCTGTTTCCCTTCAGATGTTCTGATTTTGTTGGTCTGGGATACAGTCCGAGAAATAGGATTTCAAAAATCTAACAAGCAGCAAAATTAGAGAACTACTCACCTGGACAAAAAGAAACATTTCATCTGTGCTTTGGCCATAGTGCTAAGCATTTGCACTGGTCTCACTGAGACTGGATGCTAGGACCCTCTCTCTTAGCCTGTTAAGGGTCTCAAGCAATCAGTTAGGTTACTATCCCAAGTTCTTGCTGTTTAGTTGGAGAGACTATGAAAATGAGAAAGGGGCTGAATATTAAAATTCCCAAATTACCATGAGAAATAAATTCCAAGACAAGGGAGTTGCAAACTCGACTGCACCCTTTTCTTAAAGTCTCCTGCTTAGATGTTCAGCACAATGTACCTAGTACATTACACTTGTCCATTAAACGGCCACAGAATAAAAATGGATATTGATGATGTACTATTTCTTGATGGGTACAAATGCTTTCAGACTGGTCAGATTCATAAGAATATGCACTGCACAAGCAATTAAGACTCGGATTAGAACACAGTTTCGGTATGGTGGTACTCTTGGGCTCTGTGTCATGATGTCTGGTGAAGGTGTGGTCCGCTGCATTCTAAAGCAGTTAAATGCCTGGCTTAGTTCCAAGATGGACCCATATTATCACAAAAAATTTTTAAACATAACGCATTCCAAAAAAAAGTGATGGTAGGGATGTATGTACAACATTATAAATTTAATGAACACTACTTTTTAACAAGGTCCCTAGGTGGTTTGTATGAATATTAGAGGTTGAGAAGGACTGGTCAGACACTGGTTCTCAAATTTGGCTTCATGTTGGAATTACATGGGAGATTTAAAAACTGCTAGTGCCTGGGGTGGGGGAGGGATGGATTGGGAGTTTGGGATTAGCAGTTGCAAACTATTATATACAAAATGGATAAACAACAGGTCCTACTGTCTAGCACAGGGAACTATATTCAATATCCTGTGATAAATCATAATGGAAAAGAATAGGAAAAAGGAATGTGTGTGTGTGTATATATATATATATATATATATATATATATATATATATATGTATAGAATGTGTGTATATATGTATAGAATGTGTGTATATATGTATAGAATGTGTGTATATATATGTTTAGAATGTGTGTATATATGTATAGAATGTGTGTATATATGTATAGAATGTGTGTAAATATATGTTTAGAATGTGTGTATATATGTATAGAATGTGTGTATATATGTATTGAATGTGTGTATATATATGTATCGAATGTGTGTATATATATATGTGTGTATTGAATGTGTGTGTATATATATGTGTATCGAATGTGTGCATATATGTGTATAGAATGTGTGTATATGTGTGTATAGAATGTGTATATATATGTATAGAATGTGTATATATATATATGTATATACATATATAACTGCTGTACGTTACATATGAATGTTGCTAAGAGAGTAAACCCTAAATTCTCATCACAAGGTAAAGGATGTGTTTTCTACTTCTTTAACTTTGTCTCTGTGTGAGATGATGGATGGTCACTAAACTCATTAGGATGATCATTTCAAAATGTATGTAAGTCAAATCATGATGCTGTGTGCCTAAACTTTCACAGTGCTGTCTGTTAATGCTCTCTTAATAAAGCTAGAAGAAAAAAAGTGGTGTTCTGAGTTACAGGGTACATACATCAATACAGTGTCTTCTCCAGAAATATTTGTACAACTAGTATTTCATTCGGAGCTGGACAGATGCCACATAAGTGAACAATGTTGTTCATTTCCCAAAGTGTATCTACACCGCCCCTTCCCCACCTCTCTGGCATTAACCTCACCATGGCCTTCTTTAGTCTGTAGTGAGACCATTTTACGTTAGATGATATAAGATTTAAGTGGTCCCACCCTCCTTAATCCCCTCTATCTACATTGTTAGTAACCAGAATTAGAAAAGTTAACATTTCACAATGGACCAATGTTGCCTGAGCTAGTTCACTGTGCAAAGTAAACAAGCAATATCAAAGTCAGTTTGGGTGACTAGTCACCAGGAACTATTTAGTGACAGAGGCCTGGCTTCCAAAAAAGTTCTAACATTGGCATCTCTGAAGAGGAAAGACTGAAAGAAAAAAAAAGAGAGAAAGAAAAGAAAAGGGTAAGATTTTAGAATGGGAAGCAAGAAGTGAAATTTAGAGAATATTTAGTAGATGAAATCATAAAATCTCACCCCCAAAAATAGTTTGAATGAATCAGAGGTTAAGAGTCTACGTAGGTCTAACCAAATCACTATGGCTGAAAATATTCTCTGCCACATTTGGACCCACAGAGCATTACACAAGTTCCCTGGCTGTGTACCACCTATTTTTTCCCATTATACATTGATGTCCCCAAAATCTCCTGTCCTGCACTGAACTCAGTTTTTTTGAACATCAAGGCTGTTGGATGGTGTGGCTGTCTTCCTTTATTGTCTGGTAGCCAGAAACTTACTTTCCTTTTCCATGTTGTCATTCTATTGAGTTTTTAAATAAATAAACTTAAAGCTTTCAGTGTTTGAAGAATGAAGAAACTCTTTGGAAAAGGGGTTTTAATACAAAATTACAACAGATTATGCAAACCAAAGCTGGTTTGATGGGTTTAAGAGAAGGGTTCTGTCTACTTTATACACTACCTCGGCTGTACCTGAGTTAAGAGTTTAGTTGGGGTCTGGCCCCTTGGATGTCAGATGGCAGAGAGGGGCAAGCAGCCCGAAAGTCACTGCAACTGACCCAGGAGCCTGGCAGAGTGAACCCAACTCTACATCACACCTGGTTGTGATGGTTCATTTTACGTGTCAACTTGGCTACGCCATTGTACCCAGGTGTTTTGTTTGTTTGTTTGTTTGTTTTGTCAAACACCAGTCTAGATATCACAGTGAAGGTATATTTTAGATGAAATTAATATTTAAATCAGTAGACTTTGAATAAAGCAGGTTACCCTCCATAATGCGGGTGGGCCTCATTCAATCAGTTGAAGGCCTTAAGAGAAAAGACTGAGGTCTCCAGAGGAAGAAGGAATTCTGCTTCCAAACTGCCTTTGGACTTGAGACTGCAACATCAAATCTTACCTGGGTCTCCAGCCTGCCGGCCTACCCTGAAAATTTCAAACTTAGTCTCCCAAATCACGTGAACCAATTCGTTAAAATAACTTTCTCTTTCTCTCTCTCTCTACACACACACACATACACACACACACACACACACACACACACACACCCTATTGGCTCTGTTTCTCTGGAGAACCCTGCCTAATACAGGAGGTGATTCTCCTCCCAGGTCCGATTTTCCCCATTACACATATCCAGGATGTTAGTGTGTTTAATGTTCTGAGAAGGGGAAAAGGTATGAAAATGGGGAAAACTATGACCTGGGCACCCTGCAGTTCTCTTAGGAGCAATCCCTCTGAAATGAGCTTCCCTGCTGGCCAGAAAGGAGACAAACATGACCAAGAGTCATCTATAAGGTCTCGTGAATGAGGGCGGACAGCCTGCAGATTGGGACCATGTGAGCTGGGCATGGGTCTGAGCATGGTCCCTCTAGCCCTTTTGTTCTCCTAAAAGAGAGGAAAAGGAGCTTCACTAGAATCATAAACAGGCCAAGTCTAGAGAGCTCTGGGACTCTACCTGTAACATCCCAGGAATATTTGCATGGGAGAATCTCCAGAAACCCAAGATTTCTCTTAAGAAGCGCTGAGCATTGAGTTTTTAAAATATTACCATCATGGAACTTTATTTTGAGGTCACTTGCTGTAGGGTTTGAACATGTGAGTTATATTTGCCTGATACTAAATTGATTGGACAATATTCTGGTACAGGTAAAAAAGCTACCTATAGATTCATTGCTGTGAGATGGACTCGAAAAATTGAATCAGTTTCTCATCAATATACTCCCCCTTTTTTTTTCCTCTCCCCCTGGATTAAGCAGAATAAAATCAGTTTCTTGTGACATCTCAGAGACTTTAAAACAAATGTGCTTAATGAATCTCCAGGAGATTCCAGGACTAGAGTGGACTGGCTTTCGGAAACTTATTTGTCTGTGTGACCCTTTTTTTAAGAAGCATTTCTTGAGATTAGTGCTTCATGGGACACATGAAATAACTGTAAAGTAATCTTCTTTAAAAGATGCTTTTCCTATTACTCCCCAGCTTTCTGTTCTTTTTGCTTGCACAACAAACCTCTCAGTCTGACATGAGAGGTCCTTCACAATCTGTTCCCTGCTCTATAGCTGTATCTCCCACAGTTTCTGTTCAGTGATGCAGCCAAATTCACCACTCCTGGAACCCATCAAGTCCATGCCCATCTTTTGTTCACGAAAGACGGATTTATTTGGTTTGTATGACAAGAAAGGCCTATGTACAAAAAGTCCTATCCTAGTATGTGTGCACAAAGGACCTTTTGCATTTAAAAAAGAAGTAAGTAAGGTTACCAGTTCTGTGAGGCCCTTACAGCTCTGGGAAACTTAATATGAACTAAGAACCAGTCATAAGAGCTGGGGTTTACATTCAAAGGGCTTTTCTGAAAGCTTCTGTCTTCGTGGTTTTGGTTATTTATATGCTTTGGTTTTGCAGAGGACCAATTAGAGTTTCCTCCTTTAACCATCACAGACAAGCAAAAGGAAAAAACAAAGTCTCTGGTGTTACCACAAGCTAAGAAATACACTCAAATGCCTGCAGAATGATACCATACCGTAGTCAAGGCTGGACCAGAGTTGAGTAGGCGCTTGTAGACGCCCTTCCATGGCAGAAGTTTGCTGTGCTTGAAAAGTTTCCCGTCAGAGGGAAGATTCTCTCTCCCACCCTGAAAGAACCTTTAGTTGGGGGTTATCTCTGCTCCTCCCTGCTGAACTGCTTATGGCTGGCTACCTGATACACATTCAAGTTCATGACGTGCTTGGCCTTTTGACTTAGAAAAACAATTCTGAGGAAATGCGGGAGGCCTGAGCTCTGTGTGGAAGCCACCCTTCCTCCTTCTTTTCAGAACTAAGATCAAGGTTTTCTTATGAAAGGGGGACTTCCCTTAACCTTCCCAGTGGTTAAGACTCCGTGCTTCCACTGCAGGGGGCATGGGTGAAGGTTTTGGGGAACTAAGATCCCACATGCCTCACAGCCGAAAAAAAAAAAAGAAAAAAAGGTTTTCTTTTGAAAGGGCAGTTTTCCCCCAATTTAGCAAAGAGGGAGATGGTCATCGGAGACGTGGTCAAAGGGATAAGGTGGAGGACAGCCTTCCACCTTACAGCCTCTCTCTGATCTCCACTTTTTAGCTTCTGCCAATTCTCCCAAAATAAACTGGTAAAGGAAGCACAGATCCTCCGCGCCCCACCCACTAGCAGCCTGGCCACAGCCCCATCTGCTTTGGGATTTCAGAGAAACAGATCCATATCTGAGTCACTGTTGGCCTCTCTGAGTGAAACAGGGGCTGGCCTCCAGGGTCAGGTGATTGTCACACTACTGAAAACATAATCACCAAGCCAATAGGAGGAGTTTATTATAAGCACACATTCCCTGCTTCTGGAGTTCAAGAGCTTCAAGGAAGCTGCTTTCAAAGTGAAAGGAGGATTTCAGGATGCTGCAGGCTGCTGGGAAAGGAAGAATAGGGAAACATCTCCTTACCTCAAAGCACACCTGAGAGAGAGGAAGCCTGAGTTTCTACAGATGGACCAGAGGAGCAAACTTAGCGGGGTGACAACCATCCACTTCGCTCAGTCGTGGTTGATCATTTCTCTCAGAACGTGGTTGTGAGGGGAAGGCTGTAAGGTGCGGGGTAGTACTGGCTGTGACTCCTCCTGTTTCTGGGGGGCTCTCTGAACTCAGCACTAAGGGAAGGGTGGAGGCGCCCAAGGTCTCAATTCCAGAACAAGTGCAGGAAAACACCACTCTTTCTAGTCATTCATTTAATCATTGGTCATTTCACATCCTTTCACCAATATTTATCATTTATTTATTTATTTATTTATTTATTATAAATTAATTAATTTATTTATTATTTTTGGCCGCGTTGGGTCTTCGTTGCTGCGCACGGGCTTTCTCTAGTTGCGTCGAGCAGGGGTTACTCTTTGTTATGGAGCGCGGGCTTCTCATCGCAGCAGCTTCTCTTGTGGAGCACAGGCTCTAGGCTCAGTAGTTGTGTCACGCGGGCTCAGTAGTTGTGGCGCATGGGTTCGTTGCTCCGCGGCATGTGGGATCTTCCTTGACCAGGGCTCGAACCCGTGTCCCCTGCACTGGTAGGCGGATTCTTAACCACTGCACCACCAGGGAAGCCCAGCCAAATAAATTTTTAAAAATTAAAAAAACCTGATGAATAAAGGTAACAGCCACCCATCCTCTAAATCTCAACATCCAAGCTTCAGAATGTGAGAGCCAAGAATTACACAACATGTCAGAGAGGCATCAAAATTATAATTGAAAGACACATTCTAGTTTCTATTTTTACTTTTTGGCTCTTAAGAGAATAAAAAGCCTTAGGACTGGAGGCACCCAGAAAAGACATCTTGAAGTTGATCTTTAGCTGCAAATGTATTGTATATTTACTGATATCTAAGGAAGAAAATTTCATTGCTTCCTGGATGAATCACTCTGGCGTTGAAGAACTTCTTTAGCTTTCACCTACATCTAGTCTCCTGAGTTTATCTAAGACGCTCTGGTTTTGTGATCAGGAGTGTTATTATTCTACGTTTTCACAATTCAACATCACCACCATGCAACAACCCTCAACAAGCCATATAAGCCTCTCAAACAGGGGGATTTATGTGGTCGGTGGGCTCAGGTGAACTGGGGAGACTGAAAACACAACCTTTGTCCACTGGGCCAATGGGTGGAACCTTCTTTGTCGTGAGCAGGTAGCAGAGCCCTTGCCTTGAGCTACCGTGAGTCACCGCATGTCCTCCTGCCCAGGAATCTTTCGTGTTGTTTCTTCTCTGTTTTTACTTTGAAATCTGCTTTTTAATGTCCAGGTAGTTATTTATTTATTTATTTATTTATTTATTTATTTATTTATTTAAATTGAAGTACAATTGATTTACAATGTTGTGTTAGTTTTGAAATGGAGTAGGACCCTATGGTCCTTCCCCACCATGTCCTCAGCCTTTCGTCTATGGAAGAACTTTAGCCAAAGAATAAGTTTAGTCAGAGAAGTGAGAAAATGCAGAAGCAAAGAAAAGCAGTCAAACAGGACAAAATAATAATAGGTTAGTCAGTAAGCAAAGTCAAGGCCCTTTAGTTCCTTCTTAAGGGCTATAGATAATATTCTGAGCCATATCCTGTGAGCTGTCTTATAGATACTGTAACCCCTATCAGGTGGAAGAAGTTAACTACATGATGACCAGACTGTAGCCATGACACAAGCTGCCGCAATTCCGAGAACAGGCCTCAAGGAAATGGGAATAAACCGACCCTGGAACTGAAGATTAACCGTACTTAAAACAATCAAGAGGATGCTATCAGACCACCACGTGGCCAATTTCAAGATGACTGTCAGAGCCGACTGTGCTGTTTCTGCCCATAGCCCCCTCCCTCCATCTATAAAAGCTCTTGCCCCCTGATTGTTGAGTGGGGGCAGGAGTTGGCCTTTGGACAGGAGTCCGCCCTCCCCACCCCCTTCCCATGTTGCCAGCATCTAAAATAAAGCAAACCTTCCCTTCCACCAACCTTGCCTCTCTATTGGCTTTTGAGCAGTGAGCAGCCAGACCCAACTTTCGGTTACAGTTTCTGCTGTACAGCAAAGTAATTCAGTTATACATATATATATATATTCTTTTTCAGATTCTTTTCCATTATGGTGTATTATAGGATACTGAACATAGTTCCCTTTGTTATACAGTAGTACTCTGTTGTTTATTTTATATATAGTAGTAGTTTGTATCTGCTAATCCCAAGCTCCTAATTACCCCTCCCCCCCTTTCCTCTTTGGTAACCATAAGTTTGTTTTTCATGTCTGTGAGTCTGTTTCTGCTTTGTAAGTAAGCTCATTTGTATCATATTTTAGACTCCACATATAAGAGATATCATATGCTATTTGTCTTTCTCTTTCTGATTTACTTAGTATGGTAACCTTTAGGTCCATCCATGTTGCTGCAAATGACAGTATTTAATTCTTTTTTATGACTGAGTAGTATTCCATTTTGTGTGTGTGTGTGTGTGTGTGTGTGTGTGTGTGTGTATACACCACATCTTTTTTTTTTTTTTTTTTTTAACTTTGGGTTTATTTAATTTATTTATTTATTTATTTATGGCTGTGTTGGGTCTTCATTTCTGTGCGAGGGCTTTCTCTAGTTGCGGCAAGCGGGGGCCACTCTGCATTGCGGTGCACGGGCCTCTCACTGTCGCGGCCTCTTTTGTTGCGGAGCACAAGCTCCAGACGCGCAGGCTCAGTAGTTGTGGCTCACAGGCCCAGCTGCTCCGCGGCATGCGGGATCCTCCCAGACCAGGGCTCGAACCCATATCCCCTGCACCGGCAGGCAGACTCCCAACCGCTGCGCCACCAGGGAAGCCCCACATCTTTTTTTCTAAATAAATTTATTTATTTATTTTTTGGCAGCATTCGGTCTTCGTTGCTGCACACAGGCTTTCTCTAGTTGCAGCAAGCGGGGGCTACTCTTCGTTGCGGTGCGCGGGCTGCTCATTGCAGTGGCTTTTCTTTGCTGTAGAGCACGGGCTCTAGGCACGCGGGCTGAGTAGTTGTGGCTCACCGGCTCTAGAGCACAGGCTCAGTAGTTGTGGCGCACCAGCTTAGTTGCTCCAAGGCATGTGGGATCTTCCCAGACTAGGGCTCGAATCCGTGTCCCCTGCATTGGCAGGCGGAGTCTTAATCACTACACCACCAGGGAAGTCCCTATACTGCATCTTCTTTATCCATTCAGATGTACATGGAATGTCCAGGTAGTTTTAAAACCTCCATTGAACAGGAAAAGGCAGGACAGTCATGGGGCCTCTATTTCTCTAGTGCAGCTCTTGTTTCTCAGGTTTCATCAATGAAGAGAAAATCCAGGGCCCAAGTCATAGCCCCAGAGATTGATCCTCTAAGGCCCACTAGGTCTTCCTGGAACTCTAGCTCCACAGTTAGCCATGCTAAGTCCCCGCCCTAGAGTTCTCCCTCTCCTCAGTACTAGACGTTTGTTGTTTTTGTCTGCCCAACCTCCATCCCCTCCTTGGCTGATAGAGGAACACTGATTTCCTGTAGGATCATTCCCTTCCCCCAAATTACCATGTGATCCAGCAATCCCATTTCTGGGTCCCTACACAAAAGAACTGAAAGCACCCATCTTCATAGCAGCATTATTTACAATTGTTAAAATGTGGAAGCCACCCAAGTGTCCATAAATGGATGAATGGATAAGCAAAATATGTTATATACATACAATGGAATATCACTTGGCTTAAAAAGGAAGGAAATTCTGACGTATGCTACAACATGGTTGAACCTTGAGGATATTATGCTAGGTGAAATAAACCAGACCCAAAAAGACAATGGTGTATGAGTCCACTTATATGAGGTACTTAGAATAGTCAAAATCTTGGAGACAGAAAGTAGAATGGTGGTTGCCAAGGTTATTGTTTAATGAGTATAGGGTTTCAGTTTTACAAAATGAAAAGAGTTCTGGATGTGAATGGTGGTGATGGCTGCACAACATTATGAATGTGTTTAATAACATTGAACTACATCCTTAAAAATGGTTAGAACAGTAAATTTTATGTTATGTGTATTTTACCATAATAAAAAAAAAATTGGAAAAAAATCTCCTGGGAGATTTTAACCAGTCTGATGCCCAGACTGCATCTCTGACTAATTAATTACATTAGATTCTCTGAGGGTGGGATCCAGGCAGCTATATATATATTTTTAAAGCTCCCCTGGCAATCCAAAAGCGGTTAAAGCTGTATCCTAGTACACTAAAGGTAAAGTATATGCCACTTCTCCCTTCTCAAACTTTTCTGGAACAACACTGAGTGGAATGTTCATTAGGACCACCTGTACATTAATAAAATATAAAAACCTATATTATTTAAGTGGTTATTTCTCTTGTATCATCTTTCTCCACCCCCTCCCACTCTTGTTTCTTTCCCTCATCTTCTCTTCCTTTCTGCCAAGTATAATTCGTGTCAGTTCAGTGTTTATATGATGCTCTGTTCCTCCTCTATCAAGTTGTCTTCCAAAACAGAGATTCACGCCTTCACTGCCTTTCCACCTCCAGTTTGTATCTTGTCTCAAGTTCTAGTTCTAGTTCCTAACTTCCTGCCCCCCTTCTCCTTTACCTTTCATTCCGGAGGAATATAGCTCTCGTCCAAATAATATGCCTGAGGGCCTCCCTTGATTTCCAGCATTCCTGAGATGGCCATGCCCACCAAGTCCTTCTGTAATCCTCATTTTCTCATATTTATTGCATAGTGTTGGGTACTCAGGGCTTAGTAAAACACGTCCATATGTAGGAGGCAAGTTCCCTGGTGATATGAGGGGGAAGACCTGGACACCAGGGCCTTGCTCTTTTGAGGAGTTCCCCTCCATCCTCTGATTGTTGGCAACAAAGTTTACTCAACCAGTTGACGGCAGGGAATAAGTCTTCTTTGGGCTCTCTGTAAATGTGTGTGGGGTTAGTTGTTGCCTGGCTTGGGTGGGTGTTAAAGGCAGGACTATTAAGGGAGGTAGAAATGGGAAAGCTCCTTCTGTGCACCAGGCCCCATTAAAGGCCCTAGGGACGCAGTTTTGAAAGGCACAGTACCTGCTCTAAGGAAATCATAGTCTAAGGGGTAGGCAAGTAATTAGACAGGTGATTAAAATACCTTATGGTAAGTGCTGTGCTAGAAGTGAGCATGGGTATTATGGAAACTAATAGTGTTTTAAGGGTACCAAACCTACCATGGGGAGATGAGGGAGTAGTCAAGGAAGGCTTCCTGTAGGAGGCACCATATATTTTAACTTAAAAAATATAGAGGTAACATAGGTTCACTGTAGAAAATTAGAGTGAATTAAGAAAGGACACTGAAGATAAACATAAACACCTTTTTAAAAATGTTCTAACTTGGGCAAAGTTGAAGGGAGTTATGAGACTAAACTTGTGATCACACATCCTGTCCTGGGATGCCATGCTTGGTGACAGGTGCCTGAAAATGCTGACAGAGTGCTGTGCACTCAGTGCTCTGCAAAGAGGCAAGTTCCCTGGGGAGACGAGAGGGGAAAGATCTGTGGTCTTTTGAGGAGTTCCCCTCCATACTCTGACAACAAAAGTTACCAACCAGTGAAAATCCTGAGGGGTCCTTTGGCCTGAAGTGTGCCTTGGGCCTTATTTTATTTTATTTTTATTTTTTAACCAAGAAATGGAAAATTTTATTCAAGCCAACCTGAGGATTATAATCTGGGAGACAGTCTTTCAGAAAGCTCCCAAGGACTGTTCCTGGGCACCTACTTCAAAAGATACAAAAGGATACACATTTTAAATTCTCCTTCCTGGTTGCACTCTGTCAATATATTCAATCATTGAATGCTACACTTTAAATAGGTGAATTGTATGTTATGTGAATTACATCTCAATAAAGCTGCTAAAAAATGGAAACAGTCTTCCTCCTATCCTCCCACCCTTGTGCCTTGGCCAACTTGTTTGTTTTTCCTGAAGCAACCTTGGGACCTGTTTTCTTCTTCCAGAGAGATACAGATATAGATAGGTATAGAAATATATATTTATTTATATTGAAATACATTTTTATATATAGAATGAATATATCTATATATATCTAGATAGATAGATAGATAATCACCCTCTTTTTAATACAAAATCCTAGGGCAGAGTCCTAAAAGAATTAGGGGCCATAGCCTAGGGGAGAGATTGGGTCCGACTACCAGGACAGAGAATAACAGCCGCTGTGGTCACAGAAAGGAGGCGCAGGCAGGCAGCAGAGCTGTAAATTGGGTTATCAGAGAGTGAATGGAGCTGGGGCTGTGTTGAAAGGTGGGAAATACAGCGAAACAGAGACTACAAGGAAGCCTAGGGCTTATCTGTGACACACAAGATCCCTGGTCTTTTGCTGCCATAAAAGGGGACCAATATATCCTAGTTTGCCCAGAACTTTCCCTGTTTTAAAACAGAAGATCCCAAGTCCCGGAAAATCCCTCAATCACAGAACTGTTCAATCATCCTGGTGGGTTGATCCTCCCTCGCTCCCTGCCAGGAGATGGTGAGTTTTATTTTATCTTGTCTGAATAGAGGTTTGATTTGCTCTCGAATGTTCCAGGGCAGAGAGAAACTAGGAGAAAGCAGAGGATGTAGAGGTCTATTCGTTGTAATCATCGCCCTCATTTTCATCTTCACTATCAAAGGAGAGAGTAGCATGACTGCTTGCAGAACTGAACCTGAAGGCTGGATTTTCTTCAGGTTTCTTTGGCTCAGGCGCAGATCAGGAGTCTGATCCTTTTTACCATCCTTCCCACCTGACTCCTCTGGTGGTCTTTGTTTCCTCCCTGTACTGGATTAGGGCTGGAGTTGCCACGCTGACCTTCTGGGACATTCACCCATCTATTTTCTTTTCACCTTTCCTGCTGGTCCTTCCTCAGATGGCTGAGCCAGAACTACTGTGGTTGCTCTATGTCTGAGCTCTGAGATCAGCTTCCTCCAAGCATTCTCCTTCGGTGGAGGGGCTGGCATTACCTTTGGAGGCTGCTCAGGTTTGGGAGGCTTGGAAGTTGGAGAGCGACAATCTTCCTCCTTATTGAATGTTTCCTTTTCTAAAGACTTCTTTCTCTTTTCTTCGTGCATTTCTGCCAGATGCGGCTGAGGTCCGTCTGTGATGACTTACTTCCTCTCCTCAACCCTTCCCTTTCCTGAGTTTCTTCACTTGGGCAGCTTTTGTGTCTCTCCTGAGGTTGAAGTTCTAGTTTTGGGGGACGTGTCTAGCAATTGTGACAGTTAGGCTTTGCCCCTCTACAGATAGAGGCTGCTCACGTGGTCTGCAAGGTGCTAGCAGAGGAATCATCTTCCTTGGGAGTACCCTGAGGCTTTACATTCACGTTGGGTCTGTGGGTGGGAGAACCTCTCTCATCATGCCTATGTTCATCTCGGGAGCTGCACGACCGGTCATCTCGTCTGTCATGTCTGTCTTCATAGTGGTCCCCTCTTTCTCTGTAGGTATCATCCCTATGGTGCCCATGACCAAATGGTCTTCCTGCTACCACCTGTCCTGTAATCACAGCCTCTGTCATAGTCTCTACTGCCTCAGTCATCATAGCAATCCCAGCCCCCATATCAATCCATATCCCGGTGTGCACCATCCGACTACTCATCCCGACACCCATCATGATATCAGTGTGAATCACAATGATCTCAACATTTGTGTCCAAAGCTATCATCACTTCTTCTGGGCGGGTAGTCATCAAAGCTGTCTGCAGCAGGATGGGCCCTACGGTGTATATCTGTTTTGTCAGAATACCGATTTCTGTCTTGGCCAGAAGAACGATCATTCCTGTATTCATCCTGTACTTGATCAGCAATGCCCATTCGAAATCCCCTGTTCCCTAGAAACACTTCACAGACGTTCAGCATTCTGAGCAAGGAATCCAAACTCAGGTCCTCAAACTCAGTATAACCAAAACCTTTCAACCTCCTTGCTGGGTTCATGGGGTAAATGCATCAGACTTGGGGTGAGAATGATGAATCAATGTAGGTTCGCTGACTGTAGCAAATGTACCACTCTGGGGGGGGGGCGGTGTGCAGATTTTGATAGAGGGAGTGGCTGTGGGTATGTGGGGAGAGGAGATATTTGGGAATTCTGTTCTGCTCAATTTTGCTGTAAACCTAGAACTGCTCTTAAAAGGTACTAAAGTCTGGTTTTTAAAAATGTTAAGTCATTTTAAAAATCAGCTTTTCCAGATATAATTATGATTACATCAGCTTTCTTTTTGCTACTGTTTGCATGTACAAGTTTTGCATGTACACCTTACAGGTAAGGTGTGTCTCTTACCGTTTATCTAGTCTGATATGCTTTGTGTTATAACAGGAGTACTTATCCCATACATGTTTAATGTAAGTACTGATATACTGGCATTTATATCTACCACTTACTGTTTTTTTTCTCTACCTGTCCCACCTGTTTCTTGTCCTCTTTTTCCTATTTTCCTGCCCACTTTGGATAAATCACATATTTTTATTATTCCATTTCCTCCCTCTGTTAGTTATACAACCTTTATTATTCTTTAAGTGATAACCCTAAGATTGTAACATGCATCCTTGACCTAATACAGTATAACATAAATTAGTACTTTACTTTCCGAGACAATGCAAAGATCTTTGACTGCATTAACTGCATTTGCCTACTCCCACATTTTGTGCTATTGTTAAGTATTTTATTTTATTTATTTATTTTTAATTTATTTATTTTATTTATTTTTGGCTGTGTTGTGTCTTCTTTGCTGTGCACGGGGCTTTCTCTAGTAGCAGCAAGTGGGGGCTACTCTTTGTTGTGGTGCACGGGCCTCTCATTGCGGTGGCTTCTCTTGTTGCAGAGCACGGGCACTAGGCGCACAGGCTTCAGTAGTTGTGGCTCGCGGGCTCAGTAGCTGTGGCTCACGGGCTGTAGAGCACAGGCTCAGTAGTTGTGGCGCACGGGCTTAGTTGCTCTGTGGCATGTGGGATCCTCTGGGACCAGAGCTCGAACCCATGTCGCCTGCATTGGCAGGCAGATTCTTAACCACTCTGCCACCAGGGAATCCCATGTATTTTAATATTATGTACATTTAAATCCTATGTAATACTTAAAGCTCCAAAAGACATTAGCATTATTCTACAAAACAATAATTTTCATTTATATTTATCCCCAAATTTACCCTTTTCAATAATCATTAGTTCTTGTGCCCTTCATTTTCAGATTTCCATCTTGGATCATTTTCTCTCTATCTGTAAAGCTCCCTTCAGTATTTATTTTACTCTAAGTCTGCTGACAACCAGGTCCTTTTATTGTTTTTAATGTTTTTGTATCGCTTTCATTTTTTAAAAGACGTTTTCACTGAGTACAGTATTATAAGTTGTCAGTTCATTTCTTACACCACTTTAACATTGTCATGTCTTTGTCTAAGTAATCTGTCAATCTTACTATTGTTCCTTTGAAGGCAATGGGTATTTTTTCCTATGGTTCTTTTTAAGATGGTGTCTTTAACTTTTGGTTTTCAGCAGTTTCACTATGATGGGCTTATGTATGGTTTTCTTTTGTGTTTAAACTGCTTGGGGTTCATAAAAAATCCTCGAATCTGTAGCTTGATTTTTTTTTTTACCAATTTTTTGAAATTCTCAGTATTTCTTCAAATATTGCTACTATCATTTCTCTCCTGGAAAACTCCAGTTATACCTGTGCAGACTTTTTCATAATGTTCTGTGAATTTCTTAGGTTTTCTTTTTATTTTCCATTCTTTTCTCTGTTTGTTACTCAAGTTGTATATTTTTCCCACTGAGAAAACTTCGAGTTCACTAATTCTCTCTTCTACTGTTACATCCGTGTACTAAATTCTTAATTTCAATTAATTAATTTTTCTTTTTATTAAATAATATTTTTATTGAGATACAATTCATACACCATAAAATTCACACTTTTAAAGTATACAAATCAATGGTTTTTAGTATAGTTGCAGAGTTCTACAATGACTTCCATTATCTAATTTCAGAATATTTTCATCACCCTAAAAAGAAACTGTATACATTATCAGTCATTCTCCATTCTCTTCTGTCTCTAGCCCCTGGCAGCCACTAAACTACTTTCTGTCTTTATGGATTTTCCTATCTGGAATATTTCACATAAATGGAATAATATAATATGTGACCTTTTATGACTGGCTTCTTTCAGTTAACTTAATATTTCCAAGGTTCAACTGTGTTGCAACATGTATCAGTACTTCATTCCTTTTTTATGGCTGAATAATATTACATTTTGTGATCACATAGCACAGTTTTGTTTATCTATTTATCAGTGATGAACATTTGGGTTCTTTCCGCTTTTTGTCTATTATGAATAAAGCTACTATGAACATCTGTATACAAGTTTTTGCATGAACATATGTTTTCAAGTCTCTTGGGTACGGACCTAGGAGTTGAATTGCTTGGTTATAAGGTAACTCTATCATTAACATTTTGAGGAAGTGCCAGACTGTTTTTCAAAGTGGCTATATCATTTTACACCCCCCAGGAATGTATGCAGGCTTAAATTTTTCCATGCGGGTGTTCCACTGGACAACATCTGTTATTGTCTGTTTTGTTTTGTTTGCCATCCTAGGTATGAAGTGGTTTCTCATCGTGGTTTCGACTTGCCTTTGACCAATGACTAATAATGTGGAGCATTTTTTCAGGTATTTATTGACCATTTTTATGTCAATTAATTTATCTTTATGTTCTAAAATTTTCACTTTGTTTTTTTATAGATTCCAGTTCTTTGATGAAATTCTCCATGTTGTCATCTATTTTTAGGACATTAACTATAATTATTTTATAGCCTGTGTCTGATAACTCCAATCTCAATCTCCAATGAATCTGATCTATTTCTTTTTTTTATTCTAACTTTCTGCCACTTGGTTCTGTTTATTGACATGACTTGTAGATTTTTGCTCAAATGCTAGACAATATGTATGAATAATTGTAGAAGTTCTACATAACACTTTCCTTCTGCAGAGATCATTTAATTATCTTCTGGCAGAGTTGGGGCAGATCACGCTAATCCAATTAGGGAATGTGGTACTTTAAGGCTGGGTTTTACGTTTTTTGAGGCTATTTTGTTTCCACTTTGTCCTTACTCCTATCTGCAGTCTATTTGAAAGCTGAAACAGCGGGGGGATTTTTCAGAGCTCTGACTCCTTGCTGGGCCTTGACTTCCCATTTTTGACTCCTCAGCACAAGAAGACTATTTCACTTTTTAGCCTTTTCTCTGCCTCTTTCTGCTTGGGCTTTTGATCTCTAACCTGCATAGCTTAGGAATCAGCAAAGGCCTTGATGGGAAAAGTGAGGTAGAATATCAGCTCACTTTTCAACAATTCCCTTTTCTCTCCAATCTGAGCCCTCCCAGTCCTGACATTCTTCCTAGGCCTGACTGCCACATTTTGTTTTGGTAGCCCTGTGAGACTCCTAGAAGTTGGCTAAGCTGCAACTTCTGCTTGGACTCTTGTTGTTTATAATTCAGCAAATGTCTCAAGGGGAGAAATGATGGAGAGTATTATCTTGATCTCACTGCGTTTTCTTTCTTTCCCATTCTTAGCCTCTCAAGTCCTGGATGGCTTGGCTACTTTCTGATACCTTCAAAGGATTTTTTTTTTTTTTTAATTTAACTTTACAGTCATCCTCGGTAGAATATTTGGTCTAAAACTAACTCTTATGTCAGAGCTGGCAGCAGATGCTCAAATACTGACAGCTAAGACAGTTTTCAGTCAGGCCCACTTATAAAACTACATGTCGTGTGAGGATCTGAGTCTCACATCACTTTTCTGTATTTGAACCACGTGGAGCACTTGCTCTCAAAGGACAATACATCTTTTTGGGTTTTATTTGGCAGGAATAAATCTTACTATATAAATATGTAGCTTATTTTCTCCCTGTTGCCTGTGACAATTAAAATAGTATTACTAGGTGCTAATTTGTATTTTTTTTACAGTAGGTCCTTGTTGGTTATCTATTTTAAAACTATAACTGACAATTAGTTGCCAATACTAGGTGCTAATTTGATAGACACAAATACAAGCTTGACCTTAAATGCTGAAGAGGTTTAGCTAGATGATCCTATGATTACACTTAATTTTAAAAATCATGCAAATAAAAACACAAAGTTAAATATATATACTTAATACATATATTTAATATACATATTTAATACATATATTAAATATATATAAAAAATATATATGTATAATTCCATACTTGCTAACCTTTAAGAATATACTGATGGCCCCCGTGTGAGAAATAATTTCATCTATGGTTAGTGATACAAAGCGATCCTTTGTGTTTGTGTTTACTTGTTGCTACCTAGTTATTTAGATTTTTTTAAATTGTAAAATTGTGTAAATATTCTCTGTAGAAAAAAGAGGCATAACATTATGTAAAAATGGAACTAAAATGAACAAAGAGAGTCCCTGGTGCATGTGACCACTGAGAGCTCCTGGTACAAGTGACCGCAGAAGACGCTGTGAGGCTTAGAGAGAAGCAGATTGCCCCAGAGCACACAGCGAGTCACTGGGTGTTCCAAAACTAGTGCTAATTAGTGCCTCTATTTCCTCCTAAATTAGAAGCATTGCATACAACTGGAGGAATAAAATCTCTCCTGCCCCTTCGCCCAGACAGAAAAGGAAAGCAATGAAGCCCTTGAGTAAGAATTGTCCTATGCCAGGGTTTCTGTGCATTTAAGGGAGTATGACACTTGGAGGTACAGAGGCCCAGCTCCTGGCTGCTCTCTTATTCCTGGCAGGCCCCCAGACGTTTGATGATGAAGAAGAGGTAAGGTTGAAGAAAAGGCACTGATACTTCTCAGCATAATGTAAAGTCCGCATATCCTTATGAAATGGGATTCTTTGCAATTTATAAAGCAGTCGGGAAAATCTTTCTACTTAAGAATTTAGTAGAAAATCTCTGAGACTAAATTTATTTTTGGAGGAAAGGTGTGCATAACTGGACATGTCCGCATGCATGTACAAATATATATTTGCCTGTGTGGGTATATATACAGGGACTTGTTTCTGCATTTCTGCATACATGCCTGCAAATCCCACTTTTAGGGAGATTTCCAAAAGGACCAGAAGGAATCATCCACATCTGTCCAGAACTGGACCAGACCGTGTAAATTCAAGAGTAATAATTATGGGCTTCCCTGGTGGCACAGTGGTTGAGAGTCTGCCTGCCAATGCAGGGGACACGGGTTCGAGCCCTGGTCTGGGAAGATCCCACCTGCCGCGGAGCAACTACGCCCGTGAGCCACAACTACTGAGCCTGCGCGTCTGGAGCCTGTGTTCTGCAACAAGAGAGGCCGCGATAGTGAGAGGTCCGTGCACCGCGATGAAGAGTGGCCCCCCGCTCGCCGCAACTAGAGAAAGCCCTCGCACAGAAACGAAGACCCAACACAGCCAAAAATAAATAAATAAATTAATTAATTAATTAAAAAAAAAAGAGTAATAATTATCAGTTACTGTCCTGGTGAAGCCTCAAGGCATTGCTCTGGACTCAGTCTCTTTGATAAGGGAACAAATACTCATGATGGGCGTGGGAGACTGAATGAATGGTCACAGGTCTTCTCTCCCATGTGGTAATTATACGCAACCATACTCTAGACATGGCCTCTTCCCCCACTCCTCTTTCACTTTGGACTTGGCTATGCATCATACCTTGGCTACAGGGATATGAGCAGACATATAAAAGCAGAGGTTTGAACTATGCATGTGCGGTGGGACTTGCCCTCTTACATAAGAGGAACATGCCCCAAGTAACCCATTCTTCCAAGGAGGATGAGAAACTAGCAGAGTAGAACTGGATCCATCAGTTTCGAGCTAACCCCCAGCTGCCATGCAGATGCCTAAGGAAGAATAACTGACTATTTAGGGTGCTTAGTTATGCAGATTATGGTGACAGTAGCTGACCAACACCATGAGAAAGACAGAATCCAGTACTAAACCAATTCCTGTGGGTAGGAAGGGAAAAAGAAGCAAAAGTAGGCATACCCAAGACATGATGGGTTTAAGGTTTGGGGTTCTTTCCTCTTTATTAAAAAAAATTTTAACATAAATTTCTTAAATATCCAGAAATCCATAGGGTAATCCATACCTCAAACAAGTGCCCTGAATTTCTTTATATCACTCATCCAACACCTAGTACACTTGGGAACCCTCTGATTTATATGACTTTAAGTATGTCCAAAACTATGCGAATTCATAGTATTACTGAAAAAGATTACAAATTTTTACTACTAACTCAAGTCTAAAAATAGTTGGTTTAATTTTTTTTTTTTTTTTTTTTTTTTTTTGGCTGTGCTGCGCGGCTTGTGGGAGCTTAGTCCCCTGACCAGGGACTGAACCCAGGCCCTCTGCAGTGAAAACATGGAGTCCTAACCACTGGACCAATAGGGAATTCCTGGTTTAAATTATTTTTAATTTTAATTTTTTATTTTTTATTGAAGTGTAATTGACTTACAACAGTATGTTGGTTCCAGGTGCACAACGGTGATTTGATATTTCTATACATTACAAAATGATCACCACTCTTTTCTTTTTTTTTTTTAATAAATTTATTTACTTATTTATATTTATTTTTGGCTGTGTTGGGTCTTCGTTTCTGTGCGAGGGCTTTCTCTAGTTGCGGCGAGCGGGGGCCACCCTTCATCGCGGTGCGCGGGCCTCTCACTGTCGCGGCCTCTCCTGTTGCGGAGCACAGGCTCCAGACGCGCAGGCTCAGTAGTTGTGTCTCACGGGCCTAGTTGCTCCGCGGCAGGTGGGATCTTCCCAGACCAGGGCTCGAACCCGTGTACCCTGCATTAGCAGGCAGATTCTTAACCACTGCACCACCAGGGAAGCCCCACTCTTTTCTCTTTAATTACCCTAACCTTTTGGTAAAGTTTGATCAGCACGTGCAATCTTATGTGGTGGCTGTAGAGAATAAAGTCTGAGCTGGAGGCCGGAGGTGGAGAGCAGCCTCCTATTCAGGGGCTGTGTCCAGGAGCTCCAGGCAGTGATTACGGTGAAGTGGCCGTAAACCACACTCAAGCTGCAAGCAGCTGAGATGGACTTGCAATGGCCAGGAAGAATTTTCTAGAACACCACAAAGGAGAAATTATAGGCCCTTGAATTGGGGGTTAGTGGGAGTAGAGGTGGATGGTCAGGTAACACTTCAATGGGAAGGATCTTTGGTATAAACTAGGCACATGTAAATAAATTGTAGGTATTCAGAAAAATCATGAATTTCACAGCATCCACACTATAACAAACATATTAACTCCAAACTACCATATTCCTCAAACTTTAGTGTGTGTAAGAATGTTGTAGGGAGTTTGTTTAAAATGGAGGTGCTTGGGTAGGGGGAGGGATAAATTAGGAATTTGCGAATAACATATATATATATACTACTATATATAAAACAGGTAAACAGTAAGGACTGGGAACTTCCCTGGTGGCGCAGTGGTTAGGAATCCACCTGCCAATGCAGGGAACACGGGTTCGACCCCTGGTTGGGGAAGATCCCACATGCTGCAGAGCAACTAAGCCCGTGTTCCACAACTATTGAGCCCGTGAGCCTAGAGCCCGTGCTCTGCAACAAGAGAAGCCACCGCAATGAGAAGCTTGCACACTGCAACAAAGAGTAGCCCCCGCTCCCTGCAACTAGAGAAAGCCCGCACACAGCAACGAAGACCCAACACAGCCAAAAATTAATTAATTAATTAATTTTAAAAAAACAAACAAGGACCTACTGTATAGCACAGGGAGCTATCTATACTAGATATTTTATAATAACCTATATGGGAAAAGAATCTGAAAAAGAATATATATATATAAAAATATATCTGCATCACTTTGCTGTACACCTGAAACTAACACAACATTGTAAATCAATTATATTTCACTAGAAATTTTTTAAATAAAAAAAAATAAAATGGAGATGCTTGGGCCCCCTTTCCTGAACTTCTAATTAAGTCCATCCAGGACCACACTTAGAGAAACATTGATACACTGCTTGCTCACTACAGCTGAACAACCCCTAGTCTCTAGGGGTTGGGATCCTCTTTGGGGATCCCAGTCCCTTTTTTACATAGACCTTAAGTGCAATCATCTTTTTACAGGTTGAAACAGTCACCAGAAACCCAGGCTTGTTATGTGCTCTGCACTTCCCAACCAGAACCTCATGAATTCCTTTTTCCATCCTTGTCATCTAACCTGCACCAAGCAACTTCTAGGGCTTAAGAAAGGTGCACCCCCAAACTGTTTATTTACACGTCATATGTCAAATCAAACAAAGCCACATTGAGTTTTGGCTTGTCACTTAACTGGCTAAGCATCATTGGAATGTCAGTTGTCAAATCAAATCTCAGTTTTCACATCCTCTTGCCTTTTTCAGGACAAAATGGAAGAGAAAAGGTCTATATCATTTTTTTGTTTGTTGGTCTTTAAGGTCAGATTTATTAAGGTATGATTTCACTTAGTACAATGCTTTTGAAATGCATCCATGTCATTCATGGAACTTGTTCCTTTGCATTGCTGAGTAGTATTCCATCATATGGACGTACTGCAGTTTGTTTATCCATTCGCTAGTTGATAGACATTTTCTGTGTTTCTGGTTTGGGCAATTATGAGTAAAGCTGCTACACACATTTGCATACAGGTCTTTGTGTGGACGTGTTTCCATTTCCCTTGGATAAAAACTTGGGAGTGGGATTGTTGAGTCATATGGTAAGTACATGTCTAATTATACAAAAAACTGCCAAACTGTTTCCAAAATTGTTTTACCATTTTGCATTCAGACCAGCAATGTATGAGATTTCCAATTGTTCCACATCCTCACCAGCACTTGATATTGTCTTTTTAAAAAAATAGCTGTTCTTGGGACTTCCCTCATGGTCCAATGGCTAAGACTCCACACTCCCAATGCAGGGGGCCCAGGTTCGATCCCCGGTCAGGGAACTAGATCCCACATGCCACAATTAAGTTCCTGCATGCCGCAACTGAAGATCTGGCATGCTGCAACTAAGACCCGGTGGAGCCAAATAAATAAATAAATATTTTTAAAAATAGCTGTTCTAATAGATATGGAGTGGTGTCTCATTGTGTGTATGGCTTTGAAGCAATTGTTCATGCTTGATTCAGGCACAGATATAATTGATCACTCCCATAGCAGTTGTGATAGATTCTATTTTTGTTCTCCAAAATCATGAGTCCTGTTGTGTAATTTGCAGTTTCTCTGCAGTGCCTGTTTTCCTGCCTCACTGATGTTGGACTCAGTCATATGCTTTGCCTTAGCCTAAGAAATGTGGGTGGAAGTAATAGTACTCCTGTTCTTTTTTTTTTTTTTTTACTTTTTATTTTATATTGGAGTATAGCCAATTAACAATGTTATAATAGTTTCAGGTGCACAGCAAAGGGACTCAGCCATACATATACATGTATCCATTCTCTCCTAAACTCCCCTCCCATCCAGGCTGCCACATAACATTGAACAGAGTTCCCTGTGCTCTACAGTAGGTCCTTGTTGATTATCCATTTTAAAGATAGCAGTGTGTACATGTCGATCCCAAACTCCTAACTATCCCTTCCCCACATACTTCCTCCTGGCAACCAGAAGTTTGTTCTCTAAGTCTGTGAGTCTGTTTCTGTTTTGTAAATAAGTTCATTTGTATCATTTATTTTTAGATTCCACATACAAGGAATATCATACAATATTTCTCTTTCTCTGTCTGATTTACTTCACTCAGTATGACAATCTCTAGGTCCATCCATGTTGCTGCAAATGGCATTATTTCATTCTTTTTAATGGCTGAGTAATATTTCATTGTATATATATACCACATCTTCTTTATCCATTCCTCTGTTGATAGACATTTAGGTTGCTTCCATGTCTTGGCTATTGTAAACAGTGCTGCAGTGAACATTGGGGTGCATGTATCCTTTCGGACCATGTTTTTCTCCAGATATAGGCCCAGGAGTAGGATCGCAGGATCATATGATAGCTCTATTTTTAGTATTTTAAGGAAGTTCCATACTGTTCTCCATAGTGGCTGTACCAATTTACATTCCCACCAACAGTGTAGGAGGGTTCCCTTCTCTCCACACCCTCTCCAGCATTTATTGTTTGTGGATTTTTTGATGATACCCATTTTGACTGGTGTGAGGTGATATCTCATTGTAGTTTTGATTAGCATTTCTCTAATAATTAGCAATGTTGAACATATTTTCATGTGCCTCCTGGCCACCTGTATGTCTTCTTTGGAGAAATGTATATTTAGGTCTTCTGCCCATTTTTTGATTGGGTTGCTTGTTTTGATGATATTAAGCCTCATGAGCTGTTTGTAAATTTTGGAGAATAATCCCTTGTCAGTCACATCATTTGCAAATATTTTCTCCCAATCTGTGGGTTGTCTTTTCACTTTGTTTATGGTTTCCTTTGCTGTGCAAAAGCTTTTGAGTTTAATTAGGTCCCATTTGTTTATTTTTATTTTTATTTCCATTATTCTGGGAGACATTGAAAAAGATATTGCTGAGATTTATGCCAGAGAGTGTTCTGCCTATGTTTTCCTCTAGGAGTTTTTTAGTGTCTGGTCTCACATTTAGGTCTTTAATCCATTTTGAGCTTATTTTTGTGTATGGTGTTAAAGAATGATCTGATTTCGTTTTTTTCCATTTTTTTCTTTGGTCCAGTTTGCCCAACACCATTTGTTGAAGAGACTGTCTTTCCACCATTGTGTAGTCTTGCCTCCTTTGTCGTAGATTAATTGACCACAAGTGCGTGGGTTTATCTCTGGGCTTTCTATACTGTTCCATTGATCTATATTTCTATTTTTGTGCCAGTACCATACTGTTTTGATGATTATAGCTTTGTAGTATAGTCTGAAGTCAGGGATCCTGATTCCTCCAGCTCTGTTTTTCTTTCTCAAGATTGTTTTGGCTATTCAGGGTCTTTTGTGTCTCCATACAAATTTTAAGATTTTTTGTTCTAGTTCTATGAAAAATGACATTGGTAATTTGATAAGGATTGCATTGAACCTGTAGATTGCCTTGGGTACTATAGTCATTTTGATGATATTGATTCTTCCAATCCACGAACATGGCATATCTTTCCATCTGTTTGTATCTTCTTCAATTTTTTTCATCAGCATCGTATAGTTTTTGGAGTACATGTCTTTTGTCTCCTTAAGTAGGTTTATTCCTAGGTATTTTATTCTTTTTGATGCGATGGTAAATGGGATTGTTTCTTGAATTTCCCCTTCTGATCTTTTGTTGTTAGTGTATAGAAATGTAACAGATTTCTGTGTATTAATTTTGTAAACTGCAACTTTACCAGATTCACTGATGAGCTCTAGTAGTTTTCTGGTAGCGTCTTTAGGATCTTCTATGTATAGTATCATGTCATCTGCAAACAGTGACAGTTTAACTTCTTCTTTTCCAATTTGGATTCCTTGTATTTCTTTTTCAGTACTCTGGTTCTGACTCTAGCCTGTAAGTTTCCACTCATCTTTTTTTGTGTTTCTGCCATTGCCATAAGAATAAAGTGTTTTGGTTACATCATTCAATCCTCAGGCACAGGGTGTGAAAGCAAAAATTTTTTTAAGCCACTTCATTGTTGGGATGGCTCCTTCTTCTTCTTATTATTATGGCAATAGCCCAAGGACACAGCATATTTCACTGTATGGCAAACTCTGCTGGGTGCCTACCTATATAAATTATTTCGTTTATAAATGCTTTGAACAGATATTTCACAAAAGAAGATATATAAATGTCCAATAAGTACATTAAAAGATGTTCAAAATCATTAGTTATCAGGGAAATGCAAACCAAAGCCACAATGAGATGCCATTGCACATCCACTAGAACAGCAGATATTAAAAGACTGACAATATCAAATGTTGGTGAGGATTTGGAACAACTTGAGCTCTCACACATGGCTGGTGGAGTGTAAAATGGTACCACCACTTTGGAAAACTATTTGGCAAATTGTCATATAGTTAAAAATACATTCATCACATGAGCCAGTAAGTTTACTTCTAGGTATTTACTCAAGGGTTATAAAAACCTATGTTTCCACAAAAGAGTTGTACATGAAAGTTCATAGCAGCTTTATTTATTTATTTTTAATAATATTTATTTCTTTACTTATCTGGCTGTGCCGGGTCTTAGTTGCGGCACATGGGATCTTCTAGTGGCGGCATGCAGGTTCTTAGTTGCGCCATGTGGGATCTAGTTCCCTGACCAGGGATTGAACACGGGCCCCCTGCATTGGGAGCACAGAGCCTTAACCACTGGACCACCAGGGAAGTCCCAGTAGCTTTATTTGTAATAGCCAAAAATTGGAAATATCCCAATGTACGCCAGTAGGTGAATGGATAAACAAATGTGGCATAGATACAATAGAACACTCCTCAGCAGTAGAAATGAACAAAGTGTGGTTACATGCAACAGCATGCATGAATTTAAAAGTATAATGAGTGAAAGAAGCCAGACACACAAGAGTCTATACTGTATGATTACATTTATTAAAAATTCTAGAAAATCTACTGTGACTGAAAACAGATCAGTGATTACCTGGGGGCTGGGGAGTGAAAGGAGAGACTAACTGCAGAGGGATGTGAGGATGCCTTTGGCGGTGATGAAATATTCTGTTATCTTGACTGTGGCGTATGCATTTGTCGAAACTTATCCAAGCATGCGCTTTCAATAGGAAGAGTTTATCGTACATGTACTATACTTCGGTAAAGCAGATTACAAATTCCCTCCTCATCGTCACTAGCAGAACCCCAGTTTTGTTCAGAGTGGCAGTGTGCTATCCTAGCAGACTATGTGACATGGTCTTGACCTTTGAATTGTAAGTGGAAGTCCTCTACTTGGGCCTTCCAGGAAAGTTCTTGGAAAGAGGGCAAATTCAGGTGGTAAATGTCTTCTGTTGTTCCCCTTTTCCTACCCATAGTAAAGAAATGATGCTGGGTGTGCCATCCTGAAATCATGAGATGACAAGCACGAGGGACAAAAGTCATACATGAAGAATGGAAAAACAAAAGGAGCGTAAGACTAAATAAACCAATTGTGGAACTGCCATGTCACTAAGAAAAATAAATCCCTTCCTTGTTTCAGCCATTATGTGGCCGGTTTTTTTTTTTTATTAATTACAACCAGATACAATCTCAACAGATACAGACATTCTCTGTTCATGGACTGAGCTTATGATACTAAATCTCTAACCTGTTTTCCTGACCTTCTGGACCAAGCTGTTTTAGAATCTTAATTGTTCTGGGCAACCCTGGCTCAGGTACCGAAACACCAGCTTCTTTTCCTGGCTCAGACTCGTTGATCAGCGTCATGCCTGGTCCCAACTTTTCAAACACTTCCCTGAGGTGCTCAGACTCAGTTTCCAGAGCTCCCATGAAGTCACTGTGACTCTGCACGCTGTCCTAAAACTGGCAGATTCTCTTTTCCCTCCCAGTTATTTTCTTCCCACTCAGATGACCATGACTCAGGACTTTTCTTCTTTTTCCAAAATGGAAATATTTGCATTTTTTTTTTTCGGAGTATGAAGCTTGACTCTCCTGACATTTTCCACCACTGCTCTTCTGCCTGTGCTTTTTTCATCATAGCACTTGTCTTGGTTTTAATAATATATTATTAAAGTAGTGTCTGTCTCCCTAACTAGATAGATATTAAGCTTCAGAAGGGCAAGGACCATGCCTGTTTTGTTCACATTTTATTCCCATTACATGCAGGTGTCTACATGGTACTCCCTGAATGGTAAATGAATACATGAATGAACAAAACTTCCACATCATTTACAGGTGGCAAGCAGATCCCTAATTCATTGGCTCAGATTATTGCTCATGCCATGATCATTTTTTGAAAAAGTTACAAAACTGTGAGGATTAGGTCCACTAAAATATATATCTCAATACTACCTAATTTCAAATGAGCCATTACAAATAGTCAACAATCATTTTTCACCTCAGGTTAATTTTCTGACACCTTCCTCTTATAACCTCTTACTTAGGAGATCTTATCTCCTGTTTTGAGTAGACAGTGATCAACTAGTTTGAGCTCTCTCATCTATTTTCTCTTCATTTCAAAGTAATTTATTTTCTAGGGGTACTCTCTAATCTCCACTTTCAACACGGAAGGCATAGCAGTCTCTGTTTTCTCCAGATACTCTGGGATCTTGCTTCCTTAATCGCCCCCTTCTATCTACAGCAACTACAGTCTCTTCCATTTGTCCCTTTCCCTTCTGTCCTCAGATATTCATTCATTCAACAAATATTTATTAAACACTTACTAAACACTTCGTATTGTTTTTAGGCTCTTTGAATATATCAATGAGTAAATGTTCATGGAATTTATATAGGAGAGGAGGGAGACAGACAGTAAACAAGTATGTAGAGTTTTTAAGATTTAAGGAGACAAATAAAGCAGGGGAGGAGTTTAGGAAGGGTGGTCCTGAGAGGCTTCACTCGGAAGGTAACAGAGCCTTGAAGGAAGAGAGGGAACAAGTCTCACAAGTATCTGGGTGTTACGGGCTGAATCGTGTCCCCCCCTCAAATTCATATGTTCAAGTCCTTACCCCCAGTACCTCCGAATGTAACCTTATTTGGAGAGAAGCCTTTCAAAGAGGAGATTAAGTTAAAATGGGGGTGGTAATGAGAGTTATGATTTGGCCCAAGTGGAAGCAGGAAAACCAGTGAAAAGTGTTTTATACAGGGAAGACTGATGTGCTGGGTTAACTATGGCTGATAAAATGAAGATGGAGAATTGTCTTTTGAATTTAGCAATGGTGGCCACAGCTAGAGCAGTTTGGTGGAGTTGTGTGCCCAAAAGCCCGACTGTAGTGTGTTTGACAAGGAGAGAAGAGGAATTAAAGACAAAGAGTTCAGAGTTTCGCTGTACTGAGCAACAAGGAAATGTGGGAGGTGGAAGGCGAAGTGGGGGGTTTTGCTTGTTTTGCTTTTGGACACAAGAAATTAAGAGCATGTTAGTATGCCGGTATCTTAAAAAAAAATCTTCAGAATTTTGATGGGGTTATAGCCTTCCAGCTATAGCTGCCCAACCAGTCTTCTAATCTTTGATGCTCTTCTTTTGAAAACACTGCTGAGGAATCCACAGCAGTTGGTTGTTCCTAAACCACAACTCTTATCACTTCACTCAAAAATCTTCACGGTGTCCTTAACTGCATGAAAAGTTCTAAAGCCTTTGCCGAACATTCAAATCTTCTCCAATTTGGCCTTTTGCGGTTTTAACTCTTTCTTTGCTCTAGAGTAAGGTACAAAGCATGGCAGACCAGGATCAGAAGGCTTGGATGAAAGTCACGGTTCTGTAAATAACTAGCTACGTGACTTTAGACAAATGACGTAAGTGCACAGGGCCAGGGCTCCTTCTCCTTTATAATGAGGAAGGGGCGTGTCGGGTAGACTGGATCACTTAGGTCATCAGCATCTCTAACCAGCCGTAATTCTCAACACCGTCGCGGACACACGCAGGATCGTCTCCTCAACTCACGTTACCCCTTCCACTTTCAGGAACTACATGTTTTGTGCGGTCACTTATTTTTCCTGCTCTTCTTTTGCCTATCCAAAAGAACCAGGTTTTACAGCGGTAACCCCTTCAAGGTCGGCCGCCTCCCCGCCACCAGGGACTAGCCTCCCACTCTTCCTTTCACTTGGGACCTTCCTCTCCACATTCAGAATCCGCCACGTAGTAAGTGCCGCTTCCAACCAATCAAGAAGAAGTTATCTCAGACTTTTGAGGGGCATCCTCTTCCACCAATGATCTTCAAGTGTTCTCTAGCGCCTCGCTTTGAGGGGCAAGGCCAACCAGCACAATGGCCAATCTGCTCTGGGGAACGGTATTCTGGGAACTGCGGAGCTCATCAATCAGGTAAGAAGGTTGCCGGGAGGAGCGTTTCTCATTGGTAACCGCGTCCGGAAGAGGGCCGGGCCTCGGGCTAAGGCAATACAATTTGATTGGCAGGCGTGCTGTTGACAACCAGGGAAAGCCCACCTTCTCCAACAGGACTAGCCTGGGAGCCCAGAGTGGCAGAGGCCGTAGCCAATCAAAGAGCAGATGCGCGGAAAGTTTGCTCAATGGGCGATGTCCGAGGGAGGCTGTCACTCAGGTGGCGGTGGCTGAGGCCGGGTTGAGACGTGGCCTGAGGAACGCGGCTGGACGTCCTGACCGTCGGGGCGGCGGCTGGGGTCCCTAGCGCGTCCTCGCCCTGGTCCGGGGCTCCGAGCGGCGGGAGAGGCGGGCGCCGGCGGCTGCATCTCCATGCCCGCGCGCGGGGCGGGCCGCTGATGGAGCGCGCCGCCCGCCCGGGGTCGCTGGCACGGGCGCTGCTGCTGCTGCTGCTGCCGCCGCTGCAGCTGGGGCTCGTGACGGGGACGGTGGCCGCGCGGCGCGCTTCCGACCTGCCCGCATCGACAGTGGAGGCGGCGTTCGGCCTGGGGGCCGCGGCCGCTCCAACCTCGGCCGTGCGGGTGCCGGCGGCGGGCGCCGTGACTGCGGCGGAGGTGACGGTGGAGGACGCCGAGGCGCTCCCAGCGGCCGCGGGCGAGCAGGAGCCGCGGGAGCCGGAACCGGACGACGAGGCCGATCTTCGGCCGTGCCGCAGGTGAGGGGCGCGGGCAGAGCACCCGGACCGCTGACCCCGGGAGTCTACTTGTTTATGCGCGTGCGCCGCGGAGGATCTGGTGGCCGCGGTCCCCTCTCGGCCACGGCCTCTCGCTGGCGGAGGACTGCTGCTGACCTGGGGGAGAGCGCGGGGCCGCCTTCCCATCCCCTGGACCGGAGACTGGCCTCGCTCCGCGCCCCGGCGCCCGATTCTAGCTCCCAGGCGCAAGCAGCATCCTCGAAGGTACCTGGAGGATGCTCGGAGAATGGAGGTCGAGGTGGGAAAGAAACGTCACTTTCCCTCTTGCATTGCTTTCGAGCTTTACTAGTATCCCAAGGAACTTACAGCCCCCATTTGTTTTCTTTCGTGAATTACCTTATGTCTGTGCTGGTGTGACAGCTGTTTGGGGAAAGGACTTCACAAAGAGATTTCAACGTTTCCCTTTAAACATACCCCTGTAGTGCCCACGGAGCAGAGTTGAGGTCAGTATTTCTGTAATTGAGTTCTGCGGAACACCTGCATCAGAACCACCTGGGGATGCTGGTTAACTGTACAGTTTTCTAAGTACGACTCCAGATTTACTGAATTAGACTTTCTCAGGGTAAGAACCTGGAATCTGCAAATTTAACACGCACTCCAGACAATTCTTGAACACACTAAAGTTTAGGAGCTATGGGTGTGTTCTTGAATTTTGGTAGTTCTCTGATATTTATAGGGTTTACTATATAAACATTTAATATAGGGCTGTCTTGGTTGAGTTGCTTCATCTCCTTAAAAACGTTACTTCAAGATACATGTTTTAAAGCACTTTTCAAAGTCTGGACACAAATGTAAGGCATTTTAATGGTAAAATATTTTGCAGATGGCTAATCTTAGCACACCCAGGGAGAAAGTGATTTAACAAATGGAATGATAACAGGAGCATTAGGTAAATTAATCCAGAATCTGGATTAGAAAGTATTGTAAATTTGCAGTGTGGTAATTACTAGATTGTGACAAATTAGGTTTAAATTTTCAGTTAAATATCAGAACCTTGATATTTTGCCTGGAGACTACCATAACTAGGATAAGTACTAAAATTCTAGAAGCACCCCTTGAATGTTTATACGTAGATGTTTTTAAAGTGGCAGGCATCTGGCAAAATTTTCATAGGTTTTGCTAATGAGTTAGCTATCCAGAAAGAGTGTTTTTGTGTATCTTAAAGAAACTTCTGAAGCACTTGCTCAAAGTAAGTTACATGAAGTAGAGAAACATGTTTCATTTTTCTTAAAATACACATCCACTGCAGCAGGTATTTATTGGCACTTAAGAGGCCCCCAGGATGCCCTGGGGTTACAGAGGTTAGGCAGATAGCCCCTGCCCTCCAAGAGGTAGTGCAGTTCGGCAGTGAGGATTAAATAAGGGGACCCATAATGACTTTACAGGGCAGAAGCCATGCAAATTAAGTGCCATCAGTGTCCCAGGGTTTTTGTAGTGTTCAGTGGGTGCGGTACCCAGGTGAGGTAGAAGAGAAGATGAGAAAATGTTGTGGCAGAATGAGTTGTTTCCTGAAAAGTGGGTAGAACTGTGATGGGCAGAGGCTGGACTTGAGGAGACAGCAAGAGGCACAAAAGCTGGGAAGTATGTTTAGGGAACATTATTTTGTTTGTATGCATCTGTGTGTGTGTATGTGTATGTGTGTGACCTGTGCATACAAGAGAGATACAGACATACATACATGTGTGCTGGGCAGGGAGGGATAGAAGATAAGGCTAGAAAAATAGGTTGGGGCACATTGTATATATACAGCCATATGCTAGTAACATCGTCATCACTTGGGAACATGTTAGAAATCCAGAATCAGGCACCGCCCAGAGCCACGGAAAGAGTATCTGCGTTTTAACAAGATCAGCATCAATTCACATACACACTACAGTTTGAGAAGTCTTGGTGTAGAGTATCTCGAATGCCAGACCTGATTGAAGTTTGTGCTTAAGGAATATTTCTCCAGCAATGCTGTGTCCTGAAAACTTGAGGAAAGGATACCAAAAGGAGTGTGTTATAGCGGTGCCGATGAGAGGTGTACTGTCCAGTGGATATAGAACAGAAGGGGTAGATTTGAGAGATCGGAAGCAGAACCTTGGTTCCTGGCAAATGAATTGATTCCTCCTCCCTGGGTACTGCCATCTGAAGATGGAGACAGGGTGGCTAGAAGGTGAGAGCACAGGTGGGAAAGTGGAAAGATTTAGGGGAGCAGGGAGGAAAAGGTAAGGGGTTTGGTGTTGGACATGGTGACTTGGAGGTGCTGGCAGGACATCCAGAGGGAGAGATTAGGTAGGAAACAAGCGACTGCAGTTGGAGAGACATCAGGGTAAATGGTTGCAACTGTGTGAAGAGGAGACGCGTGATAAAAATCTCAGGAAATGCCGTATGTTTTAGAGAAATGAGCCAGCAAAGGAGACAAAGATACAGCTGGCTAGGCTGGAGGCGTAGGGTGAGGACTGAGAAGATGAGGGATTTGGGATGAGCACAATTATGGAAGGAGTTAGTCATCCTTTTGGGGAATTCCCTGGTGGTCCAGTGGTTAGGACTCTGCGCTTCCACTGCCCAGGGAACTAAGATCCTCCAAGCCACGCTCTGCAGCCAAAAAAAAAAAAAAAAGATTCATCCTTTTTGGCTCCACTTCCTTAGTCCCTCACTGTTAAACCTGATGGGACCTCTGCCTCTGATCTTCTTTATACATTCAGAGGGTGGGAGCCTATACAGACAGGTTGAAAAAGAAAGGAATAGAAGAGGAGGCGAAGGTAGTTGGCAAGCAAGAGGACCACTTCTTTCTCAGAAAGAAGAAGAGTGAAAATAGAGGAATTTTGCCTGCCAGAGAGTAAGTGATCTTTGGCAAACAGAATTGGCTGGGAAGAGATAGGCCAGGGTTTAAGGGTCTGCCTGGTAACTTAAGATAGTGTGGAAAGTTGGAGAAATCTTGAGTAAGTAAGTTGGTTGAATCAACAAGAGATGAGTATGCGTTTGTAAAACTTTTGTTTTTAAGTGCTCTTCAGAAAAAAGTAAAAAAAAAAGAGAATATCAGTTCTATAATAATAGACCAATATCCTGTTTATTTAAAGAAGGAAGATTAGGGGAACAAATTTGGATTAACCAAGCCTTTATTGCAAACAGCTGTGAAAAACCATGGTCCTTGCAAAACTTTTTAAAAGAGGGAGATGGGGAATGAAGGTCTTTGTTTTTGCATGTTGTTGTTTTTTTTTTTAAACTTTGGATTGATTGATTGATTGATTGATTGATTTTTGGCTGTGTTGGGTCTTCGTTTCTGTGCGAGGGCTTTCTCTAATTGCGGCAAGCGGGGGCCACTCTTCATCGCGGTGCGCGGGCCTCTCACTATCGCGGCCTCTCTTGTTGCAGAGCACAGGCTCCAGACGCGCAGGCTCAGTAGTTGTGGCTCACTTGCCTAGTTGCTCCGCGACATGTGGGATCTTCCCAGACCAGGGCTCCAACCCGTGTCCCCTGCATTGGCAGGCAGAGTCTCAACCACTGCGCCACCAGGGAAGCCCTGCATGTTGTCTTTTGATGCCAAGAAGCAGAATGAGACTCGCTAGTTCATTTTTTTTTTTCTCTTGATGGAATTTTCATCGGTTTCGGTCTAAATGCTTACTCTGCATCTCAAACATGTGAATGAGTGAATAAACTACTTTTTTCCCCTTTAAAAAGTAGCTAAAATAAACTTGTTTTCCTGGTAGCAGTCTTGCCAGTGCTTGTCCTGTTAAATATTACATTTAGTTGAAATTTAAATGAGATGGTCAGTGCAGAAAGTTGGGAAGAAAGTCAAAATCTCACCTCACTGTTCGGTTTTATGCACGCACGTTGGCATAACTTATGAGTTACCAGTTTTCCGACTTCAGCACAAATAACAAGCTGCAAAGTGTCACTTGGGGTTCTTGTGATGGGATGAGCATCTTCATATGGACTTCTGACAACCCCGGAAGTTGTAAAGCACTAGTTTTAACTATGATACTAATTTGTAAAGTAGGTGTTCCTTTTGCCTCTGATTTCCCTCTAACAAAAGTATTACTAAATTTGACATTCATCTATGGTGCTTCTTTAATTTGTGCATCTGTAAACTGAAATTTTTGGATTTAATGAGTTGTAACCTGAAAATACTTTGCAAATGTAAGACGATTTAATTTTATTTATTTTTTATACAGCAGGTTCTTAGTAGTTATCTTTTTTATACATATTAGTGTGTATATGTCAGTTCATCTCACCACCACCCCCCCCCGCCACCTTCCCCACCTTGGTGTCCATACGTTTGTTCTCTACATCTGTGTCTCTATTTCTGCCTTGCAAACCGGTTCATCTGTGCCATATTTCTAGATTCCACATATATGCGTTAATATACGATATTTGTTTTTCTCTTTCTGACTTACTTCACTCTGTATAACAGTCTCTAGGTCCATCCACGTCTCTACAAATGACCCAATTTCGTTCCTTTTTATGGCTGAGTAATATTCCATTGTATATATGTACCACATCTTCTTTATCCATTCGTCTGTTGATGGGCATAGAGCTTGCTTCCATGACCTGGCTATTGTAAATAGTGCTGCAGTGAACATTGGGGTGCATGTGTCTTTTTGAACTATGATTTTCTCAGGGTATATGCCCAGTAGTGGGATTGCTGCGTCATATGGTAATTCTGTTTTTGGTTTTTTAAGGAACCTCCATACTGTTCTCCATAGAATTCCCTTTTCTTTCTTTCTCCTCTCTGCCCTTTTACAAATTGATCTGATCCGAATCAATGATACATAAATCTGTGGTCTTCCTTAGATCTTCAGATTCATAATCAAGCCTTTTTTTTTTTTAAACTAAAATGACCATCGAATAATAGTCTCAGGATACACTGTTGAAAGGGAACTCAGTTATCTGCTCACTTTTCTGACCCCAGACTTTTAAAATTGACTACAAATCACACTGAAAAAAGAATTTGTGCATAAGTATCAAGGCAGGCTGTAAGCCAAAATAAACATGCTTTAGGTGAGTAATGGATTATCCTTCCTGTCTATAATTGTCTTTTTTTTTTTTAATTTTTTTAAATTTTTGGCTGCGTTGGGTCTCCATTGCTGTGCACAGGCTTTTCTCTAGTTGCCGCGAGTGGGGTCTACTCTTCGTTGCGGTGCATGGGCTTCTCATTGCCGTGGCTCCTCTTGTTGCAGAGCATGGGCTCTAGGTGCACGGGCTTCAGTAGTTGTGACTCGCGGGCTCTAGAGCGCAGGCTCAGTAGTTGTGGCACATGGGCTTAGCTGCTCCGCAGCATGTGGACTCTTCCCGGACCAGGGCTCGAACCTGTGTCCCCTGCATTAGCAGGCAGATTCTTAACCACTGCGCCACCAGGGAAGCCCCTATAATTGTCTTTTTAGCTTAACTGACACCTGGACTCTGGATATGATATGTGACAGGATTGAGGAAACGGTTCTGTATTCACAGTCCTGGGCACAGAAGGCAACCTGTCTTTATCAGCTGCTGTGAGCTGTGGCTTCCACATGGTCCTTCATTTCCTAAATACTGCCTGGAAACTCCATCTGCTTTTTTTTCTTTTTTTGTAATAGAGGAGCTGCCTGTACATTTTTATTACAAAACGTTTTAAAATACAGAAAGGAGAGCTGGTAGGTTTCAGAACTAAATGTGAGAGGGGAGATTAATTTTTAATTTTTTTCACCCTGCTCTGTTACTAACCATTTTATTTAAAAGGTTTCCTAGAATAAAGCAGAAAAAGTGCTGCGAAAAATGTTTTAATCTAACTGGAAAAGGATATCTGCCGCTCTCATGTGGTTTATAACGTTGAAAACTTAGATTGTATTTCTTTAAGGTTTAGGTGATATGTCAAAGTTATATAGTTAGTAATTTTTGGCACTATATTTGTTTGGATTTGGGGCATGGCTAGTCTTGTGACAGGTTTAAATAAAGGAAGTTTGATTCGAAGATTTACTTAGTAGGTGAGGACTAAGAAGTAAAGTCCAATTAGTATGTTTGTTTTTCAACAAGAATATATGCTTCTTTGAGTGAGAGCATGTATTTTAGGAAGAGGATTCTTGGTTACATCAAAAGAGCAGATTTAACCCAATCACGTTTTTAACTTTGTGACTTTTTTTCCCCACAACAGGAAATGTACAATTTTAAAATAAGCAGTTGTTACTGTAGAAACCATTTAATTGATACAGTGTTCTACTGTCACCTGCGTGTTTCACCTGGGAAATTTATACAGGCATTAAGACCCCTTAAAAGTTACTGTATGAAGGAATTCAGCATTTACCTATCAGACTCAGATAAACTTAATTGTAAATAGCCAGGTATTCTGGGTGACAGAAGTCAGAGCAAACAAAATTTTTTAAAAATTGAGTATTCATTGTGGCCTAAGGTCATTTCTGCTCAGTTAAGGGCAAAATCAAAGCAGTAACAGGATATGTGGCATCTTGATGAGACTTCTGGAAGGAATAAAAGCTGCACATTATAGTCATATAGGAGTTGCCACTTATGCAGACATATAGCTAACAGAACGATAGAGTTAAAAACCCCTGAAATTTATGCTTCAGAATTCTGTCCAAAACCTCTTATTTTGGTGCCTTAGGCAAGTCGCATCTTTTCACATCTTTCTTAGCCTCTTTTTTGTTTTTGTTTTATGTGAATAGTAGTATCTGCCCTAGCAAGATTTATTCATTCAACAAACATTTATTACATTTTATTAGGGGCTCTGCACTGTTAGATGCTGAGGGTAGATAAATGGGCCACTGGGCTGTCCTTGAGTCCCAGGTCTGAGAGGGAGATACATGTGTTAAAGAATTAGCTGTACTAGAATGGATGAAAAGTGACATAAGAGGAGTTTGAGAGTGAAGAGAATGGAGACGTCAAGTGAGTGAGTCCTTGAAAGTGAAGTGTCAAGGACAGTCTCAGCTGCAGGGATGACGTGAGCAAGGGCTCAGAGCAGTGGTTTCTGAGCCAGGGCTCCTAGACCCCTATGCACCTGCCTATGCGGGATCCATGAGATTGTCCTTATTTTCCAAATAACCTAATGGAAATTGGACATTCACTGAGGAGAAGGCTAATTAAAAAGTCAAGTTTCTCGGTTTTGAACCAAACTTAATTAGTAATTTTAGCTACTTCTTTCCAGAAGTCTTGAATATTTTGATTGGTACTTAAATAGTTCCTCTAAAGATGGGGGGAATTCATTAGAAGTGATGTTTTAGGGGCACACGAAATCATTGAAGACATGCGACAAAAACCAAATTAACAAGGGAACTTTGTTCAAAAGGTTAGAAACCTAGGTTATGCCAGATTATGTGCCATACCAAGCAGTGTGGCCTTTATTCAGTGGGCACAGGGAGCTTCGGAAGTTTATCAGATCTCTATTATAGAGACAAAACTGTTGGGGGGAAAAAAAAACAAAAAAAACAAAAAAACTGTCGGAAGAGCAAGGGGGATGAGACCAGGGGCAGAAAGTCTTTTTTTTTTTAATTAATTAATTAATTTATTTATTATTTTTGGCTGCATTGGGTCTTCATTGCTGCCCGTGGGCTTTCTCTAGTTGCAGCGAGCAGGGGCTACTCTTTGTTATGGCGTGCAGGCTGCTCATTGCGGTGGCTTCTCTTGTTGTGGAGCACGGGCTCTTGGTGCACAGGCTTCAGTAGTTATGCACGCGGGCTCAGTAGCTGTGGCTCACGGGCTCTAGAGTTGTGGCGCAGGGGCTTAGTTGCTCCGCAGCATGTGGGATCTTCCTGGACCAGGGACGAACCCGTGTCCCCTGCATTGGCAGGCAGATTTCCAACCACTGCGCCACCAGGGAAACCCGGCAGAATGTCTTTTGAAGATGTTCTAATGAGACATGTGAATCTGTTGTAGGACAAGGGCAGTGAGACTGAAGAAGAATGAAAAGATGTAAAGGAAGCTATAGAAATAGAACCCAGAGTGCATGACTGTCGTCTAAATGTAAAGGGTGAGGGAGGAGGCGGATCTGATTTCTGATTTAGATGTTCAGTGATGGGATGGATGCAGAAAGCTGGAAGAGAGAAGGGAAGTTTTCTGAAGGCTTTGTGGTGATGCCCTGCTGAAAATGCAGAACTAGTGTTCTTATATATACGTAAGACGTACGCACATTTTATTGTTGGATTTTTGTCTTTGTTTTGAAACTGAAAGTTAGAAGTTTACCGTTCTTCTCTGTATATACCTCTAGCACAAGTAACTACATATTCAGAAAAAATACAGCTTTTGTATTTGGTTATAAGTAGCTGTCAGATTACACATAGAGTAAGCGACGGGCTTTGGATAAAGCTGGAACTCCTCGGCCTGCTTGTTAGAGATTGAGAGCTGTCAGGATGGCAGGTGAGGAGGGGGCGAGGACTGAGCCGGAATGGGAGGCAGCCAGTGTCCCCGCTGCCCCTGCAGGAATGACCCTGATGAGGGGATGAACCTGGCCATCGGATGAGGTCATTGCAGACCTTTCTTGAGAGGAGCTTTGAAGAATGGCGTTATGGGTGAGAGAATAGTGCTTGCTGTTGAATCATCCAAACAAATGCCTTTGTAAACAGAAGCAATGTGTTAAGTGAGAGAAGTTTCAAAAGGGTTTGCTGACAGAGTTGATCAGTAGGCGGTCTTCATCCAGGTAATGGATTATTTTTTTTACTCCTAGGCAATAGCCCTTTGAGATAAATCACTCTTTGCCAGACTGACCTTATCCTGAGAGTCACCTCAGGTACTTGTTAAGCTATTGTCTCCCAACCCTGTTCTGGGGAGGGGACCTGTGAACCTTTACTGGTTTTTAACAAGCACTCCAGATTATTTTGATAATCAGGCAAATTTGAGTTATGCTGAGCTGAGTGAAATAGTCCTGTTTTACCCATGAAAAAGCAATTCGAATGGAGCTGGGAGCAGAACAAGATCAGAGCCATGGGGCTGGGCACACAGGGCTGACTTCAAAGCTCTGATTCTTTCCACAGGAAATGCTGCTTCTGCAGTTCCTTTGATCTTTAAATAAGTTAAGAGTGTTTCATCTTGCTCATAGAAACCTCCAAATAGGACGAGTGAGTGGATCGTGGGGAGATAAAGGGCCTTAGATTCTCCCTGGTTTTTGGTGGGGGGCGGTGGCAGGCTCATTATTCAGCTCTCACTGATGTTTGTTCTAAATGCCATATCTTATTGCCACCTCTGACTGTCCTGCATACACCCCGAGGACTTTGTTTTTCAGCAGTGTCTGTCTCCTTGATGCTTCTCTCACCCAACAGTATGTCAGAGCATCTCTCTCCAAGAATGTGGTAAGGTGTAACCGTCTAAATCGTTACATATCTCCTTGGCCGGTGCTGCTCAGTTCCAGCCACGGCAGAAGGGGAAACTCCCTTCCAGAGATGTGCTTGGGACAGAGCCCATAACTTGTAGCAGAGGAGAATGAAGAATTTTTTTTTTGATACCTGACAGGGTTTGTTATGGCAGTTTCTGTTATTCCCATTAAGAGAGGTGAAAAGAATTAAGGATGCGCCATTCAAATCAAAGAACCAGATTATACTAAATATCAGTAGCAGTTAAGAGGGTGATGTACTTAATTGTTCCTGCCCGCATGTTTGTCTTTCTTTCAATTATTGCTAGAATTCACACATGTTCTCTGAATATAGTAGTTCATCCTCTGAAAATATCTTGTTTATTTTAAAAAGCAGAATCTTTGACTCAGTTAAACGCACCTCACATTATAGGTTTTCAGTGATAGTTAGATATTAAACTCCAAATTACTTATTAAAATGTGTTTTATATATACATAAGACATATGCATACTTTATTGTTGGGTTTTTCTTTGTTTTGAAAATGAAAGTTAAAATTTTACCATTTTTCTCTGTATAAACCTCTAGCACAAATAACTACATATTCAGAAAAAGTGTAGCTTTTTCCTTGTTGTTGTTAACAGTGGAATGCCTAGCATGGTTAAATGAACAACATTGGTTCTGAATTTTAAAAAAATGGCATCTGAAGTGCTCCAATGGTCTCCTTAATTCTTCATGGGTTACACTTTGTGTATACTAAGTTTTGTCTCAATTAGAGGGTTTTTCATTCTACCATTTATTTATGGTTAATGATTGTTGAACAGAAAAATTGGATCTTTTTGCAGTGGGACTAGGAAAGAGTTGACTTGGCTCCGAACCTTTGATCTCTAACTGAATTAGAGTCTATTGCTTTTATTTGTAAATTGGCACATCTAAGGTATGAGGGTTTTTTTTGGAAATTTTATTGAAGTATAGTTGATATACAATGCTATATTAATTTCTTCTGTATAGCAAAGTGACTCAGATGTGTGTGTGTGTGTGTACATATATATACATACATATATGTATATATATGTATACACACGTATATATTCTTTTCATATTCTTTTCCATTCTGGTTTGTCAGGTATGAATTTTTTTATACCCTTCATTATAACATAATTTTTTGGCTTATAGCCTCCTCCTCATCCAACTCTCAGTAGATCTCTTTAGAATGCAGGGTAATGCATGGGGAAAGGAGTTGAGTTCCTTTTCTTTTGGTGTGTTATTGAAAATTACTAGTTTGTAGTGTGGCAAAAAGTGTTGATTTTCACAGTTTAGACTAAGAGTTACCATTTGAAAAATTCAAAGTGAGAATTAGTGTATAGTTGGGGAACTAAATTAACACTTTTACTCACTTGATAAGTTTATTCATTTGCTAAACAATTAAGTTCTTTGAAAGGTTTCAAATGAGTGTACTTGAACTGGTTTGTCTTAATCGACTTGTAGCTTTACTTTGAATTTGTATATATTGTATATGAAGTAGGATAGATAAAAGTTACATTTTATGACCTGAACCAGGAACATAACTATATGTGCTTGGAATTTGCATGGTCTTTCAGAAGCAGACAGATATACCTAACAAATTCCTAGAACAATTATTCAACAAATCCTTTCATTCCACAAATATTTATTGAGAGCTTGTCATGTATCTGGGGTATATGTTCCAGGATGCAAAGGAACAGTAGCTGCAAAGTCCCTGAGGAAAAATCATGCATGATGTGTTTGAGGAATTGGGGGTATCAGTCTGGGGATATTGATTTTGGATATGTGCACTTTGAGAAGCCTGTAGGACAATCTGAATCTGGCAGGCAATGGGACTTCCCTGGTGGCGCAGTGGTTAAGAATCTGCCTGTCAAGGCAGGGGACATGGGTTCGAGCCCTGGTCCATGAAGATCCCACATGCCGTGGAGCAGCTAAGCCCGTGCGCCACAACTACTGAGCCCACGTGCCACAACTACTGAAGCCCGTGCACCTAGACCCCATGCCCCACAACAAGAGAAGCCACTGCAATGAGAAGCCTGCGCACCGCAACAAAGAGTAGCCCCCGCTCGCCGCAAATAGAGAAAGCCCGCGTGCAGCAACGAAGACCCAACACAGCCAAAAATAAATAAATAAAATAAATAAATTTATTAGGAAAAAAAAATCTGGCAGGCAGTTACACATGTATGCCCAGAGTTCAGGGAAGGGGCCTGGAACCAGAGATACAAATTTGGAAGTTGCCAGTATATAGATGATATTTTCATCTATGAGACCACCAAAGAAAAGTACGTGTAGGTAGAGAATATTTTCAGAGATAGGAGAGTTGAAGAGGGACCAGCAAATGAAACTGAGACAAGGAAGCATAGAACTAAGAAAAAATAATCAGGAGAAGATGGTGCCCTGGAAGCCGCGTGAAGAGTGGTTGATAGAGGATAAACAACAGGGTCCTACTGTATAGCACAAGGAACTATATTCAATATCCTGTAATAAACCATATTGGAAAAGTATATGAAAAAGAACATACACACACACACACACGTATGTATAACTCAATCACTTTTTTGTACGCCAGAGACTAACACAACACTGTAAATCAGCTGTACTTAAAAAAAAAAAAAAAACTTAAGTGAAAAAACATCAATAAAGTAGGAAAAAAAAAGAGAGTAGTTGATGGAGAGCAGGAGAAGTAGCTGATCACATGCCGCTGGATGGTCAAGTGAATGGGATTTGTCTGTGTGAAGGTCAGTGGTGAGTCCCACAGGAGCCTGTTCATGAAGGGGTAGAGGGAAAAACTTGACTAGAAATAGTTCAGCACAGAAAGGGGGAGAGGATTTGGAGACACAGACTACATAACAACTCTTTCAAGGAGTTTTGTTCCAAAGGGGGGCGAGCGATGGATTGGAAGCTGGAGTGGGGAGAGTGGATCATTATATTTAATCTGGTTGGGTTTTTAAGTTGGGGGTATAATGGCAGGTTTGAAGGCTGAGAGGAATGCTGTGGTAGAGGGGGAATAATTGATGGGAGAGCAAGAGGAGAGGTTTTAGAGGAGTGAGTCCCTATGTATGCACAGGCAGATACCTATTGCCTAAGTGGAGTGTTGGTAGTGGATGGAGTCGTGGACAATTCACCTGCAGTAAGAGGAGGGGAGGTAGATTTCATGGGTCCAGGTGCTGATACATGGAGAGATGGGATGGTGGGATCTCTTTTGATTATTTCTGTTTTCCTTAGTAAACACCTATCTAGGAAGCATAGTCCCTCAGATGCACAAGCTTGGAAGAGCTAGGGTAGGAAGTTTGAGGGCAAAGGCAAAATGAAATAGTTAACCTAGGACAGTGGGAGAGTGGATAGACTAGGGAAACGTGTTATGATTGTGGAGCATCATTCGAGCCCTTTTGTGATGTTGATGGTCATGAGTAGAGTGACACCAGTCAGCATGGTTATATTTTTCTTCAACCGCACAGATGCAAGATTGAGTGAAGGCAGAAAATTGAACCAGGGTTGGAGTTTTGCTAGTTCAGTGTGAGATGTAAGAGAGCGGGTAGGGAGCTGAGGGCGTGAGCAAGGAAGTGCTTAACATGAAGGACTATGGGAACTTCCCTGGTGGTCTAGCGGTTAAGGCTCTGGGTTTCCACTGCAGGGGGCATGAGTTCGATCCCTGGTCGGGGAACTAAAATCCCGCATGCTGCACTGTGCAGCCAAAAAGTAAAAAAAAAAAAAAAAAAGGACTATGGAACTTAAACTGGATAAGAAAGAAGTGAAGGCATAATGGTAGTGAAGTTCAGGGGACCAGTGGTAGGATCAATGGCTGATAGGGTTCTGGTGGGGTCAGAGGTTTTTTGGAGTCAAGGAAGTAGAGGAGGTGAGCTGGAAAAGAGGGGTTGGTGACTGGGGTTGGAATGCTTGAAATTTCAGTGGGACAGGGAAGTTGTGATTGGTAATGACGAGGGCTTAGGGACTGAGGCGAGGTAGACAGATAATGAAAACCCACGGAACATGTTAATAGTGACAGTGAACCAGAGCCAAAATCCTCAAGGAATGGGGCTAGTGACCCAAGGGTCAGTAGACAATTATTAGGAGGAGTAATGGATGGAATGACCTGATCCTGAGGATTTTTAGAGAGGAGAGAAAGAAAATAGTTCAGAAATGGTAGCGAGGCGCGAGGAGTACGCCTACACCATCACTGGGCCTGGTAAGGGTTATGGAGAAGAAAATTCTCATAGCTTCTGAAGCAGCGTCCTCAGGGAGAGCCAGGTTTCTGTCAGAGCAAGAAGGTAAGTGAACGTTCAGGGGACGCTGTTTCAGGGCAAAGGCTTTAGGAGTTGGGGAAATGGAAGAGGACAGAGCAGGGCGTGTCGAATTCCATGTGGGGATTAGAGTGTGGGAAGGAGGGGTGACCTCGGAGTCTGGGGCTTTTCATAAGTGGAACAAACCCATAAAGGGCATAGTGCAGTTGTCCTGGAGGGCTCAAGACAGAGAGTGGTGGAAAGACTACAAGTGTCGTGAGGAGGTGCCCCCCCAGCTTACAGATAGAGGCCTGGGGAGAGGCTGGTTCCTTTTGAGTGTATGTCTTCGATATCTTTTTAACTCTGTCCTATGAATCTTTAAATTTACAGATCCTTAGTGATTATCAGCACTTTAGATGGCCGAATTGCTGCCTTGGATCCTGAGAACCATGGTAAAAAGCAGTGGGATTTGGACGTGGGATCTGGTTCCTTGGTGTCATCCAGCCTTAGCAAACCGGAGGTAAGAATTTTCTGTTATATGTTGACTGGAAAACTTAGTTAAAATCATCAATTGCTGCTATTAGTAGTAGGTATTTGCTTAGAGAGCTGTGGCTCAGGGTCCAATTGCCTAAGTGTAGCGCATGTCTGTCTCTGACAAGCTGTGTCCCCTTGGGGCATTTACTTAGCTTTTCTATTCCTCAGTTTCCCTCCTGTAAAATGAGGTGGGTAATGTCACCTACTTCTTAGGATTGTTTCGGGCATTGAATGAGTTAATGATATAAATGAGTAATTGAGGATACTATCTGCTGTATCAGTAAATCTCATTATCTGAGCTGTAACATGATCATAACTTCTTCCTATTATCAACCTCCTCCTCCTCATCATCACAGGGTCCCTAGAAATAATAAAACAAATATAAATAACTGTGTTTTAATAGTTAGGAATGCATGCTGCAAAATCCCATAAATTATTCACTACATTTTCCCTCAGTTGTAAATCCTAATTGTAAACATAATTCATCTGAAGTTTTCTTGGAGTGTAATTTTAGACAAGATGGATTATTTGCAAAAAAAGAGACCTTGCTTCCAAAACTACTCTGGCATATGACTCCAAAACTTGGGCAGGTGACTTAGCCCCTCAGAGCTTTAGTGTCACCATCAGTAAAGTAAGGACACTGCCCACCTTGATGAGGGGCAGGTTGGGGGCTGTGTTTATTTATTTTTTTAAATTAATTAATTAAGTTATTTATTTTTGGCTGCGTTGGGTCTTCGTTGCTGCGCACAGGCTTTCTCTAGTTGCAGAGAGCGGGGACTGCTCTTCGCTGCAGTGCACAGGCTTCTCATTGCAGTGGCCTCTCTTTGTTGTGGAGCACGGGCTCTAGGCACGCGGGCCCTAGAGCGCAGGCTCAGTAGTTGTGGCGCACGGGCCTAGTTGCTCCGCGGCATGTGGGATCTTCCCGGACCAGGGATCGAACCTGTGTACCCTGCATTGGCAGGCGGATTCTTAACCACTGCGCCACCAGGGAAGCCCAGGGCTGTGTTTAAATGAGGGAAGTCTAGACTCCCCTCATTTAAATACAGCCCCCAACCTGACCTTTTGTCTAGACTCTGATAGATTAAATCTCTCTCCTTTTCTGGAGCTTTACCCTCTTGTTTAAATCATTTAAAATAAGTCCCTCTTTTGAGTTATGACTGCTGACATGGAAGCAGTCACCTGTCTTCCAGAATACCTTCAGCCTTCTACCTTGTCCCTATGGGATACTCCCTAGGGTACTCTTTTTTTTTTCCCTTTCATCATCAGTCTTTCCCTTTCAAAAAGCTTCTTAGCTGGTATCAAGTTTGGAAAAGACAAAACCTAACATGAGGGGCTTGAGAATGACCTGATGAGTGGCGATGGAATTTTCTGATGGGAAAACTGCTCCCAGTGACCCCGCTGCTGTCTAGAAAACCCAGCCTGGATTCCTTTCTGGGGCACCCGGGCAGGTGCTTAGGGCGATGGCGCTGCCCAGCCTCCACACTCGCTGTGTGCTAAGCCTTGACTAGACTTTCCGAGTGCCTGTTGCTTACCGGACAGTGTACCGGAAACATCTGTTGAGAATTGTGAACTTGTGAATTATTAATATAAATAACACTTTGGTCGTAAATTGCCTTAAAAAGTTTGAATTGGATGTCATAGTCAAATGAATTACTATTCAGACCTGAATATTCATTTATTTGTGTCCTCCTGAGATTATGCTTGGGTATGCACATTTTGCTTTATTTTCAAACTAGACATGAAAGGTGATGAGCAAAATCAGAAGATTGTAAGCTGTTTACATCTGAGGTAATATTATAGTGTGTTGTAGTGGTGCAAAGCATGTGTGTTTCTATACACTAAAATATGCACACTCACAAAAACATAAATTGCATGATATGACAAAGAGTCGTAATAACCTGAGTGCCATTGAGCGTGTTTAAATTATAAGCAGCTAGTCGAGCTTGAAGATTTTCTTACAATAGCAATTATATTAGCTGTTTTTTAAACTACAGTTCAATATTCTCACCATCCCCAGTCCTTACCATTTTCTGTGGTTTGTTAGGGCTCTCTTGTTTTAAGTGTCCTCCTTCCCACTCACCCCCAACCCTTGATCCTTTGGGTAGAATGCTTTGAAATATTGAATTGCAAGCATATTTTAAAAGTTTGTGTCACCTTTACACAATAAATGAAAAGCTCACTGACCACTTTCCATTTCAGAAAAAGAATTCTGAGACCTCTTTGCATTATCTCGGTTTTTTTTGTTTTGTTTTGTTTTGTTTATATATAAATTTATTTTATCTATTTATTTTGGCCGCTTTTGTTCTTTGTTGTGGTGCACGGGCTTCTCATTGCGGTGGCTTCTCTTACAGAGCATGGCTGTAGGCGCGCAGGCTTCAGTAGTTGTGGCTCGCGGGCTCTAGAGTGCAGGCTCAGTAGTTGTGGCTCGCGGGGTTGGTTGCCCAGCGGCATGTGGGATTTTCCTGGACCAGGGCTCGAACCCGTGTCCCCTGCATTGGCAGGCAGATTCTTAACCACTGCGCCACCAGGGAAGCCCCTATGTAGGTTTTAATTTCCTACTTTACACACAAAAAAATTTACTAGATCACTACTGCCCCAAGTTCTTGGGACCATTTCTTGAGACTGTGTGTTTACTGTGTAGATATGCTAATGACAGCATTGTTCCCAGAGCTGTAATATACACAGTGTACTTTACACACACTGTAATCCTCACAGCCATCCTCCTGAGGTTGATATGCTGGTGTCATTTTACAGAAGAGGAATACGAAGCTCAGAGAAGTTATTTGCTTGAAGTCACAGACCGACTAGATGGTAGAGCTGGGATTAAACCAGGCTTGCCTGACTGTACTCCACTCCACCTGCTCTGGAGCCCTTTCTGCATCTTGTATGTTCCTCCCGTTTACAACTCAGGCTGTTCATCCAGTACAGTGAATCTCAAACTTTATGGTTTCAGGACTCTTTACATTCTTAAAAATTAAGAAGAGATCCAAAGAGCTTTCTTCCCCATGGGTTATATCTATCTAAACTTAAGCCATATTAAAAATTAAAACAGAAATTTTAAAAACACTTATTATTAGATTATTTTTAAGAATGAACCCCGTTGCATTGCACGTAGCATAAATAATACATTTTTATGAAGAATAAGTGGGGACTTCCCTGGCGGTCCAGTGGTTAAGAATTCACCTTCCAGTGCAGGAAGTGTGGGTTCGATCTCTGGTCAGGGAGCTAAGATCCCACATGCCTTGGGGCCAGAAAACCAGAACGGAAGCAATATTGTAACAAATTCAATGAAGACTTGAAAAATGGTCCACATCAAAAAATCTTTAGGAAAAAAAAAAAAGAAAAAGTGTATTCCCCCAAAAAATAATTTAATGAGAAAAGTGGCATTGTTTTATATTTTTGCAAATCTCTTTAATTTCCAGTTTAATAGAAGACAACTTGATTTTCCTGTATGCTTCTGCATTCGATATGTTGCATTGTTGTTTTGGTTGAACTGTATGAAGAATAAAATCCATATGTAGGTGGAGAAAGGGAGTATTTTAGTAGCCTTTTCAGTTGATTGTGATCATTCTTTTTTGGTTCTACACGAGAACAAGTGGAAGTTTCTGAAAGGTTAGTTGCACCGTGGAATCTGAAACCATATCAATGAACAGTTGTACTCTGTACCAGTAACATCCATTGGTCTGTCTTGCCTTTTACTCGTGCGTGATTTTCTAACATCATTTGGAAAATATTGATTCATTGAGTTACACAGATCTTCCAAATGTTGACATATTTCCTTATAGAATATTTTGTAAACTCAAATTTTTTGCTGTCACCACTGATCTCATCAGAAAAGTCTTCCAGTACTGGGAAGCTGTCAAGCTCACATGGGTAGATACAGCTATTCCAAAATTCTAATTTTCGCTTGAAAACTTGGATTTTATCATTAACACAGTCAGTTGTTTTCCTTGAAGTGAGAGGTTCACTTTATTTTTGAGAAAACGTCTGCCGAATACCCAAGTCTCATCACTGTAGCTTTTCTCTCAATTTTTCAAGTAAAAATGGAGCTTTGTGAGCAATGCCGCTAGTTTCAGATCAAAACTCAGTCACACAAGTGCTTTTCCTCAAAACATGCTTCCGTTCATGGCAGAAGTCCTTAATGCACACCTCCTGGTTAGTCGGGCAGAATAGTAAAAAGATACGTACTCAGGTCACAATTTAATGAAATTAATTTTTACTGTTTCATCAGAACATTCTCGAGGGAAACTTTTTTCTTCTTTTTTTTGCTGTGAGTGTGTGACTGTGAAGATGCCAGGACTATGAGTTTGGTACCTTATTCATGCTTTAGTCACCGTTGCTTTTATACCATCAATGCAAATAGCACCCCAGGGAAAGGCAAATAGCACCTTCTTATGAAAACCATTTGACCCTCTGCACCTCAAACAGAGTCCACAGACCACATTTTGAGAACGACTGATCTAGTATATAATAGAAATATCACCATTATGAGAGTATTCGTAAGGTTATAAACATTAACAAGGAGAGAGGACTGTATTTCGAGCTTGGGTCACCTGTTATTCAGCAAGGTGTGTATCGCTCAGTATCTAGAAGTTATGTTCGGAAGCTGGACAAAACACCACCAAAAGAGGAACAAAAACTGCTATTTGAAATGCCCCGGATTGGATGCAATAATACCCTTCTAAATGCATCTGATAGACAATTTTATGACGGTCCCTAACTTTTTGGGAGAAACAGTTAATTTTCTCTGTCTGAAGCTCAGCGTTTGCTAGGACAGGTAGTGTGCAGAGAGCTGGGTACAGCAGGCAGGAACTGGTGGGGAGATGTAACAGGAGCCACTCAGGTGACAAGTGGAGGCTCCATTTGGAGACTCCTCTATTAGAATGTCAGTTTCTCCACCCTTTCATCAAGAGTGGTACAAAGATGAAACCAATTAAACCCAGAAGGCCAGGGAAGATGTATTCTCTGTGCAGTGATGCTTAAAGTGACTTATCTAATGAGAAGCTGAAGGCTAAATGATTTGATAGACTGTATAATAATTTTTAAGTTATTAATGATAGAGGAATTGGTTATGGATCACGTGTACTTTTGCTAGAATAATAAAGTAAAAGCATCACAGGAACTTTGTAGGCCGTGTGGTGTGGAGGAGGCACTGGGATTCAGAGGCTTCAGTTCTAGTCATGGTGCTGCTGTTAACTGGCTGTGTGACCCGGCTAATTATTCCAGTAGAGCTTTAATTTCCTTCTCTGTAAACTTATGAATTGAACTAAACTTCTTCTCCTTGTTTTTTAAAATTTTTTGGCTGCACTGTGCAGCATGTGGGATCTTAGTGCCTTGACCAGGGATCGAACCCACGCCCCTTGCAGCGGAAGCGCGGAGTTTTAATCACTGGACCACCAGGGACTAAATTTCTAAAGATTGTCCTTAACTTCAGGACTCAGGTACCATCAAATACATGAAACACTCATATAAATTATCTAGAGGAATTTTTTAACTTCCCCTTTTACTACATTTAAGGATTCTTTTAAAAATGGCACAAATTCATTACCATTAGGTACATATCTCATTGCCTCTCAGCCTGCTTTCATGATGTCCTTAACCTTTTCTGATCAAAAAGCATATAAAATAGTTTATTGTGTTGCTTTAGTCATGTTTTGATTATGTTAAGGAAAAAATAAGTTCCCAAAGGATAAGAGAGATTGACAGTTCCATTAAAAGCAAGTGTTTCACATTATTTTTAGAATGCATTGTATGCTGCAGGAAGGTTGAGGTGCCATGGGACACAGATCTGACTTGCCACTCTTTCCTCTTGACTAGGTATTTATAAGCTTCCTCAAAAGAATACTGATATAAACCAAGCTAAAACTGTGTGTGTGTGTGTGTGTGTGTGTGTGTGTGTGTGTTAGAATAAATGATGAACCTAAGGTTTACTCTGTTACCTTTAACATGTGCCCCTAGGTTCTAAATCTGATACTTTTGATTGTAGCTAAGAATTTTGTTTTTAATTTTCAGAAGGACCACCTAAGGTAAAATCTGATTTGCTTTCCACTGTTAATTTATATGCAGATTCAACCTTGAAAAAGCACTAAGGAGATTTGGCAGTGGTTCCTCATTGATTGTCTTAAAATTCTGTTTTGTGACATATTAGCATAGGTTTTCTTTGGGGTCTCTGGGTGGCATTTGGATCACAGTTCACCAAATCTAAGTAGACATAATATCCTTGAACTGTCTACTTCTCTGTGTCTTGGAACACATTTATAAATACGAAGACCTTCTTCCTTATCTGTGTTTAGAATGCATATTATAATTGTGTATATATAACTAGTCTGTCCTTAGACAATACCTTTACCTTTTCTTTATTTAGAGATACCATATTTGTTTTTTTTGTTTCAGTTTTCTGTTAAAATGTCCTTTTTTTTTTTTTTTTTTTTTTTCCTCTTAAAAAGAACAAACAACTCTCTCATAAGTCTATAGTTAGAGTTTGGGGTTTTGTTTTATTTTATTTTAGGCATGTTTCTCCCCAAGGGACACACCGCCTTTCTGTTTCAGGCAGGTGCAGAAACAGACAACTATGAAAGCTGAAGCTTTCCAGCCTGCGCACTGCAGAGTCAGCCTGCAGTCACGAAGAAGGGCCTTCATAGGTTGGGGGGGATCTTTTGGAAAGAGTACATTTTTAACGGCTACTTGATTTGTTTACCAAGGGTTCATTAGTAGACCATTTTGAGTATTGCTTTATTAAAAGAGGATCTGTAATCTGTTTTATAGATAGTCTAATTTATACTGAAAGATGTCTGGTCATTTGGCAGTTTTTCATTTGTACATAAACTAGCACAATTTGAGCCTTAGATGAACACCGTCTAAGATGGTGGTTTATTTGGAAAAGTCACTGTCAATCACGGAGCAAGCCAATATTTAAATAATTGCTTAGGTTAATTGCTTTTCTTTTAATTATAGAAATGAAACAGTTTTTTGTTTTAATTTTGTTTTATTAATCCCTTAGCATGGCTGAAAACAGTGCTGTGAACTAAATCGATTTATTCCAGCACGCGTGTTGCCAAGTGAGAAATTGGTTTGACTCTGTTTTGTAGGAAATTGACTTCTCGTGCACATTATTTATCTCCTTTATGAATGTACAGTAATCTAAGTGAAGGCAAAGATAGGTACTTAAATCTGTATTTTTCACCGTGAATGCAAAAAGTATACTTCAAAAGTTAACCTGGTAGTTTTCCTTGAGGTATTTTGTTTTGTAGGTTGACTATAGGTTAAGGAAAGAAAGAATGAAATAATAATTATCTACTTGGTATCTCACTGCTCTTGGTCAATAATTCAAAATCTTTGATGATCATAAATACCAACTCACTTCAGGATTTCTTTTTTCTTTTGCATTTCCTTTCTTTTTTTTTTTTTTAACCTACATTTCCTTTTAAGCATATCACATGGGATGCCTTCTTCGACTAATATCCAGATCTACTGAAAGATCTCATAATCCCTCATGTTTAGATCACGTAACTACTTGTTAACCATGATGCCTCCTCCTTAGTCTTTGAGGTATGATTTCTGGGAACATTTTACTTTCAGCAGATAAGCTTCCTTTACTTTCCCCGTTATGGTAATTTCAATGTTTTCCTTGAAATTTAGGGAAATGTTTAAAAAATTGTTTCCTCAACACAACAATGTTGGAACAGCTTTTTTTTTTTTTTTTCTCTCATAAAGTCACAAATAGTCAATTTTGTCAACTAGTAGTCTGGTCAGTTGCTCACTTTAGTTTATTAAGAGTTACCATTTTGTGTTCGATATATAGTGTAACATTTTTGAAGAATTAAAATATACAAAAGTATGCCTGTTAACTTCTCTTTAATATTGTTTATCTTTTTGGTCAATAAAGTACTTTATGAACCTTCAGAACCTCTATATTCAAAGGAGAATTTTAGGGCTGATAGAGATTTCTGGCGAGTCAAAGACTGGTCACAGTTTGATGTATTTAATTCTTATATCGAACTCATCTTTATATAGTTTTAAGACTTTGTTTTTAGATGGGTGTTGTGAATTCAGGATTGGGAAAGAGATACAGTTGGCTCTCGGACAACGTTGGGGATAGGGGTGCCAACCCTTCATGCAGTGGAAGATCCTACATAACTTCTCCGTGGGCCTCTGTATCCACGGTTCCATGTTCGCAAATTCAACCATGGATCGTGGAGTACTGGAGTATGTATTTAGTGACAAAAATTCACTTGTAAGTGGATTCATGCAGTGCAAATGCACATTCAAGGGCCAACTGTTATTGACATGGCATAATTAAGCTTTCTGCTCTCTCCCTGAATTTACTTTTGGAGCGACTATTTGAATTCTAAAAGCTTTTTTGCAATATGTGAAGTGTAGTGTTAACGAACCATAGTCATTTCTGAAGTTTCCTTATGGAGACTAAAAGAAGGCTCATGATGAATTTATAGATAGTCAGATTAAGAGTTTGTATTTTCGTTTTTAACTTTTTTCTTTAACAAGTATATGTATATATGCACTCACACACGATTACCTTAGAGGTTCAAAATAGCAGCCCTGGATCATTACATCTACTTAACAAGTATTGCTTGACTAGCACTTTATAGTTTGCAAAGTGACATCAAATCCATTCTTATTTATTCCTTAACATAGCCTTATAAAATACTCTTATTAACCCCCATTTTCCAGATGAGAAAATTGGGGCTCAAAATGGTTCAGAGGTTTGTCTGATGTAGTAAAGCAGAGACTCAACCCTAGATCCTTGTGCTTATTTCTTGCCCCCTTTCCAATATTTCATGCCTTTTGAAATAACCTCAATACTTACCGATGTGTTTGCATTTTCTGTTCTAATGATTCTTAATGTGCTTTATCAGGAATAATCACTCAAAGACCTCATATGGAGAGCAGACTTAGCATGGCGTTCAGCACATTGTGAGCACTTAACTGCTTCTTTTCTAAACTTAGTTTTTAAATTTATTTATTTACTTACGGCTGTGTTGCGTCTTCGTTTCTGTGCGAGGGCTTTCTCTAGTTGTGGCGAGCGGGGGCCACTCTTCATCGCGGTGCGTGGGCCTCTCACTATCGTGGCCTCTCTTGTTGCGGAGCACAGGCTCCAGACGCGCAGGCTCAGCAGTTGTGGCTCACGGGCCCAGTTGCTCCGCGGCATGTGGGATCTTCCCAGACCAGGGCTCGAACCCGTGTCCCCCGCATTGGCAGGCAGATTCTCAAGCACTGCGTCACCAGGGAAGCCCTTAACTGCTTCTTAACCCTAGTGGGAGACTCAAAGGTACTTGAACTTAACACATCCAAAACTGAACTGGTCTTTAAGGGGGCAGGGGATCCTGCAGGGCTGTGCGCTGGGGTACGGCAATGCCCAGGACAGATGACATCCTTGCCATCATGGAACTTACATGACACTATGTGGGGCCAGATGGGGAGCCAGATACGAAATGATTATAGTGTCAGTATCATGATTGAGTTGTGGTAACTGTCACAAGGACGGGTAGAACTAAGAGAGACTTAGCAAGGATACCTGACCTCCCAAGCTGGGAAGTCAGAGAAGGCTTCTCAGAAGAAATTATGTTTATTACGGCTGAGATCCTATGAGGAGAAAGAGCTGCAAGAAATGGGTAGAGAGGCTGGGAAGGACTGCTCTGGGAGAGGAAACAGCTGGCATCAAGGCCTTGCAGCAGGAATGATCAGTCTGGAAGAAAGCAGGTGAATCCCTGAAATCCTACTGAAATCAGTCTCTCCTGTACTCTACTGACTACTGACGACATATATAGGCAGTCTCTACTGACCGTAGAGAATGGACTGGGAGAGGAAGAAGAGCAGAAGCGGGGAGACTAGTTAAGAGGCCAGTCTAGTACAGATGGGGATGATAAGGTGACCGAGGAAGTGAGTGAAGTAAAGTGACGGATTGAAGAGAACCCGAGGGCCCGGGTTCAATCCCTGGTCAGGGAACTACGATCCCACAAGCCGCTGGTGCGGCCAAAAAAATATAAATAAATAAAAGTGTCCTCCGAGACTGCTCCCCGGCCCCTTTAAAAAAAAGAAAAAAAGAAAAGGAACAGGTGTAGAGAGGGAGAACATGAATTTGTTTAGATGCGGTGAGTGCCGAGTGACCTTGAGTGCACTCCAAGCAGAGATGTTAAGAAAGCCTGTGCATATGTGGGTCTGGTGCTCTCAGAGGAAAAGTCTGGACTGAAGAGAAAAGTTAGAAGTGTTAGTGTCCTGGGAACTGAGAGGAGCAATCACCGGGAAGGAGAGTAGGGTGAGAAGATGACCTCCAACCAAACTTTCAGAATCCCTAACATTTAAAAAAAAATTTTTAGAGGGATATTTATTTATTTATCTATCTATCTATCTGTCTATTTATTTATTTATGGCTGCGTTGGTTCTTGACTGCCGCGCGGGCTTTCTCTAGTTGTGGTGAGCGGGGGCTCCTCTTCGTTGCGGTGCGCGGGCTTCTCATTGCGGTGGCTTCTCTTGTCGCAGAGCACAGGCTTCAGTAGTTGTGGCGCACGGGCTTAGTTGCTCCGCGGCATGTGGGATCTTCCCGGACCAGGGCTCGAACCCATGTCTCCTGCATTGGCAGGCGGATTCTTGACCACTGCGCCACCAGGGACGTCCCTCCCTAACATTTTAAAATTCAGGTAGAGAGTGATGAGTCAGAGAGAAGAAAGGGTTTCAAGGAGAGATTGGCTTTAGTAGGATTTTAGGGATTTTCCTGCTTTCTTCCACATTTCCCCAATGGTTAGTTGGTGTGAATTCTTTATAAATATTTTCTAAATATAGATACTTAACAATGCAGATGCCTCATTCAGAGAACCCTGTGATTCATCAAAGTCTCATTGAAAGTCTTACAGCAAAAGAAAATGTTAAAAACCCTTTCTGTTTTGACTCTGGAAGGATTGAGGGGGACAGGGGAAGGAGTGAGGAAAGCAGGAGGCCTGTGGATCCCCAGAGTGGTAGAAACATTCATTAGTAGTTTAGGGACCAGAGACATACCTTTTCAAAAAGCTGTGGAGAGTGCTTTTGAGGATCCAGTGCAGTAAGTTAATTTGAGGAATTTTGTAAAAGAGTAGGGTGTTAGTTTTTGTCCAAGGTCACATTAGTGAGTGGCTGGTGGAGTCAGGGATCCAGGGATGGGGCTGGATGAGCCGCGGTCACCTCCCCGTGGACACGTTTCCATTTCATAAGTTGGATGCCTGCTGTTGCCTCGCCCTACCTCGGTTTCCAAAACAGCTAGCATGGCAAGGAAAGTAATTGTTCTGGGCAAAGGGGATTTCCAGGTACCAAAAAAAGTCAACAATGTAACACTTTCAGTGAACTGTTTTTCATGTATTTTACATCTTCCCAATCTTGGTGACTTTTATCTTTTAACTAATTCCTTGAGGTCATCATTGGAAGCATCATTTGTTGTATTATACCAGAGATGCTTGGAGTTCCTGAGGTAGGACGGAGAAAGGGTGTCCCTTTCATGAAGACTCTAGAGTAGTTGGTTTTTTTCCATCCTTTTCCCAGATAGTCTGTGTCCATTTTTCCTTATCTCTGTCTCATGAATCTGCATCTTTCCACATGCTTTTTCACCCTGTTTCTTCCCCCTTCCTCCCTTTTAACTCTTACTGCTGCTTAGCTTGTACTTGGGACTTGGCTTTTATAACTGTCAGGGCCAGTGTGATCCTTTTCCCTCTCTCTTGGTTAGGGTACACACTGGATACAACTTTGTGGATTTGAAAGTGTTTAATGTGAGTCACTACTTGAGAAAACGCTAGTGTATACAAATCCAGCTTCCAAAGCCAAATGAGGAAAGTTCTTCTTTATAGAAAAATTCTAGCTAATAAATGTGGAAAGAATGATAGAATTAGAAGTCATTATTTTATTGAAGTAGTAGATCATCAATTGATACTAAAATGGTGAAAAGTTGGTGGGACACTTTAAAATGGAGGGATCAGCCTGACCCCCTTGAATCCACTGATTAATAGTAACAAATACGACAACTCAGGGGTTGGCAACCTTTTTCTGTAAAGGGCTAGATAGTAAATATCTTGGGCTTTGCGGGCCATACGGTCTCTGTAGTTGTAGTGGGAAAGCAGTCATAGACAATACAGAAATGAATAAGCATACCTGTGTTCCAATAAAACTTTGCTTACAGAAACACGCACTGGGTCAGATTTGGCCCGTGAGCTGTCGTTTGCTGACCTCTGTTACAATAGGAAGTATATAGCACCACCTGTGAAGTAGTCTTGTCCAAAAAAATCAAACCTGCATCAGATCAAAGCTCCAGTTCTAATTACACTTTTCTAGGAAATACCGGGAATAAAGGAACAAGTTAAGTGACATGCAAAATCCAAACTGTGGGACATTCTGTAGGGTGAATAATCTGGTTTCTCAAGTAAATCAATGCATGGAAAAAGGAGCGAAAGGGGCCCTTATAGGGGAAAAAAAGAATCAAATATAATACGTGGAGTTTAAATTCCTTGTTGAAGCAAACCAATTATATAGTATGTCTTGCAATATCAGGGAAATTTGAATATTAGATGATTTTAAGGAATTACTCTTAATTCTGTTAGACGTAACATTGGCATGGTAGTTACTTCTCAGCAATGAATACTGAAGTATGTATAGGTGAAATGACATGATGCCTGTGACTGACTTTAAAATACTCTCATTAACAAATATATGTAGTGGATGGGTGGAGAGTCGCAAAATGTCGATGATTGTTGAAACTGGGTGACAGATACATAGGGGTTTATTATATTCATCTCTTTACATTTTATGTTTCAAAACTTTCGTATTAAGTTAAAATAAAGTTGAATATACCCCCTAAAGTGTATGTGTTGATGGTGGGAGGTTGGGGATGGGTGGGTGGGGAGGTGGTTGCATAGAAAAAGAAGGAAGAACTGAATGAAAAAATATTTTTGCATATTAGAAGAATTTTTGTTTTTATTACTGGTTATATTCATTTTAGTAGTAGTACTTTCTTTATTTTCTCAGTTGAAGTTCCTTCTGCCACTTGAAAATAGAGTTCTTATCTCACATTCTGATTTCAAATAGAGTCCTTGATTACATGTGCCACTGGTGTTCATTATGCCAGTTGGAGTTTGTTCAGAAATGGTAATTGAATTACTTTACTAAACTGCTTTGTGATTGCGTGGTTAAAGACCTTGATTGGATCTTAGGTACCGAGTTTGCCAGCTGATGTGACAAACCTTTTATTTTGCAATTATTAACAGGAAAAGACAAATAGAGGAAAAAACCCCAAATAGCAAGCATTTGTATTTTTAAAATGACTGAAGTGGGAAGCAAGTCACATAATTAATTTGAAATGCAGAGCAGCAAATCAGGACAAATAGCTGCTTCCAGAGACAAATCAGTGGAATGTGAAAATGCATCACCATAACCTACATTTTTTTATACCAAGAGATTTGCAGTTGACTCTACGGGTGACTCATTCCTATGCTGGGAGGGTGAGGTAATGCTCTTCTGAGGGGTGATGTCATCTCTCTACCTGAACTGCAGGCATATATCTCTTCTTGTGGCTCTCAAGGAAAACACACCATCTGCTTTCACAGATGCAGCCTGAAAGACTTCACAACGATTGGTGCAGAGGTTAGCAGCCGTGGGTATGAGTCATAAGCAGCCAGTTAGTGAAGAGCAGCTATTTAAAAGTGAACTTTAAAATCAGAGTCCAGGAATATGACATGATTGGGTATTGAATCATAATGCTTTTTTGTTTTGGGTTTTGCACTCTTCTTTTAAAATAAGGCCGTTTTTCTCAACATGGTCAATCACGTGAAATCTTCTTGGTTGTTTAAGCCATATTTTTAATTGCAGATAAGTTTGCTTTCTTTTACATTTGGAAGCAATGATGAATTTTAGCTCCTATCTGTTTGATGGATTTTCTGGTTTGTTTTTGTGTTGGGGGGATTGGGGACGGTTGCACTTAGAAGCCATTGTGTTCCCTAAGGACCTGCTACTTCTTTAGGGGAAAAGAAGTTGTTTAATGGAAAAGGAAACAAGTAAAAATAAATGGTATTTGTTTACTAGAGACCCACTAACCGCTCTTCCTCTTTCTTGTAGCGACGCACACCTGCTCTCCCTATTTGTACTCAACCAGTACTACTGTTGACATTACCAGACAATACCTATTTTTTAATTTTATCACAATTTGAATTTATTGTTCTAGTAAATGGAATAGAGACTACCTAACATAATATGGACGGTAGAGAACAGTAAACACTTGATTTTCTAACTGATATGTAACTTAAAATGGGAGATCACATTGGCTAAGTACTGCAATACTGTCACTGTAGGGTATATAAACTATGACCTAAATCTGTTCTTAATGACAACCTCAAGTTGGACATTCTACAAAAGATAAAAATAAAAAGTTTTAATTTTTGAAAATATAGTCTTTTGTTTGTTATTATCAAGAAATATAAGATAGCAAAGAATAAAATAGTAATGTTAAAATTCTAAGATAATATGAGGTGGTATACATATGTATGTATGGTATACATACATACTGATGTCATTTGAGAGCTTACTAAAAATCAAATGTTTTTTTAATAAAAGTAGTAGTTGGAGATCTTTAAATATCCAGAATTATGATGAGCCTTCAGTTTAATGGTCTAGCCTTCCGAGTTTAATTGCAGAGCCCCTTCAAGGCTCTTGAGTATCTTTCTTTTCTTTTTAACCTCTTATTTGGAAATAATTTCACACTACAAAAAGTTGCACACTTTTTGATATGAAAAAAACCCAACCCTTATATACCCAGATTTATCAGCTCAAAACGTGTTTGCTTTATCATTTGAGTTGTGTCTCTCTCTCTCTTATCTCCCAAACCCCCATACGTACTCTTTTTTTCTTGAAACATCCAAAGATAATTATCCATTGTAGCCCTTTACTCCTAAATGCTTCAGTGTGCATTTCCTAATAGAAATAGGAAATTTCTCTATTCTCTTACATAATCACAGTACAGTTATCAACTTCATAAATTTATATTGACACTTTACCGTCCATATTCCAGTTTCATCAGTTGACCTAAATAATGTCTTTTATAGCATTCTCCACTCCCAGTACAGCATCTAGTCTAGGGTCAGGTAATACATTTACTTGTTACATTAGCCTCTTTTAATCTGGATTTTTTTCCCCACAGACTTTATCTTGTATGACACTGACATTTTTTTTTAACATCTTTATTGGAGTATAATTGCTTTAGAAACTAACAATGCTGTGCTAGTTTCTGCTGTATAACAAAGTGAATCAGCTATATGTATATATATATCCCCATATCCCCTCCCTCTTGAGCCTCCCTCCCACCCTCCCTATCCCACCCCTCTAGGTGGTCACAAAGCACTGAGCTGATCTCCCTGTGCTATGCGGCTGCTTCCCACTAGCTATCTATTTTACATTTGGTAGTGTATATATGGACGTTGACATTTTTGAAGAATATAGTCTCTCTGATCTTTTACTGATATTTAAAAATAATAGGGCTTCCCTGGTGGCGCAGTGGTTGAGAATCTGCCTGCCAATGCAGGGGACACAGGTTCGAGCCCTGGTCTGGGAAGATCCCACATGCCACAGAGCAACTGGGCCCGTGAGCCACAACTACTGAGCCTGCGCGTCTGGAGCCTGTGCTCCACAACAAGAGAGGCCGCGACAGTGAGAGGCCAGCGCATCGCGATGAAGAGTGGCCCCCGCTTGCCACAACTAGAGAGAGCCCTCGCACAGAAATGAAGACCCAACACAGCCATAAATAAATAAATTAAAAAAAAAAAAAAAAAAATAATAGAACTTTCCTCATTTTGTGCTTGTCTGATGTTTCCTGGTGATTAGATCCAGGCTGTGTATGCTGGGCTCAGAATGCTGCATGGCTGATATTGCATCCTCTCTCAGGGTATCATGTCTGTCACTCATTTGATCATCCAGTCAAGGCATTGTCTGAATTCTCCACTATATAATGACTGTTTCCGTTTTGTTTTTTTTTTAGCTTTTTGTAACTAATAACCAGTCTGTGGGAAGATACTTTAAGACCGTGCAAATATCCTGCTCCTCATCAAAATTTTCACCTAGATTTAACACCATGGCTGATTTTTGCCTGATGCAGTCTTTACTGTGATGTCTGCAAGATGCTAATTTTTCCAACTCCAGTCCTCCCTTCATATTTACCAGTAGACACTTGGCATTTCATTGCAGTAAAAGCCCTCTCTTCTCCCCCATATGTTGTTTATTTTATCTATTCGTTATCAGTGCGGATGCATAAATTCCTTATTTTATTTTTCAATGTTTTATAATTCAGTACTTAATCATTCTGGTGCTTAAATTCCAGATGTGGTCAGTGACACGTTTCCGTCTTTTTTTGTCCATATCTTTACTTTCTAGACTAATAAGATGTTAAAGGCTCATCTTGAACCTACCCTGCCCCAGCCCTGGAGTCAGCCGTTTCTCTCAGGAGCCTTTGTTCTTTCGGTGGGGAATGGAATTAGATAACAAAATCTGGGCACCAGGTTTGAGTGCATTACTGTTACAGCCACTGAATAAACATAAATGTATACATGTTAGTATACCTGATAAATATTTGTTAGAGGTACAATAAACAATTTTTGAGACTGTAATGGTGTCTTAGTTTACAGTTACAGCAAAAAGTGCAGTATTAAGACTTTTGTCAGTGAACTTACGCTGCTAAAATTTTCTTGGATTTCACGGCAAAAACATAAGTGATGCTAGCTTGAAGGCCAGATGGGGTTTCAGTGGGCAGGGTTGCTACAGGAGGGTGTTCCAGGGAGAAGAAATGACATTGACAATGACATAACTGAACAATAGCAGTAAAAACATTAAATATCCTGCTTAAGTAATGACACCTGATTTCCACCCATGTGGGGAAAAGTGAAAGACAACAAGGAAAAGGTTGTTTGAGGTCACGTTTAGAGGACTTTGAATGTATGTCAGAGTTAGGATTTGGGGTCTTTAGTAAGAAGATAAGGGAGAGTTGTTGAGGATTTTTGAATAGTGTCATAACAAGCCTAACTCTGATTCAGGGATTAATCTAGAAGATATGCAGAGGTTAGATTGAGGAAATTCCCAGTTAAGAACTGTAAGGAGGCTGTAATAATAGTTCAGGCAGGAGATACGAGGATTTGAACTACAAAATGAAGGAAAGAAGTGGATTAGAGTCGTGTTTTTCAGCCTGTTTTCTAGAACCCCAGGGGTGTGGGGCAAAGCTGGGGTGGGTGAGGGGGGGAAGAATATATTAGCTGAGCATCGACGGAGAACTCTTTGTGACTGAAAAGGATCTCTTTAAAATATCCCTGTAAGTATCCCTTTAAAGAAAGGAATTCTGCTGCTTAAGGAACAAAGAAGTCCATAGAGAAATTTTGTTTAAAAAACAAATCGAGGGCTTCCCTGGTGGCGCAGTGGTTGAGAGTCTGCCTGCTAATGCAGGGGACACGGGTTCGAGCCCTGGTCTGGGAAGATCCCACATGCCGCGGAGCAGCTGGGCCCGTGAGCCACAACTGCTGAGCCTGCGCGTCTGGAGTCTGTGCTCCGCAACAAGAGAGACCGCGATAGTGAGAGGCCCGCGCACCGCGATGAAGAGTGGCCCCCGCTTGCCACAACTAGAGAAAGCCCTCTCACAGAAACGAAGACCCAACACAGCCTAAATAAATAAATAAATAAATAAAGTGTAAAATTAAAAAAAAAACAAAAAAAACACTGATGGGCTCTGTATTTAAAAAAAAAAAAAAATCGACATTTGTCTGGAGGGTTTTAAACTCATGCTTCTTTCATAGTCTCTTTTTCCAGATTTTTGAGCCTTGACGATCAGGAAAATAATCGTGTCATTAGCTGAAATAAGTCAAGTTGTGTCTGTTTTGTTTTTTTTTTGGCGCGCTGTGTGGCTTGCGGTATCTTAGTTCCTCGACCAGGGATTGAAGCCGGGCCACCACAGTGACAGCGCCGAGTCCTAACCACTGCATCACTAGGGAATTCCCGAGTTGTGTCTATTTTGAAATGCCAGAAGGCCCGTGTCACAAAGTCATGTACTAATTTAACTCTTTCTCAAGAAACAAGATTTCCTTGGCCAAAATCTTTAGCGTCATCCTGAGCGCTTTTCTTCCGCTCATTCCATACAGGGAATCCACCATGAAGTCCTGTTGGCTTTACCTTCCAGTTATATCCCAGATCTAACCGCAGGCAGCAGCTCCACTGTAGCCCAGCACCAGCACCACCATTATCATCTCCGGCCTTCTGCTTGCTCTCCCCACCTCCGTCCTTGCCTCTACAACCTGTTCCCTTTCCTCATCACAATGCACTTCCCCCTTAAGGCCTTTGCAAAGGCTGTTCCACAGGTATCAGCAGGGGTAACGCTTGTGTTTAGATTTTGCTCAAATATTACTTTCTCAATGGGGCCTACCCTGAACTTAACCGTTACTGACAAGTCCTGTCCCCTCCCATGCACACATTTATCCATTCCCCCTTTATCTTGTTCTATTTTTTTCACTATGGCATTTAACACCTAACATACTCTGTAATTATTATTTTTTTTTTTTAAATTTACAAAGACTCTACTGAGTCAGTTTTTTTTTGTTTTTGTTTTGTTTTGTTTTGTTTTATGGCTGTGTTGGGTCTTCGTTTCTGTGCGAGGGCTTTCTCTAGTTGCGGCAAGTGGGGGCCACTCTTCATTGCGGTGCGCGGGCCTCTCACTATCGCGGCCTCCCTTGTTGCGGAGCACAGGCTCCAGACGCGCAGGCTCAGTAATTGTGGCTCACGGGCCTAGTTGCTCCGTGGCATGTGGGATCTTCCCAGACCAGGGCTCGAACCCGTGTCCCCTGCATTGGCAGGCAGATTCTCAACCACTGCGCCACCAGGGAAGCCCCACTCTGTAATTATTTATTACCTTGTTTATTTCCCGATACCAGAGTTTGAGCTCCACAAATGGCAGGGTTTTGTTTTGTTTTGTTTTTTTTAATTTGTTTTGCTCCCTGGTGTATCCTAAGCCACAGAATAGTCCCTAGCATGTAGTAGGCCCTCAGTTAACATTGATAGAAGAAGGAAGGGCAACCAAGAGCATGAAATCAGTAAGCTTGGTTACCAGGCTTCTGGCTCATAGCAGATCTGAGAAAGTGAATAAAAGAAAGAACGGGCTGCTGCGTAAATCAACCTGTGTTCCTTGGATCTGAACCTACGATGGTAATTGGCCTGGATAAAATAGACTTGGAAAGTGCTGCATTAAACTGTCCCTTTACTAGAAAATCGTATTATTACGTTAACATAGTAATCACTATAAGAACTCCCACAGTAACCTCTTCTTGAACTCACTTGGTCACAGAACTCTCCTTAGTAATTCCCTTATTGTTACGGAACACGCTTGGCTCGTGGCAAACAGAGTTTGAGGAAAACCAGACTGGAGGGTGCCTGTGGGTCCCAGGAGAGATGGGTGGTTCTTTTAAGTTGCTTTTGGTGGATGAACTGTGCAGTTTCATGTGCTGCTCAGGAGGCCTGAGTACCTCAGGTCAGAGACTACGGCTCTTAGTTCCTACCTTGCAGTTCAGATCCTTTTATTAATTTATTTTTTAAGATTTATTTTATTGAAGTATAGTCGATTTACAGTGTTGTGTTCATTTCTACTGTACAGCAAATTGATTCAGTTATACATATATATATTCTTTTTCATATTCTCTTCCACTGTGGTTTATCACAGGATATTGAATATAGTTCCCTGGGCTATACAGTGGGACCTTGTTGTTTATCCATCCTATGTATACTAGTTTGCATTTGCTAATCCCAAACTCCCAAACCATTCCTCCCCACCCACTCTCCCCCTTGGCAACCACAAGTCTATTCTCTATGTCTGTGAGTCTGTTTCTGTTTCGCAGATAAGTTCATTTGGGTCGTGTTTTCGATTCCACATACAAGTGATAGTATATGATATTAGTCTTTCTCTTTCTGTCTTACTTTTCTTAGTATGATAATCTCTAGTATGGTAGTATTTCATTCTTTTTTATGGCTGAGTAGTATTCTGTTGTTTATATGACTCACATCTTCTTTATCCATTCATAAAATCCTTTTAAAAGTTAGCTTTTTATTTTAGGTATTTGGGAATAAGATGATCATTCCTTCCCTGGATGGAGACCTCTTCCAGTGGGACCGGGACCGTGAGAGCATGGAAACAGTTCCGTTTACAGTTGAATCACTTCTTGAATCTTCTTATAAATTTGGAGATGATGTTGTCTTGGTTGGAGGAAAGTCTCTCACTACATATGGACTCAGTGCATATAGTGGAAAGGTGAGTAAAAATGTTCAGTTTGTTTGGGGAGAAATCAGAATCAATGGGAATAGAAGAGATAATTTCTTAAACTATACTATTACTGGTTGAGCTCTGTAATAATTTCCCCCTGAGGATATCATTTCTTTTGATAAAAGAACTGTGAAGTGGAAAGGGGGAATACTATTAAGAGAAACTAAATTTATCCAAGATAACAGAATGAACAGCAGAGCCAGGAATAGCAGGGGGAAGAGAATGAATAACTGTGGTCTACTGTATGTCAGGTGCATTTTTCATGCCTTATTTTGAAATCATCACAATATTTCTAATGGTTACATTTTACAATTTTCATTTGGATAGATGAGGAACCCTCCAAAGAATAATAATAATCCTGATGATAAGAATAATTGCTACTACTTATTTATCTAGTTTGAGCCTATCATAAGAGGATCCAAGAGGCAAGTTTGTACTCATTTTACAGATGAGAAAACCAAGACTTTCAAAGGTTCAGAAACTTCCAAGGTCAGATTTGACTTAGATCTGTGTGAAGAAAAAGACATACTGTTAATGACCTAAACTTTCTCCATTATTAGCTCTTAGGTGATGATCTGCTTCTAAGATTGGGTCTTATAACTCCATTATGGGGGGTAACTAATTAAAACCATGCTTTTTGCAAAGGTGAAAATCTCTTTAACCCCTTAATACGTTGATACTTGAATATTTGTATATAGACTTAAGACGAAAATAAGGAAGAATAGAAAAAAGATCTTTGACCCTCAAGTTTTTCAAACTTTAAGGATCCCTTGTCTGAGTGTTAGGCCCATAGGCCCTTTGCAAGCTTCTCTGCCCTCTCCAGCCACCTGCATGTGTATTGTATTGAGGCGGCCTTGTGATCCTTGGTTTCCTTCAGTATTCTCATCTGTTAAACAATGGGATTGAACCCCGTCACCTGGTTCTCTGATTTGATGTGCTGCTCCAAAATTCTGGTATTCTAGCAGGTATGCTTCTTTCTGTGAGGATTTTGGTCACATCATCCAAAGGATCTTCCTTTTCCTTTGAGTGAAGTTTTGAAGGAAGTACTTGAAAATACTGCAGCTGTTAGAAAAGGTTCAGATTTTTTAAAACTAAATATTTCCGCCTTATGGAAATTCTGAGGTGTTTTTAATTCACCTAGAATTTTATTAATGATATTATTACTAAAAGATCACAACTAGTTATCCATTTCTTCCATGGAAATGCTCAAAGTAAGACTCATTCCCCGAAATAAATATTCATTTGTACTTTTATGGTTCAAAATATTTCATTTTAGGAGTTGGTGGTAATCTAGCTGTTGCTTTTTTTTTTTCAGGTTATTTATTTATTTATTTTAAAAAATTTCATTACGGTACAGTTGATTTACAATGTTTTGTTAGTTTCAGGTGTACAGCAAAGTGAATCAGTTATACATACACATATATCCATCCACTCTTTTTTAGATTCTTTTCCCACATAGGCCATTACAGAGTATTGAGTGGTGTTCCCTGTGCTATACAGTATAGCTGTTGCTTCCTTTTTTTTTTTTTTTTTTACAGAAACTGTGCATTTTTTATTTTATTTATGTATTTTTGGCTGCGTTGGGTCTTTGTTGCTGCGCACAGGCTTCCTCTGGTTGCTGTGAGCGGGGGCTGCTCTTTGTTGCAGTGCACGGGCTTCTCATTGTGGTGGCTTCTCTTGTTGTGGAGCACGGGCTCTAGGCACGTGGGCTTCAGTAGTTGCAGCACGCAGGCTCAGTAGTTGTGGATCGCGGGCTCTAGAGCACAGGCTCAGTAGTTGTGGCACATGGGCTTAGTTGCTCTGCGGCAAGTGGGATCTTCCCGGACCAGGGCTCGAACCCGTGTCCCCTGCATTGGCAGGTGGATTCTTAACCACTGAGCCACCAGGGAAGCCCCCTAGCTGTTGCTTCTTTTTTTTTTTTTTTTTTTTAGCTGTTGCTTCTTAATGCTTGGCTACTTTTTACACATTTCCTCACTTTCCTTTCACTTTTTATAAAACTGTTGAGTCTTTTACTGTCTCTGATCTCCTGTAACTTGTTCTCTTTACTAATTTTACATCTGTTTTTTCAGGTGAGGTACATCTGTTCAGCTTTGGGTTGTCGCCAGTGGGATAATGATGAAATGGAACAAGAAGAAGATATCCTGCTTCTGCAGCGCACCCAGAAAACCGTTAGAGCCGTCGGCCCTCGTAGTGGCAGTGAGAAGTGTGTATTCAGATAATGTTGCTGTTGATGTTTAGAAGTACAACAAGACCAGAATTCATCAGCTTTTTCTTTGTGGAGATTTTCTGAACTATTTTGTTTCCCCAAAAGCATACTACTCTTTTAAGAGAAATGAAGCCCCTAAATTTAAAACAGCTTCATGATTATTAACAGATCCTGAACTGAACTTCTCACCATGTGCTTCAGGATATGGTAACAAAGAGGAGTCCCATACAGTGACTATATATTAGCTTAGTCTTAGGTTAATGATATTTTTCATAGCAATCTCACTGATCAAAGTTCTCTGAATGCAGAAAACTCTTAAGACAAAGCTGATGTGCTTTGTTTCACTTGGGTCTGTTTGACCCTGCAGTTCTCTCTAGTAGGTAGTTTCATGGTTTGTCTGACTACCGCCTCCATTATAAAATAATATTTTAGTGTATTTTCTTAAAGTGTTAAAGTATAATTTATGTGGTCAAATACTGTTTTGTTTCCTTTTTCAAATAATGTAAATTTTTACATTTAAAGTAATGTGATTGAATTAGATATGCTGGTGGTAAATCACATGCTTGACTTTTCAAAACCTAATATTTAAATTTTAAATTGCTGCGCAGTAAAAAGAATTTGAGATCCCATCTTTATCCTTTGAAAGTGAACCAGACTTTCAGATGTTGTCTAATCTGATGCAGTATAATTCAGTTTCCTTTCCTGAAAACTTTTCTCAAATTCAGTGAAGAATGTATTTTTTCTACATTCCCTGGACTGTAGAGCTTTGCATCTGCTGGCAACCCGACCTTCTTTATCCTGATAGGATTTTGTTTCCTTAAGTGTTTGAGTGCTTGCTGGGTGCTCAGCTACCATAGGAGCAGATGTTCAACTTAACAGAATTTGAGTTATCAGAATGGGAAGAGTCTGGCATCTAAGACCCATATTCCTTAAGTATCTATCTTTTAACAGATGTCGGAATTTTAGGGCCATTTTATATCTTAGTGTCAAGACCATTATAGTGTCAACAGATAAGAGATTTGAGGCTGTATTTTCATAAAAATATAAAATCAGTAGCTTTCGTCTTGCCTTTTGCATTGGTTACTGGGATATGGTAATTTCTCTGCACTTGAACGAAATGTGTCAGGCTTTAATTAAGAAGTAAGGCAGACTGCAAGCTACCTTATTTTAGGATGACTTTGATGTGTTTTGAGAAAATTACCCTGATTTGGAAATGTGAACATTTGTTAATTTCAGGAGAAAAATCTGTCCTGTAGCTGTTGTCAGGTCACAACTCTCAGAACCACTGTTTCTAAAGGGTCAGGACCAAGTTACGCCCTCTTGTGGCATAAATCAGCAGCATGCTCCTTTCCAGAAGATAGTGTTGAGTTGTTCCTTTTCTCATCACCAAATTTTAGTGTTTGCTTCTTCACTCTAGAAGAGTTCTTAATTATTTGGTCCCTTTATTTAAATGTAAATTTCTAAAACACACCTTTGTAAATTTAAGGTGGAATTTCAGTGTTGGCCACTTTGAACTTCGGTATATTCCAGACATGGAAACTAGAGCCGGATTTATTGAAAGCACCTTAAAGCCCAGTGGAAACAAAGAACAGTCTAAAATTATTTCAGACGTGGAAGAACAGGAAGCTGCCGTGATGGACACAGTGATAAAGGTCTCCGTTGCTGATTGGAAAGTTATGGCCTTTAGTAAGAAAGGAGGACATCTGGAGTGGGAATACCAGGTACCTAGAACCACTGAGAATTTATAATATGTTTCTTTCCTTCTCAGTTTGACCAAACATGTTGGGTAGAAGGAAGTGACTGCCATTTTGGATTTTCAACTTGTTCTCTGTGCTCTAAGAAATTTGTGATTTTACATCTGTTAGATTGACTATTAAGAAAAAGTCAAAAGGTTGGTGAAGATGTTGGTGAACAGTGTACAACCGTCTATCTTCGTGCAGTGTTGGTGAGAATGTAAATTGGCATAGATGTTATGGAAAACATCATGGAGTTTCCTTAGAATATTAAACAGAAATGAAGAGAATAGATCTCAAATGTTCTTAAAACACATACATACAAAATAACTGTGAGATGGTGGATATATCAATTAGCTTGATTGTGCTACTTATTTCACAATGTATACATATATCAAAATATTGCACTGTATACCATAAATACATACATTTTTTATTTGTCAATTATACCTCAGTAAAGCTGGAAAAGTGAAAATTTGTAAAGAAATTTGTGGTTTTAAAGGGTATTTCAGGAGTTGGGATACATAGAAATACTGCTTGAAATTGTTTAAAATTTCGTTTCCATTTTTGTTTAGTTTTGTACTCCCATTGCATCTGCCTGGTTGGTTAAAGATGGCAAAGTCATTCCCATCAGTCTTTTTGATGATACAAGTTACGCCACTAATGATGGAGTTTTAGAAGATGAAGAAGACATCGTAGAAGCTGCCCGAGGAGCCACAGAAAACAGTGTTTACTTGGGTGAGTGGATATCTCTTATCTAGCAATAGTACAAGTTGACATCTAGATTTTATTCCTACATTGTCTCTCCCTACTTCAGGTGTGCCTGTAGTAGTTTTAATTCCTAAGTACATTCTCTGGCCTTAAGATTTGTACTTTGATTTCTTTTCCTGCAATTTTCTTTCATTTATCCAGTTCTGAAACTTTTAATTACTATAGCGTGTTCTTTTTCTCTGAGACCTATATTTAAAAGGCTTAAAAATGTTGCCATTACATAGCATGATTTCACATTACTTATGTATCCTCAAAGTCTAAAACTTTCTACATTTGTATTTGCATCTATATCAGTTTGCTCCCCATTAAAGGTGTGTTTATTTTTTCCTATGCATCTATACAACTTATCTGAAAAATTAAAACAAAATTCTGGTGTGCTGCTTTGGCAGTTGAAAGCCTTCAATGTACTACATTTTGAAAACCCTCGAATCTAATTATTTGAACTAGTTTTGTGGTCAAATACACATAAAATTATTTAAGCTCTATCAATGTGCTACCCGCCCCTCAATCTCAGTGAAATGCAAGAATTTGAAAGAATGACATGTCACACGTGTTATGATAGTATTTAATTGAATTGTTAGCAGTATCTCTTGAAGGATAGGTGTTTAGGTTTTCTTAAGGAAAAGGTTACCTCATCTAAAATGTTACTTTCATAAGAGTACAATGATTTCTTTTGTTTGAATTTTCCTACTGGAAGAGTTTTTCAGTAATTACCAAAAATTATATAGTGAGCAACATTGTAACTTGTGTGTAACTTTCCTCCCCTGTTGTTGTTGAATAACCTTTGGGTCAAATTTGAGTGCTTCAGGCATGATTCTTTGAAAAGAGCTATGTAGCACATGAATAAATAACTGGAATTCATCTAATTTTATTAAATCAAAATGAACCTTTTAAAAAAAAAAAATCATCAGTGCTTGATTCTAAACCTAACTGACAGTGTTCTGGTTGATTCAGGAATGTACAGAGGCCAGCTGTATCTGCAGTCATCAGTCAGAATTTCAGAAAAGTTTCCTACGAGTCCCAAGGCCTTGGAATCTGTCAACAGTGAAAATGCAATTATTCCTTTGCCAACAATCAAATGGAAACCCTTAATTCGTAAGTGAATTATGAACTTTTATAAATGTTATTAAGATGTTCAGAGGCCTAATCATGACTGTCTTTGACCTAGTTTTGAATATCACAGAGATCACAACTATTATATACTCTATATTTTCTGATAAACTGGGAAGGTATTTCAAGACGTTAATGAATGTTAATTATCCTTTAGAACATGATTTCATTGAAACAGCAGCTACTTCTATAGAAATCAATGTCAATAAAATATTTCTCTAGACAGCTTAGAAAAACTCTTAACCATTCTCTGACCATGCCTTGATATCATTTCGCTCTTAACATATTTATATTAAGAATATTTATGGGACTTCCCTGGTGGTGCAGTGGTTAAGAATCTGCCTGCCAATGCAGGGGACACAGGTTTGAGCCCTGGTCCGGGCAGATTCCCACAGGCCACGGAGCATCTAAGCCCGCGAGCCACAACTACTGAGCCCACGTGCTGCAACTATTGAAGCCCGCGGGCCTAGAGTCCATGCTCAGTAACCAGAGAAGCCACTGCAATGAGAAGCTCGCGCACCGCAATGAAGAGTAGCCCCCGCTCACCGCAACTAGAGAAAGCCTGCGTGCAGCAATGAAGACCAAAAGCAGCCTAAAATAAATAAATTTATTTTTTTTAAAAAAAGAATATTTATGAAACATCTGGTTATCACATCATATTCTTTGAGACACTCAAATTGAATTGAATTCAAATACTAAACCATCTGTTTCCTTCAGCTATCTTTCTGTACCTTGTATATGTTTTTTATCACATCACATCATATTTTAATTACTCGTTTAAATGACTCATCTCTCTACAAGACTGTGCTTTTCAAGAGAAAGAACGTTGGGCCATTTGTTTGACTTACATATTTGAACTGAGCTGTGCTATTTGAATGTCTGTTTTTGGGATGAATGAGGCACACACATTTTCATTAAAGTCATAACAGTTAAGATTTTACCATTTTCTTTTAGATTCTCCTTCCAGAACTCCTGTCTTGGTGGGGTCTGATGAATTTGACAAATGTCTCAGTAATGATAAGTTTTCTCATGAAGAGTACAGTAATGGTGCACTTTCAATCTTGCAGTATCCATATGGTAAGTGTGATTCCACTTGGATTGAAAATGCTGGGGGTTTTTTTCTGTTTATTTTATTAATTTGAAATTAATTAATAGAATTCAAATGCAAAGCAGTCAGTTGGAGGGTAGAAAATAAATATCTTGGGAGGCAGATATTGTGAATGGTGGCCAGGGGTACAAGGCTTCAAAGACAGATTGCCAGTGTTTTGCCACATGCTAGGCTGGGCACACCTAACTTACCTGTGTCTCTGTTTCTTCATCTGTAAAACAAAGATATAGTAATCCTAATATCTATTTATTGGGTTGTTGTAAGGTCTAAATGAGATAATGCACAGTCTTAATTAGCACCATGCCTGGCAAGCAATAGTGTTCAATAAGCATTAGTTCTTGTTATTAGCTCTCATTTAATTATGAGCTTATATAATATAGTCTGTATAATATCAGTCTGTGTAATGAAGAAAATAGGTGTTTCCCATAGAGTTATGTGAAAATGCTATAAAATGGGGTTATTTTAATTTTGTTTTCAGAAGAGGAAAATTAGTACAAAAGTCAAGAATAGGTGAAATTTGGTGTGAAACACATTCCTGTGTATTTAAAGTTAGGATATATTCAGATATGAAAGTCTTTTGAACAGTTGGATATAAAAAAAAAATTGCTCAGATCTGCATTAGGCAAAAACATAGACTCCTCGTCAGTTACCCTAGATGATAAAACTGGGAAATTATTGTAGAATTTAAATTGATTTAACAAAAATCAGAGAGCTCTGAACTACAAACAGCTGTCTATCTGATACTGATCAAAATACAAGGTAAAAGAGAATTGTGTAATGTGCCCATGTGGTATAAAATAGAAGGTAAAAAGGACAGGCTGCTTTCTAGGACAAATTCATTTTGACAGCCTGAAAGGAACCAGAGAGCATGGTGGAGATGTTTTCCTCGTCATGGTAAAATTTGATATTTTATTGATGCTAAATGAAAGTAAAGTTTCAAATCCTCCAAGGAGGTTTGAGTACTGTCTAATTTTTTTTTCTTTTTTGCATTTAAAGGATTGAATTATTAATGAGATAATGAATGGAGTAGCCCTTAAGGGTTGTTTTTAGTCTGATTATTCAATAGAAAGAAAATGTATGATGCTTATGGAATAAAGGAAAGTATATTTGTGTAGAAAGAAGAAAAAGTGGGGTAAATGAGGCTGTCGAAATGTGCTAGAGAAGAGATGAAACTTTAGAAAAAGGAATTAGTGTTAAAAGTCATAGGAAATTAGATAATTTTTAGCAATTAAAGGTGGAACTATATTGGTTTATCTTTTTTTTTTTTAACATCTTTATTGAAGTATAATTGCCTTACAATGGTGTGTTAGCTTCTGCTTTATAACAAAGTGAATCAGTTATACATATACAATATGTTCCCATTTCTCTTCCCTCTTGCATCTCCCTCCCTCCCACCCTCCCCATCCCACCCCTCTAGGTGGTCACAAAGCACCGAGCTGATCTCCCTGTGCTATGCGGCTGCTTCCCACTAGTTATCTATTTTACATTTGGTAGTGTATATATGTCCATGACACTCTCTTACCCTGTCACATCTCACCCCACCCCCTCCCCATATCCTCAAGTCCATTCTCTAGTAGGTCTGTGTCTTTATTCCCGTCTTGCCACTAGGTTCTTCATGGCCTTTTTTTTTTCCTTAGATCCCGTATATATGTGTTAGCATACTGTATTTGTTTTTCTCTTTCTGACTTACTTCACTCTGTATGACAGACTCTAACTCCATCCACCTCATTACAAATACCTCCATTTCATTTCTTTTTATGGCTGAGTAATATTCCATTGTATATATGTGCCACATCTTCTTTATCCATTCATCTGTCGATGGACATTTAGGTTGCTTCCATGTCCTGGCTATTGTAAATAGAGCTGCAATGAACATTTTGGTACATGACTCTTTTTGACCTATGGTTTTCTCAGGGTATATGCCCAGTAGTGGGATTGCTGGGTTGTATGGTAGTTCTATTTGTAGTTTTTTAAGGAACCTCCATACTGTTCTCCATAGTGGCTGTATCAATTTACATTCCCACCAACAGTGCAAGAGTGTTCCCTTTCCTCCACACCCTCTCCAGCATTTATTGTTTCTAGATTTTTTGATGATGGCCATTCTGACCGGTGTGAGATGATAGCTCATTGTAGTTTTGATTTGCATTTCTCTAATGATTAATGATGTTGAGCATTCTTTCATGTGTCTGTAAGCCATCTGTATATCTTCTTTGGAGAAATGTCTATTTAGGTCTTCTGCCCATTTTTGGATTGGGTTGTTCGTTTTTTTGTTATTGAGCTGCTTGTAAATCTTGGAGATTAATCCTTTGTCAGTTGCTTCATTTGCAAATATTTTCTCCCATTTTGATGGTTGTCTTTTGGTCTTGTTTATGGTTTCCTTTGCTGTGCAAAAGCTTTTAAGTTTCATTAGGTCCCATTTGTTTATTTGTGTTCTTATTTCCATTTCTCTGGGAGCTGGGTCAAAAAGAATCTTGCTGTGAGGTATGTCATAGAGTGTTCTGCCTATGTTTTCCTCTAAGAGTTTGATAGTGTCTGCCCTTACACTTAGGTCTTTAATCCATTTTGAGTTTATTTTTGTGCATGGTGTCAGGGAGTGTTCTAATTTCATACTTTTACATGTACCTGTCCAATTTTCCCAGCACCACTTATTGAAGAGGCTGTCTTTTCTCCACTGTATATGCTTGCCTCCTTTATCAAAGATAAGGTGACCATATGTGTGTGGGTTTATCTCTGGGCTTTCTATCCTGTTCCATTGATCTATATTTCTGTTTTTGTGCCAGTACCAAACTGTCTTGATTACTGAAGCTTTGTAATATAGTCTGAAGTCAGGGAGCCTGATTCCCCCAGCTCCATTTTTCGTTCTCAAGATTGCTTTGGCTATTCGGGGTCTTTTGTGTTTCCATACAAATTGTGAAATTTTTTGTTCTAGTTCTGTGAAAAATGCCAGTGGTAGTTTGATAGGGATTGCATTGAATCTGTAGATTGCTTTGGGTAGTAGAGTCATTTTCACAATGTTGATTCTTCCAATCCAGGAACATGGTATATCTCTCCATCTATTTGTATCATCTTTAATTTCTTTCATCAGTGTCTTATAATTTTCTGCATACAGGTCTTTTGTCTCCTTAGGTAGGTTTATTCCTAGATATTTTATTCTTTTTGTTGCAATGGTAAATGGGAGCGTTTTCTTAATTTCACTTTCAGATTTTTCGTCATTAGTGTATAGAAATGCAAGAGATTTCTGTGCTGGTTTATCTTTTAAAAAAAAAACACTTTTAATGTTTGTTTTTGAAGATAATGGTTATTACCTGCCATACTACAAGAGGGAAAGAAACAAACGGAGCACACAGATCACAGTCAGATTTCTCGACAACCCGAGTTACAACAAGAATATCCGCAAAAAGGATCCCGTTCTCCTCTTACACTGGTGGAAAGAAATAGTTGGAACCATTCTGTTTTGTATCGTAGCAACAACTTTCATTGTGCGCAGACTCTTCCATCCTCATCCTCACAGAGTAAGACATTTTTTAGGATCTCATCTTTTTCAAAGTGTTGGGACTATAGAAAACTTAGGGTGTGTGTGCGCGTGTGCGTGTGCGCACGTGATGGGCAAGGGGTCCATTTCCTTAAGTTTTACCCTAAAATCATTGTTGCCCATACTCTTGCTTCCACGTCCTTGTCCCCTTCACTCCTCAACCCGTTGCAGTCTGGCTCCACCCTGATCATTCCCTTTCCCTTTGACAAAGGAAATGCTGTTGTTTTATGTTCTTATAATACATTTATTTTTCTCAATATTATTTATTCTTCAGTGTTATTTTATAGCCTAATATTGTTAGCTAACTTCAATTCAGCTTTGTACTGAGAGTGATTTTTTTTCTCCCCCACCTTTTCAGCAAAGGAAAGAATCTGAAACTCAGTGTCAAACTGAAAATAAATATGATTCTGTCAGTGGAGAAGCTAATGACAGTAGCTGGAATGACATAAAAAATTCTGGATATGTATCACGGTATGAGTCTTTTCATAAAATGCATGTGTGCTCTAGCTTCTGGTGCTAACTGTTCAAATCCAGGAAGAAATGGCCTTAGATACAGAGAATGAATGGATGGTTCAGAAGGGAGAGGGGGAGTGGTGGGTGAAATAGATGAAGAATGGAATAGTTGTTCATTCAGCATCTGCTTCTAAACCTCCAGTTATATGATAAATCACAGGGATTGTAATATACAACATAAGGAATATGGTTAATAATATTGCAGTGACTTTCTATGGGGACAGATGATTACTAGACTTATCGTGGTGATCATTTCATAATGTATACAAATGTCAAATCATTATGTAGTACACCTGAAACTTACATAATATTGTATGCTGACTGTATTTCACTTAAGAAAGAAGAAACAACCTCTAAACTAAGATATTGTTTAATTTAAAAAAAAAAAAAATGTATGACTAGGTAAATAAAACAGACATATCCCTCAAGTTACTTAAACTGATTCGAGGTGGTATAGAAGAGGGGTAGAAGTAGAGTGTTATAAAAGTTTAGAATTATAGCCACCATGTATGTCAATTATTTCTCAATAAAACTGGAAGGAAAAGAAAAAAAAGAATTACAGCCACCAAATTGAGTTGTTATTCAGATGACATAGTTATTGAGGGTATACCATGTACTGGGCTTGGCATTAATACCAAATAATAATTTGTATGTTATTGGAATATGACATAAATCTCCTATGTTACTTAATCCTCAGTTATTTATTTCATCCTTATTCTATCTAAAATAAGAAGCAGAAAACTGGGGAGAAAACAGATCATTTTTAACAACAGAAGAGGGAGTTGGGTTACTTAAAAAGCAGCCAATTCAAATAATTTAAAAGTAAAATAAAAGTAGAAAATCTGTAAGCAAATCTGTCAGATGTATAGATTTTGATGCTTTGTGGGACAAGAAATGGTGCTGCAGTTCAATTTTCTTACATGGATTATTGCTACTTTTCCCCTTTGTTTTGATATCATGCTTAGACTTTCGTGATACAGGGACAAGGAGGAGCTCTATATGAAACTTACTGCTTAATATCTAGGGAAATGGCTTTATGACAGAAAAGATTGAAAATTACAGCTAAAATGTGGGTTATTTTGATTATCTGTGGACTTAATCTAAGCTGCATTCATACCGTCTTCTCAAAAATTGAGAATTGGCTGTAATCCGTATGTTTTAGCAAAACGTACTAGGTGACTAGCAAGTGATAAGGGCTTTAATACCCTTGCTAATAAAGATGCTGACTTGTATGTCAGTGGCCAACACCACCAGCAGGCAGTGAGTGAGGGAGAGGAGAGGGGCCCATCAACTCCATGGGCAGTTCACTACCCAAGCCATTCATTGTTCATTCAGCATCTTTCTGAACAACTGTGTGCAGTATCTCAGGCTTTGGGAGAAATAAAAAGACTGGTCCTATCCCCTGGAGGAGCTTAAAGTCTACAGGGGAAGGTGATACTAGAGAAAACATAAACATATAAGGAAAAAAGCCATGAGCTGAGTAACTAACTCTGGCTGTGTTGATTCAAGAGGGCGTCATAATAAATCATGAGTAAGTAAGAGACAGGTGGAGATGGGAAGGTGAGTGGGGTATGGTGAATAAGCATATATTTGTAAGGCTGTTGTGAAGAGAATTGGAATAATGTACTCTAAAATTGAATTAGACTCAATTTTCCTTCCATTTTATTCACTATGAAGAGAACAGCTGATTGTTTTTAAAAATACAGGAGCTCTGTATAATACCTGATGTATATTGAGTGCCTACTATATTCTAGGCATTATGAAGAACATGAGCTCTGGATTCAGTCATGAATTTAAGTCCTAAGTTGGGACCTGAGGCAAGATGATACTTATATTTATAAAATCTGTAATCATATATAAGATGTTTCTCCTTTCAAAAGATATATCCATTTTCATATGAGTGTTTTCTTTAATGTAGGAAGATAATTCAATTGGCTCTCCAGGAGTAGGACAAGAACTTCATGGGCTTTTGCAGTTGGGGAGATGGATTTGTACTCAAGTACCTTGACTAGCTATTCTTAGGGATACAGATCATTACTCTTCATTCTCTGTGAAGGTAATTGGCCCATGGAGGGTTGGGATCTATTGTCTCTCCTCCTTAACACCATGCTCTAACCAGCTGAGCCAACCGCTAAATTAATATGAGTGTGCAAGTCATAAAGTAATAAAGTTAGCCTTGTAAGGGGCACCAAAGATCATCTAATTCAACTCCCCCTCACATGGCTGGAAGAATATCTTCCACCGTACGCATGCATGCATTCATTCATTTATTAATTCATGCATTATTCGATAGATATTTGTTAGACCTTCTATTTGCCAGGTGATCCCAGGCTTTGGAAATACAAAGAGAAAAAAGAATTCTTTCCTGCAGTCAGGGTCCCTACAATTCAGTAGCAGTGGAGAGAGAAAGCTGCTTATAAATAACTGCAGAATATTGAGACTAAGTTTAAACAGTTCCAAGTAGTATGTGCAAAGTGCTATAAGAACATTAAGATAGGGGTCTAGGAAGGCCTTATAGAGGTGGTGAGATGAGCAGAATGAAAGAAAAATAGAGTTTTATTAAGTCCAAAGAAGTAGGGCATCCCACTGGAGCAAACAGCAGAAGCAAAAGCCCTGAAGTTGTGAGAGAGCCTGGTGCAAGTTGGCTGGAATATACAGAGCAGATCGGAGAGGTCAACAGGGGAAGTAGGCTACAAAGTGGAGGTCCTTCTGTAAGTGCCAGATGGTGAGTTAGCTTCTGTCCAAATACCTTTGGTGATGAATGCACTGACTCCTGAGGCACCCCAGCGAATTTCAGATAGCTTTGGTTCCTAGAGAGATTCTAGCTAAAAACGTACATAAATGTAATAGGACTGATTAAATCTTTTCCATAAAATATACAGGCACTGGCATAAGATTAAAATACATTTTCTACTTGAATACAGAATGCCACAAGAGGTAAAAGGTTAGAGAATTAAGGATAAACTGTTTTGATGGATGATGGAAAGTATTGGATAGGACAGAACAGTACTAAAATTGCTGAAAAATAAGTGATTAACAAGTGATTCCCCATTAAGCAGAAGTTTTAAATTTTTTATAAAATTCCCAGAGGCAAAATTAAAATGTGTTTGCTCGTTTATACAGACAGAAAAGCAAAGAATGCTATTAGAATTTAAACTACACTCTATTAAAATAAGTTCTAGGAAACTTAGTTTATACATTTTTACATATCATAAAATAAGATTGAACTATTAGTACAAAATGTAAAACTATTACAAACTTTTTAAAATTTACTTTTTTTTTTTTTTTTTTTTTAAGATATCTAACAGATTTTGAACCGATTCAGTGCATGGGTCGTGGAGGGTTTGGAGTTGTCTTTGAAGCTAGAAACAAAGTTGATGACTGCAATTATGCTATCAAGAGAATCCGTCTCCCCAACAGGTAATGGATGGTACTTTTAGTAAACTTGGAGTTAGGGCTATATTATCTAATCTCATGGGCAATATGTCCTTACTATACTGCATAGAGACTATAGAAAACATAGTTTCTGACCTTCTGAATCTTATGTTCTCAGTGCTACCAGGTAACTAGCTATCTTTTAAAAATGTCATCTACTTTGACCGCTTTGTATCTACTTAAAAAATATGCCCTTGTTTTTGATTCTTAACAACTCAGGGCATTCCCATAGTGAATTTTAATAACTATAGACTTTAATACATAGCACCATTTTAAAATAATCTATATTTACTGTGGAAAATAAGGAATAGTATTAAAACAAAAACCAATCCGTGTCTACTCTACCCAGTAATAAACACTTTTAACATTTTAGGGTATTTTCTTTTGATTTTTTTTTTTTTCTGGTCATAAATTTACCTAGTTGGTAGCACAGTTATCAATACAATACAGTTTTATCTATTGCTTCCTTCATTGTATTCTCAGTATTTTCCTTGCTATTAAGAGTATGTTATTGAAATGCTAAAATATATTGAAAGTGTTTTATGACTGGAAAATAGTCCAGTTAATACTTGTGCCATATCTTATTTAACCATTTCTTATTTTTAAATATTTAGGTTTCCAACTTGTTGCGATTAAAAATAACTTTGGAGACTTCCCTGGTGGTCCATTAGTTAGGACTCCATGCTTCCACTGCAGGGGGCATGGGTTTGATCCCTGGTCGGGGAACTAAGATCCCACATGCCTCTCAGCGCGGCCAAAAAAAAAAAAAAAAAACTTGGCACCGTTCATCTTTTATATAAAATTTTGATCACATCTGTTTCCTTAGGATAGATTCCTAGAAGTGGAATTTTGGGCTCAGAACAGTGTGATGCTTAAGATGATGGGCTTTCAGTAACACCGTCCTTTTCATCTATTGTGGAAGCCTCCTGTGGATTCTTGATTAAATGTGCACTGATTTCTGGGCTGTCTTCCTAATTAGTAGTTAAACATGCTGTCCAACAGATAGGGACATAGGAATGGGACAGTCTGAGTACTATGGGACTAATTCTTTTCTTTGGTATGTAATTTTTGAGCAGTTTAAATATTCATATGTACAAGGTACCACATAGGATATAAAATTAAGAAAGGCTTCTGCCCTCAAGAATCTATAACTATTTGAGGCCTTTGTATATATACTCAAGTAACTGCAAAGCCAGGAAGATTGTGACTTGTGGTTTAGTTTAGTAAATAGCTTCTCATGAAGAAAGTGCAGAGGTAGCCGAAAGGCAGTCAAGGAAAGCAAGCCTTGTGGTGGTAGTGTTGTCTGTGCCGTGTTCAAGGGTAGCCTGTCCCTTGGTGGACACACATGTAGGGGAGGGATGGCCAAGTACGTGAAATGGCCTGAGCATAGGCTCTAGGCAAACATTCGCAGGGGATGTAGAGGTTAATGAGGATTCTGGCACGAGTGGAGCAAGGGTAAGAATGGAGGGGAGGGACTTCCCTGGCGGTCCAGTGGTTAAGACTGCCCTTCCAACGCAGCGGGCATGGGTTCAGTCCCTGGTTGGGGAACTAAGATCCCACAAGCCACACTGTGCAGCCCAAAAAAAAAAAAAAAAAAGAGAATGAAGGGGAGTATGGAAGAAAGATGGCAAAGGTGGGTTCCAGCACCTTAAATGCCAAGCAGAGGAGTTTAGATTTTATTCCATAGACAGTTGTGCCTTTAAGCAGAAGAATGACGTGATCAAAGTGGAGGTGGTACGTAGTAAGAGACAAGCGTGTTCATTAGGAGATTTTTTTTTTTTTTTTTTGCAAAAGTTCAGTCCTAAGATACAGAGCATTAGTGCAGCAGAAGTGGAGACAGATGAGGAAGGAATGAGTATCAGGAATTAAAAAGGAGGAGCTGATAGGATTTGGTCACTGAATATGGAACATTCAGAAACCTACCAGGATTCTCGGGGTGGGACCATTAACAGTAATGAAACACAGAGAGAAAAGTGGGAGTAGCTGACTGTCTCTTGGGGATGGAAGAGGATATAACTTATATTTATTATGTTGTTTCAGGTGATGGTGGGATCCCTAGAATGTGAGCTTAGATCCATCAGAAAAGCTGTCAAAGCAGAAGATCAAATCCAGATGCTTTTCTGGTTAAACATCATTGCCTATGATATTTAGTAGTTGAGGCTTTAAACAGACAAAGGTGCTCGTACAAGCCTTTTGGATTGTTGTATGTGCCTTGTCGGGCTGGTCCTTCTCCATCCTCCTGAGCTGCCAGGCTGAGCTCTCTTTTCTGAATACTTCACTTCTACCTCTTCATCCCCCTATTAATTAACAAGCATTAAGCAATTATCTTCAAGGGTCTGTAGTCATTCATTTTTAGTCAGCTAAGAACTCTTTATTTGAATGGATAGATGTACTTGTAAGCATTTATTTCTAGAAGAAAAAAGAAATACTATAAATACATATTTTTTTCTAATACAAGACTTATTTACTCTTTGGCTTATTAGAATTATGCCACTAGGTTGACTCGTCTGTTTCCAATTTTAGAACAAGGGAGAGTTTTATTTTATTGTTTTGTACTGTCTTTGGATATGATTGCTTCTTCAGATCAGAGCAGCCTTCAGTGTCTTCATTGTTTCTCTGTTTCAGGGAATTGGCTCGGGAAAAGGTAATGCGAGAAGTTAAAGCCTTAGCCAAGCTTGAACACCCAGGAATTGTTAGATATTTCAATGCTTGGTTGGAAGCACCACCAGAGAAGTGGCAAGAAAAAATGGATGAAATTTGGCTGAAAGATGAAAGGTAACTTGGTTAGACATAGACTTAAAAACTAGTATTTATTTCAGGCTAGTTTTTGGCTTACATGAACAAAATATCCTTTCTATAACTTTAGAGATGATTTTTTTAAAAGAAAAATAACAGCAGATTACTGTTTCTGTCATCATGTTTTGGAACGTTCTCTAGTCACTTGTTAAGTGAAAAGTTGATTTAGTTTTTAGAACATGAACTTTTTTTTCTTTTTTGTCCAGAACATGAATTTCTAAAATCATTGGTAGATAGAGCTCTATGACTTATAATTCACTGAAGGATTTACAGTAGCCTTTCTCAATAAGAGATATTGTCTGCTTTTGTCTCCATTTTTTATTTTAAATTTTCATTCAGTTTCTTAGTAGTTGGCAATTTACAACTCCTTTCTAAAGTAGTTTTAAACTATTTGCAGTTAAAACTACAAGAACTTGGGACTTCCCTGGTGGTCCAGTGGTTAAGACTTTGCCTTCCAATGCAAGAGGTGTGAGTTCAATCCCTGGTCCGGGAGCTAAGATTCCACATGCCTTGCAGTCAAAAAAAAAAAAAAAAAACCCAAAAAAACATAAAACAGAAGCAATATTGTAACAAATTCAATAAAGACTTTAAAAAAATGGTCCACATCAAAAAAAAAAAAGAAAAATACATGAACTTACGGGAATTCCCTGGTGGTCCAGTGGTTAGGACTCCTCGCTTTCACTGCCAAGGGCGCAGGTTCGACCCCTGGTCGGGAAACTAAGGTCTCGCAAGCCGCACGGCGAGGCCAAAAACCAAAAAGAAAAAAACAAACCATGACCTTAGGCAACCTGAAGATAATTCCTATGTTAAATATGCTATTCTGTAGGAAGGAAGGCCCTTTTAAAAACTACTAAATGAGAACATAAAGGAAGCAGGCTACAAATAGACTATTTAGTAAAGAGCTGGGGTAAAATTCCTGCCTGAAAGTACCAAACACAGCCCTAGATCCACGTGAGGTACCTAGTTACAGTGACGGTTATATACACAGCCAGTAGCCAAACCACAGAAGGACCAGGTGAAGTGACCCTGTGTCTCAAGCCCTAATTTGGATGGGGGCTTCCGAATCACCGCCACCAAGGGGTTCTGGCCTTGGTCTTCCTTTGTGCTTTGTGTTTTGCACATAGGCCTCAGCTGTTCTGGGCATGACAGTCCCAGATAACCGTTTCCAGTTTAAAACCAAGATTTCCAGTTAAGGAATGGATGGACGGTGCTGTTCTTTGTCTCCTGTGGCATGTTTTTCATTGACTTTCCATGTTGTCATTTGGTAACTGGCTTTATTATAGTTGAAGCTTTGGAGACAGAGCATGTAGTGACAACACTGTAAGTCAACTATACTTCAATAAAAATCAATCAATCAATCAACAAGCAAACAAAGGATGTAGTTCACGTAACTTAATCAACACATATTCACTCTCATCCCTTTGTACTTCTCCCACTCTTAGCACAGACTGGCCGCTCAGCTCTCCTAGTCCCGTGGATGCGCCATCCGTTAAAATATGCAGAATGGATCCTTTCTCTACAAAGGAACGCATTGAAATCATAGCCCCTTCTCCACGAAGCAGTAGGTCTTTTTCGGTCGGGATTTCCTGTGGCCAGACAGGTTCATCCAAGAGCCAGTTCTCTCCGCTGGAATTTTCCGGGATGGACCACAGAGACACGAGTGAGTCGGTGGACGCGGTGTGCAACCTCCAGGACAGCTGCCTTACAGACTGCGAGGGGGAAGACGGTACTAGGGATGGCAATGACGAGGGACACTCCTTTGAACTTTGTCCTTCTGAAGCTTCCCCTTATGTAAGGTCAAGGGAGCGAACCTCCTCTTCTATAGTATTTGAAGATTCCGGCTGTGATAACGCATCCAGCAAAGAAGAGCCCAAAACGAACCGACCGCCTATTGGCAACCATTGTGCTGATAAACTAACCGCAGTCCAGCATTCCAGTAGCAAGTCTTCCTCGGAACCTACTTTGTCTATTTCTCCTTCAAGACCAACCACTTTAAGTTTAGCTCTCGCTAAAAACTCTGTGGAAAAACTCCAACCCAGTTCACCGAAGGTGTATCTTTACATCCAGATGCAGCTGTGCCGAAAGGAAAACCTCAAGGACTGGCTGAACAGCCGCTGCACCATTGAGGAAAGAGAGAGGAACGTGTGTCTGCACATCTTCCTGCAGATCGCGGAGGCGGTGGAGTTTCTGCATGGCAAAGGGCTCATGCACAGGGACCTCAAGGTCTGTTTTTGTGGAACATCACCCAAGGGTTTCAATGGGGTTTTTTTTTCTATTAAAGTCATTTATTTATTTACTTACTTATTATTTTTATTGAAGTACAGTTGATTTACAGTGTTGTGTTAGTTTCAGGTGAACAGCAAAGTGATTCAGTTTTTTATATATATACATATTCCCAGTTGAAAAGCTGTGTATTCTGTTCATTCTGACCTATCATTGAGCCTAATGTTAAACCTTCTAGGCCCTCTAACCCTTTTGTATTTTGGTCACGTGTTTGTCATGTATCAGTCTCAACATAGCTGCCAGAAGTTCTCAGGGCTCCATGTTTTAAGTCTTTTGGAGGTGTTGGGGAGAAAAGTATCACTTTCCCCCGCTATTGATCAGAAGTCCTGGGTTTTCTTTTTTTTTTTTTCATTTAAATGAGCTTTTTTTTAAAATTAATTTTTATTGGAGTATAGTTGATTTACCTGGTTTTCTTCTAATCGATAAGCCAGGAACACATATGCGTCCCTAAACCAGTCACCTGGCCAGAGGCTGGGATTATGCTGATTGGTGGATGCAAGTTTTGGATGCAACCTCCAGATAACATCCTGTATGAACCACGGACTTGGTGCCCAGAAGAAGAGAGTTCCCAAAGTCACATCAGGCTACTTCTGGTAGAAGCGTAGGGGCATGGAAAGATGCTGGAGAACCCAAAAAAAAAAAAAAAAATAAAGTCTGTTAGTGTTGGGCAAATAACAGCTGACAGCAGAGCACGGAGAGGGGAGGAAAGATGAAATTTAAGGCAGTCTAATCCTGTCTCTCTTACAAGGTTATTTGAGGGAGAGTAGGAGGGTATCACTATAGATGTTGGTTATATGCAATAACTTCATTGTTTCAAAGTCCAAACTGTATGATGGCACTTTGGAGTTTTGAAATAAAATGTTTTTTGTCTGGCAGTATTTGAAGCCCAGTGAAAGTCAATTTTGTGAGCTAAATGGCTTCCTTTTCCCTTATTTCAAGGGCTATGAATGGTGGTCATGTGAGCTGAGAGTAGGCTCTAGGGAAAGACGATATATTTCACGTAGGGGATTTTGAGTTTGAGGAGCCCGTGGTTAGATGTATCTTATGAACAGTTGCATATGAGAGTTTAGAACTCGGGATGGGGGTTGTGGGGTATATGGGAGCCTGTGAGTATTAGAAGAGGCAACACAAGATTGTAGTTAAGAGCTCTTATTCTCCTTGACAGCCTACATTCCTCTCTCAGACACAAGCCCGAAGATCAGTCTGTTTCGTTCATTCACCAAATAGTAGTGATTAGCTACCGTAGGGCAAGAATTGGACACGTGGCAGTGGAGCAGAAGTCCTTTTCTCATGGAGCCAGACTGCCTGGGTTTGAATCCCTGCTCCACCCCTTACTAGCGGGGTAACCTTGGGCAACTTACTTAACTTCTCTGGGCCTCAGTTTTCACATCTGTGAAATGGGGGACCATTTCATGAGAGACCAATAGGACTAAAAGCATTGTATTACATGAGTTAATAGTAATGAACTACTTAGATCAGCTTCTGGCTCATTGCAAGTGCTATATATGCATTTGCTATTATTATTATTATTATTATTATTATTATTATTATTATTATCATCATGGCTTAGGTCATAAATGCAGAGGAGCTTGCCAAGGGAGAGTATATAGAATAATGAGATTGAGGTTTAAGCACCATAGACCCTAGGGAATGTGAATCTCTAAGGATTTATTTAAATAGATGTTCAGGGACTTCCCTGGTGGCACAGTGGTTAAGAATTCACCTGCCAATGCAGGGGACACGGGTTCGAGCCCTGGTCCGGGAAGAGCCCACATGCCGCGGAGCAGCTAAGCCCGTGCGCCACAACTGCTGAGCCTGCGCTCTAGATCCTGCGAGCCACAGCTACTGAAGCCCTTGTGCCTAGAGCCTAGAGCCGCAACAAGAGAATCCACCGCAATGAGAAGCCCGGCACCACAACAAAGAGTAGCCCCCGCTCGCCGCGACTAGAGAAAGCTCGTGCACAGCAACGAAGACCCAACGCAGCCAAAAAATTAATAAATAAAATTTAAATAAATAGATAGATGTTCAATAAATACTCACTCCCTTTGCTACCCTTGCCTCTTCTTTACTCACAGTACTTGTCTAGCATCGAAGGATAGTTTTTATTTTCATATTAGCCCATTGTAAAGAGAAATATGCTTGAGAATATCTAGTGTCTTGTATTTATTTTCTGTAGTCATTTAAATAATTCTCTTCACTTCCTCTCTTTCTCCATACACACCCACCATGCTTTTGTCTGTTTCATTTTTTTTTCCAGCCTTCCAACATATTCTTTACAATGGATGATGTGGTCAAGGTTGGAGACTTTGGATTGGTGACTGCAATGGACCAGGATGAAGAAGACCAGCTGGTTCTGACCCCAATGCCAGGGTACGCCAGACACACAGGACAAGTGGGGACCAAGCTGTATATGAGCCCAGAACAGGTGAGCCTTTCGTTTTCCTTCTGAGGAATAAATAGATTTTTAATTAGGATGGCAGCAAGCTAGATGTGCGCCATGAATCTCCATCCGTGCCGTGTTTAAAATACCCAATAAAATAAAAGCTGAAAATGATGAAAACTGGCAGAAGTGTTCCACAGGCAACACAGCTAGGGTACAATTCCGCAACCTGGATTGGGGTGTGGAGGAAGAAAAATACTAAAAACGCATGAAATGTGCTCACCCTCTGAACCGGAACCTGACAGCAACCAGAAACTTAGAATGAGATTTTGAATGTCCTCCTCCCAAACTTAATTGCCATTCACCCTGTGTGAACTATGCAGGAACTGTTTTCAGAGCCAGCTGGAGGTAGTGTTCTAAGCTGTTCTCTACAGTAATCCACAGGCAGCTTCCAGAACATACCGTGGCAGGAAATAAAGGTGGACAGGCTGCGCTGTGTTGCCTTGTGGGACGCTTAGTCTTCCAAGGAAAAGCTCCATAAACTGAACAGAGACTGGAAGAGTGGGGGGACACAGGGCACGCTGGGAGAACCAGCACAGCACCCCTGGCCAGCACTGCGCTGATGGTGTCCACAAGCTTACATATGCTTAGATCGGCGGTCCTCAGACTTCCTGATCAATGCCTGTTTATACTTGTAAACATGATCGAGAGCTCAAGAATTTTTCTTAAGGAATTTTATCCGTCAGTATTTGCCGTATTAGAGATGGAAACAGAAATTTGTAAAATTTTTAAATTCAGTTAAAAATGACAGTATTAAATCTATCACATCTTCAAGATATTTTCTGAAAAAAATAAATATTTTCCGAAAGAAAACTAGTGAGGAGCGTGGCATTTACGTACATTTTTGTAAAGCTCTTTACTGTCTGACTTAAAAGATATTTCATATCTGCTTTTGCATTTAATCCCTGGCACTATGTTATTTTGGTTGAAGTATATGAAGAAAATCTGACTTCACATAGATAGGCAGTTGGAAAAGGAGGAATATTTTAATACCATTTTCAGGTAGTTGTGGGCATTCTTCTTTGACAGCACATCAAAATACAATAAGCAAAAGTTTCTGAAGAGTCATTTGCCCTGAATCTAAAACCATAGCAGTGAACATTTTGTATTCTGTTACTTTAACATCCCTTGGTCCATTTTGCACATTGAATGGACCTTTGACCCACGCATGATTTTATAAAATTATGCATTGGTCATTTGGAAACTATTGGTTCCCTAAGTTATGCATCTTTTCCAAAAGTTGTCACAATTCACTCTACAGTATTAAAAAAATCACTCTGGTTAATATCACCGCCAATCTCACCAGAAAAGGCTTTAAGTATTAGGAAGCTGTCAGGTTCCCAGTGATGGACACAAATTTTCCAAAATTCTGACATTCACTTCAAAGCTCAACTTTTATTTTTGGCGACAAATACTGTCAGTCTTCCTTGAAGTTCCATTCTCACTTTGTTCATCTTTAAGAAAATATCTGTCAAGTATCCAAGTATGAATGACCACAGTTTGTCTACCAGTTGTTCTTTCAAGTCAAAATGGTGCTCTATGAAAAGAGAGCATCTGGTTCATATAGTAACTCAAACAATTGCACAAATGCTTTCTCTTGAGACAACCATTGTACTTCGGTGTGGAGCAGAAATGCTTTATGGATACTGCCCATTTTGTCACACAGAATATTAAAAAAATGCGTACCTAAGGGGGAAGATATAATAAAATTAATAATTTTTACTGCTTCAGCAAGGACATTTTAAGTGAAACCGTCTTCCTTCCTCCCTTCCTTTTCCCCTTCCTTCCTGCCTCCCTCCCTCTCTCCCTCCCTTTCTTCCTTCCTTTCATTGAAGAACATAATTACTACTAGTATTGTTCGGTGCTGCTGCCTTGGTTCATGCTAAGGTTCAGCAGCGCAAATGTCAGCACAGTGAAAAGACAAATCATGTCTTAGAATTATTATGAAAACAGTCTTGACTTTGTAGACCTCCTGAAAGGGTGTTGGGGTCCCCTGGGATCCATAGACCACACTTTGAGAACTGATGGATTAGTTTATCTTTGGAAGGTTATATCAGAGTCCAGTCATAGGAACTGGCCTTTATTTTACTGTTGTACAGTATCCTTTTAGACTTCTTGAGTTGTTTGCATTATTCAAGTGTTTTCTTTTTTATGTGTAAATTTTATTTTTTTATTTAATTAAAGAAATTTTTTAATAGAACCCTATACTTAGACATCTTGAATTTCAAGGTAAGGGAAAAATAGTGTAAGTATTTAGGTAGGAAAAAAAAGCACGTTACAGCTTAAAGAGCTTGTTTTCTATAACACTCAACCCTGGAGGACAATAAATCAACATTTACAGTTTGGATGAAAAATAGCTGTGACGCACAAATCATGTTTCTGGCCGTAAAGTTATTCGTATAAAAGAAATTAGGCATTTTTAGATAGGTAAGAGTTAAAAAAGAATGTCTTAAGTGGAAAAAGCCAGGGGCAGAAATGTGTGTATAGTGTGTAAAGGAGGGAAAGATAGCTATATATTTGCTTACGTTTATATAAAGAGCTCTGGAAGGATGTACAGGAAACAGATAGTCTTGGGGGTGGTAGGTAGAGGGGAAGTGACTGGTGGGGACTGGGCAGATAAGGGATGGGCAGGAGGGCAGCTTGACTCTACACTTCTTTCTGAATCATGTGAATGTGTTACCTATTAAAAGTGAGTTTAAGAAGGGAAACATTTGTTTTGGATGTTTTAGTGACTTAGACATTTTGCTGTTAGGAATATTGCTGTGATAACCATCCCTGTGTACAAATCTCTGTCTGCATTTCCATCTACCCTGGGGTGGATGAAATTTAAATAGAACCATTAAGTGGTAGTCACCATTTATTGCCAGGTTGCTTTCTTGAAGGTGTGTTAATTAATATTCTCCAGATAGTGTATGAGGTGTCCTTTTCACTGTACCCCTGTAAACTCTGTTTTGAACATATTTTCTTTGAATACTTCCCAGACCCCAGTAACAGCTAAGGGAAGGGAGGAAGATGGTGTAGCCTGATTCAGTCACTGGAACTTCCCACCTGATAGTCTATAAGCAGAAAGGCAGGCTGGGTCTCAGAAGGAACTAGGGAGACAGGTATCAAGTGTAGTTTAGAGAGGAGGTTGACAAATACCTTGTGATCCCCCAACAAGAAATGCTGGTGTGAGTATTCCCAAAGTGAGGGCTTCCTTGGCCTTTGCCAAATGTCGTTATGTGCCTAGAGTCATTTTCCCAAATAAAAGGGTTCTTCTGAGTCCCCAGGAGGTCACTTTTAATTTGAATGAGGCTTTGTTTAATAGAGTAGTTGGGTTGTAATTCATTTGTTCATTTTAACAAGTAAGTATTTATTGAGGGCCTTCTCTGTACTTAGCCCAGTGCTGGATGGTGAGAATTCAAAAGAAGCAGTTCCCTTCCCTCCAGGACTTTATAATCTAGTTGTGAAGAATAAGAAATAACACACATGAAAAATACAACCGAGAATGCAGTGAAGTCCATAATTAAGTGCCGTAATGAGGGCTAACCACGGTTGATTAGTGGTTTGGAGTAATGAAGATTTTCTCATAAAAATAGGTGAGGACTAAGATGGTTAGAAATGAGAGATTTGCTTTAGATAGTGCTTGCTTTGAAAAACTTCACCCCAGGGGTAGGGGAGCAGCTTTTCCTGGCTCCTGGCTCCAGGTTTCCGCTGGGCCGATTTTACTGATGCATATCTCAGAGCTATACCTGGGCTTCCTTCTGTAATGCTGAGTACTTTAATTACTCTTGCTGTGGTGAATTGAAGAAAAGAGGCTTGAGAGATGATTAACTCTTTGCTAACATTTTTACGTACACTTAAGCCAAAAAGAGACTGAGTCAACGTCTGGATTCACTGATGCCGTATTATCCGTTGTACTATCTCCGTGAATGTTTTCCTAATATTTCTTCTTTATTTGGGATTTCAGATTCATGGCAACAACTACTCTCATAAAGTGGACATCTTTTCTTTAGGCCTCATTCTGTTTGAATTGCTGTACCCATTCGGCACTCATATGGAGAGGGTCAGGGTAAGTGATCCCCCCTCAAAAAAGGTAGAAAAAGAAAATACTCTTAAATTCACAAAAGAAAGAGGTTTAGAAGAAGAGTAACTTACTCCTAATACCAGCAGACTGGTTGACGTAGAAGAGGTCACGTGAGTGATACAGAAAGGATTTGTAGACTATTTGCTTCCACAGAAAGCTCAGTCTTCAAAAATTGTTGAGTCGAGTTGTCTGTTCCTTGTTGTTCCTTAAATTCATCATAACTTAACGATATCTCGCACTCAAATTTGTAATAAGTGCAAAGCACAGGGTAAGGGAGTGGCGGTGACGGTGTTGGTTGGTCAGAGAACTTTCCAGAGGACAAGTGGCCATACACTCACACACTTAAAAGGTGGCAAACTAAGCATGATTAGGTTCTTTTTTTCCCCTCTCAAAATAAACCAAGATGATGGCCTTTAAGGAAAACAGTACTGGAAGTCTTTTAAAAGTAGACCTCTGTCGCATTCTTCCTCATACTTCGTAAGGAGTTACCCTCCACTTTTCCAGCTGTTGTCCCTGTACTTACGTCCGTATTTCCAAAGTTTATGTCCTTATCACCATTTCTTAATTTATCAGTGTTAGACCTTATCTATTGACTCCTGGCCATGGTAGAACAGGATGTAGTTCTCACATAGAACCAAAAGGACCTACCAAGTGTTCTATACAATGAATAGGAAAAAAAGAAAATAATTTAAAAATCAAAGTGGCTAAATTTCAGAATACCAGAGGTAAAGGCACTAAAAGCTTCCAGAAAGGAAAATAAAACAGGCCCAACGTATGTTAAAGGATCAGGAATCATATGGCATCAAAATTTAAGTAGTTGTGGGGAATTCCCTGGTGGTCCAGTGGTTAGGACTCCGCGCTTCCACTGTAGGGGACACGGGTTCGATTTCGATCCCTGGTCAGGGAACTGAGATCCCACATGCCTCACGGTGTGGCCAAAAATAAATAAATTAAAATAAATTTTAAAAACAAAATATTTAAAGAAAAATTTGTGTAGTTATAAGGACATCAAAAGACACTATCAAGAAAGTGAAAATAGGGCTGCCCTGGTGGTTCAGTGGTTAAGAATCCGCCTGCCAAAAAAAAAAAAAGAATCCGCCTGCCAATGCAGGGGACACGGGTTCGAGCCCTGGTCTGGGAAGATCCCACATGCCACGGAGCAACTAAGCCCATGTGCCACAACTACTGAGCCTGCACTCTAGAGCCCACGAGCCACAACTACTGAAGCCTGCGCACCTAGAGCCCGTGCTCCACAACAAGAGAAGCCACCGCAATGAGAAGCCCGCACACCAGAACAAAGAGTAGCCCCCGCTCGCCACAACTAGAGAAAGACCGCTCTCAGCAACGAAGACCCAACGCAGCCAAAAATAAATAAATACATTTATTTAAAAAAAGAAAGTGAAAATACAAGCCACAGAAAATATTTGTGAATCATATATCTGATAAGGTTCTAGTATCCAGAATATATAAAGAACTATTGCAGTTCAACAACAAAAAGACAACCCCATTAAAAAAATGGGCAAAGGACTTCAACAGACATTTCTCTGCAGAAGATTACAAATGACCAATAAGCACAACACCATTATTCATCAGGGAAATGCCAATCAAAATCACAGTGAGATACCACTTCACAACATCTAGGATGGCTATGATAAAAACAAAACAAAAATGGAAAAGAAGTGTTGGCGAGGAAATGGAGAAATTAGAACCCTCATGCATTGCTGGTAAGAATGTAAAATGATGCAGCCACTGTGGAAAACAGTTTGACAGTTCCTCAAAAAGTTAAACATGGAATTACCATATGACCCAGCAGTTCTACTCCTAGGTATATACCCAAGAGAAATGAAAACATAGGTCTACACAAAAACTTGTACACAGATGTTCATAGTAGCATTTTCATAATAGAAAGTAGAAACAACCCAAATGTCAATCAGCTGATGAATGGCAAAGCAAATGTGGTTTACCCATACAGTGAAATATTATTCAGCCATGAAAAAGAAATGAAATACTGATACATACTACAGCACAGGTGAACCTTGGAAACATCACACTAAGTGAAAGAAGCGGACATAAAAGACCACATACTGTATGATTCCATTTATGCAAAATGTCCAGAATAGGCAAATCCATAGAGACAAGGTAGATTAGTAGTTGCCAGGAGCTGGGGGTAGAAGGGGATGGAGAGTGATTGCTTAATAAGTACAAGGTTTTTCTTTGGGTGATGAAAATGTTCCAGAATTAGAGAGTGGTGATGGTTGTACAAAATTGTGAATAGAATAAAAATCACAGAATCATACACTTTAAAATGGTTAAAATGGTGAATTTTATTTCAATAAACACATTTTCTAAAATATGTAGTTATGTAAAAATTTTTTGGTTAAATTAAGCCATGCAAGTATTGTTATATGCTAGACCAAATAATGTACCCTGACTTTCTTTTCTTTCTGATACAATCCTTTTTTTCAGAATTTCCTTTTCTCAATTGCTTTAGTTTTCTATGAACCTTTGCTGTAATTTTTAACAGATGTGCAAAAGTCTGTCACATATCAAACAGTATTTGCCTTGTGCTTCAGTATAGCTTATCCAGATAGATAGATAGATAGATTGATTGATTGATTTAATTTGTTTTCCCCTGGAGTCTTTCTTCTCAAAGCTTTGTTCTCCAGTCTGGACCAGTTACCCCCTAGACCTTCTGTAAGCTGTCATCCAAGGATGCACTTCCCTACTCTCCTGGCTTGGATCCCTTGTTTCCTAGCTTCCATGTTTTGCTTTGTTTTATTTTCTTGCACTACTCTCTTATTTTGCTGGAGCACATTCTGCAGTAAATTCCTCAGAAACAATGTATGAGAAAGAAATTTTTAGAGTCCTCAGGTATCTGAAAATGTACCTTTTTTTCCATTTTCATACATAACTGATATATTGGCCAGGTTCCAATTCTAGATGGAAAATAACTTTCCTTCAGAACCTTGAGAGCATTGCTCCATTTCCTTACAGCTTCCAGCGCTGCTGTTGAAAAGCAGATACCATTCTGATGCCTGATTTTTTAATATAGGGTATCTTGGACCTGTTACATTTTCGTTTCTGGAATCTTTAGGGCTTTAGTTTTATCAGTGCTGTTACAAAATTTAGTCCTTTCACTGATCTTCTCCTCCTGCCACCATTGTACTTAGCACTTGGTAGATTCAGTTAGAAGAGGTGAAACCTTCAGTTCTAGTAAATTTCTTATATTATTTTTGATAAATTCTCCAATTTTTCTATTTTTTTTTCTTTTCCTGGAACTCCTGACTTAATCCTAAAAATGCCTAATTTTTTTTCCCTCCTATTTTCCATCTTTGTCTTTTTGTACTTTTTTATTTAAATTTTATTTATTTTATTTTTTGCTGTGTTGGGTCTTCGTTGCTGCACGCACGCTTTTCTCTAGTTGCGGCGAGCGGGGGCTACTCTTCATTGTGGTGCGTGGGCTTCTCATTGCAGTGGCTTCTCTTATTGCAGACCACGGGCTCTAGGCACGTGGGCTTCAGTAGTTGTGGCACATGGACTCAGTAGTTGTGGCTCGTGGGCTCTAGAGTGCAGGCTCAGTAGTTGTGGTGCACAGGCTTAGTTGCTCCATGGCATGTGGGATCTTCCCGGACCAGGGCTTGAACCCGTGTCCCCTGCATTGGCAGGCAGATTCTTAACCACTGCGCCACCAAGGAAGCCCTGTACTATTTTTTGCAAGAGTTCCTTAACTTGTTATTCTGACTTTCCTAAGTGCTTTATTTTGACAATCCAATTTTTATTGTCCAAGATTGTTCCGTTTTTATAGTATTTCGCTCTGTTTACATGAACTCAGTATCTTCACGTTGCTGAGAATCTCAATTACGTGTATGTATATATTTTAAGTTTTCTATCCCCCTGTATTGTCTCTTTCCTCTGGGTTTTTTTTTTTTTAAACTTTCTATTTTGAAATTATTATAGATCCACAGGAAATTGCAAAGACAGAGAGATACCCTCCACCCACTTTCTGCTGACAGTTACATTTGACATAATTACAGTACAACATAAACTTGACATTGGTACAGTGTATGTATATAGTTCCATGTTATTTTATTTCAGTATAGGTTTGTGTAACCACCACTGCAATCTAGATACAGAACTGTTACATCAATACAGAAAACTCCGTCTTGCTACCCCCTTATAGTCACACTTCCTTCCCTCCCTGCCAGCATCTCTGAGTCTTTTAATGATTTGTGTGTGTGTGTGTGTGTTTCTCATGCTGATAATCCTTAGCTGTCCATTCATATTTAAGAATAGGGCTCTTGGAGACTTCCCTGGTGGTCCAGTGGTTAGGACTTGGCACTTTCCCTCCCGGGTCCCGGGTTCGATCCCTGGTCGGGGAACTAAGATTCCTGCAAGCCATGCAGCACAGCCAAAAAGAACAGGAAAAAAAAAAAGGAAGAAGAATAGGGCTCTAAAATGATAACTAGAAGTGGACATGACTGTAAGGGTTACGATCCAGTTCTTACTTTGGTGTGGGGGGCGCAGAACTCCCACATGTCAGCATCTATAGGCCTTTCCTCATTTTCTCCAGAGAAGAAGCTCTCATTCTCCTGCCGGAGAAAGCGTCGGGATGGGGTGTGGAGAGTTCTTACTGTTTCGCATGCAGATCTTCACTGCATCCTTCTGTGTTCCATGCCCACCCCCGACTCATCCTCGTTCTATCAACCCTAAGTCTGGAATGCCTTGGTTCCGTGTCTCCAGAGAGCAAACCTTATGTGTTATATGGGGATATATCACTCCGTCCGTATACAGACCTTTCGACAGCTGTCCTGCTGCCATCCTTGAGCCTCACCCCCATGCCCAGCAGGTTCCGCGCAGCTAATCAGTTCCCTCTCTGTTGGCCTTATCCCTCACAGGCACCCTGGTTTACCTTCCTCTGTTCTGCTAAAGAAGTTGCTATGCTTCCGCTGCTTTCTCTCTTTCAAAAATGTAATCTATTCTTCCATTGCAGTCATCCTTATAGACTTACAGTACGTTTTACCTTCCTTGGCAGTTGTTTTAGTGAAAATGCTTACTAGAAATATAGTAGAAAATCTGCCATGTTTAGCCAGAACCCCTCTGAAATTCCATTAGTACATGTAAAAGAGACTATTCAATGATTTGACCAAGATCTTTTTTTAAAATTACTTTTATTGAGGTATAATTTACATACATACCCACTTTGTACATTTTTATGAGTTTCGACACATTTATACATCCACATAATCACCACTACATTCAAAATAGAGAACATCTGTATCACCCCAGAAAGTTGCCTTTTGCTCCTTCCCAGTCAGTCCCCTGTCTTTCCAGCCTCCACCTGGACCCCAGGCAACTGCTGATCTGTTTTCTGTCTTTTCTAAAGTTTCGTATAAATTGAATCATGCATGTCTATCCTTTTTTGTGTCTGCCTTCTTTGACTCACTATAAAGTCAGTAGTTCCTTTTATTAATATTCCATGGTATATATACCACAGTTCATGTGTCCAGTTACCTGTTGAGAAACATTTACGACTAAAGTTGCTGTGAACATTTGTGAACAAGTCTCTTTGTAGACATACATATGTATCCTTAGTCTCTGGTAATTATGAGGTAGGATTGATAAGCTCTGTGGTAAGTGGTTTAACTTTATAAGAAAGTGTCATTTCATATACTCACCAGCAGTGTAGGAGAGATCTAGGTCCTCCACATCCTCAACACTTATGTTTCAGTCTTTACATTTTTAGACATTCTGATAGGGATATAATGGAATCATACTGTGGTTTAAGTTTGCATTTCTCTGATAACTAATGACCTTGACCGTCTTTTCAAGTCCTTTGCCAAGTATATGTATTGTGACTAATTTATTCCAGTCTGTGGCTTGCCATTTCATTTTCTTAATGGTGTCTTTCACAGGGTAGCAGATTTTAATTTTAAAGTTCAGCTTACCATTCTTTTATGCTTATGCTTTTTGTTGAAAAGACTCTCTGTTTCCCCATTGAGTTATGGCCAAGGTCTCTTTTAAATTCTAAGTTATAAAATAAAAACTTTAAGAATGTTATGGGATTATAAATTAATTCCATGAGTCCAGACTCAAGCATTTATTTGCACTTAGTTTGGTACGACCTACCTATTAGCAGGTGAAACCCTCCCTTCTAGGGCCTGCAGCATAGATTCTTCTAGTGAAGCATCTGTTTTCCTTTAGTGGGAAGTGACAAATGCCAACCCAGTTCATATTTTTGTTCAGGTACACTCCAGCTTATTTCTCAAGAAATATGAAGACATATTTAATTTATTTCATTTCTCAAAACTGGTTTTTGTCATCATTACAAAAGGAATATCAGGCACTGTGCTAAGTAGTTTGCCTGAATTACCTCATTTAAGTCTCAGAGCAATCACACACGGTGGGCCCTGTTATCCTGTTTGTATGAAAATTTCCCAAATAACTAGTTTAGTTTTATATTCAGAATTTAGCATAATTGACTTGGTTTTCTTCACTCAAAAAAAAAAAGAAGAAAGACGCTATGTCTTTTTGTATCAAATACAAGAGGTTAGTGACTAGTAGAAAAACTTACCCACTTAAGAACACAAATGTGGACTTCCCGGGTGGCGCAGTGGTTAAGAATCCGCCTGCCAATGCAGGGGACACGGGTTCGAGCCCTGGTCCGGGAAGATCCCACATGCCGCAGAGCAGCTAAGCCCGTGCACCACAACTACTGAGCCTGCGTGCCACAACTACTGAAGCCCACGTGCCTAGAGCCCGTGCTCCTCAACAAGAAAAGCCACCGCAATGAGAAGGCCGCACACCGCAATGAAGAGTACTGCTCGCCACAACTAGAGAAAGCCCACGCGCAGCAACTAAGACCCAACGCAGCCAAAAATAAATAAATAAAATAAATAAATATTTTAAAAAAATCTCTCTATGTTTAAGTAGATCCACATATCAAAATAGATTTAAAGATAAGTAACACTTCTCTTTCTTTTCAGATCTTAACTGATGTAAGAGATCTCAAATTTCCACCACTATTTACTCAGAAATATCCTCGTGAGGTTGGTATTAATTCTCATCTTTTATTTTCTTTAGAATCTTACTTAGAACATGAAACGTCCTTAGCAGTCAGCTCATCAGTTGCCCCGTTTTACAGATGAGGAAGCCTAAGGTCTAGAGAGGAAAGGGACCTGATTCCAAGAACACACAACTTGTTAAAACCAAAGGCCGTGACTCTGTCCCAGGTCCTGGGCCCAGTGCTCTGTGCTCCAAGCTGCATGACATCCCATCTGGGAATTGTAGCAACCTTGCGTTTCGATAAGGCTGAACTCCTAGCTCGCCCTCACAGCCGTAGAGTTGCCATTATGATCATGCCATTAATTTCTTTATCTTAGTGAATTTGGGAGAGATCTTAAAAACTGGCTTCTTTTTAAAAAAAAGTCACTAATTTCCACTGATTTTGTGTGTTGGAGTTATGCCCCTCAGAGTGACACAGTAAATGGTTCAGAAGAGTGGGAAGGGAAAATTAAGCTGGTCTTGATGGTGAAAACTGTGTGTAATGAATTTTTGAAGTTTCTTTTTGCAGCTTTTGTTTACTTCATAATATGTCCACAAACATATCACTTTAAAATTTATGTGTTGATAAATCTTGAATTTTCTTAGTAAATTAAGTTTAGGTAAATTAGACTGTGTGGCTAATCATCAAGTTGGAAAAAGTCTAATTGATCTTTCAATATTATAAGTATAACAAAGGGTTGCATTAAAAATGAACTTTATAGCAATATAGAGATATGCCGACCTAAAGTGAAATATATTTTACAAAAACTATTCTGTTATGTATTTTGCAAAGTCGATGAATCAATCCCTGGGGGGCTCATCAGAATCCATGTTACATTAAAGGGGTTCAAAAAATCAGTAAAAGGGACTAGGTACTGATCACTGGCATGGTTATTTTTTAATTGAAACCTTTGAGATAATTGTACATTCATATACAGTTGTAAGATGAATTTATTTTAAAAGTCAGAGTATGCCTGCGTTTCAAAGATGTGATTGAAGACAGTTTATTGTATGTTAGAAAACAACCAATTACCCCAAAATGGTCCATGTGTATTTGGAGCAGGGATTGGGCAAACTATGACCCACAGACCAAATCCAGCCTGCTGCCTATTTTGGTAATAAAGTTTTATGGGATCACAGCCAGGCCCACCTGTTTATATATGGTCTGGGGCTGCTTTTGTATTTCAATAGCAGAGTTGAGAAGTTGTGTCAGAAACTGGCTCGCAAACTTAATATAGTTATAGAGACATTTGGCTGACTCCTGAATTAGGCAGCTGGTTAGTGGCCCTTTTATTACCACACAATTTTTATCTTTCAGTATGTAATGGTGCAAGACATGCTCTCCCCATCCCCTACGGAACGGCCTGAAGCTGCAAACATTATTGAAAATGCTATATTCGAAGACTTGGAGTTTCCAGGAAAAACAGTTCTCAGACAGAGGTCTCGCTCCATGAGCTCATCAGGAACAAAGCAGTCAAGACACTCCAGCAGCTCCCATAGCCCTTTGCCAAGCAATTAGCCTTAAGCTCTGCTCGCCTCCCTAACAGGTGACACGGAATAATAGCCCACTTCGAAGGAATGTTGCTTTCCAAAATCGTGAACTTGAAAATTTCGTTCTTTGCTCGATTTCATTTTGGACTACTTTTTCTAAATCAAATTTAAACTGGATTTTGGAGCTCAAACCTTTGAGCCACCTCTTGATTTTTGCTCTGCTCAAGGAGAGGGCTGTCACTAACTCACACGTGGTCCTCTTCCTTCGTTGGTCTCTTGAAATCGGCCGGCCAAGCATCCTAACCCTCACGTTTTGTCTAAGGAGGTGGAAGCAACCCCTAAAATGTATAGAGAGAATTAGAAAATGGAAATATTTTTATAGTACAGAAAAACGAAAGTCCCTACATGTAGTAACTATACTGTTCTAGAAATACACTTTCTAGAGATATAGTGGTGATTTTGAAACTGATTTCCAAAAAAGCTGACTCCATTTTTGTCCCTGGTGGGTAAATGAGGAATCTGCATTATTTTGGAGGAAAAATAGCACAAATTGTATAGTGGTTTATGTCCATAGCTAGTTTTCTAGTGACATTCGTAGCATTAAATAGCTTTATTCCTTAGATGGTTCTAGGGGGAGTTTAAGAGCTTTTTGTACTTTTACCTCCAGTAAAGGGAAAATGAAGCTTTTTGTGTAAATTGGTCAAAAGTTCTGGTTTGGGGAGGAAAAAAGCCGTAGTAAGAAATGAATCATATATTACAACTAACTTCTTCAATTATGGACTTTTAAAATCTAACGAAATCTTAAGTGTCTTAAATATAATACTGTAGGTTGGTATTTTCCCAAAACTGATTGTAGATAACAGTTGAATCATCTAACTTGCTAACATGTTTTTATTTTTCACTGTAAATATGTTTATTTTTTATTTATAAAAATTCTGAACTCAATCCATTTGGGTTGGTGGTGTATAGAACGCACTTAAGTGCGTTAACTATTGTGACTTCTTTCAAGTCTAAATGATTTAATAAAACTTTAATAAATGATTTATGGTTGATTCCTATTTTGGGGGGAACTAGCCCTGAAATGGTAGTTTCTCGAATTTATAAAATGGGATCATAGGTCTAAGAACAGTCATAACCCTACTCTCAAGAAAACTTACTCCTAACCTGTTCTAAACAGGCATCTTCCCGTCATTTCCCAAGGACTTGACAGGACCAAGTCCTTTTCACAATTCACTGGACTCATAATCCAGAGACATTAGCTCAGTTCCTACTCGGTGCCAGGGACATAAAGAACACCCTGCCCTAAAGGGAGACCTGGAAGCGCCAAGGCTCTGGCGGTGCCAGTTGTGTCGGGATCACAGTGTGTCTGACGCGTACCATGGGGAGGCATGTGGCATGAGGGCACAAACCAGCCAGACACAACCTTTAAGGGTCAAATGCATGATTATTTCCATCTTACAGATACGTAATGTCTGACGCACAAAGTTTGAGCAATTTATAAGCTGGACACACATGTCACAGATCTTCGTGTGCTCTGTCCTCACTCTGACTTCGCAGTGAGGCTCTAACTTTGTCTTCCTTCCCCGTTCTGCTTGGCTCCTGGCCAGCCCATCTCTCTTCTTCATCTCTTGGTCCGCCTGCTTCAGTTACTTTTTTCCTCTTCACCCCAGCAAAGATTTCTTCTGTTGAATTCTTCCCAATCTGCCTACTCAGTCCCAGCTGTGGACACTTTGACCCTCACGACCACCCTGAGAGCTAGCTATGAAAATGCTATAATAACGCCATGGCGGGTGTTATTATTGCCATTCTTCTTATGGTGAAACTTCGGTCCCGAAAGGTGTGATTTGCCCAAGATCACAAAGCTAATCAGAGCAGAACTGGGACCAGATCCCAGGAATTCCAATTCCTAGTCAGGGTTTTGTCTATTCCCTTGCACCAAGTTGTCTAAAGGTTTGCAAATATCTTACATGATATAATCAGGCCTTTCATTTTACTTCTGCCTGTGCCTTTGCTGGCTACTAGGACGAAAGCAGCCATGGGAGAAGTTCAGGGTCTGGGCCAGCAGGACCTAGCAACTCCTCAGTGGTAGCCAGAATGGAGTCTCCTGCGTTCTCACCCAGAGCCCTTTCTCCCGACTCCAAACCCTACCTCCCTTCAAGTTGTTGCTTTTCTGGCATCTTTCCAAGTCCCCTCCCTCCACACTTGCCTCTCCCTTTAACACTTTGTACTTAATAACACTTAACCATTGTCAGACCGCAGATGAGCCAGTAACTGGTGTAAATCAATCTCCTAAATAGCTGAGGTCCCAGAGGGTAGGGACATACCTTCTTGTAATCCCAGTAACATCTATCATAATGTCTGGTACTTGATTACGTATTTGTCAAATTGAATTTGGAAAACATAACGTGTAACTCACATAGCTGCAGCCCTCAGGAAATAGCCAAATAAGGAGGAAAAGAAATGTACCAGTCACTGCAATAAATATTTGGCAAAGTGAAGGAGAAGAGATGGCTGAACAATCCTGATGTTAAAAACAGATAAATTATTATGAACTTTCATCAGATCTTTAACCGTGGCCATTTTTAAGTCTTTTGTCATTTACAGACAGTTCTGGGTGTACTCTGATGCTTTTGCAAAAATGTTCCTATAAAAGGGTTTCATCTTCAAGGAATTCATGGAAAAGACTCTGACAAGTACAGGTTTCTGGTAACTGACTGTACTGCTGAACTGAATGAATAAGCATTTTCAGAACTCTAATGGAAAACTGATGAATTCATAAAAGTGCTAACAAAAGATCAAGAAGAAAAAAAAATTACATGGGACTGAGTGAACTGTTACGGATGATTATAATTTTTGTGACTTTCTGTTTGAATAAAAAAAATAAAATTAAAAAAAAAAACATAAAAATCTCAAATCCTGGAAGTTTTCTAAAGGAACGGGACCTTAGGTTTTAGTTTAAATGAGAGGAGAAGTGGGCTGGGACACTCAGCATCCATGTGGCTCTGTCTGATGCTGTCTGCTTTAGCCTACCTCCCTCTCCATCTTTTACTGGAGTGCGTTACATCCCCGGCCGCCAGCCTGGCCTGCAGGGGAGAGATCCCGATGGGGGAGCCACGCAAGCCCCCACGGCTTCTAGTTTCCAGGTTCCCTCATTCAGGAAGGCAGCAGCACGGGAGTGCTGGTCCAGAGGTCAGGAAGACTGTGAGAAATTCTGAAAACGAGCTACCAAGCCTGCCCTTTGCCTCCTAGTAGAACAGAAAAGCAGACATTTAGGATGTTCGGGACAGTTTTCTTTTTCCAGATTGTTTCTCAGTGATACTTTGGATGCATTTACACCCAAAGTGATTCTATTTCTCCGAGTAAATGGGGACAGAACAAGCTTCCAATCCAACCACCGGCCATAGAGCGACTCAGTCTTACTCCTGGAGTAAGTCAAGGGCGAAGCAGGAACTCTGGACATTTTCTGGCTTATGTCTGGTGACGTTTACTCTTTCTAGAACTAGATTTGCAAGGGACTGCTTAAGGAGACTTCCCCCTTCAGGTTCTAGCCCTGCAACTACTGCAGCTGCCACCAGGGGGCTCATTTTCACCTTTTCCCCTAGAAGTAAATACAGAAGTTCCCCACCTATGATTTTCCGAATTTACAGTGGTGCAAAAGTGATACACATTTGGTAGAAACTGTACTTCGAATTTTAAATTTTGATCTTTTCCCGGGCGAGTGGTAGATAAACTGTCATGATGCTGGACAGCAGAAGTCAGCCAGCCAATCAGGAGGGGAAACAATGATACACTTACAACAGTGCTGTACCCAGACAGCCATCCTGTTTTTCACTTCAGTACTGTATTCAATAAATTACATGTGGGGCTTTCCTGGTGGCGCAGTGGTTAAGAGTCCGCCTGCCAATGCAGGGGACACGGGTTCGAGCTCCGGTCCGGGAAGATCCCACGTGCCGCGGAGCAATTAAGCCTGTGCGCCACAACTACTGAGCCTGCATTCTAGAGCCCTCGAGCCACAACTACTGAGTCTGCCTGCTGCCACTACTGAAGCCTGCGAGCCTAGAGCCCATGCTCCACAACAAGAGAAGCTACCGTAATCAGAAGCCCGGGCACCGCAACGAAGAGTAGCACCCGCTTCCCTCAACTAGAGAAAGCCTGAGCGTAGCAACGAAGATCCAAAATGCAGCCAAATAAATAAATAAATAAATTACACGAGCTATTCAACAATTTATTATAAAATAGGCGTTGTGTTAGATGATTTTGCCCAACTGTAGGCTAATATTCTGAGCATGTTTAAGGTAGGTGAAGCTATGATATTCGGTAGGTTAGCTGTATTAAGTGCATTTCCGACTTATGGGTTTATTGGGATGTAACGCCATCCTAAGTCAAGGAAGATCTGTAGCTGAGGGCTGGGATAGAAAACACTCTTCCATACCCATGAATTGCTTTATCAGTAGTGATCTACCCATTAAGATGCACCATAAGAAATAAATATGGATCCATACTGTGTATCAAATAGATGGCAATAAAAATACACTGTAAATTTTAAAAAAGAAAACACTCTTCCACCTGTAAAGGTATTCCCCTCCTCCAGACATCATGAGAACAACATAATAAGCAGGTCCACGGTGACTGACATAAACATACCAGATACGAAAAAATTCAACCATACCAAGTCCCATAATGCTTTTGCCATGAGATTCTTTTAAATTCCGCAAGTGGAAAGTGACTTAAAACAATAAACCTGGGGCATTATGCGCCTGGCTACTTCCAACAGCCTTAGCATCCCTCATCCCTGGCTCAGCACCGCTTCTTGGAGCAGCAGAGTAGCTTCCTTCTCTGATTCCCCTGCACGGGCTGGTGCGCTAAGAAAAGATGGACTTGTAAACCCTTTGGAGGTCATGAGGAATATTTTCATCAACCATATCATAATCTCTAGTGGAATAAAATAAGACTGTTTTAGTTCTTCTTTGCAATTTCCTGCAGTTAAATTAATTGGATCCATGTGTTTCTGTAATAGCAAATATTAAGTCATTGACAGCATGAACCAAAAGTAGTTCTATTGATGTATGTCTTGCTATTTACTGTCAGACAATATGGCTCAACATTCATCTGGTGAAAACATAAAATTATCTTTGACAGGAAAAAAAAGACAAAGATGGGGAAGGCAGTGGGAACAGCCCCAGCGAAGGCTTGCTAGGGAAGGGTAGGAATGAGAAAGAGAGCTGTCAGTAGTGGGAGTGGAGAGAATTAGAGCAACCTGAGAATTATTTTTGAGGCAGGAAGGCCAGGACACTGGAATTAAATGAATAATAGGTAAAGGAGAAGATAGCTCTTGAATTTCTGGTGTGGAAACTTCCATAGAATCTAGAAGAAGGAGGGTGTGGTTTGGGGACAGATGTTGCCCTTCGAAAATGATGAATTTCCTAGGTCTCTGTGGTTAAAAAATTGGGGCTTTAGTCGGGAGAGAATGGGAAGCCACTGAAAATTTCTGAGCCGAGGAAGGATGTGATGAGATTTTAGGATCTCTGCAGCAAGTGAGGGAGAGGGTAGACTGGAGGGAAAAGTGGCTGGAGATAGAGAGGGCTTCACCCAGCAGAGGGGGCAGAGGGCCTGAGCCTGGTCTGTGGGAGCCAGAAGACACCCCCTGTCCAGCGATTAAAGGTGTGCTGGCCCCCAGGAACCCAGGGGAGGCTCCTCTGTCACCAACCTTTAGTGTTGAGTTTGGAAGGATTTCTTCAGGGGCTGCTGCAGTGCGAGTCTCCCTGTCTACTACCTCCTGAAAAGACGGGAGCTTTTAGAGCTCGCCTAGAGAGCACGTCAGGAAAGATGACAGTGACGTTGGGATCAGCCCGTCTCTTGCTAGCAGCCAGAATGTAGGCAAGGAGGAGGAGCCCAGACAATGCAGAGTTCGCTGGCCCAGAGTTCAGACGCCTCCAGGAAGAGCCTGAGGGAATTTGCACTTCCCAGAAAGGTCACAAGAGTGTCCAGAGGCAGGGAAAGGCTTTGATACTGAGAAGTAATGAAGGGGAAAGGGTGTTCTCTCTCCAAAAGGAGCTTTTGAAGAAATACAGTAATGGCTGAATAGATAAACGGCTGGATATTATGCAAATGAGTCAGCAGCCTCATGGAATGATTAAAATGTCTATTCAGCAGATAAATGACAAATTTGCAAGTTGCAGAGGAGTGGGAATAGTATGATTGCAAACAAATGTAATGGCTTCTATATCTGTTTATTAAATAAACCCACAACTCTGGGGGTTTTTCTTTTTCTTTTTTTTTTTTAAAGATTTATTGATTGATTGCTATGTTGGGTCTTCGTTTCTGTGCTAGGGCTTTCTCTAGTTGCGGCAAGCGGGGGCCACTCTTCATTGCGGTGCGCAGGCCTCTCACTATCGTGGCCTCTCTTGTTGCGGAGCACAGGCTCCAGACGCGCAGGCTCAGTAGTTGTGGCTCACGGGCCCAGTTGCTCCGCGGCATGTGGGATCTTCCCAGACCAGGGCTCGAACCCGTGTCCCCTGCATTAGCAGGCAGATTCTCAACCATTGCGCCACCAGGGAAGCCCTATATCTGTTTATTTTTATTTTTCGCTGCACCCCACGCCTTGAGGGATCTTAGTTCGCCGATCAGGGATCGAACCCACACCCTCGGCAGTAAAAGCACAAAGTCCTAACCACTGGGCAGCCAGGGAATTCTCTGATCTGTTTAAATATTTTCATGGGCATAAAGTTTAGGAATATCCACACCGGTTATCTTAGGAGAGAGGAGTGGGAGAGGAGGGTCGAGGGAGATTTTTTTTTTTTTCCCATAAATTTATGTATTTATTTTTGGCTGAGTTGGGTCTCCATTGCTGCACGCGGGCTTTCTCTAGTTGCAGTGAGCGGGGGCTACTCTTTGTTGCGGTGCGCGGGCTTCTCATTGCGGTGGCTTCTCTTGTTGCAGAGCACGGGCTCTAGGCGCATGGGCTTCAGTAGTTGTGGCTCACAGGCTCAGTAGTTGTGTCTCGCGGGCTCTAGAGCGCAGGCTCAGTAGTTGTGGCACACGGGCTTAGTTGCTCTGCAGCATGTGGGATCTTCCCGGACCAGAGCTCCACCCCGTGTCCCCTGCGTTGGCAGGCAGATTCTTAATCACTGTGCCACCAGGGAAGCCCGAGGGAGATTATTAAGTCCAACCTGCATCTCACTATGGTTTGACCTCTTCCAACTACTGATGTACTACTCTCAGGATTAATAATATTAAATTAATAAAACAAGAAAAAGGAAACCAATAAACCATATTTACAACATTTTAATTGATCTCATCTTTGTATCCTGCTCTACAGTTTAGAAGGATGTAATGTGGTCTGCAACTTGGATACTTTCATTGCTGTTTTATCTGTGAGCAAACAACACAATTATTAAAATAACACAGTAGCATAACAGGAAGCTCGTAATAATCCACTTATCCCACCACCCTCTTAACATAACAATTTCACTTCTCTGAATGCCCTTCAATCCAGAGGGCATTTTGAGGAGTGATGTGTGACAAGACACTGCGCTTTGGAGTCACAATCAGCTGTATTACTGTTTACTTGTTTATAATTTTCCTTGAGCCCTCTAATCTGTTTCCTCAACTGCAAGTAACACGTTGTGAAGATTAAGGGATAAAATATATAACATTTAGCGTAGAATCCCGTAAGTAGTAAGCATTCAATAAACAGAGGCTTAAAATGAAATCATAACCTCAGTTTCCTCAACTCTAATATGGGCATAATTTGTCGCAGAGTCGTTGTGAGGATTAAGTGACATAATTTGGGTTAAAGAGTCATACAAATATGTGCATATATGCAAATCTACGATTACACGATGGGGGGGGGGGGTGGGGAGGTATAGAAAGAACCCCTGGCTGTTACTGTCCTCAAGGAGTAGAAAGGAAGGAAACAGTAGGTGAAGGAAGAAGGAAAGATCACATAGCAAAATGTGTAGCTTATAAAACTTTATAATGTTTCGGCAAAAATACAGACATTGAATATGCATGTGACAAGGACCAGAGGCTGACAGTTGATTATATGAGGGTAACGTGTTAGGTTAAGAAGAAAGTATGATTATTATTAAAGTTAACAAGAGACGGCTTTTGTTAGCTGAGGGGTGTAGGGCCGAGCAGGTGGGGGTGATGCTGAGAATTCCCTTTCTTTCAGGACTTTGATGCTAAACTGCGGGTCAACAGGGTAGCCTGTGAGTCTTACCCCACCCCCACCCCCACCCCCCACCCCCGGCTGACTCCGCGGGGAGCCGGGGCGCAGGGTGGCCAGAGGGTTTGGAGATCAAAGATATGTGGATGAGACATCATTCTCTGGCCCGGGGCCGGATGTCTGGCTCGGGCGCAGCCGGGAGCGGCGCCAGGAATTATTGATGCAAAGACCGGTCTGGGAGAAAGAAGAGCTCCGACTGGCCACGTGGGGGCGACAAGACACCGAGGGAAGGCGGGGGGCTCCGCGGGCCTTGGGGTTTGCCTGGGTGTCGTCGAGAGGGTCCAGTGACCCGTCCCTCAGTGGGGCAGATGCAGGAGGACGGACTTGGCAGCGGGCACCTCGGCTGCGCGGGTGTGATGCGGCCGGGATGCTGCGCGCGGGGAGCCGGGCTACCGCCCGTTGTGAATTACCAGGCACCGCCCGCCCACCTTCCCTGGGGTTGAATGGACCCGCCTTGGCAAGTTTCAAAGGCAAACATTTCTGGAACGCCTGCTGTTTACCAAGTCCTCTCCTAGGCACTGTATATTCGTGAAATCTCATCTAATCTTCACAACCACCTTGGGAGATATTATCGCCTCCATTTTATAGAGGAGGAAACTGAAACTTACTAAGTCAGAGCATTTAGCCCTAATAGGTATAATCAGGCAAAGGAGGAGAATTGTAAATCTTTTCATTTATTTATTTTACTTATTTTATTTTTGTCTGCGCGTGGGCTTTCTCTAGTTGCGGCGAGCGGGGGCTACCATTTGTTGCGGTGCGTGGGCTTCTCATTGCGGTGGCTTTTCTTGTTTCGGAGCACGGACTCTAGACGCGGGGGCTTCAGTAGTTGTGGTTCGCAGCCTCGAGAGCCCAGGCTCAGTAGTTGTGGCGCACAGGTTTAGTTGCTCTGCAGCATGTGGGATCTTCCCCGACCAGGGCTCGAACCCGTGTTCCCTGCCTTGGCAGGCGGATTCTTAACCGCTGCGCCACCAGGGAAACCCTGTAAATATTTTAAAATAAATATATGAATGAAAAGAACTCAACCCCGCTGCTCATCAGGGAAATGCAAATGAGAGCAACAACGGGTATCCCATTTTTCCACTACTAGATGGCAAGAATTTGAAAGATTTACCTGTGTGGGTGCAAGTGTTATAAAAAAGAATTCTCCTCCACACAGTTAGGAATGCAAAGAGGAATGCATTTCAGTGAATTTTTGGTATCTGTCAAAATTTGCAAGCAAATTCCTCCTGATACAGAAATTCCCCTTGTGGAATCTATTTTACAGAAATAACCACACAAGTATATTAATCTTAGTGGGAAAGGCAAATAAAGTTTTCTTGTTTGTTTTGTTTTGTTTTTTTTAAGTGATTTACCTGCAATTATGCAGCTATTGACTGAGCCTGGGGGTCCAATCCCACTGTATCTGATTCTGATAATCTCTGCCTTTGGGCAACATCGGAGGGGGGGTGAGGGGAGGGTTCCAGTGTGAGCATTGTTCACTGGCAGCGGAATCTCTAGGGATGCTTGCTAAAATGCACATTTCTTTGGAGGCCTTTTCCAAGATTTAAAGAAACAAAAGCTTTAGGAGTGGTTGTCCTAGAACGTACATTAAAAAAAAAAAAACAGCTCCCTGGGTGATTTTGAAAGCTCTGCTTCTCCATCTTTGCAGCAGGTTAGAATACTGGGACCTTTAAAAATACCAATATCCAGGCCACACTCTAGCCGTATAAAACCACACCCTCTGTCTGTGAGGCCCAAGCATCAGGATTTTTTTTAAAGCTCCCAGGTAATTCCCAGATGCAGTCAAGGCAGAGAACCACAGGCCTTGCCACTCATAGTATAGCTGCTGGCCCAAGAGTATTGGCAGAACTGCAGAATCTCAGGTTCAACACCTCAGACCAGCTGGATCAGAATCCACATTTTAACAGGAGTCCCCAGTGATTCATATGCAAATTAATGTTTGAGGTAGATGTGGGTGAGTTTGTTTTTTTTTTTTTTAAACATCTTTATTGTGAGTTTGTTTTTTTTCTAATTAATTTTTATTGGAGTATGGTTGCTTTGGGGTGAGGTTTTAGATTTATTTCAACATTCCTCCTGTAGCCTGACCTCATTCTGATAGCTTGGAGAGCAGATTGGAACTTTGGGCTGCCACCTACTAGATCAAAACCTACTGGGCCATGGTTAATTCTGCCAACATCTCCTGATCAACTCCTAAGGGGAAAGGCAGTTCTGGAGGGAGCTATACCTCTTTGTCCAGATCCCTAAAGTCTGGCCAAGCATAGGCTGAGGGAGGACTGGCCTGGAAACAGTGTAAGTGCACACGATCCGAACTCCAGGTGGATTAAAAGCATAAAGTAAATCAACCACGTGAGGCATCTAGTGAAACTTCAGATTCAAGTCTCCGTCATTCACTGGTCTCCGTCACCTCTCACCAGATCCCAAAACTGATCTCCCCACCTCCAATCTTGAACCAATTCACAGTGACACGACAGAGAATGTTTTACAGCACAAATCTGGCTATGCTATTTATTCCCTGCTTACCATCCTTGACAGGTTTTGGGCATCCTCACATTAAAAGTCAAACTCATGATCCTGGCATACTAAGCCCTCCACCAACTGACCCAGCTAAGCCTCAACTCTGGAGAACCGCCATGTGCCAACTCTGTTCAGGAATAATGACTGAACCACTGGGCTTCCCTCAAGCCGCTATGTCCCTAGCTTCTGTATTAGTCACCCCCCCACTCCCTTCACCCACACTGCCCTCAGCCCCTGGAAAGTCCTCCTCCCAGATTAAGTCTCAGGATTTCAGTCTGTGACTCTTCTCCTGATCAGTCCTCATCCCAGCAAAGAGCTGAACATGATGTCATTAGGAGGAGTGTTACCTGATTTCAGATTTGAAGGCCTGTCCAGTGACAGCAGTGGGACCGTCTTACAGGCACAACTTTTAAGAGCCAACCCTCCTTGGACGTATCAGGATAGAGGTTCAGGTGTGTGTCACACAAACCCAGATCAACATAAAACAAGGGTTCTCAACTTTGGCTGGGGAGCTTTTTGAAATATCGAAAGCTCAGGGTACACCCCAGACCAATTACATCAGAAATGGAGGAACAGGGGGCAGTCATCAGTATTTTTATAAAGCCCCCCACCTTTGATTCTAATGTGCAACCAAGGTGGAGAACCACTGGTGATTTGTTTCTCTCCCATGAGACATTCCAGAGCTGATGTGACTGCTGTGTACCACTCAGGAATCCAGCCTCCTTCTCATCCCACCCACGTGGTCCAGCTGGCTCACAGTTTGTCCAAACTACAGGGTGGAGGAGGGGAAGATGCACGCATCACTTCTGGGTATGGCCCATTGGCTGGATGTAGTCAGAGGGCCACGTTTTATCCAAGGGAAGCTGGGAAATGTAGTCTTTATTCTAGGTGGCCGTGGCCCAGCTAGGAAACTTGGGGGCTCTGTTAATACAGAGGAGAAAATGGCTATTGGAGAAAATCAGCCCAAGGAAGGATTTCCTAAAGAACAGAACGGTTGTGTAATGGAAGAGGCAGTGTGCTCCCTGCCACCTGAAGAAGGAATCACACCAGTGGAAAAGTGCTGCTCTAGAGTGACCAGATACGCAGTCTGTCCTTTAATTATTCATTCTCAGCCACCACAGTCACACTGGCCTTCTTCCTGCTCCATGAGTGCACCCAGCTGTCTTCCCCATCAGACGGCCTTGAGTTTGCCATGCGTCTCTCCTGTCCTTTGAGTCTCAGAGGGGTCCACTCTGAGCACCAGACCCAGAGGTCTGCTCCCACTACCCCCGCCCCCGTCAGTCCTCATACTTTCTATTTCATCGTGTTTATAACCTTAAGAGTTAGACTGCTGGGTTTGGTCCCAGCTCAGCCCCTCACTGGCTGTGTGACTTTTCTGTGCCTCTGTTTTCTCATCTATAAAATGGGGATAAGAATAGTGCCTATCATTATAAGGTTGTTAAGCGCCTAAGTGATTTCCGTAAAACAGTTAATACTAGCTATTGTATCACTGTATCAGGTGTCTCTTCGTATGGGCAGGGAAGCTCCCTGAGATCTTTTTGCCTTCTTGCCTGGCTCTTCACTGTGGGGAAAACAGCCCCCAGAACAGTGCTTGACACTTGTAAGGCCCTCAGTTTCTTCAGGGAATTATACACGGTGGTGAGTGCACTGCCCACTGCATTCTCCTGCCTGTGTTTCAGAACAGCCTGAGGAGTGCAATCCAGATCCCCAGATACTGACTCTGTACATCAGTTCTGCGTCTTAACAAGCCCCTAGGTGATCCAGATGCAGCCCAGCCATGCATGGGGGAGGGGGAACCACTGGGCTAGACAACCTGCAAGTCCCTTCCAAATCTACCTGATGTGACCCCACTGTGTACGTTTTTATTTTAAATTTAATTCTTAAGGCAGTACATGTGTGCAGTTAAAATTTCCAACAGTGCAAAAGGATAAGAAGTCCTTATAGATGGGAGGAGATGATACGCACTCACTTTCCTGTTTCCTAGTCCGTCGCTATTTGTGTTCCATTGATGGCCAGTTGGTGGACATTAGGATTTCTTCCGGGGCTTTGCTATTATAAATAATAATGCTGTGATTATGCCTGTACATAATCACTAAGCATCCATGTGACTCTGTCCATTGGGACAAATTCCTAGGAGCAGAATTACTGGGTTGAAGTCTAAGTTTACTGACCAGAAAGGCTGTACTAATACCAAGTCCTAACAGCGATGGGTGACAGTTGGCTTCTCTGGGTTTCCACAGTATAGTATCAATTTTTTAATCTCTCCTGATCTGATAGATGTAAAAAGAACTCCCCCGTTGTTTATTTTTTGTTTTTTGTCACGTGGCTTGCGGGATCTTAGTTCCCCAACCAGGAATCAAACCCGGGCCCTCGGCAGTGAAAGTGCGGAGTCCTTACCAATGGACCACCAGGGAATTCCCTCTGCTGTTTGATGATGAAGTTCAGTATCTTTCCATTGTTTAAAAGCCATGCATATTTCTTTTTCTGTGAACTTTCCATGTCTTTGCCCATTTCCCTCCCCCCCCCCCCATTTCTTCTGCCTCATTCCCTCTTGCCCACCCTCTCTTCTCCCCCATTCACGCCCAGGCTCCTTGCCAGGTCACCATAACCTTGTGACTGCGCCCAGAGTTTCGTCCTCAGGCCTCATGCTTCCAGGCCCAGCGGCAGCATCTGGCCCAGCGGGTCCACTGATAGCTCCCTCCTCCCTGACACCTCTCTTCTTGTGGTTTCCAGAACACCCACTCCCCTGGTTTTCCTCCCGCCTCTCAGTTCCTCCCCATCTCCGTGACTCCTCAACCTGGACCTGCCCTAGACCTCAGTCTCTGGGCTACTTCCATGCCTTGCCAATGGGGTCAGGTGCCCTGGTTTGCAGTGCCATCCGTAGGCTCTTAACTGCCACTTTTCTGTCTCCAGCCGCCCCTGATCTCTGTGCCGACCTCTCCCCCAGTGTAGCCAACCGCCTCCTCAAGTCCACAATCGGATGTCCCCCTGGAGTTTCAAACTTAACATTTCCAAAGCCAGACTGATCTTCCCTCCAAACCCATTCTGACTGCTGTCCTCTCCAACTCAATGAGCAGCCGCTCAACTTTCCAGTTGGCACAAACCAAAAACTGGAGTCACCACTGTTGCCTCTCTTGCTCTCACACGCCCTCCGCACCCCCGATCTGTTGGAAATCCTGTTGGCTGGACCTTCACACGCCCCCAAGACCCACCTCTTCCCACCATCCCCACCTGGCAACTGCCACTCTGGTCCAAGTCGCCACCAACTCTTGCCTGGATTATCCTAATCGACTTCCCGGCTTCTGCCTTTGCCCTCCCAGGGTTTTCTCAACCCAGCGGCCGAAGTCGTCCTTTTATTTTTTATTTTTAATTATTATTGTTATTTTTTTGGCCGCTCTGTGCCGGCATGCGGGATGCGGGATCTTAGTTCCCCGACCAGGGATCAGACCGTGCCCCCCTGCATCGGGAGCGCGGAGTCTTAACCACCGGACCACCAGGGAAGTCCCTAAAGTCATCCTTTTAAAACAGAAATCGGGTTATGTCATCCCTTTGCTCGTTACTTCCCTGTGGCCCCCGGCTCGTTTGGAATAAGGCTCAGAGCCTTTGCAACGGCTCAGCGGTCTGTGGACGGTCCTACGTGTCTTCTCTGACCTCATTCTGCTGCCCTGACTGGCCTCCCAGGCCCGTCCCCCTCAGGGCCTTGGCCTGGTCAGTAGGTCCCACTCATCCCGGTGAGAAGGTCTCTCTCCTCTTCCCTGCTTTGCTCAAAAGTTGCCTTCTCAGTGAGCTCTGCTCTGACGAACCTATTTAACCTGTGCCCAGGTCGCAGCCCTCTTACCCTCTGTGCTTGCTTTACTTTTCTCCAGGTTACTTGTTACTTTCCAACATATTATATACTTTCCTTATTTAGTTTATTGTCATTTTTCCTTTCTGGTGTGGACTCTCTTTGTCTTATTATTATTTTTATTGTTGCTGTATTCCCAGCATTTAGACGTGTGCCTGGCATATACCATTAAAAAATATTTGTTAAATGAGTAAATCGTTGATTTCAAAAATAATTTTTCTCCAAATATCGTATATTAACGCATATATGTGGAACCTAGAAAAATGGTACAGATGAACCGGTTTGCAGGGCAGAAATAGATACACAGATGTAGAGAACAAAACGTATGGACACCAAGGGGGAAAGCCACGGTGGGGGGGGGGGGGGGTGGTGGGACGAATTGGGAGATTGGGATTGACATGTGTACACTGATGTGTATAAAATGGATAACTAATAAGAACCTGCTGTATAAAAAATAAATTAAAATTCAAAATAGTAATAATAATAATTTTTCCTCTGCATTGTTGGCCTTTTTCTTCTTGGTGTGTAAGGGACTCGGATGCTTTTGTCATTTGTGTTACAAATATTTTCCCAGTTTGTTCTTTGCCTTTTGATTTTGTCTATGGTATTTTTCCCATGCAGAAATTTTAATTATTATGTAGGCAATGTGCTAATTTTTTAAATTTATAGTTTCCAGGTTTTATGTCACAGTTTCCCTTTCATATATATATATATAGTGTGTGTGTGTGTGATGAAATTTACCATTTCAACCACTTTGAACATAACATAAAATTTACCATTTCATAACATAACATAAAATTTACCATTTCAACCACTTTTAAGCGTATAGTTCAGTAGCATTAAGTATATTCACATTTTGTACAACCATCGCCTCCATCCATCTCTCGAACTTTTTCATCATCACCTTCCCCCCTCCTCCCAGCCCTGGGCAACCACCATACTGCTTTCTGTCTCTATGGGTCTAACTACACTAAGTACTTCTTATAAGTGAAATATACATATTTTTTGATGTTTGGAAATTAATGCACACTTTCTGGCTTGTTGCTTAGCCAAGACACTCTTGAGATATTTAAATAGGTGTTAGAATTCCCTGGCTGTCCAGTGGTTAGGACTTGGCGCTTTCACTGCCAAGGGCCCGGGTTCAATCCCTGGTGGAGGAACAAAGATCCCACAAGCCTGGCAGCGCAGCCAAAAAAAAATAGGTATTGCTCTGATCCACCCTCACCCCCTCCATGCCAACCCCTGCACGCCCACTTCGTAATTTATCTCCGGCAGAGATTTACTACTGTCTGCCCCTGAGACTTCCAGGAACTCTTCATCCTCCTCTGTTGCTTCTCAGAGCACCAGCGACCCAACCTCCAGGTGAACTGGATAAAAATGCAGATGCTTGGAGTTTGCTCCAGACCTAGTGACTCTCCATCCACACCTGGTGGGGCTGAGGAATCAGCATTTTATCAAGGTGCTCAGATGTGATTGCCTGCTAGGCATGTCTTCAGAGTTCACGATCAGCAGTGGGTGGTCACTTGATCCAGAAGAGGGCACACTGCACTATAAGCCTGGGCTCTGCATCCCCACCTGGCCTTAGTTACTTATCCTTCTGTGAAATGGGGGTAAGAATTCCTAGAGGTGAAATGAGCATCGCAGGAGATAGCATCTGCGGCTGTGTTTTGTAAACTCTGAAGAATATACACATGTAAGGGCTGTTAGCATTATCTCGGAGCCTCCCAGTTCTGTTTCTGAAGCCTCATCACCAGGGCCCCTCCCCAGGCCAAGGAATGACAAAACATCCCATCAGGTTGACATCATGGTGGGGATGGGGGACACAGTGCCGGGCAGTGGCAAGTCTTCAAGCAAGTGCAGCAAAACACTTTATTAACTTTTACCAAAAAATTTTAAAAGTCCATTCATGTACATTCTTTTTTTTTTTTTTAAGTACACCTGTTAATTTATTTTTTTTTAATTGAGGTATAGTTGACTTACAATGTTGTGTTAGTTTCAGGTGTATAGCAAAGTGATTCGGTTATACATACATATATATATATATATGTTCTTTTTCAGATTATTTTCCCTTATAAATTATAGCAAGATATTGAGTATAGTTCCCTGTGCTATTATGTACATTCTCATTTGTATCTTGTAAGATGGGTGTAATTATCCTCATTTGACTGATGAGAAAACTGAAGGTTTTCATGGAAGTGAGATTTCACGGAAGAAAGAAGCCAAGCTTCGTGTCCTGTGACATTTGGCCAAATCACCTGATCCCTCAGTTTCCTCGGCTATAAAGTGGGGTGACGGCTGGATTATCTCAATGGCTATGTTGGGTATTTGGTAAGATAGGGCATGTGCCTGGCTTGACACTGGGTCCACCTCCACAGCCCCTGCTCCGGGTTCTGTGCTCTACCCTTATGCTCAGGGACCTCAGGGAGCTCTGAAAACGCAGATCGATGAAGACAGATGGGGTGGCTGCTGGCATCCAGGCGTGTTCTGCCCCAGGAATAACTAGGCGAGGAGCTAAGAGTCTTCTGCTGAGAATATTGAAATATCTGTTGACCCATAGCAGGCTTCTCCTGGGTCCGCTGGTCAGACAGTCCAGTCTAGCTTCAGGACTGGGAAGGCATGGGGCGGGGGCCGAGGGGGGCACCTAACCCAGTCTGGACCTCCCACCATCCTGCTCTTCCCAAAGACGACTCTGATTGGTCGAGAGTAGAATTCAGTGGGCAAAGTTGTGGGCCATCCTTGGGAATGTCTGCCCAGGTAACTTCACCTGACATGGCCAGGGGCGGAGAGCTTCCCTGGCTGAAGGTGGACGCACAAGGTCGCCTGGAGCCTGACGCTGCTGGAGGCCAGAGGCTGGTGAGCAGCTGCTGAAATGCCCAGAGGTCAGGCACCTCACTCCTGTGTCTCCCCTTGGAAAGCCCCGGTCTCCACCATTCATCCCTTCAATGTTTATCGAGTACCTGCTATGTGCCAGGTGCCAGGAGCCACCAAGGTAAATAAAATACTCTCAGGGATAAATAAGACAGTAACAATTCTAAAGAGAATAAAAATGAAAAATATCTTACAATTATTGAGCCTTCGCTGTTTGCCAGGCTCTAGGTGTTCATTCATGGAATTCCCACAGCACTTCTCTAAGGGATGGAGGAATGAAGGGACTTGGGAACCCAAATTGCTGGGGACAGGAGATTATCAAGACAGGCTTTTTGGAAGAGACAGAAATGCAGCTGGGGGAAAACAGAAGGGCTTTCTAGCAGACAGACAGCAAGTGCAAAGGCACAGAAGTGGGAAGTGTGTGTGTGTGTGTGTGTGTGTGTGTGTGTGTGTGTGTGTGTGTGTGTTGGAAAGGTTGATGCCACATACGAAGGGCCTTTGCAGTGGCAACCCCATAGGGGCGGTTATGCAGGGAGATGAGAAGTAATCTGTCGTGTGTTCTGATTCCTCTGGGAGGAATACGGGGAGGACCTGCAGGGGGCGCTCCTGGGTGCTAGCTGGATGCTTCTGCAGTGGTCTCTGGACAGAGGGCCAGCTCAGAGATTTATGAGGCAGGATCTTGGGACTCTAGTGGCTGTTGCCGAGACAGAGACCAGTTTATCAGCCTTCGGGCCTCTCTGTGGGAAGATGGGGCAAGCACCTCAAATGCAGCCTGTTGGGGGTCTCATCCTCCTCTCTTGAGCAGTTCCCTCCTGGGCTCCCCTCCACTGTCCTCTCCTGCTCCAAGGGACCCAGGGCCCAGCTAGCCTTCTTGCCCTGTCCACTCCCGAGGTGCTGTCCAGGCCTGTCTGGGTGATCCATTTTCTATCTTAGGCACAGCCACTCACACCCCTTGTAAGGCTGAGATAAAGGCTATGACCTCCTGAACGCCTCGGATTAAGAACTCCTGAAAGACCACTCGCATTGGCCCATCTTCTTGGTCCAGGCAGTTATTCACACCAATGGGTGGTTTATCAAGGAAATTTGGACATAAAGGGGCAAGACAACTATGGTATTAAGGGGCTTTCCATCATTTATTCAGAAAAAAGAATGACATATGACATTCCCAAAATGAAACCTGGGGGTTAGACTCAGATAAATCTGGGATTCACATTCTGGCTTTGCCATGTGTGGCCTTGGGCCGGGCACTTAACCTATTTCCCTGAACCTTTGTTTCTTTATTTGTGTGTGGGGATGAAATAATGCCTGTGATGTGTGCAGCACAGAGCCTGGTGTATGATAAGTGATTGATAAAGGGTAGCTATTGTTATTAATGTTTTTACCTCAACTAAGTCATTTTGTGGAAGTAACTATGTTTTAAAATGGTCAGCTGATCTACCTGACTCAACACTGGAAAGAAAATATTATTTATTAACAAGTATTGAGAAGTAGTGAAATTTCATTCGCAGATACTTTTTTTCTGGACATCTTGGAAGGCATCATGGATAAAAGAGATTCACTAAGGGACCTCTCTGGTGACACAGTGGTTAAGAATCCGCCTGCCAATGCAGGGGACACGGGTTCGAGCCCTGGCCCGGGAAGATCCCACATGCTGTGGAGCAACAAAGCCCACGTGCCACAACTACTGAGCCTGTGCTCTGGAGCCCACGAGCCACAACTACTGAGCCCACGTGCCACAGCTACTGAAGCCCGGAGACCTAGAGCCCGTGCTCCACAACAAGAGAAGCCACCAGAATGAGAAGTCCGCGCAATGCAACAAAGAGTAGTCCCCACTCGCCGCAACTAGAGAAAGCCTGTGCACGTGAAGACCCATCACAGCCAAAAAAATTAAAAATATAAAGAAATAAATTTATTTTAAAAAAAAGGAGATCCACTAAGGATTGTAACAGATAAAGGAGATGGGAACACACAAGCAAGAAAGCATTTTACAACTGATGAAGAGATATAAAGATATGTGAGTCTGTGTGTTTTCTCATATTCATGCATTTGTATATTTTTAAGATTCCACTTATGATAACATACGGTATTTGTTTTTCTCTGTCTGACTTATTTCACTAAGCATAATACCCTCCAGGTCCATCCATGTTTTGCAAATGGCAAATTTCATTCTTTTCTATGGCTGAGTAATATTCCATTGTATCCATATACACACAAACCACACAGACATAGGGAACAAACCAGTGGCTACCCGTGAGGAGAGGAAAGGGGGAGTGGCAAGAGGCAGGAGTAAAGGATTAAGAGGTACAAACTATTAGGTATAAAATAAGTGAGCTACAAGGATGTAATGTACAGCACAAGGAGTATAGCCAACATTGTATAATAACTTTAAATGGAGTCTAATCTATAAAAATATTGAATCACTATGCTGTACACCTGAAATCAACTATAATATTGTAGATCAACTATACTTCAATAAAGAGATAAAGATCATTTGCAAAACTGTTCAACCTCACCATAGATCAAAAAGGCTATACTATCAAACAGACTTTTTTTCTTTCTTTCTTTCAGTCTTCCTCTCTCTTTCTTTCCTCCTTTCCTTCTTTTCTTTCCCTTTCTTCCTTCCTCTTTCTTTTTTTTCTCTCTTTTATTCTTTCTGTCATTCTTTTTTTCATTCTTTCTTTTTCTTTCTTAATGAGAATAGCGAGGATGACAAGAATATTATAAATTAGATACACTTATAAATGGCTAGGGGTGCATCCCTCTTTTTTCCTTCTTTCCTTTCTTTTCTTCCTTTTCCTCCACCTTCCCTCCCTTCCTTTCTGATCTAATGTTTTATAATGGAAAAGTTCAAACATAAAAGTAGAGAGAGTAGGATAATGAACTTCCACACACCCATCACCCAGGTCAACTTTTATTTTGTCACTAAAATTGTTTCACTGATTATTCTTCATCCTACTAATGCTGTTTCTTTTGCTAGAATATTTTAAAGTAAATTTTAGATATCATCGCTCCTGTAAATATTTCAAAACGAAGTATCTCTAACATAATCAAAATGCCATGATCACACCTAACAAAATTAGTAATGATCCCTTAATATTAAAAATACCCCTTTTTAGACATGGAGAACAAACTTGTGGTTGTCAAGAGGATGGGGGAGTGGGGAAGGATGGATTGGGAGTCTGGGATTAGCAGTGCAAACTATTATATATAGGATGGATGAACAGCCAGGTCCTACTGTATAGCACAGGGAACTATATTCAGTATCCTGTGATAAACCATAATGGAAAAGAATATGAAAAAGGATGTATATATATATGTGTAATGGAATTACTTTGCTGTACAGCGGAAATTAGCACAACATTGTAATCAACTAAACTTCAATAAAATTTTTAAAATACACCTGTTTAGAAAGTGGTTCGGTAATATGTATCAAGAACATATTCATACACTTTGACCCAGTAGCTTTATCTCTCTTTTTCTACCTAATTGGAGAAAAAAGTTTATTCTGCAGCCTTATTTGTAAGAGAAAATACATCATTGGAAACTTGGATGTTAAACAATAGTAATTATGGTATGTTCATTCAATAATATTTATAAGGTTTTAAGGTTGAGTAGCAATGTTTATAGTTAATGCAACAATTACGTATTCAGTGTGAGATTTGTAAATATGCATATAAATAAGTAAAATATACATATAAAAGATCTCACTGAGCACGAACTATATCATGGGCGCTGTGTTCACTCAAAGATATGATCATTATTAATACTTCTTACAGATGAGGAAATTGCTGTTCAGAGAGATGAAATAACTTTCTAGAATACCCCTCACCTGGTAAGTTGTAAATGTAGGTGTGGGTGGAACTCCAGTTTTGTCTGACTCCACAGCCCAAGAATTTAACTGTTACCCTGCCACCCTGGGCATCAAAATGTCAACAGAAGTTGTCACTGACTGAACAGCGAGATTATACGCAGTTTCTTTTTCTTCTTCACACCTTTCTTCACGTTACAACATTTTCTAATGCAGGTATTATGAATTTTATATTAGAGAAAAATACATTCAGATTACACATTTAAATGTTTATATTTAAAACTCAAGAGAGAACGTATTTGAAGCATGTGCTAGATAAAGGGTTATTGTGGCCAATGTGCAGAAAGCTCCTATAAATTGATGAGAAAAAAGATAACTCAAGGGAGAAAGATCCAAGAGCTAATGATATAAAAAAGATCCTTTACCTCACTAGTAGCCAAATTAAAACCATGATGAGATACCATTTTCCATCTTGTCAAACTGGCAAAAATTTTAAAGATCCGTAATATCCATATGCTGGTGAGGAGATGGGAGACGAGGCACTCTTACTCAGTGCTGATAGGAAGGGGGCTGTTCTGGGGGTATCTAGTAACACTACATACCCATATGGTTTGACCCAGAAATCCCACTTGTATGATCCTGCCTTACAGAAATCAAAGCATCATTTGTAAAGATATATGTTCACGAATAGTTATTGCAGCATTATTTGTTGGGAGGAAATTGGAAAAGCATGACTATCCATCAATAAGAAAATAGTTTAATAAATAAAATCCATCAATTCAATGGAATATCAGGCAGTCATTAAAAATAATTAGATCTATAAGTAATGATGTGTGAAAAGGAAGATGCAGAGTATTGCATATAACGTCACTACTCAAGCGTGAACTATCTCCTAGCAGCACTGGCTTCACCTGGGAGCTCGTTGGAGACGCAGATCTCCTCCCCATCCTTGACTTAACAAGAATCTGCATTGTAACACGATTCCCTACGGAAGCACTGGTGTTTAGCGTGATCCTATAAAGGGAAAGCTTTCTCATGTATCGTGGCAAAAATGGTAATCATCTACCAAAATCCAATCTTTCCTTCTGCACTAACTTCTCACTTTTAGCTAGGCGCGTGGCCACCCAGGATAAAGATGACATTTCCCAGCCTTCCTTGTAGTTGGGTGGGACCATGTGGCTGAGCTCTGGCCAAGAGGAAGACTGGAAGTGAAGGGTATCATTTCTGCATTGCTCCCCTAAAAGGGAAATGACCTGAATCCCCCTGGTTGTTTCTCCCTTTCTGCTAACTAAAAAATATCAATAATGGAGTCAGTCACTGTATGAGTCCGTTCAGCTGCCATAACAAAATACCACAGGCTGGGTGACTGAAACAACAGAAATTTATTTTCTCACAGTTCTGGAGGCTGGGAGGTTCAAGATTAAGGTCTGGCAGGGTTTGGTTTCTGGTGAGACCTCTTTTCATGGCTTGCAGGCTACCTTTTTGCTATGTCCTCATATAGCCTTTCCTTGGAGTGTGTGTGTGTGTGTGTGTGTGTGTGTGTGTGTGTGTGCGTGTGTGTGTGTGTAGAGCTCTCTTTCTCTTCCTCTTTTTAGAAGGCCATCAATCCTATTCGATTAGGGCCCCACCCTTATGACCTCATTTAACTTTAATTACCTCCTAAAGGCCCCATGTCCAAATACAATCATATTGGGGGTTAGGGTTTCAACATATGAATTTGGGTGTGGGACACAATTTAGTCCATAGCAGCCACCTTGGACACAGAGCTGGAAGCCACTGCAAAGAATGCCCATCCCCCTTCTCACCTGCCTACCTCTGAACTGTTAGATGGGAGAGAAACTTGCATGTTGTTCAAGTCTCTGTATTTTGGTTCCCTTTGTTACAGCAGCTTAGCCTGTTTCTTAACTGACTCATACATTGTGTGTTCACCAAGGTCCACTGAGCAAGAAGAAAAATATGAAATGATGCCCTCTAAATGGTTACCATTGATTGTGACAAGGGTGAGAGTGGTGAATAAATTAAGAGTATTGAGGTGAAAAGTTATCCAATAGCATTTCAAGTTTTACAAGCACACCTAACATTCAGATGACTATGCAAAACATGATTTTTCCCATTTTGTAAGTAAATGACTAAAACAGTAAGACTCCTTACAGCAGGGCTCTTAAAATGAAACATCACACATATTCTGGCCCTCCATACATACTAGTTTTCCTTCTTCCCTCCCTCCCCTTCTCCTCCTATGGTGGGGATGCTGCCCCCCGGGGCAGGTCAGGGAGTAAGGTCGGACAAGCACAGTCCCGGTGCTGCTGCAACATCTTTCCAGAGTTTTATTTTTAGTTCTCCAATCTGTACTCCAAGGGTGGAGCAGGGATTTCCTTGTGAGAGGGAGGAATTTCCACAGTGCCCTTGGAAGATGTTCTCAGCCTACCTACTGGTAAAATGGCATCAAGGGTCCCCATTGGTTCAAGATGGAGACCTTGACTGTACAGTGATAAGGACAGGCACAGCCAAGCAGTAGAAAGTAGCCTTTGCTCACCTCTGCAGCAGGCTGGCGCTCGGGCTCCAAAAGGCAGGGGAAGTCGGTACTCTGGTGAATCTGGTTGGCATCGCCGTGGGCCAGGTACAGGGTGTGGGAAGCTGGGTACACGGAAGGACAGATGTTGACAAACCTGCATTCATCCTCCGCTGGAGCCACATGGTCCTGTGGTGGGAAGAAGCCGGGTTGCCCCAGGTCTTTGGCGGTCATGTCGGGTCATTTGAAGGCAGGGTATACATCTCCTAGCTTGGGATTGGGGCTGGGGGTAGGCCTGTAAAACTCTTTGTTCTGGAGTTGGGTATCCAGCTTTGCTTGCTGTGGAAACAAATCATACATGAAGGGAGGGCTGAGAGAGGTGACAATGGAGCGTCTTCCTTAGAAGTATCCAAGACAGAGCACACTTTTTTAAATTGGGTTGGCCAAAAAGTTCATTCATGCTTTTCTGTAGGATGTTACAGAAAAACCTAAACGAACTTTTTGGCCAACCCAATATTTTTCAGAAACTTAATAGTTTTTGAATGGTAATATGTACAACAGAGAGATATACTGAAATAGTACAAAAGGGTTTATAGTGAAAAGTAAGTCAATTTCCTACTCTCCTCCTCTCTCTGTTCCCATCTCCAGAGGCAACCACTGCTGTCAGTGTGTTTTGTATCTTTCTAGAAATATTTTATGTACATATAAACATATATATATATATGTTTATGTATATCCGCACCCCTTCAGTTTGTACACCAGTGATACGTGTTATATAATTCGACTCTGCACTTTGCTTCTCCTAAATAATGTATCTCAGAAACTGTTCCACTTTTGTTTGTGTAGATCTTATTAATTTTAGTGGGGCTACCTCAAGATAGGAAAAGATTTCTTAAACAAGTCTTAAGGGACTTCCCTGGTGTCACAGTGGTTAGGAATCTGCCTGCCAATGCAGGGGACACAGGTTCGATCCCTGGTCCAGGAAGATCCCACATGCTGCAGAGCAACTAAGCCCGTGTGCCACAACTACTGAGCCTGCGCTCTAGAGGCTGTGAGCCACAACTACTGAAGCCCACGTGCCTAGAGCCCATGCTCCACAACAAGAGAAGCCACCGCAATGAGAAGCACGCACACCACAATGAAGAGGAGGCCCCGCTCGCGGCAACTAGAGAAAGCCCGTGCACACCAACGAAGACCCAATGCAGCCAAAAATTTAAAAACTTTAAAAAAAAAGAGTTAAAAAGAGCAAATGATACAGGAAAGGACTGATACATCTGGCTATATTAAAATAAGAATTTCTATTCAGTGAAAGAAAGTGAAAAGACAAGCCACAGACTGGAATTTTGCCACTTATATAACTGACAAATGAAAACTGTCCAGAATATTTAAAGAACTCTTACGAATTAATAAGAAAAAGACAAGCAACCCAATCGAAAAATGGGCAAAAGACAAACAGAATAATTACTATCCATGAACAAATGAAAAGATGCTGAACCTCATTAATTATCAGTGAAATGAAAATTATGACCACAAGAAAATATTATTTCAAACCCACCATGTCAGCAAAAATGAAAAGGTCTGACAGTACCAAGGACTGGCAAGATTGGAGAGCTACAGGACTGTGCTGGTGCGAACCGTGATGCACCCACTTTGGAAAATAGTAATGTCACCTACGAAGAGCAATTCTACTCCCAGGATGGGTAGACTCCTGCATGGGAGGTTGTGCCTCATCTCCACCGCAGCATTTGGGGGTGGCGGAACTAACAAAAAAAAGTCAAGAACCCCAATGTCCACCGACAGGAGAGGGGAAAAATATGTCGCGGCATCTTCATGCAATACAATAATATACAGCAGAAAACGAATAACAACGTGCCATAATGTTCAGCAAAACAACAAAAGTCACAGAAGAGGACAAATAAGATGATCCAATACGTAATAAAGTTCAAAAAAGGCAACCCTAAATAATTTATTTAAAGAGATACATACATACAGGGTAAAACCATTTTAACACACACACACACACACACACACACACACACACACACACACACATACACGGGAGTGTTTAACCCAAAACTCAGAAGTGGAAGTGGGGGAGGGGTATGAACAGGGAGGGGCAGACGGGGCTCTAATGTGTTGTGTTTTAAGCTGGCTGATAATAGAGACACTGGCGTTTATCGATGTCATTTAAACTGTAAATGTTTATTATTTACTCTCTTTTGTATGCATGACTTATACTTGATATATATTTTTTAAATGTGCACACACATACACATAAAAGACCTATTTAGATCTCCTGGCTTTGGATATTGTTCTCAATAAGGGCCTCCAATGTCCAGACTCATAATAAAAATGGAAAAAAGGATGATTTCAGTGGGCAATTCAACGGAAGACAGGACTGAGTGACTTACCTCTTCCAGTGTGACGCTGGCATATTTGTGTTTCCCGTAGAGTTTGTAGTCGACCATGTAGGAGCTCTGATGTATGTCTAAATCCACAGGCGCCTAAAGGGTAAGGAAGAGCGCAAAACAAGGGAGCCCATCCTGTCATTCTTCCACTTAAAGGCTTTCAATGGCTTCTCATTGTAGGACAAAGGCTAATTTGGGGGCCTACAGACAACAAGGACCTGATCTGGTTTCTACTCACCTTTACCATTTCATCCGCCTTGGCCCACCTCCACGCCCATTACTCCAGCCTCACTACTTTCGACTCTTCCCAGGTGCCTGGCACATGCTCTCACCTCCTGCTGGTAACGCGAGCCATCTTCTTCACCCGCTGGCAAACTCTTACGCATCCTCTAAAACCCATATTAAATCCCTCCTCCCAAACATTTCTCCCACCCTTTTATTCTCCGCCTCCCAACAATTAAACTCTTCCTCCTCTGCTTCTACAGCACATTTTACAACCCTCACTACAGTGGTTATCATTAACTTAATGAAGGACACTAGATTAATAATAATTAATAATAATTAATTAATAATCTTAGGCATCTCTGCAGCCTCAAAGCCTAGCACACTTCCTGACACACCGAGGTTGCCTAATAAATGCACGCTGAGTAAATAAATGAAGCCCCAGAAAACTGTAAACCCTTAGCTTTCTTCCGCTTGTTTGAAAAAAACAAAAAACAAAAAAACCCACCGTATTCCAGGATGATGGCCAGAGGGAGTCCCAAGGAGCCTGGCCCTCCCTGGGGCTGTTTGCCAAAGCTGCCCAACCTTGAGATGGTCACAACACTCGCCTGTCCAGGGTACACCGCACCTGCCATAGCAGTTGACCTAGACACAGACAAGTTGGTTAGCCCCGCTTCTGCCACCAGCAGAGAAAACAGCCACTGTCCCTAAAGCTCCGTCAACCAAGCACATTACTGAATCACCAGGGGTTGGTCGTGGCAGCAGGGATAAATGGGCTGGTAGACAGGGGTCCTGGGACAAAGGGGCTGGAGCAGGACTCAGACGGAATTACAGCTATTGAGAACATCAGATTTACCACTCGAGCAGAGGTGGATCTGATAGCAGGGCAAATGGTGTGCTGGTAAATGCTTCACAATCACCTTTTGGGGGGCAAATAAACCCCAGTTTATAGCCTTTTGCCAACTTCTGCTAAACTGCTCACACCCTGGCCCACTTCGAGCTATCAGTATAATGTCGTTGACGCCGAGTTGTGAAGATGTGCAGGGAATGGGCTCCCAGAGCCGGGGTGAGCTGACTGCAGCACATAGGTCCCCAGGAGCCAGGGCTCTGAACAGCCCTGAGGAAGCAAGGTTCAGCCCTGGGACTTAGAGTCGCCCTAAAGCAGAAGCACATACCATGTTCCTAGTGGAGATGGAGGCGATCCAGGGTGAAGAGAACTGTGAGGCTCTGCATTCTCAGTTAACAATAGCAGCGTGTGGGTCCAACTCTGCCCCTGGCCCCCCCTAACCCTGAAGTCTTAGTGGGGACGCCTTTCTGACTGGGCTTGGGGAATCTCTGTGAGCCCACCCCATCTTGTGGCTCTCTAGGTTCTGGATCGGTGCTTCATTTCATTCCCATGCAACCCTGCCCTAAACCCCACTCCCTTTAGGGGCTGTGGACCAAGAGGGTGGTTGGCAGACCTCAGATGGCCCCTGTATCCCTTCCTTTTCGTGCATAGACAGCGCCTGTCCCGGGTTGGGGACCAGCTTCAGTGCCATCAGCACCTACCCTTCCTCCTGCCAAGAGGACCATGATGCTTCAGCCCTTCCATCTCCGAGTGCCCCCGCCACCTGGAGAGTCCTGTTGCTGTGTCCCATAGCCACAGCTGTCCGTGAGGTGAACCCTGACCTACATAATGCAGGCTATTTTGGTCGCAGTCCTTGGGCACCGTGACGGGGTGACTGGCCAACCTTCTGCGTGTCCGTGCCCCACCCTCTCTCACAGGAAGCTGCTGGTGTCCCAGCACACCTGAGCCAACATGAAGCCTGGCAGCCTCGGAAGGTACCGGGAGGCAGGGCTTTCCAATGCTCTACCGAATCGGTCTATTTACAGGAGAAGGGGGTAAACAGAACCCCACGGGGGTTATGACATCAGACTGTGTGTGACTGAATCCACCTCATACCATAGCCCCTCCAAACGTCTGTTGCCTGAAAGGCTGGCTTATCCCTCCTCTGTCTGTCAAAATTCCACCCTCCTTCACACTCATTTGGATGGCTGTAATCCAAAACAGAAACTAACAGGTGTAGACAAGGCTGTGGAGAAACTAGAATGGTTGTGCATGGCTGGTGGGAATGTAAAATGGTGCAGCCGCTGTAGAAAAGAGTGATGGTTCCTCCAAAAATTAAGCAGAGATTTGCCATAGGATCCTGCAATGCCACTTCTGGGTATATACCCAAAAGAATTGAGAGCAGGGATTCAAACAGATATTTGCACACCCATGTTTCTAGCAGCATTATTCACAATAGCCAAAGGATGGCAACAACCCAATTGTCCATCAGTGGATGAGTGGATAAGGAAATTGTGATATATACATACAGTGGAATATTATTCAGCCTTCAAAAGGAAGGAAATTCTGGCACATGTTACAACATGGATGAACCTTGAAAACATTAAGTTAAGTGAAATAAGCTAGACCATAAAGGACAAGTATTGTATGATTCCACTTATATAAAATACCTGGGTCATCAAATTCATAGACACAGAAAGTAGAATGGTGGTTGCCAGGGGGCTGGGAGGAACGGGTATCGAGTTTCAGTTTGGGAAGAGGAAAAAGTTCTGGAAATGGATAGTGGTGATGATTGCACAACACTGTGAAAGTACTTAATGGCACTAAATAGTACACTGAAAATGGTTAAAATGATCAATTTTATATATATCTACCATTTGCATAAATGTTAATACATTTACCACACACACACACACAAATTCCACTCTAAGGGCCACCTCTTCCACAAAGCTTTCCTTAGTTTCTCACTAGATGCCACCATAGACTCCTTTCATTTACCCAACCAATATCTATTGAGCACTTGTTTTGTGTTGAGCACTGTTCTGAACCTTGCAGTTTCAACAGTAAACAAAACAGATGGAAATTCCTGCTTGCACAGGGCTTACATTCTGGTGCCAACAAAACACAGAATAAACAAAGTAATAAGCATTTCGGCCTCTATTAGATCCAGCAAAGAAGCAAGATGAGTGTGGGAGAATGACTGAGGCACTTCAGATAGGGGGGTCTAAGAAGGAGGGAGACACTAGAGCAGAGCTCTAAGTGTAGAAAGAACCAGCCATGCAAAGATCTGGATGAAAGGGCTTCCCAGCACAGGGGTCAGGAGGGCAAAGCCTGTAAGATAGGAACAACATGGAACAAGAAGAGCCAAGGAAAGTAGTGGGTGAGGGCACGAAGCCAAGAGAGGGAGCCGGTTGTGCATCTCTGACTTTTGCTTCTTTCATGCCAATTTCCCTTTAGAAAACTGTTTCTCTCCCCTTTAGGAATCATGTAGTTTGTGTGGTCTGATCCTACCCCAGCTCTAAATGGGCATGTTGTCCCCAGAATATTCCATCCTCTAGGCCACCACAATTGATTCAGAGAGAAGCTCATGACCCAAGGTGGGCTCGTGAGCGTCATCCCCAGCTCTTGGGAATGAGGCTCTCTCTTTCTGAGATAGCGGGCATGGGAGCCTGGAGCTGCCTGAGGTCATCTTTGCCACCATGTGGAGGGAGACTCGCTGAGAATAAAATCAGCAGAGCAAGGATAATCCAAGAGATGGAGACAGAGAGTGACTGCCTCATGAGGGCACCGAGCCCCTGGATACAACCATGCCTGAAGCTGGACTACATCTAGGTTTTGCAGTTTATGTGAGCCGATATATTCCTTACAGCTGAAGTAGTCCCAACAAATTCAAGGTTGGAGAGTTAAAGTAGTTATTTCTTCTAACAAACTGTGGGATCCTTGAGGCAAAGAACTGGGTCCTACCTTTTATCCCTCAGTGCCCTGTCACTTAAGTGTAGGGATTTGAGACATGCTTGTGAATTTAATAAAACTGGCAAAGAACAGGGTAAAGAATAGGATGGCTGTAGAGATGGATAGCTAGATTATAACGTGATTTTTGTGCATCAAGGATATATTTTTCAGGACAATATTACCAAGTAGGTTTTGGAGTCCTGACTTCAAGTCCTGATACTTTCTATCCTCATGTCCTTGGGTAAATCATGTAAGTTCAACAGGAGCCAGTTGGATCATCTGTAATTCAGGGAGGTAATATCTGCCTGAAATGAATGTAGGAAGTCAAACGGATATAGTTGGTGTTCTTCATACTAATATTCACCCATATTTTCTGAGTTTCTGCTCTATGCCAGACACTGTGCAAGGTCCTGCGATTATAGTAGTGAAATAAAACAGAACAGTCTCTGCCTTTACAAAGTTACAGCATAATGATAGACAAGTATATTTACAATCAAGTGAGTCTTTAATTACAATTGTGAAGGAGAAATACGGGATGCAGGGACCTAATCCAGTCTTGGGGGCTGGTTAGGGAGGACTTGCCTTAAGTAGTGACATCCTAAGGGTTCCTAAAGAAGAAGGAGAATTCTCAGGCCTGTGTCACCGCCGTAAGGTTGAAGGGAGACTGGTCTTGTGGGGGAAGGAGGCTGTCCTGCTACAGCACAGTGAGGTCATACATGTGCAGGTCCAGGCTGGAGAGGATGGTGGGGCTTCGGCTGCTGGGGTACAGGAGGGCAGTTGCTTTAATCCTGAGACTTATGGGAGGTACCGGGGGGATCGAGCGGACGGATGATGCAATGGGATGGGCATGTCAAAAAGATCTCTGGTGGACCCTGGCCCGCGGGGAGGGGAAGAGGGGACACGTGGAGATGAGTTCGCAGACCACTGGATGATGATGGTGGCTGGGACAGGTTGGAGGAGATGGTGGTAGATCCTGAGAAGAGTGGGTAGATTCAAGAGGCACTTTGTACACCTAAAACGAACACAACATTGTAAATCAACTATACTCCAATTTAAAAAAAAAGAGGCATTTTGGAAATAAACTCTTTAGGATTTAACCGTTATTAGGAAGTGACAGGCAATACAGAGATATTGTATACAAAGATACAGAGGTATCTCTGATACCTTTGAGAGGTATCAAAGATGAGTCCCAGAGTGTTGGAGTGAGTCTTTGGGGGTTGATGGTCCTTTGATGAGATGGGAAAGGCTGGAGGAGGAGTCGATCTGGTGAGTAGGACCATCGTATTGCAGTTGTGCAGCCTGTGTGGCATCCAAGAGGCTACAACGATGTATAGCTCAGGAGAGAAAGCTCTGGATGTGTGACACACACTCTGAAATTGCTGGTGATATAGGTGGTATCTGAAGCTTATAGAGACAATTTATCGTATTCAGGGACCACACAGCCCTGGGATGTGACACTGCCCTAAGAAGCATCCCGCTGCCCCCCTAAACAAGTGTCAAGGGCAGCAGGAGGGGAAATTAGGCCAGAAGAGTGGGAAGGGGACAGGGTCCATGCACTCAGTCTTCTTTTGGGTCCCCTATGTTTTCCATGTTCGCTGTGGTCAGGTTTCTGCAGAATCTCTTGGCTTCAGAGTTAATGCGGCAGCATTAATGGAACAACCTGTAGAGCCCAGCCGGGCGCTCAGCTGGGCCACCCACGGTCACTGTTCCGCAGCAGCCAACGTGGGCAAATTCACTCCCAAAGCCTCAGGGTCCCCGTTTCTTCACTGAGAATTGAAATGCTATGTTGTGCTTCAGACTTCCTCCAACTAGACTTCAAATAGTTATGAACTTTTGTAAAGCTTGCACTGAACCGTCACAAAATGTCACATTGTACCAATTTTTAAGTTTTTACAGTGCGATGCACGTTATTTTTCTGCAGTACAAAGCATAGGTAAGTTACCTGTGGTTCTTGCCATCTCAGCAGCACATGAGAGGGCATCTTTTCAACCCTTAAGAAACCAGAAAACAAATCCTTTTTTTTTTTTTTTTTTTTAAGCCTAAATCACATACAAGTGCTGGGTTCAAATTGTGTGGGGGCTAAGATAAACTAAATTCCATAAGAGAAACCAATATGAGTGTATTTCTAAAAGCATGGTTAGGGTGAAGTAAACGTTATTTAAAAAGCACACACAAATAGATTATCTGGACAGGATTCAATAAATAGTGTATACAAAGCACAGGGCACACCAAAGGCTCTCAAAAAATCCTCCCCTCCTTCCTCCGTGAGGATATTCACCTCTACATCTTTATTTTCCTTTCTTTCTTTCTTTTTTTTTTTTTTGAAGTATAGTTGATTTACAATGTTTCAGGTGTACAGCAAAGTGATTCAGTTACACACACACACACACACACACACACATATTCTTTTTCAGATTCTTTTCCATTTTAGGTTATTACAAGATATTGCATATAGTTCCCTGTGCTATACAGTAGGTCCTTGTTGTTTATTTTATATATATTTAGCAGTGTGTATCTGTTAATCCCAAATTCCCAATTTATCCCACCCCCCCCCCCCCTTTCCCTTGGGTAACCATGAATTGTTTTCTGTGTCTGTGAGTCTATTTCTGTTTTGTAAAGTTCATTTGTATCTTTTCTTTTTTTCGATTCCACGTATAAGTGATATCATATGATCTTCGTCTTTCTCTGCCGGATTTACTTCACTTAGTATGATAATCTCTAGGTCCATCCATGTTGCTGCAAATCATCTTTATTTCCTTACTGATAAAATACATATTCACAGATTGGATGGGAAACTAAAGGAGAAAGACATACCCAATGCTCTGGTATGTTGTAGGAGCTTAATTATTGCAACCTTCATTCATCTGAGAGAAGCTCCTCTTGGCTTTCCCTGAAGGGAAAGCTGGGCCCCAAGTTTCTGTCTATGCAAATTCCGCATGTTAATATTGTTAAATCACAGGAGGAAATTCTTGTCCCAAACCAGAAGCCCTCGAGTTCCTCCAGGCTGATATTAAAGGGATTACAATCCATTTCCTTCCTAATTCGGCTAATGCGCTCTGGGAAGCCCTCAGGCCGGGGATTAAAGCATTTACGCCTTTAATTAGGAGCAAACCTTCCCTCAGAGCCTGAAGCACAAACAGCAAGTCGACACTACAAAGGCCTCCTTCTGGAGCGGTGGGGATATTGATCCCCCTCCGGGAGCCGGGAGCCTTGGAGGGCTTAGCAAACGCTGCTTTTCCCAAACGGGGTATCTGAGCCGGGAAGGCCCTCAGCAGAAATAGAAACCCCTTCGCGCAAAGAACAAACAAACAAAAGCAGATCCGCGGAGTTCATCGGAATCGGAAGCATCCTCAGGAGGGGGTGGGGACGCTGGAAGCTCCCACCGCCTGGCTCTTCTAGATTTTCCCTGTGGGCTCACAACCGGGTCATTAGCTTTCAAGTGGACGGCTCTGAAAATTAAGTCGTGTTTGTGCATCAGAGAGGTCTGTCCCCGCATGGATGCCTTCACCAGCCCTCAAAACAGGGTCTCCAAGGGCAGTGCCGTGACCGTCTGCTTCAGAGTCCCCTGGGATGCGCATTAAAACCCAGATTTCTGCTGCCACCTTCTGTGTCAGAATCTCTGGGAGACGGAGCCAACCTGGGAATCTACCTTTTAGCAAGCTTCAAGGGTAATTCTTAGGATTCTCATGCTCCTCTGGAAGGAAATCCCGGCTGGGCTACCCCCCAGCTCTTTGTAGAGGAGAGAGCTGAGGCCCAGAGGCTTCCAGGGACTTGTACAAGGGCAGACGGCCAATCAGCCGGCCTGGGATTGGTACTCAGTGGTAGATGTGCACAGTACATGAGGAAAGATGCCAAAAGAGCCAGGGAAGTTGTTAAACTGGGATAAGAATGCAGGACCTTTGGCTTCATACATGACTGCCTTAGGTGAGCGAGGCATGTATTAGACGCTGTGTGTGTGTGTGTGTGTGTGTGTGTGTGTGTGTGTGTGTTGTGTGTATAGTAGTAGGAAGGGCGTGTCGTTGGAGTGATGATAAAAGATGACAAGCGCAAGGTTCCTGCCGTCTAGCACTTTATAACCTGGTGAGGGGAGGAAAGAGGAAGAATGAAGCAGCACACGTAGGGGTTCAGAGGCAGGACCATCTGGTACCGAGCGGGGCCTGAAGACATGGCAGAGATGTGACCATGGAACCAAGTCTTAAATGAAGAGCCTCCTTTTGCCCAAATCTGGCCCTTCTCTGAAGGTTCAGCCACTCTCTGGCCTCTGGTGGGAACCACTTCCTGCCCGCCCGTGCTTGCCCACATCCCTTTTCTCTGAACGTTTATGACATTCCAGCAGACATCTGTCACTTAATTGATACCATTTCCATTAGCTATGCATTTTTTACTTCCTCAAAAGGTTTGAACTGTCTTTTGCCTCTGGACGTTCTCTGAGCCTTCCAGACTAGACCTGTGGATGCTGGATCCTCCACAACGCTCTTTGGTTGTTTGGGGGATTTTGCAAGGTCAAGTTGGAAGCACAGGCTGGGGCAGGACGCTGAAGGCCTACAGTGCTCAAGAGTGTGGACTTTCAGACGGGAGGCCAAGTGCAAAGAGTTTAAGGGCCAGATGATTTTGCATTTGAACCCAGCTCTACCACTTACGAACCTTGTGTCCTTGGGTAAGTTCCTTATATTCTCCAGTGGTCAGATGGGGGTTGAAAATGCCTGGCTGGCAGGAGAAAGGAGTAAAATGCTGCTCAGCACGATGCCTGACACATAGTACAAACAGGGATGTACTCAACGAATGAGAGTGAGTGTGGAACACGCCACTCAACAGCAACACGATGGAAGGGACTTCTTAAGGAGACCAGCGCGGATGAGCGCGCAGCACAGACAGGGAATGGGACGCAGCACTAGAAATGACGACAGCTGGAGGTTCTACAGTCAGCCAGGCACTTGAGAATTGGCTGGACAGTTGGGGATGCTGGTAATAACAGAGCACGTCCTCTGTGCTCCTTACCGTCCTGACGGCGTCACCGTAACCCTACAACCCAGATCCTTTTTATTCCCCGCCCCCATTCCGTAAATGAGGAAAATGAGGCACAGAAAGGTTAAGTGACTTGCTTAGGGTCTCACGTGGCTAATAAGTGGCAGAGACAGGATTCCAGCCCCAGCTGCCTGGGGCCAGAGTCCACATTCTCCATTACAGGGCCATATGGCCTCTCCACACCTGGAGAGAAAGAGAATGGGGTTCTAAAGAGGGCAGACCTATATGCTGCAGTTCAGGAGATGATCTTCTTTTCAATGTCCTGAAATTGCCCGAGAAAGTGAAAAGCGGCCCCTGGTCTGAAGGCTGGCGCCCACGGCTGGGCTGCGGTGTCCTCCTGTTAAACGTGAATAGTTTCACACAACACACACATTGGACAAGACCCCTGTGACCACAATGGATCAAGACACAAACAAGAGCACTCTGTAATTATGTTTGAACACAGACAAAGCAAGAACATTGGCCAAGACACAAAAATGACCAAACACCTCCATCCTGGCTAATGAGTGACTCCTGTTTTTCAGTCTCAACTTAATCCTCCTGCCTGATAGACAAGAATTATCAAGATACCCAATCACAGGGTTACACCTGCTTCCTGACAGCGTCCAATCTGGAGCGAAGCCCCGCTTCCTTGGACTCTCCCTCAAATCACCTAACACAAGCCCAAATTCTATGATCAATACTTCCTGACACCCCATTCTGACAGCTCCCCCTTGTGTGTCTTCTCCCTCTTTGTAACTGGACACAAACCCAATTTGTCCAATCCCAAGCGGGTTCCTGATGGTCTTTGGATGGAAGTCACTGACAAGTCATTGGAAATCCCAGTGTTTCAGTATCCAAGCTTTTTCCCAGACTGCCTCTCCCAGTCAGAAGCGGGATCTTGGTCAGGCTGTACCATGGTTGGGATTCTCAGAAAGAATCACTATAATCGTCTTTGTGTTTCCCTAATCTCCTCGGTAGAAAAGGGAAAGAATTCTCCATTAAAGTGAGGGTGAAATGTTCATATCAACATCAAAGAATTGTTAGGAAGAGTCAATACTAGAACATGCAGCAATGTCTAGCATGGTGACTAGCAGAAAGAACTCAGACAGCAATTCTTAATTTGTTTAATTTATTGTTATTTCAGCAGCGCTCAAATCATTTAAAAAAATTCATCCAGATTATTGGCTTCTATTCTATTAAAATAAGACTCAAATTATGGGATATAGGTGAAAAATGAGGTATTCAGTGCCCTCATATCATACATTTTCCCCAGTAATGAAGCTTACTATTCTAAGAATTAAATATTATAAAAATCAACCTGTGTAACATTTTTAAAAAATTGTCTTATGTTTAACACAGGATTAGGCATTTCTCAGAATACAAATACACAAATGACTAATCAACACATCACTGCAAATCAAAGGAACGCAAATAAACATGAAATTTTCTACCTATCAGAGTGCCAAAAACAGTTTTAAGTATAATCTCCAGTAGTGGCATGAGGAAACAGGCACTTCTTCATACACTATCGTCATGGGTATAAACTGCCATAACTTTTTCGAAGGCTATTAGAGGTACCTACCAAAAGTTTAAATGGCCATACCCTTTGACCTAGCAATTACACTTCTAGATGTTGATCTCACATCAATGATCACTCAGATGTGCCAAGGTAGGCATGGCTTGGTTCATTATGGAATTGCTTGAAATGGCAAAAACCTGCAACAAATGAAATCTACATTGGCAGGGACTGATTAAATAAATATGGATAAATCCACATTGAAATACTAGTATGTCTTTAAAGGAAATATGACAGACCTTCAGATAAATTGAAATGGAAGGACGTTCATGTCCATGAGAAGGAGATATCATTTCTGTGAAGATACTACAGAATAATTTTGATACCCTTAGAGTTGGCTCGATAAAATCCTTTTGCCCAAAGGCCTGGAAATGCGATGGAAAATTATACCTCTAAGGGTCTTTTTCCCATAATAAATCTAAGACGTATCTTACGAGTGCTCAGTAACTGTTGATTATTGTGATGGTTGATGATGACGATGAAGATAGAAATGGTGAAGATTCTATGCCCCCAAAGAATTAGAAGACTAGTATCCCTAAAAGATCTTACTTTGCCTAACAGTTACTTCTGTTAGGCAACAAATTAGCAGTGCTTATTTTGTCTCCTTGTACCTCTGTCAACTTTCCTAAATTCCTTCAAATGCTTTTTGGGCCATGGGTCTGGGGTCAGTGGTGGGTCGGGCCATTAGATGTTGAAAGGGCAAGGTGATCAGTAAGTCACACTCCCATCCCCTCCCTGCCTGACCTGGCACTGGCGGTGTAATCTGTGAGAGGATCTGCCTTTGTGCCATCACATTGGAATGAGGTGCCGAGAGGAGAATCTTCCCAAGGAATCGTGTTGACAGATCGGTCAGTCACCTTGAGGTCAGCCCCCTCATACTTCATAACGCAAACCTGGCAGCAAGAGGGTGGGGAAAAGACTGACTTTTTTGATCACCGACGCTTTCAAGATAAGTTGGTGGATCTTAAAGTGTGGTCCTTGGACCTTCACAAGTAATTGCTAAGAATACAGAGTCTCAAGACCCCATTCCCCACCTCCAAATCAGAATTTGATGGGGGAAGCTGGAGTCAGGCATAGGAGCCAGCATGTTAAACAAGCACTCAAGAAGATTCCTTTGTGCCCTGAAGCTTGGGGACAACTGAGGAAGACCTTGGTGATATTTTGCCCATAGGCAAGTCTTTCAGGATCCCATGATGACTGATTATATCTTTGCGTGAAGCATTTTTGCAAAGTCAAGTAAACTTATGTCTCCATTACTCTGGTGTAGAGAATAATTAGAAATAAATGAAGCTTTCTTCTGGCAATATCAGACAGAAGACAACTCCAAAAACAACATGAGGAAGAGAAATAAGAAAATTTCAAGGCATAGTGTGTAGATACATGCCATTTACTGATACTTAGTTAGCAAACATTTATTAAACAGCTCAGATATATAGATATATATATAAGAATTTATCCAAAAAAATTTTAAAACTTGAAAAAAATTGCCCTTAGTTCCGAGATTTCCTCTCTATTTATATTTATTTGTAACATATCATAGACACAGGCTCCAAGCCCTCAGTGATGACTTTTCATACTTCCAGGCTTCACGTACCAGAAAGTCCCAGTCAAGGAAGGCCTTCTCCCAGCTCCAGAATTGCGTGTCTGAAGCATCCCTCGACTGCCCGTGTAGACGGCCCCTGCTCATGGAGGTCAGTAGCACCTGGCTCTACCTCTCAAAGCCCCAATATGCCTGAGACACCTGCCCAGCTCCTGACTTCCATCAGACTTGAGCACAGGTTTTCCTCTCTATCCCTCTCCATCCAAGTCAGGCACGATTCTAGGTCCCTGCAAGGTCCATCCCACAGCCCAGCCTCAGCGTTGCACCAGCTCCTCTACTTCAGTGACGTTCTCCTCTCCTCCACGTCAGCTTCAAGGTTCCCTCTGTCTTCTCGCACCCCTTCGAAACCCTAAACACCAATACTGCACCCCAACCATGAACTCAATGCCTTCAGGCTTTCTCCTCCTTTGAAAAACACTGCACTTTCCATCAGTTCCACAGCAGTCCTCACCGATGTCATTTTCAGCCTCCTCCTGTTTCTGTCTCTCCCCTCCCGGCCTCACCCCCATGGCCCATCACTACAGCTGCTCTCTTACGCTCAAGCTCCCTCACCACGGTCACCTATTGCAATGGCTCAACAAAATCCAATTTTATTTATTTATTTATTACTATTTATTTATGACAAACATTCCACATCCGCGATCCTCTTCAGTCAGAAGTTCTTCGAGAGGATGCCTGTGGCCTTGGCCAGAGAATGGAGTCAGCTGACTTCCCCCATCCTGTGAATGCCCACGCAGATAGTGTAGGTTTTAAACTGGCTGTTGAACCTGCTTGTCACCTTGTCAACCTCGGCCACGTCCATCTGGATGGACGCTTGGTCCTTGGCGCCGATGGTGAGGTTGCTGGCAGAGCATTTTCGCTGCACACACAGATCCACAAACTCGCCGGTGTCATTCTGCATGTTGACGGCGCGTCCGGTGGCACCATGAGGGGCGTGAGCGCAGAAACCAAAAGCCCAATTTTAGATCATCCAACTGTTGTCTTCTCAACACCCCCATCCAAGATCTCCGGGTGTCTCTGTTAGGAAGTCCGGCAGACACCCCCAACTCAGTGCATCCACACTGAGAGTACTTCTCCCTCAGCGACCCCAGCCATAGCTAGTCCCACTCTGGTATTAACAGCGGTAGTGATGACAACAGTATTCATAGCTAAACATATCTTGGATGCTACAACAGGCATTGTAACCCTATTAATGGCACTTTCACCCTTGCAATAAGCCCTCTCTTATAGATGAAGCGACAGAGGCTCAGGGAATTTGTGTAATTTATCCAGACCTAAGTGGGTGACTCAAACCTAGACTCATCTGACCTCTATAAAATCTTCACCGGTCCCCTAAACCAGAAACCTGAGAGTTGGTTCAGTGCCTCCTCCTCCCTCTTCCCACATCACTAGGTCCTACTGTTTCTGCCTCATTCCTTCCTGCCCACCCTTCCATCTGCCCGTCTCTCTCCATCCTCATAATACTTCTTGGTCCTCATCATTAGCTCTTAAGAAACCTCTAGTTTCCATCTCTCAATCTACCCTCCAGTCTGCTGTCCCAGGACATTTCCTGAAGCCTAAATCTGTGCACTTTCCAACAGGCTTCTTGGCAAAGAGAAATCATGATAGGGCCAGATCAGAGCTATGGACACTCCAAGAAGCTATGACACTCCAAGGCATATTGTCCACGTATAACCCCCCATACACATTTACTTATTTATTATCAGTCAATGACTTGACAAATAGAGATGAAAAGACTATAAAGAGTCCAGCAGAACCTGAGAATAAAACAGAGATGAAGACACAGTCCTTAAGAACTGCCTGGAGAACTTCACATAAATTCTGATACCCAGGCCTCACTCACCCCCCAGAGAATTTGGTTCAGGGAGACTGGAGAAGGGCCAGGGAGACCTGCACTTTGAACATTATTCTGTTGCAGGGGCTTCCCGGACTGCATTTAGTGGGACAATGACACTGAAGAAGAGTCATCTTCCAGAGGCAATGACAATGCGGGGAAATGAGGCCAACACAGGGGCCTTCGGGAACCCAGAGGAGGGGCTCAGAACTCAGAGTAAGTGTGCGATGGGGATGGTGAGGGTGACAAAGTCTTCCTGGAGGAGCTGAGCCCTAGGATGGCAGGGGGGGTGTGGAAGCAGAAAGGGTCTCCCCTTCACACACACACACACACACACACATACACACCTCAGCAGGTAAGCTAGTCTTTGCTGAATCATCGCCCTTATTTGAGGCTGTCTTTGATGTTCATCTGAGCCGAATTGAACTGATAAGGAAAAGTTGCGGGGTCTACATGGGGCCTATGGCTGGCCAAGGCTGAACCTAGAATAGCTTAGCTTCTGACACTTGATGACAGGGATGGATGTTGTGGAAGGGAAGTGGGCCAACTATCCAGGCACTTGTTTTCTTGGCCTGCTTGCCACTGACTAGCTGTGTCACTCTGGGCAGCTCATTTAATCTTTCAGAGGGCAGGAGAGAGGTAGAAGCAACAGGACCTAGTGATGAGAGGCAGAGAGAGAGACATCATTGGTACCTGGGACCTGTTTCCCCCATGACACAGACTTGTAGAAGGCAAGAAGCCCTCATCATTATATTCTCCATTATATCCCTAGGGTCAGACTATACTAGGTTCCCGCCCCCCCACCAAAAAAAGCAAAACACTAACATCAAAATAAAAATATTAGGACCCGTGGTAAATTTTTCCCTCAATTCTCAGAATCAGGAATAACTTTCTTCAGGAAAACAAGCCAGACTTGTTTTATTCTTATTTTTTTAAAATTTATGTTATTGAAGTATAGTCGATTCAGCCAGCTCTGTGTCCCATCCACAGGCTGTGGGCCATCTCTACCCTGGCTTCATCATTTCCTATTCTTATTTTCCCTACTTATTATTTTGTATCTTGTTGTGTTGTCTGTATTTTTGCAAATCACCCTGAATCCTTCTGGAATAAGGCCAGGTACAAACAAGTATATTATTAATTATCAGCATTCTCTCTCAGAGACCAGTGAACTCCTTTATTCAAGTCATTCCTTTGTTAGTGTCTGTTACATACTGGTCACCCTGCTAGGGGGTGGGCGACAGATGCTAAACAAGCAAAGAAAGACAATTGTTACCAGGTAGAATTAGTGCAAGGGAGGAAATAAGCAGGAAAACAGGGAAGGAGGGCAGCGTTTATACAGGAAGGTGCAGGCAAGGCCTCTGAGGAGGTGACGCTTAAGCAGGGATCTGGAGGACAAGATGATGTCGGGGAGGTCATCCCAGGTGAGCAGCACAGAGAAACAAGCTGGGTGGGTTTTGGGAGGGACAGAAGGATGGTGTGTGAGAGGGAGGGGAAAGGCAGCAAGGGAAGGAAGGGAAAGTCAGCAGGCCGGCCAGGCAGGGAGGGTCTTGCCAGCCAGGAACGTAGATGTTGGTCTCAGTGCAATGGGAAAGCCCCGCTTGTACCTGGAAGTGGCAGGTCCTGTTTCTAAAAGATTACATCAATACCATGGAATACCACTCAGAATACAAAGGAACAACTATTGATACACGCAATGACTTGGATGGATCCCAAGGGTATTATGCTGAGTGAAAAAGAAAAGCTGGTCTGGAAGGGTCACACATGGCATGATTCCATTCATACAACATTCTCAAAATGACAACGTGATAGAGATGGAGTTATAGACAATTATAGAGTGGTTGCCAGGGGTTAGGGGGAGAAGACTGGGTGTGACGATAAAGTATAGCACAAGGAAGATCTCGTGGTGATGGAACAGTTCTGTATCAGTCACTGCAGGGGGCCCGGGTTCAATCCCTGGTTGGGGAACTAAGATCCCGCATGCCATGCGGAGTGGCCAAAAATTAAAAAAATAATGATAAAATAAAATTAAAAAAAAAAACAAATGAGTGCAGGCCAAACCGGTGAAATCTTGATAAACCCCATGGATGACATCCATGTCAATTTCCTGGTATTGATAGCACAATAGGTTACACAAGATGTTAACACTGGGGCAGCTGGATGAAGGGTACTCGAGAGAACTCCCTGTACTATTTTTGCAACTTCCTGTGAATCTGCAATCATTTCAGATAAACAGTTTTTTTAAAAAGTTCATGGTCTTTGTGTGGGAAGGAAGAGTGGATGGAAGTGGTCCAGCTATCCCTAAAGACTTGACGGAGGTGGGACAGAGTAGTGACAGTGGAGGTATGGGGCTTGGAGGGAAGGGAGAGAACTTTTGAGGTTGCTGATGGAATGGGTCTAGGGGTGGAGGAAAGGGAGGAAAAGAGAGTCAGGAGTAACCCTCAGGTCTTGGACCTCAGTAACTGGATGGATGGTGGTGCCAGCAATTACCGAAACGGTGGAAAAGAGTGGAAGACTAGGCTGTGCGTGTAGCGCAACTTTTTCTTTAGTTCATTGTGAAAAAGTTCACATAAAGAAAAATGCTTAAAATGTACACAGACAATTTAACAAATTATTCTAACATATGTATGTAATCTCTACCCAGATCGAGAAATAGAACGCTGCAAATGACTCACCCCACCAACGTTCTTCCTGATCGCAGATACCCCTCCCCACAGAGGTAACTGATATCCTGATTTTTAGAGTATTGCCCCCTTGATTTTCTTTCCAGTTTATCCCCCGCAGTACGCATCAGCCAAGTTCCGTTTGAATTGCCATGAGGCAGCCATGTGAATGTCTGGATACAAAGAGCTCTAAGCTTCTAACGCCTTCGGAGGGCCTTGGAATGTGGTCAAGTCTTCACATCCTTTAAAGCTATTTCCTTTTTGAGGCTGGAAGGAGGAGAGCCATCCGTGACAACATCACGTACGCTTCAAAATTATAAATACTTAAAGATGGTGAGATGCGAGCTCCCTGGTGGTCTAGTGGTTAGGACACGGCGCTTTCACTGCCGTGGCCCCGAGTTCAATCCCTGGCCAGGGAACTAAGATCCTGCAAGCCACGCAGCGTGGCCAAAAAAATAAAAATAAAAAAGATGGTGAGAGTTTCAGGGCTTGCTGCAAAGATGTCTTTCTGCCTTGCTATTTCCTTTGCTACTTGTGAAGTCTTAAATGTCAAGTTAATTTCCAGAAAAATAACTTTTGAACATGACTCAGTAGATCAGAGGGTGTGCAAAAGATCTGTTTCTGCAGAAGTGTGAGTTCTTTTAGTTCTCAGGACCAGGAGATGTGAACAGCTAAAATTACAGGCTCTTTGTCCCCTGACTGCCCTGGGACAGGAGCCTTCTCCCCAGTTCTGACAGCATTGATCTCATTGGAATGACAGGGCCCACCCATGTGGCCAAACGAAGGGCTCTGTCTAGGTAAGGCCTTTACACTGATATTGCCACTAATAACCATAACGATAGGGTTGTTGGGCTGCAGGTGTCACAAAGCCCAGGTCCCCTAGTGTTAACTCAGAGGACACTGTTGGGCCAGAGAGGCAAAGCAGGTTCTCTCTGGCTGCAGAACAGGGTGGGGAATCTGACCTGTAATTCTGAGGCAATTCCTTCAAAAGTTCCTTCAGACAGTGCCTTAGGCCAGCCATACCCTGAAGTGAGGCCCTTACCTAAATACTGCAAGTTATCTTTTTCCTCAAAGGGCCGTGACTTTCTCACCACGGCTGCTTAAAGCATCGCTCTTCTCTGGTTTCCTCCAAGCACGCTGCTTCTTGGAAGCCCTTCTGTGTTTATAATCTTTCATCAGTGTTACTCTGCAGCATCCAGAGTCGCTTGTATTTATGTCTCACAATCCACAGGCTTGAACCCACGTAGTAATACCAGAGCCCCCCAGTAACTAGATGCCAGACATTGAATAATCTATTACTGTGCTAATGAATCATGACCTATGTGCACAAATACTTTTTTGAGCACAAACGTCTTGTGTACATATTTTTATGTGCCCATGCATAGAAGATGCTAAACAAACCTAAGATATCCCTGTTTTGTGTCCATTTTGTACATTTTGTGAGCTCTGAGTAATCTAGGGACAGATTCCTGGGTCAAGGGATTTGCTCTCTCTCCCCTTCCCGCCACGTTGAAAGCAGGGGGACTCGGGGATCCCAAGGCAAGTGGAGGGCGCATGGGACTCTTCTGAGCCAACAGGGACCCGGACTGGGAGTGGAGTGGGTACACTGGGGATGCTTGGAGATGAATCTACCTCTCTCCTTCTCTAGCTGTCTAAACTTGGACAACTTTCTCAAACTTTCTGTGCCCAGATTCCTCATTTGTAAAATAGCAATATAGTTACTAGCACCTAATTTATAGGTACTTTGTTTTTTTATTTTTTGGCCTTGCCACGCAGCATGTGGGATCTTCTTTCCCCAACCAGGGATTGAACCTGAGCCATGGCAGTGAAAGCACCAAGTCCTAACCACTGGACCACCAGGGAATTCCCTATAGGTACTTTATAAGAGCTAATTCAGATTAAAAAATTCAGCACAGGGCCAGACATGCAGTAAGCACTTCTTAACTCATGCCACGTAATATCTATCGTTTACTATGGGGTGCCAGACATTTTGCAAAACACCCTGCAAGGCTCACTTCCTTTCGTCCTCATGACAGCCTTGGGAGGGAGCTCCCATTATCAAGCCCATCCTACAGAGGAGGATATTAAGGCTTAACTTGCCCTGGGAATTCTCTGGCTGTCCAGTGGCCCGGATTCAATCCCTGGTCAGGGAACTAAGATCCCTCAAGCCTCTCAGCTTGGCCAAAAAAAAAAAAAAAAAGTAACTTGCCCTAAGTTGCAAAGCTAAAGAACTGAGGCACGGAGTGTCAAACCCAGGCTGACTTTGCCACTTTGCTTCGTGGCCTCCAGCACCACTAGTGAATTCAGTTCAGTTACTGGCTTCTGGCAGCTGCTGTCTGTCCCAGCTCTGTGCTGGCCCGGGGCACTGCTTCACCCCTCAGCTGAGAAAGCCAACAGTGGGGCACATTTCCAAGAGTGCCGAGGGCAGTGCCCATTCTAGCAAGGACATTTATATTTTACATACCACTTAGTGAATGTTATCTGTTCTACCTAAAACAACTGGTAATGCCCAGCTCAATAGACCCTGGAGCTCAAGGGCAATATTAATGGGGAAATGTCCGGCTGCTTCTGCACATGGTTCTTCTGTCTCCTGCCCCCCCAGAGACCACAGCAGACATCTGTGAGCGTTTTTTTCTGAGCCAGAAACCGTGTTAAGGATTGGGAGTTTGGGGGACTTCCCTTGTGGTCCAGTGGTTAAGATTCCATGATCCCAGTGCAGGGGGCCTGGGTTCGATCACTGGTCGGGGAACTAAGATCCTGCATGCCACGTGGCACGGCCAAAAAAAAAACAAAAGAAAGATTGGGAGTTTGGGATTAGCAGATGCAAACTGGCAGTATAGAATGGATAAACAACAAAGTCCTGTATAACACCGGGAACTATATTCAATATCCTGTGATAAACCATAATGGAAAAGAATATGAAAAAGATTATATGTATACATATATGTATAACTGAATCACTTTGCTGTACAGCAGAAATTAACACAACGTAAATCAACTATACTTCAATAAAATAAATTTAAAAAAAAAAGCAAGAATCCACATACACTGCCCATTTAATGCTCCTGGTGTTCTCATATGAAAACCAGCTATTATTATCCTAGTAAGGTCAAGTCCTGGTCCAGAATCACACAACAGTAACAGAGGCAGGATCTAAACCCAACTCTCTAGGTTTTGATCAGGGTGCTGTCGCATCACCTGAGAAAAGTGAGTTTGTTCCACATTTTATCACCTTACGTGTCAGCAACAACACAAACCACTTTTATGTTATTTTTTTCTTTTTTCACTTACAACATTACATCCAATGGGTGGGTCAAAATGTGATATGAAAACACAATTCTTATGATCTGAAAATTTACTGATTTTAAAATTAGGGTGCTCTGATGAACTCTAATACAAGGATGATTAACAGTCAATTTTAACTACATTTTCCCTGAATAGGTAACAAAAACCTATGTGAAATTTTTTTGTTTTAATAAATTTATTTATTTATGGCTGCGTTGGGTCTTTGTTGCTGTGTGTGGGCTTTCTCTAGTTGCGGCGAGCGGGGGCTACTCTTCATTGCAGTGCGCAGGCTTCTCATTGCAGTGGTTTCTCTTGTTGTGGAGCACGGGCTGTAGGTGCGCAGGCTTCAGTAGTTGTGGCATGTGGGCTCAGTAGTTGTGGCTTGCGGGCTCAGTAGTTGTGGCTTGCGGGCTCTAGAGTGCAGGCTCAGTAGTTGTGGCACACGGGTTTAGTTGCTCTGCGGCATGTGGGATCTTCCCAGACCAGGGCTCGAACCCATGTCCCCTGCATTGGCAGGCAGATTCTTAACCACTGCGCCACCAGGGAAGTCCCTGAAATGTTTTTAAAAGTTCAATGTTTAAAGCAACAGTCAGTGCCTCCACACCTTTTTTTTTTTTTTTTTTTGGATAATCTGATGAAAGCCATGGACACTTTCTCCAGAAATGTGGATTTTACATGCAAAAAAAATCATATCTGTGCCATCAAGGAGTTCTCAGAGCCCCTGAGGCTCATCCATTCACCCCAATGATAAGAGTTCTACGGATTTACAAATGGGGAAATCCTTTGTGAAGCAAATGTTGTTCCTCTGACTTGCATTTTATAACTCTCTCTCTTTCTCTCTCTCTCTGTCTCTCCCTCTATACACACACACATCACAGTATATTCACTCATGAACTGTCGACCATCACGTTTATTTATCATCAGAGTAGTTTTCCCTTTTTTATATTCTGTGTTGCAAACAAATGTTACCATAACAAGTCCTTGAATCTCCCAAAACACTAAACAAAATTTTAGCTACATCATTTGGCTAAACTGATACTGCAACTAATGTGCAGATCTTTCATTTTCAACCTGATTTTGTCTTTGAATTGGTTTGTAGGTTTCTTGCAAAATGTCAATATGTTCAGTATTGCTATAGTCCTAGAGCTATAGAACCAGATCAATTTGAGGGAGCAGTTGGGGGATAGTTTCCACCCTTGCTACAGAAGTAGCCCACTTGTTCACCTAAGAGATACAAACTGTTGACAATACAGTCATCTCTTTTGGTTACTACTTGCAGGGGACTTTGGGTTTAAAAGTGCTTCACACACTTCACTTACAGCATGATATTTAATGGGTGCGTCAAAATTTGATGTGAGAGCACAACTCTTATGATCTCCAAATTTACCAGACTTGCATTTATAATTATGGTGCTAATTGATGAACTATAATATGGTATAATATGGTGTGACTCTGAGATTATGCTGTGGTTATAATCTTTACCCAAGGTCACTTAAAAAGCGATCGTGCATTGCCTACTCCATGTATATTATCGCTAATCCTCACAACAATCCTGTAATGGATCAGAATGCCAAATTTACAGATGAAGAAACTGAGGACCAGAGAATTTAAGGACCTTGCCCAAGATCACACAGCTAGGAAGTGACCCATGATTTGTTTGGCTTAAAAGCCCACTCTTTTTCAGCTACCACATTGCCTCTCTGGCTTTGGCCTCAATTTGGACCCGGACCCGTGTTTATAGGATATCTCTCCTTGCAAGTAGAAATGTTCTTTTTATCGTTAAACAGGGCTGCCTTTACTGAAACTCCTTATGTCCCTAAAACTTGAAGCTGACACAAAGGGGATCCTCCAGGGGAACTAGCAGAGAATTTTTTAGGTTGATGTCTTTAACATTGCCACACAATCTGTTTATTTTTAGAGTAAGCAAGGAATTTGGCAATTTAATTTAGAGCATTTTTTTTTTTTAATCTAAGCACATGCATGGCTAGAATCAGATTCTAAATTGAAAGTGTAGAGCCTACATTCCATATATGCCTAAAAATTTTTTTGTCCATAAGAATCATTCCAAAATGGATAATTAAGTCCAAGATTTTCTCCCATTGGCCCACTTTTGCTCTGTTAGGTAACATAAACCTGTCCCGGAAAATAAAAGCCTCCAGTACCAGACAACCACCTGCTTTCATTGATAGACAAGCAAAGCAAGACCTGGCCTTTCCCGTCAGGAGATAATTAAGCAACTGGATGGTTTCAGTTTGTGTCAAGAGTCACCCTCTTCCTTTGATCTGTACTTCAGTTAAGGTGCATCACGGATCTTAGGGGTCATGGGAGAAGAGGGGCAGGGCAAGAGAGAAATTTCAGTCCACCTTGAAGTGTGAAGTGTTTGCTTTTCACCAGACATCTCATCTCACTTCCTCTCTAGTGAAAATCTACCCTCCATATTCCTTAATGAACCCACCCTGGCATTCTTCAGCTGCCTTTCCCAAAACTTTAGTAAGCTCCAAATGAAGTGATTTCTTTCTGAAATACCATGAAATCTGTGTATTCTAAAACACGCTGGGAGTTTTTTGGAGGCTTTTCTGATTTTTTTTTTTTTGTATGTGGAAAGTTTTTTGTTATCAATCTAGATGCAGCATTTCTGTACTACTGAAAATCATCCTCATTATAATTTAAGTAAAAGTCACAGCATTTTATTTAACCCCTCAATTACAACTCCCCTCTTTATCCCTTACTCCATGAAGATTACCACAAATTGAGGGTCCTACAGATACACCTATGCAAAATGAGGGCTTTTATCTGGCTTGTGAGGCTGAGGGGAAAGGTTAAAGGAGATTTCGACTGACTATTTCTAGCCTTAAAACTTTCTTCTTATCTTTTCTGCCTCCTATGTTTTCATACCATTGACAGCGCAGTAAAATTTGAAATTCTCTCTTTGTGCATCTTTGTGTCACCCCCAACTGCAAGGCCCTGAGGCCCCATTAATTTCAAAGTGATTAGGCAGAGCAGAGATGAGGCACCAGGGAACCAGAGCCACTATCCCAGGAATCCTCACCCACTATCTCAGGAATCCTGACCCCACCCTTCTTAATTTGGTTGTCAAAAGTACTTTCATCCTAATTTTAGAAATCAGAAATCCTAGAAAAGAGTAGAGATGTCACTAGTAACTTTGTGGAAGTGGTAGCCCGTAGACAAAAACATGGGCTCTCTAGGACTCAAGGCTTCTATTTTTTACCCTGTACAACTGTGAAATAAAATATTTGCTGTTACAGCACTATTAAAATATATATATATACTTGCTGTTACAAGTTGAAGGTGACACTGTTTCAAGTGATTAGCCACTCATTGTAGACTGAAACGTGGCGCTATTGCTTTCTGATGTGTAGATATGGTTTTCTGGGGACCTGAGAGTGTGACCCTTATGTTCCCCCACGCTCCCAACCCCTACCCCCGTACCGCCAACAGGGCAATGTTTTTGCTCCAAGAGTTGAGACGTTTCGTTTTTCAAGAGTAGAAAGTACCGTTTGGATGCCAGCTTCAACATTTCCTGGGCTGTGTGGGCTTGCCCACGTTCTTGGACCTCTCTGGACTTTAGCTGCCATCAATAAATGAGGGTGGTGTCCAGGGGAGCTGTGTGAGAGCTAAGGGAGTGGATGACAGATCTGCCTGCCTTGTCTCCACACCGGTCCCTGTTGGGGAAGCAGCAGGGTTCCTCTGGAGGAAATTTGCTCCCCCTAAGCCCTCCCTCTGCCACTCACTTTATCCAGAAGTTGGAGGAAATGTAGCCGAGGAAGCAATTTGGTCGTGTCCTTATAGCGGGTCATCCTGTCATATGTTTGAGCATTGACCACATACAGTTTTGTTCTTTGAATTGAGAAAAATATTTGTTTTCTCTCCGTGATTTCCATTTATGTTCCAGACTTGATCACTGTCTCTGTCCTCACTCAAATCCTCTGTCAGCTGGCAGCTTTGACTAATGAACACTCCTAGGTTCTAGTGCTTGTAAGCTCTGGCTTAGCACATCTTGGCTTTCACACTCAGCCACCTGGAAAACCGGGTGGTTTTTAAGTTACTTTGTGCCTAGCCCTGCGCAGTACACAGAGAGGGGATCACTGCTGGCTAAGGAAATAAAGGCCCAAATTCATTTTCATTTTAAGCCTTCTGGGTATCCAAGGGTTTCTCTTGGCATATCTAGAAGCTGGGTAACATCAGTATAAGAGTGTGTCCCTCACTTGAAAAGTATTGATAATTCTCAGAGACTCCAACTGCTCCCCTCTGTCAAAACACTTGGACAGAAGTTTATTTTCTTCTTATTTAAGAAAGACTTCGAAACTGTGTGTAGGAAAAAAAAAAAAAGTTTAAAAGGAAATCACAAAGAGATTCCCCTGGTGGTCCAGTGGTTAAAAATCCGCCTTCCAGTGCAGGGGACGCGGGTTCGATCCCTGGTCGGGGAACTAAGATCCCATGTGCCGCTGGGCAGCTAAGCCCGAGCTCTGCAACTACTGAACCCGCATGCTCTGGAGCCCACGTGCCTCAGCAAAGAGCCCGCGAGCCACAGCTAAGACACGATGTAGCCAAATAAATAAATAAATATTAAAAAAAAAAAAAAAAGGAAATCACCAAAATGTTACCAATAATTGTCTTAGATTGGTAGAACTATGTGTTATTTCTTTTCTTTCAACATTTGAGTATTTTCTAAGTTTTCTAATATACATGTATTCGTTTATAATACTTTGTAAGCTTTTTTTGAGCTTTTAAAAAATTAAATTTATTGAGATAACTATAGATTAGCATAGTTTTGAGAAATACACAGATCCTGTGTACCCTTTCCCCATTTTCCCCTAAAAGCAACATCTTAAAAAACTACAGCACATTGGGATTAACATATACCACTACTATATATAAAATAGATAACCAACAAGGACCTACTGTATAGCATAGAGAACTATACTCAATAGTTTGTAATAACCTATAGGGGAAAAGAATCTGAAAAAGAAAAAAAAAAAAAAAATATATATATATATATATAACTGAATCACTTTGCTGTACACCAGAAATTAACACAGCAGTGTAAATCAACTATACTTCAATTAATAAATAAATTTTTTTAAAAACCCAAAAAACTGTAGCACAATATCACAACAGGATACTGACATCCATAAGGTGAAGATACAGAAGTTTCCCACAAGTTCTTTTATAGCCACACTGACTTATGTCCCCAACTAACTTTTAATGTTGCTGTGATTTATCCAGGCCCTAACAGCGCCTACACAAAACAGAGAACAAGGTCAGGGGCTAGGAGAATGAATGCATAGGGATCTGCAGAGCCTCCAGTCTGGGTACTACCAGCCTTCATAAACTTTTTTTTTTTTTTAAAAAAGAAACTATTCACCGATGATCTGAATCAATGTTTAAAATATGCGAGCTCCATTCTCTCCAGTGCTCCTTTCGTCATCTTCTCATTTTTCATTTCTACGAGGAGACTCCTAATATCAAGTATAGATTCAAATAACCACCAAGAGAAGTCCATTTTTATTGAATGTTGAGTGTCTATACTATTTGTGAGGTACACTGAACTACATGAGGACCAAAAAAGGCTTGGGCATAGTTTGAATGACAGCTGGGGAGATGCTACATATTTGGAAAGTCTGATATCCCTATTTTCTCTTCCTGGGTTTGTTCCTGGACTTGAAACTCCCTGGGTTATATTTGATAGCACATAAACATCTGCTCAAAGCAATACTTTGAAAAGAGCTCTGCATTAGTGTTATTCACATAGAAAACTGAGCAGTCGCAAGGGGGCAGAGACATGGCAAGGAAAAGAACAAAGTTGAGAGAGTTATGAGAAGCATTGCCAGTTTGTTGCCTATTCTACCTGACATTTTGCCTATGTCTCCTCTTCCATCACTGCAAGTTGTCAGGGTGTTTGTGGATAAACAGAGCCCCTTCTCTGGGTGATCTATCTTCTTGCCCTGCTTGGTTTATGCACGGATCACTGCCTATCCTTGGTGAAATGGCCTAGAAACCTCAACAGGCATTAAAAAAAAAAAAAAAAAAATCAAACGCTCACTTAATTGCTATACAAATGCAAGATATTGTTTCTGTATCTCTGTATGGCTCCCTTTAGACCCTGAGTGAGTTGAAGAGTTCCCACTGCCAACCGGAAGCATCCTGGCTTCTTACAAATTATAAACTTGGGACAGGTAAGGCCCTCCTTGGTCTGGTCCCAATCAGCCTCTCACCTCTCCAACTTCATCTACCTCTTCCATTCATTCCCCAGAACGATTCTTTTTCCTCACCAGCTGTCTCTTCCTTTTTAAAAAACCTCTGTGCTGTTCATTTTGTCCCAAATGCCCATCCTTCCTTCTTTAGCGATTACCCAGCTCAAATGCCACCTTCCCCAGAAGCCTTCTCTAATTGCCCCGGATTTTCACTGCGCTGTCTGTTTATGTGCCTGACTCCTGTCCCAAATAGGCTGAGACTATATTTGAGAACTCCTGGTGTGGGAGATGCTGAATGATTCCTTGCTGCTGGAATGTTAAAGCTTATTGAATTTATTTACATATATATTTACTAGCACAAGGAAATTTTTAAAAAACCCAAAACTTTAGTGCTCTGCATTTGGCAGTATTCTCTCCTTATACCTGTTGTTCCTTCTCAGTACCTGCTCTGGCAGGTGGGATTTCCTACCCATCCCAGCATCCAAGGAACCAATACTGGAGAACTTAAAAAAATTTCTCCTCCTCATTTGACATCTGGTTTCTAAGACTGTTGATTTGTTATAATGTCATGGGCCCAGCAGCCCAATTGGCTGAAAATCAATTTACCAAATGACCAATTAGCTGAATCAACCCTATCTTTATAGTAAGTCTGGGAGGCAGAATTGTGAAAAAGGAGTTATTTAGGCTGGATCTCAAAGAATGGGCAGAATTCAGATAAGCCATGATAAGGGAGAAGAGAAAAGGGACATTCCAGAGGAAGGAACCAGCATAAGCAAAAAAATTTCTAACAAAAAAAGCAGGGGGTTGGGGGGAAATAGTTTCAAAATAGATGATTGGTGAATACAGGATACTTCCCGGTGGTTATATATGCTCTTATTGCTACAACTGAATAAATCGTCAAAACCTTTTGTCTTCATTAGATTAAGATTTTGTTCAGTAGCTGCCTTCTTTTCTTCCATTTCTTGGTGACATAGTTTCTGCTAAAGGATGGAGATCTAGCCTGGAAGAATAAGTTTGCCTCCCTAAGATGTTCAACTTATGTCAATGGAAATTGGCTTGAGTTAAATGGAAGTTGGCTCATGCTGTCACACAGCTGGGTCTGGGAAGTTGAACCCTAGTATATTTGTTCAATATTTTTGGTAACCTCAAAAGAAGAACAATAGATGATAGTACATTCAGTGGACCTGGCTTCTTTCCACAGTGTTCTTCCTCCAGCTGTGATCCGAGAATATTCTTCATGGGTGGTATGACCATGGTGATGACGGAGGGAGGGGTAGTGTGTGTCATAAAGTACAGGCTCCAGGACCAGACCCAGACCCATATCAGACCCTTCAGAAGTGGAGCCAAGAATTGAATTTAAAAACCTGGTGCTTCAATTACTGAGCCTGCGCGTCTGGAGCCTGTGCTCCGCAGCAAGAGAGGCCACGATAGTGAGAGGCCCGCGCACCGCGATGAAGAGTGGCCCCCGCTTGCCGCAACTAGAGAAGGCCCTCGTACAGAAACGAAGACCCAACACAGCCAAAAATAAATAAATAAAATTGTAATTAAAAAAAAAAAAAACTGGTGCTTTTTCATTCATTCAAGTTTGAGAACAAATGCAAATAAATAAATACACCAAGAATGAAATATGGATCTTGAAAACGTTTTATTTTTTTATGGTACTCAAGACCAGCCCTTCTGTTCAATATATGTATCTTGGTATTCCTTCTTTCAGGCAAAAGAGCTACTTTAAATGTCTGACATATAAATACAGGATAAACATCTAAACATCACAATGAAAAGTCAGAAACTATCCGATTGAATAAAAAGCAGCTAGATGTTGCCTACCAGAAACCCACTTTAAATATAAAGATACAATAAATTAAAAATATGGAAAAATATATACCATGCTAACACTGAAATGAAAAGTTTGGTATGGTTATATTAATACCAGATAAAGAAGATTTCAGATTCCAGAGATAAAGAGAGTCACTTCATAATGATGAAAAGGTCAGTTCACCAAGAACACAGAACAATCCTAAATGTTTGTGCGTCTAATATCAGCGCTTCAAAACTAAAGTAAAAACTGAGAGAAATACGAGGAGAAATAGATGAACCTACAGTTAAAGTTGGAGATTTCAACACTCTGTCAATGTCTGATAGAACAAGGAGACTGAAAATCAGTAAGGACATAGAAGACTTGATCAATACAATCTACCAACTTGACCTACTTGACATTTATAGAACATTCCATCCAACAACAGCAAAATATACACTCTTTTCAAATTCACAGAGAACATTTACCAAGGTTGACTATGTTCTGGGCCATAACACAAGTGTTAAGAAATGTGAAAGGATTTAAATCATACAAAACATGTTCTCAGACTACAGTGGAATTAAATTAGCTGAAATCAAATCAACTATCTCTGGGAAATCTCCAAGTATTTAAAAACTAAACAACACACTTCTAAATAACTCAAGAAGACATCAAAAAGGGAAATGAGATAGTATTTTTAAACTGAATGAAAATAAAAACGTAACATCAAAATTTGTATGATGCAGATAAAGCTTAGAGAGAGATTTTTAACGTTAAGTACCTATTATAGAAATGAAGAAAGGTCTTAAGTTAGGGTTGCCAGACTTAGCAAATAAAAATACAGGATACCTAGTTGAATTTGAATTTCAGATAAATAATAAAATTTAATTTAGTATAAGTATGTCCCATGCAATATTTAAGATAAATTAAAGTTTATTGTTTATCGAAAATTAAAATTTAACTGAGCATCCTGTATTCCATCAAGCAACCTAACTAAATCAATGCTCTCAGCTTCCACCTTAAGAAAGTAGAAAAAGAAGATCAAATTAAAGTCAAAGGAACCAGAAAAAAGGGAAAAAAACAAATTTCAAAGCAAAAATAAACAGAAAAACAATAGAGAAAATCAATGAGACCAAAAATCATTCTTGGAGATTAATAAAATCAATAAATCTCTAGCCTAATTCATGAAAGATAAAAATTGCAAATATCAGGAATGAGAGAAGGGGACCATCACTACAGATCCTAGAAATATTACAAGGATAATAAGAAAATATGAACAACTTTATTTCACAAAATTTAACAACTTAGGAGAAATAGACAAATTCCTTGAAAGATACAAACTACTAAAACCCACTTATGGAGAAATAATAATCTGAATAGCTTTATATTTATTAAAGAAATTGGATGTGTAACTGAAAACTTCCCATAAAGAAAACTCCAGGCCCAGATGGCTTCACTGGTGAATTCTACCAAACATTTAAGGAGAAAATATCAATTCTGTACAAACTCTTCCAGAAAATTGAAGAGGATGAAACATCTCCCAATTTATTTTGTGAGGTGACATAATCCTTATATCAAAACCAGATAAAGACCTTACAAGAAAAGAAAACACACTAATATCCCTCATGAACATAGCATAGACACAAAAATTCTCACCAAAATTTTAGAAAATCAAATCCAAAAATATGCTTCAAAAATGATAATACTTCAGGACTAGATGGGGTTTATTCTGGGAATGAAAAGTTTAACATTTGAAAATCAGTTAATAAATTCATCAAATTAACAGACTAAAGAAGAGAAAACATATCTTCATTTCAATAGATGCAGAAAAAGCATTTACAAAATTAAACATGTATTCACAAAAACTCTCAGTAAACTAGAATTATAAGGGAACTTCCTCAACCAGAAAACCTATAGCTAATACCCTCCTCAATGGTACAAGACTACATGCCTTCCCCTTAAGATTGGAAACAAGACAAGGGTGTCTACTCTCACCACTCCTATTCAAGGTCATATTGGAGTCCTAGCTAATGCAATAAGTCAAGAAAAAGAAATGTTTCCCAACATATTGGAAAAGAAGAAATTAAACTGTCACTCTTTGCAAAGAACATAATTACCCATGTAGAAAATAAAAAAGAATATACAAAAGAGCTCCAAAACTAATAAGTGTAGCAAGATTACAGTATATAAGGTCAACAATAGAATCTCAGTCTATATCTTGCAAAAATTAACTCAGAATGAATCATGGACCTACATGTAAAATCTTACACTATAAAATTTCCAGAAAAGAATATAGAAGAAAATCTTTGTTACTTTGGGATAGGCAAAGATTTTTTGGATACGACACTAAAAGCACTATCCATGAAGGGATTTGTTTTATTTCTGTGGTAGCGGTTGCACCTCTATATGTGTTTGTCAAAACTCACGGAGCTGTACACTAAAAAAATGGTGGATTTAATGTATGTAAATTGTCACTTAATCAAAAAATCAAATGCAAAAAAAAACTCCGACATGTAAATACTAGAACTCTGTAAATGCAAAGTTTGTTAGGAACTAATCATCCTATAGGTGACAAATGCAGTGGCATTGGCTGGGTTTGGAGGTGGAGACAACTAGGGAGAGTCTGAAAATGGTAAAAAACAAAGAAATCAGTAAAGGATTTGAAATAGTCAAAGTGGGAGCTGGAGAAGAGATGATCAAGCAAACAGCGGGTGTGAGAAACAGAGACGAGGAAGGCACAGACATGAGAACACCAGGGCTGCCCCACTGGTGCCTTAATTACCCTTTGATCAACACAGCAGGAAGGCGATGGCTGATGTCTGGTTGGTGGTAACAATGGAGGAGGACCCAGGACAAACCTGGAGGGAGCAGCCCAGTGAATGGATCACTATGTACTGAGTTGAGCACATCACCATGATGTCAGGATGCAATGGAAAGAATATGGAGCCAAGAGTTGGGATATCTGGGTTCTAGCCACAGCCCAACCAGGAATGACCTGTGTGACCAGTGAAGCCGGATGAACCCCAGACGTCGCATCTGTCAGGAGGGTTTGGAATGATGGCTCTCAAGCCTCTTCCTCTAACAATCTTCTGGTTGTGTAATTTATACCCTGAGTCCTACTGAAATACACATCTACAAAGTCTTTACAGGTTATGAAGTATTGTTAGCACCAACCTCATTCACCCGCTGGAGGCCCTGTGGAGTGTATGTCGTTATTAGCCTTTTACACAGGAAACTGTTAAATAATCTCACTTAAAGTCACGCCAAGTCCAATCTCTTTCGGCCATCCCACAGCAAGGGGCAGAGCAGTGGTGACTCGCTGGGGAGAAGGCTTTGGGCTGAGGGTCACACAGAAAATCTCGGTACCTCTAGTGAGCTACAGAGAGCGCTCCAGGTGCGTAAACAACTCTTCATCTACATCTTAACCACTGCTTCTGGAAGACCTACTTCCAGTTCACAGGTTTGTAAATACCTGTGATAGTAGGTGCGTAAGATGAATAATGGCCCTGCAAAGATGCCAGCGTTCTAATTCCCAGAATTTGGCAATATATTACTTCACGTGTTAAAGGAGATTTTGCAAATGTGATTAAATTAAGGATCTCGAGGTGAGAGATTATCCTGGATTATCCAGGTGGGCCCATTGTAATCACCAGGGTCCTTGTCAGAGGGAGGCTGGAGGGTCAGAGTCAAAAAAAAAAAAATACCCATGAAGATGGAAGCGGAGGTTGGAATGATGCGCTTTGAAGATGGAGGGATGGGACCACAAGCCTAGGAACGCAAGCGACCTCTAGAAGCTGGAAAAGGCAAAGACATGGATTCTCCCCTGAAAACACCAGGAGGAATGCAAGCCTAGTGACACCTTCATTTTAGACTTCTGACCTCCAGCGTTGTAAGAGAAAAAATATGTGTTGCTTTAGGTCACTAAATTTGTGGTAATTTATTACAGCATTAATAGGAGACATACAGTAGGGAAGGAGAACATTGCTGTTTTGGAATTAGATGTATTTATAAAATGTAAAGCCAGAGATTCTTTATTTTAATCATTGCCCCACATTTAAAACGAAGCAAAATGTGAACACACACACACACACACACACACACACACACACACACACGGCTTAATCCATGGCTTAATCAATATAGTCCATCTGTCCTATAACAAAATGATCCTAATTTTGCTATGTTTAGTAAATACTGTTTAACACAAGAAATTGTTATACTGTTCCCTCCAGAACCCCAAATAAAGTAAGGACAAATAAACTTAGAATCCTTTTCTAGCTAGAACTGTGCTCAAACAAATGCTGGGGGTAAATTTTATTAATGCAAACTCACTTTAGGGCTTGAGGGGAGACAAATACATGGTTTAAAATTCAGTTGGAGGTTTTGATCATTTCTGTCCATAATTTTCTGCTCCAATTTTCAAATTTGCCACCCTTATCTCCATAATACATTTAGATTTCTCAGGTACGGATTATCGATTCAGAAAAACCACTTCTCTGAAAACAAGTATTGAACTATCTTAGAAGTTTACAAAAGGGTGTATGGAACTAAATCTTGCTTCTTATTTTGAAAATTCATTTAACATTTGTTTGAACCGAGCTCTGGCTTTGAGAGTGATCTCCTGCTCTGTTGCCCTAAGCATGAGTTTCGTGGTCATTCCAGTAATGTGTTAACAGACAGTGACATCATCTGGAGTCAAGAAATGGCTCTCAGGTTACCATATAAATTGACTTAAGCTCCGGAGAGGATTACAGGGCAGACCTCGGCTAAGTGTGGAGATGCCATTACAGCTAAATCAAAGGTAACTGTGAGGTCTGGCAGGCACCTGTCAACAGGTAAGGGAAGGAGGAGCCCGTAAAGGAACCTCGAGTCAGGATGACATTCTCCAAGCTTTATTTTTATTTCAGGTTAAAGGGTCAGACAGAAAAGCCATTCGCAGTGGTCTTTATTTATGGTTCTCAGAGGCCCGGTTGGTGAAGCATCCTGAAGAAGAAGGATGGCTCAGGTGGGATCCCCGTTTCCCCACCCGGCTGATGACAGACTGAGGGCCTCGCACTTTGTGAAAGGCCAGCTTTTTATGAATGTGCATTAATGTTTGCAGGCACAACACGAGACCCATCCTCTCTGTTACCTCCAGTGCAGAGAGAGCTGTGTGTTTTCCCTCTGTCCTCCCTTCTCGGCCACCTGAAAAGATTCCTTCCCACCACCTGTGGTTGGTCTTTGAAGGCCAGATAAGAAGATACGAGCATCCCTGGCTGGCAAGGAGATACGAGCATCCCTAGCTGGCAAGCTTGGCTAGGGGAGAGCCTCACACTCTTCTCAAATGCTTGAACATCAGTGCAAATGTTTTATTCACGCCTTCTCTTGGTGCAATAATAAGCCTCCATTCTTTGAAGAGCTCATCTTCCCCAACCAGGAGCAGTGTTTAGGGAAAATGGCTGGAGAGCAGCAGAGAAGGAAGGAGACCCCTCACCGTGTTCCTCTGGGCCCCCTCTACCTCCTTCTCATCCTTTAACATTCAACTTGGATCCCACTTCCTCCCATCTGATTTCCTGGTCCTCTAATCTTTCATGTCCGGCTGACACAGTGAAGTGGCAGACAGAGAATGGCCAGGGTGGAGGGGGCCAGGGTGGGGCTGAATGTCTTCTTTGCCCACTGAAGGCGGCAGGACCTCAACCTCTGGGAGCTGGATGCGTCCTCTGCGAAGTGGGATTGATAATGTCGGCCTCCAAGGCAGTATGGTTGAAAAATACCGTTCCCCCAACTCATTGCCTAGCTGTTTCATTCTCATTCTTCAGAGAGGCCTGCCCTTCACCTCCTTCCTTACCCACCCCCCGGCCGAAGCGAAGGGACCTCTTCTGTCTTGTTCCATGAACCTAGCCCATAGAAGCAACTCAAAAAATATTTGCTGAATGATGCGGGCTTAGCCAGCCTCATGGGCTGTATCATCCCAGACAGTCAAAGGGGTGCCCATCACAGATCATGTAACCCTCCCATCCAACATATTTTACTAAGAAAAGAGAATTTGCCTTAATATTCTATTAATGGCACTAAAGGGGTAGAGTGGCGGAAGGGTGATCTGGAATAAATCAAGTTTGGCAAAAATATGAGAAATTGTGTCTCAAGCATTCTCCCACTTTTCTCAAGAGGCCAAGAGCTCACGGGGTGGGATTTGGGGGTGGGTGATGTCTTGTTCACCCCTGTGTTCCTGCACCTGGCAGAATACCTGTATCCAGGTAAGCAAAATGATGGGTAGATAAATGAACAAAATAATTTTTAAAATGTCCTTGCACGCACAGATAAACAAGAGAAACATTGTTCTCTTTGTTACCTCCACTGCAGGGAGAGTTGTGTGCCTTCCCTACCTTGTGTGCCTTGACCCCTTCCTTGGTCGCCTGGAAAGACTTGTTTCCACTATCATAGCTGGCCTTTGAAGGACAGGTGAGTAGGTACAAGCATCCGTGACCGACAAGCTTGGGTCTGGGAGATTCTTATATATCATCAGGCAGCTAAACTCTAGCAAGGTATTAACTGATAACTGATGTGTTAATTAATAATAACATATACCCATTCCAAAAGATATTGCCATTTAGTCTGATGATTCTGGAAAACAAGAGATTTTAGCACACAAAACAGCAAAGTTATAATGGACAAATGAGTGCAAATGATACTTTGGAACTGTGAATAGCCTCAAGACACCAGCTGAAAAAATTGTCGTCATCCCCAAAAGAAACTCCATATGCATTAGCAGACACTTCCCCCCTCCAACCCATATAAATGGAATCCTACAATATATGGTCTTTTTTTTTTTTTTTTTGGCTGCACCACGCAGCATGCAGGATCTTCCCCAACCAGGGATCGAAGCCCGCTACCTGCAGTGGAAGCTCACAGTCCTAACCACTGGACCACCAGGGAAGTGCAATATATGGTCTTTTGTAACTGGCTTCTTAACATCATGTTTCCACGTTTCATCCATGTTGTAGCATGTATCAGTATTTGCTTCCTTTTTATTGCCAAATAGAGTCCCTTGTATTGCTATACCACTTTTATTTATCTACTCATCAGTTAATGGGCCCCTGGGTTGTTTCCCCATTTTTGGCTCTCTCTCCAAATTTTGAAGACACTTCTATGATTCTCGCCCTCTTATCCAGTTATTATTGCAAACTAATGCAATCCTTTGTGTGTGACTTTTGACTTTTCCTCTATTATAATCTTTCAGAATATCCTCTCCATTTCTAGTGCTGAAATTCCATGATGGTGTGCCACGGTGACTCATTTATCATTCAATGCCCTGACCTCTCAATGGACCCTTTTTTTTTTTTTTAATTATTAGCACCTTTTAAAAAATTATTATTTATTTTTATTTTATTTATTTATTGGGCTGTGTTGGGTCTTCGTTTCTGTGCGAGGGCTTCCTCTAGCTGCGGCAAGCGGGGGCCACTCTTCATCGCGGTGCACGGGCCTCTCACTATCGTGGCCTCTCTTGTTGCGGAGCACAGGCTCCAGACGAGCAGGCTCAGCAGTTGTGGCTCACGGGCCTAGTCGCTCCACAGCATGTGGGATCCTCCCAGACCAGAGCTCGAACCCGTGTCCCCTGCATTGGCAGGCGGATTCTCAACCACTGCGCCACCAGGGAAGCCCTCAATGGACCCTTTTAATTGAGATACCTGAGGCCTCAAAACTGGGAAATACTCTTGTATTATCTCTTTACACTTTCCTTTCTTCCATTTTCTTGACTCTTTTTTGAATTCATATTATTGGATGTTGGATCTTCTGGCTTGATACTCTTTCTTATCCTCTCCTACTTTTCATTTCTTTGTATTTTTGTTCTAGTTTCCAGGACATTCTTTCAACTTCAGTTTCTAAACTTTCTGTTAAACTGGTGTGTACGTGTGTGTCTTTTCCTATTAAAATGGTCATCAACTTTCTTTTATTTACTTATTTTGGCTGTGTTGGGTCTCTGTTGCTGCGAGCAGGTTTTCTCTAGTTGTGACGAGCGGGGGCTACTCTTCGTTGTGGTGCACGGGCTTCTCATTGAGGTGGCTTCTCTTGTTGCCGAGCACAGGCCCTAGGTGTGTGGGCTTCAGTAGCTGTGGCACACGGGCTCAGTAGTTGTGGCTCACGGGCTCTAGAGCGCAGGCTCAGTAGTTGTGGTGCATGGGCTTAGTTGCTCTGCGGCATGTGGGATCATCCTGGACCAGGGCTCGAACCCGTGTCCCCTGCATTGGCAGGCAGATTCTTAACCACTGCGCCACCAGGGAAGTCCGGTCATCAATTTTCTAAGTGACGTAACTGAGTATTTTGTTCTCACAGTAAAATGTGATCATTACTCACTAAGCAAGCTTTGAAATAAAAATTTTAAAGGACAATGAAAAACTAATTTTCACATGTAAAGGCTCTCTTCTTGTGGGTTACATTGTCTGCACCTTCTGTTGAATAACAGCTCATAATCCATCTCATGTGTAATCAGTCCCCATGTGTTTGTTCTTTTACACTTGGCCATTCTGTGACCTGGGTAAGTCGGCTCCTTGGGCAGAGGGCAGAAAGACACTGAGAGAAGGGTCCTCATCTTTTCTTGTCTTCTACAATATTTTTGTGGAAGATAATGGTAAATCTATAAAGTAAAATGTCCTTTAGGGGTGACATGTGGCTTGTAACCCTTCCTGTTGATCCCTGAAGCCTTTCACTTTTTCAGGAAGCAATAGAGTGTGTGGTTTAGTGCACATATTCTGAAGCCCAAGAGACTCATTTCACATACTGACTCTGACTGTACAAGCTGTGGGATCTTGGACCTTAACTCCTTCTGTCTCAGTTTCTTCTTCTGTAAAATGCAGTTAATAATAGAAGCCACTCATGTTGTGGCTGTGAGACGTAGCTGTGTTACTGTGTGGGAAGCACTTGGAACAGGGTCTAGCCGAGCAGCACTGTTAGCCCCGGTCCTCTGGTATTGGTTTCCTATTGCTGCTGTAAAAATTTCCACAAGCTTAGTGGCCTAAAACAACACAAATTTATGACCTTACAGGTCTGGGGCTCAGAAATTCTAAAATCAAGATGTCAGCAGGGCTACGTGTCTTTTAGAAGGTTCAAGGGAGAATGTCATCTTTGCCTTGCTTTTTCCAGCTCCTAGAAGTCACCTATATTCCTTGGCTCATGGCTCCTTCCTTCATCTTCAAAGCGCATCATTCCAGCTTCTGCTTCTGTTGTCACATCTCTGACTCTGACCCTCCTGTCTCCCTCTTACGAGGACCCTTGTGATAACACTGGGCCCACCCAGAGGATCCAGGATCATTGCCCATCTTGAGATCCTGAATTTAATGACCTCTACAAAGTTCATGTTTTATATATATATATACTTATATATATGTTTTATATATATATATACTTATATATATGTTTTATATATATATATATATATAGGCTGCGCCTTGCAGCTTGCGGGATCATAATTCTCCAACCAGGGATCGAACCTATGCCCCCTGCAGTGGAAGCACGGAGTCCTAACCACTGGACCACCAGGGAATTCCCTGAAAAGTTCATTTTACAAAGTAAGCAAACACAGTCACAGTTGCCAGGGAATCTGGGAATATCTTTGGGGCAGTATTCCTTTGCCTGCCACAGCTGTCTTGCCAAGTTGGTGGAAACATTGTCCCTCTGTATTATATAATAAAAGATGGCACTTCCGTGCTTGGTAAATGTAGTGCCCATGTTGATAGGATGATGATGTTGATAAAATGTCTTGTTGATATAAAATGTCATTTAGTCCTCAAAGGTTGATAAGTAAAAAATACAATTATGTTTATTATACACTTATTTCATTTATCAAAGAATTAATTCCCTATTGTTTACAACATGCAGTGCAGGGTTAATTTTGCTTGTTTTAATTTTAAAGTGCATGTATAATTTTATTTTAAAAATTTAATTAATTAATTAATTTATTTATTTATTTATTCATGGCTGTAGTTGTGGCTCACGGGCTCTAGAACGCAGGCTCAGTATTTGTGGCTCACGGGCCTAGTTGCTCCGCGGCATGTGGGATCTTCCCTGACCAGGGCTCGAGCCCATGTGCCCTGCATTGGCCAGTGGATTCTTAACCACTGCAGGGAAGTCCTGGAACGTGTAATTTTAAAGGGCTTCGATGGTTGCAATTTCTTGAAATATGCTGGCTTGCCCTGAGGCCAAATGTCATAAATGCCAGAGAGTGAGCGCACACGTCTCAGAATTAATCACCCTCCCATCTATGCTCACGCCTCTCTAGAGCAGAGCCACCTAAAATGTGATCTGCCGACCAGTGCAGTCACTTGCCTGTTCTTACTAGCCTGCAAGGAGATGGCTGAGGGGCTTAAACCAGAACGCAAATCAACCAGGCAACTAAGCATTTCCTTTAGTTAAAAAACAAAAAGTATATATACATATATAAAAAAGTATAGTGTGTGTGTGTGTGTGTGTATACATATGAATAGCGAGACTTTGTCAATCAAAGCAGCGGTATGTTGATTTACACTCCAGTACAAGCTCCCTGTTTTATTGCAGACCAATCGCAAACAGCTCTTGGGCCAGTTACTTTGATTAGCACTGCTCTGGGGACTTATTTCAGTCTGCTTTGTATTGAGATTAGTTGTTTTTATTTATGTTATCCCATGTATTTCTCAGAGAATTTTTTCTGTGATGCTTAGCATCAAGGCTGTCTCTCTTTCCCTCACACACACACACACACACACACACATGCACACATGCGTGTGCCCACGCTTGCACGTGTATGTGCATTGCTATTGCCATGCTTGTTAGGGTTCGATGATCAGTCTGGCCACTGGGGACCTGCCCGCAGTAGGACAGTCATGGGCCCAAATCCTATCAGCCCCAAACTAGCTATTGCTCCCTTAAAGGCTGCAGGCCGAGGTAGTAAAAGCCTCTGTCCCTGCTCCAAGCCCCCAGTTCCCCTGCAATAGCACCCAGAAAGCTGCACCTGGACGGTACTACGCATACCTTCAGTACGTGCCCAATATCACAGAAAACGGGTAAATGTCTCTCTCTTTTTTTAAAAAAATTTTATTGGAGTATAGTTGATTTACAATGTTGTGTTAGTTTCAGGCATACAGCAAAGTGAATCAGTTATACGTATACATATATCCACTCTCTTTTAGATTCTTTTCCCATATAAGTCATTACAGAGTATTGAGTAGAGTTCCCTGTGCTATACAGTAGGTTCTTATTAGTTATCTATTTATATATAGTAGTGTATATATGTCAATCCCAATCTCCCAGTTTATCCCTCCCTCACCCCTTACCCCCTGGTAACCATAAGTTTGTTTTCTACATCTGTGACTCAACTTCTGTTTTGTAAATAAGTTCATTTGTACCCTTTTTTAAGATTCCACGTATAAGCGATATCACATGATATCTGTCTTTCTCTGTCTGACTTCCTTCACTCAGTATGACAATCTCTAGGTCCACAAATGTGTCTCTTTAAGGTTTTAAAATAGCAACAACAAATACACGGAAACCTTCACCAGGTAATCTTTTCAGAGAGGATATCATCATGCCTTATTCAGCTTTCATCTCCATAAGTGCCCTCCAAAAGCATCTTGCTCTGACAGGGGTTCAAAAGTGTTCATGAGAGTGAATTAAAAGTTATTGCCTCTTTAGATTTGTGGATACTGACATGAAAAGGCCAGACTTCTTGTTCATAGTATGTTTTGATCGTCTGAAGCGTAGGAATGCTGATATATGTCCATTTGCTATAGAATATTCCTCCTGGTACCACCATCTGATGGGCTGGTGAGGAAAAGGTAAAACATGTTGGTCTTTTTCATCCAGCAGGATCTCCGAGTGTAGCTGAAAAAGACCACAAAGGAATATATATGCATGAAATCCAACTACACAAACTTTTAAAAATAAATGTTTGCATGTGCACTGAAAAAAGGTGATCAATAAAAGGAGTCAGCATCATTAATCATCAGAGAAATGCAAATTAAAACCATAGTGAGATACCACTACACACCTATTAGAATGGTTAAAATTAATAAGACTGTGTTCATCAAGTGTTGGTGAGGATGTGGAAGAACTGGAACTCTCATAGAGCACTGCTGGGAATGTAAATGATCCATCACTCTGGGAAAGAGTTGGACAGTTTCTTAAATTTAGGCACATACCTGTCATTCCATTCCTAGGTATTTATTCAAGAGAAAGAAAAGCATACGTCCATAGGAAGACTTGTACATGAATGCTCACAACAGCTTTATTTGTAATAGCCCCAAACTGAAAAGAGCACTAATGTCCATCAACAGGTGAATGGGTAAGCAAATTGTGGTACATCCATAGAATGGGACATACTGAGCAATAACATCATAAAAGGAAAGGACTATGGAGGTACTGAAACACACAACATGGATGAAACTCAAAAATAATTATGCTGAGTGAAAGAAGCCAGACTTAAGAGTACCTACTATACGATTCAAAATATCTAAAGTTCTAGAAAATGCATTCTAATCTGTCGTGACAGAAAGCAGATCAGTGGGAGCCTGGAAAGCTGCTGGCGGGAGGGGTAGGGGGATACGGTGAAGCAGGAGGACACTCTCCAGGGTGACAGATAAGTTTGCTATCTTGATCGTGGCGAGAGCTGCCCCAGTCAGAATTATCCATATATGTGTCCTATATCCATGTATATGGCAAAACTCATCGAATTGTAACCTTAAATATGTGTAGTTGGTTGTATGTCAATTATACCTGAAAAATTAGAAAGAAAACAAAAGAGAGATAAGAGCAAAGAAAGAAAAAGTCAGAGGAGAGGGAGGAACAATGGGAGAGAAGCAGCAGGATTAATGAGGGTTCTAATGACATGGCAAAACTTTCTTGTGTAAAAACCCATATAAATGTTTGTAGCAGCAATAGTGGTGGGTACTATTGTTGATTTTATGATTATGCTAATCAGTGGACTCAGTTTTCCCAAATAAAGCTTTTTTTTTTTTCCACCCCCAGAGTCCCTGCAACCATCTATATGGAGAGCCTATATCTATACTTTCAGGAAATTAAACTACTCCGCTTCAGCAGGGCTAGTCCCCCGCCCACACTGCTGCAGTGCACATCACGCCATGTTTTAGCTTGTACGGCGCAGAAATGGATTTGACCACTGATGTGCAGACACTACTAACATTTCAGGGGAATCCGTGGCACCCTTTCCCACAAACTCCCACAGGAGAGAAAAAAAAAAAAAAAAAAAGAAGCAAATAAAGTATGTCTTAATTTTCTACATTGCTCATTCATGAGATGTGATCAACCCAGAATTGCCAGCTACATTTTTGCATGTTTCGAATTTTCCTTTAGGACTGTTAGCTTGATTTACTTTTTGTCATTATTATATTTATTAACAAAAAGAACACATCTGTCAATGCATTCCCATAATAAAAGACATACCCTACATCAAGCCCAAGTCTGTTCCCAGTCTACTAACATAGCCCATGAAGATCTTAAACTCAAAATTGACCACATATAATTCTCAGAGCCCAGGGCAAAAAAGGTTGGTGTGTTCCTTATCACAGTAAGAGACTTCTCATCAGCATGTTCCCCCAATCAGCATTTTTAAGATATAAACATTTCTACGGAAGATGACAGATCCTACAACTGATTCTGCATTACTTTTATTTTTTAGTTTTTTTAAAGTCTTTACTGAATTTGTTACAATATTGCTTCTGTTTTATGTTTTGGTTTTTTGGCCTTGAGGCATATGAGATCTTAGCTCCCCGAACAGGGATTGAACCCACACCCCTTGCATTGGAAGGAGAAGTCTTAACCACTGGACCGCCAGGGAAGTCCCATCTGCACTACTTTTAAATTTTCTTTTGCATTTTCCCATTGAGGTGACCTCTTGGAGAACAGCACATCTTAGCCAGTCAAACAATCTTAATTTTCTCAGTTTGCTTTGTGTGTGCGTGTGTGTGTGAGTGTGTGTGTGTGTGATTTAGAGATGGTACATCACAAAGTTGGTTTTTTTCTGCAGACATATCTAAAGAAATGCTCTTGTCCTTATAGAGAAAGCCAGCTTTCTTTTTTTTTCTCTCTCTCTCTCTCTCTGCATTTAGATCTGCCCAGGTAGAGGATGCAGGACCAGTTTAAAGCCAGTGCTTAGCCTTTGATTAAATAATAAGCTGATTATTATCTATGATAACTTCTCCCTGACTTTCTCTGCCATCTGGAGATGCTGGATCACTTGAGAAACACTCTCAATAATCTGCTTGGTAAGAGAGAACCACTGGATTGCATTTTCATCGTTTCTATGTGTTATTTTTTCTAGCAATGACGTTTTCTCTTTTTCTACAAAAGAGATCAATGTAGTCACTTCTACAACTCAATTAATAATTAGATTTGAATTCTGCAACCCAGCTGCATCCAGTTCCTAGGATTTCAGGGCTCCAAACCTAAACCATGGCAAAACCCTGCATTATTTAGACTTAAATAGTTTCTTCCTATGCACTTCAAAATTTATTATCTGGGATTAATCTTATTTATGCACTGGAATATATTACAAAGTAGTGAGGTACCTGAGTACTGCTTATTCATATTGTTGGAAGTATTTATTTAGAAATGCATTTTAAAATTTAAACCTGGAATGATCTAAGCAGGAAAATGTTTTCAATATTCCCCATTTTATATAAAATCTTTATAGCAAAAAGATGTAGGATTTATATGGGAGAATCAAGAGTGGAGAAATGATGGAGAACATGCAATTTTCTCACATACCTGAACATGCCTATTTCCTCCAGAAAGCCCAGGCTCTGAAGGAGCCATCGTCCGATAAGCATGACGCATAGTTTGTACGTGAAAAGAGCTGAATAAAAGCAAACTGCAACCTTCAGTGCCATCATCAATTAGAGGCTCCTTCAAGGATACGCTTGAGATTAAAAATAAACACCCCTTACCTTTCACAGACACAGATTCTTTATTTATTTTTTATTTCTTATTTGACCTATTGTTTTTTTTTTAATTAAAAAAAAAATTTATTTCTTTGGCTGTGTTGGGTCTTAGTTGCGGCATGCAGGATCTTTGTTGCAGCACGTGGGCTTCTCTCCAGTTGCGGTGAATGGGCTCCAGAGCGCTCAGTAGTTGCGGCCCGTGGGGTTAGTTGCCTCGCGGCATGTGGGATCTTAGTTCCCCGACCAGGGATTGAACCCACGTCCCCTGCATCGGAAGGCAGATTCTTAACCACTGGACCACTGGACCACCAGGGAAGTCCCAGAAACAGATTCTTTACAAAACAAATTTTTTATTGAAGTATAGTTGATGTACAATATTAAATAAGTTACAGGTATACAGTATAGTGATTCACAATTTTTACAAGTTATGTTCCATGTATAGTTATCATAAAATATTGGCTATGTTCCCTGGGCTATACAATACATGTTTGTAGATTATTTTATACATAATACTTTGTACCTCTTAATTCCCTACCCCTAGATTCTTAGCAGGCTAAAGGGACACACCTGAGGAGGTATGGTGGCATCAGACCCTCTAATTGATTAATAACAAGACACATCTGAAGCACTTACTCAACAATCAATCTGTGTTGGTTGATTATGTGCCAGGCTAGCAGTATAGTGGGGGACACAGCAGTCACAGCCCTTGCTCTCAGTTAGCATGGTAATCATGGAGGTAATCACCCATGACTGCTGTCTGGGCACCAAGCATCTCTTGGGGCATGGGATCTACACAAGCCACATAAACCAGGTTCTTTGCACGTTGTGGACCAAGCAGAGATGACCAGTCACATGTCAACTTGCTTCTCTTTCCTTCCTTCTTTCTTTTTCATTCTTTCTTCTTTCTTTCTTTCCTTTCTTATCGAAGTATAGTTGATTTATAATGTGTTAATTTCAGCAAAGTGATTCCTATATATATATATATATATATACACACACACACACACACACATATTCTTTTTCAGTTTCTTTCCCATTATAGGTTATTACAAGATATTGATCATCTTGCTTCTTTTACTTCCTCTCTGAGGCAGAATTGATTCTCATTCTTTGCATACTACTTACAGAACCACCTTTGTTTCTGAGGAGTTTAAAACCTTTTTACGAAGCTTGAAATCTCTGAGTATCTCCATTGGCAGCTATTACTTCATAGAGTCTACAGAGAAAGATGTGCATGAGATTTCTTTGAGTGCCTAGCCCACCACCCCGTATTGAGGGGGGAAATTCCACAAAGCCTATCCATTCTGAAAAATTTCAGTGACGCTTTGTGTCATACAGTCATCTCTATTCTGGCTTGCAGGACTTCTCAGGGAGTAAATTGACCAAAAAAGGGCGGCAAGTCAAGATGCAATTCAAGGAGGACCGGCTTCTGTTTTCCGTATTTCAACAGGGCCTTTCTCTGAGGGTTCAAAGGTGCTGAGAATAATAACACTAACAAGACATTATAATCTCCTAACAGAAGCCCGAGGCTCACATTTGCATAAACAGTCGCAATCGCAGACCTTGTCCGCTTGAGAGGCTATAGGTACAGATCATTTTGGAAATCAAAGTCTCCCCCTTGGCTGGAACCTCAGTGGAGGTCGGGGAGAGGGTGGCAGAGCTTTCCCGTTCTCGAGAAGACATGTGATGCCTCCCGCTTATAGCTGTGGGCACAAGACTTCTCTTCTTCCCAAAATTAAAAGAGCAAGGCTTTGGAGGCCAGCAGAACAGTGGTGTGAAAGGGAAGGGGTTGGGTCCAGCCAGGGGAGCCGGCTTTGAGGAAGCATCAGCCAGCTGTTTTAAAGACACACACTCCTGGTGTTTTGAGACAACTTTCCCAACACACTCAGCAGTCTGCATTCCTTTCCACAACTCTCTAAGAAAAGTGTCTCTTCTGGCTTAAGAAGAATCATAAAAAAAATTGCCACTCCAACCCCCTCATCTTAAGCCCTTGCCATTTGGAGAACAATAGAGAAAGCACACCTGATGAAGGTGTTGGGCTCATTCATGCCCGGTGCCTCTTTGCTTTGTCAACAGCACAGTGGGATGCTTCATCTCCGCGCTTCCTTCAAGTCTGGAGACACAGATCAAGCCAAGCCCCTGATTTCAGTTTCTTTTGGAAATGGGTAACACTGCCATCCAAAAGATGGCTTTCTGGCGTCAGCATCTGAGGCCGGTGCTTCCAGCCCTGGTCCTCCCAGACTTGGCCTCCATGCTTTCTTTAAACCCAAAATTAGGTCTCTTATCAGATCTAACTCTTTTGCCAGACTAGATTTGAAACTATCGGGACACTGAGATGCATTTTCACATGCTTGGTAGCAGGGACGCTGCCTATTTCAGTAGGTTGCCATGGGCCCCGCACAGTCCCTGGTGATAGTGAGAGATGGACGTGAGACTAAGGAAGAGAAGATCAGGAAACCACCAAAGTATAACCCCAAACCCTCTGATTCTCCCGGAGTCTTCTTGACTCCATACGTCTCTCAGCTGCTGTCATTTCCTAGTGACGTCAAATAAGAAATTTTAAAAAGCAAAAGACTGAAAGTACATTTTTTTTAGATTCTCTGTGTTTCATTTTATAAGTGATTCAACATCAACTACCTTTACGGCATGCTTTCCAAAGTGTTCCCCCGGCCTTAACATTTTTTGTATGTATGTATGTACGTATATATTTATTATTGAAGTGTAGTTTATTTACAATATTGTGTTAGTTTCAGGTGTACAGCAAAGTGATTCAGTTATATATATATATCTATATATATTCTTTTCCATTACAGTTTATTATTATTTCCATTATAGCTATTGAATATAGTTCCACACCTTTTTTTTTTTTGGCTGAGCCATGAGGCATTTTAGTTCCCCAACCAGCGATCAAACCCATGCCCCCTGCAGTGGAAGCACAGAATTTAACCACTGGACCACCAGGGAAGTCACTTGTTTCCCTCTTAACGTTTAATTAAAATATTTGCTCATAGGTGACTTACCATTCCTACAAAAGAGGCAGAAACTTTGAGCAGTCTAGGTTTAAAAAAAAAAAAGAAGATAGGTACATAAATAGATACATTATATATAATGTAGCTCACATCTATCCAAAATGAAACAGTATCTCAGAAGTTTAATGTGATAGTCAATATGCTATATATCTTACTGACTAGGACACTGGTCAAATGTAAATAATACTGTCAGAAAGTATACTGACAACAGGAAACAATGGAATTCTAATTATGTTTGTTTTGCCACCACTCCTAATACAGATTGTCCTTAAATGTCAGTGTCACTTTTAGATTAAATAGCAAATTGTTTAAATAAGTCTTTGACTGAGAATTTAGCTTCCTTCCAAAAAAAAAATGAATGAAGTCATGGAACAAGTAATTTTATTTCACAGAAAAGGCTAGGAAAATTCTAACACATAATGTTTTCTTAATTCAACAATCGGTTATTTAGGGTCTATGCCTCCGCTAAAGGGGCAGAGGCCTCAACCGTGGCACCAGAGTTCAGCAAGTGTTTCTCATCAGCACTCCGATGCCCCGGAAGGGGTTTCACCTTCTCAGCCCTGCCTGTGGACAGCTTCAGACCAGAGTACAGAACTGGAACTCATCAAGCTCATTGGCATCCAATAGGCCTGCCCCTTCCCCAGGTTCAGGCCACTCATGACATCCTAAGATATCAGCTACTTTTTTCTCAGCCTCCTTCGTCTCTCTCAGAGCTCCACTGCCTTTCCTTTCTCTCTCAACATTCATTCATTCATCCAGCAAATATTTATGGAACATGAGGCTCCATCCCTGGAGGTGAGCAAAATAGACACTGCTCCTGCCCCGGAAGTCCAGAGTCCAGCACTGCAAGAACACATCAACCAAACAGTCACACAACTACATCGCAGTTACCAGCTATGAAAGTACTATGAATAAAAGTAATATGAGATGATTATAAAGGAGCCTTCATCTACTTTGGGAGGTGTAGGAGGGAAGGAGCTAGGGCTGCTTTTCTGAGGATGGAGCTTTGCATTGGCATCTGAAGAACAGGTAGCAATTAACTGGCTGAAAGATGGGAAGGTGGTCCAGGCCCAGGAAGGAGAATTTGCCAAGGCCCTCAGGAGGCAAGGAGTATTATTTCTCTTTTCTTTTCCTAGCTCTGAGTTACTCTTATAATTATACCCAACAAAAGAGCTTGGGGAGTGGGGGTGGGGTGGGGAACTGCATCTACAAGAAATGAAATTCTTGCAGCTGAACAATAGTTACCAGAAGTAAGTTCAGGAAGGGGGTGGATTTCACATATGAGGATGTAGGATTTGGGAAGGTGTGGTCCTGACTGCCAACTATACCCTGGTACCCTTTCCTTCTTTCTTTTAGCACAAGAGCCATGCCCCTGCCCACTGGATCCATTGTTTTAGCAGGGCACAGGCCACCCAGCTTAAGACTACATTTCCCAGCTTCCTTTGCAGCCGTAGGGTGTCCACCTAAGTTCCAATGGGATTTAAGTGGAAATAAATGTTGCTTCCTTTAAGGGAGATTGCTTGTTTTCCCTCCCCGTGGCCATGTTTTTGTTTGTTTGCTTTGGCCACGCCACGTGGCATGTGGGATCTTAGTTCCCCATCCAGGGATCGAACCCTTGCCCCCTGCAGTGGAAGCATGGAATCTTAACCACTGGACCGCCAGCCAGGGAAGTCCCACCATGTTTTTTTGTGACAGAGAAAGTTCCTGGGTCACTGGGAAGCCTCTGGTGCAGAGTCACATCCCAGGTCAGGACTGTTCCATGTGGGAGAAGTTCACTGTAATCTTGTATCTGGGGGTTTCTTTAAGTTAGCCTGTCCCCTAATCAACACAGAAGTGGTTATCTTACTCAATTATTTTGTCTTTATAATACCAACCAAGACAAAAGTCATCACCAAAGTCATGATGGAAAAGATGAAGAAATTAGATTATGTAAAAACTTTGTAGGTTAGCAAACACCACAAGCCAAATCAAATGCCAAAGGACAAAACTGGAAAACAGTTTTGTAGCATATGACAGATGAAAGGCTAACATCACATGCATTTCATTAAGTATGTACTACCTATCAGGCACTGTGCTGAGTGCTTTATAAGGATTGTCCTGATTGAGACTGGCTATAACCCTGTGTGGTAGGTGCAATACAGCACCGTGATTAATCGTGGGCTCCAAATTCACTGCTGACTTGCTGTGGGGCTTTGAGGAAGTGACCTAAAACGGGGATAATAGTACCTTCTTCCTAGGGTTGTTTATGAAAATTAGATGCGACGGCATTGCTGTGAACAGTGGGGCAGGTTGTGCCCTGCATAAGGACAAGCTACTAAGGCAATAATTAGGTCTAATACTCAGTGACTGCTGTCCAAGCCAGGTGCCCTAGGGCAGGGTGGTACCAGCTTGAGGGAGGGGAGCCTTTTTTCTAATTTTCACAAAAGCACCTGTGGACTAGTGGCCACGAAATGAGATACTAGGAGATGCTCCCTGGGAAAACTAGGCAGTCAGTGGGGGAGCGATACCTGCAGTTAAGTGTTCAGTGCAAGTTAACGATTGTCATTAACATTGTTCTCATTCTCCGGATGAGAAAACGGAGGCTTAGAGAGGCTAAGTGATTTCTCTACTACAGAATGAAGAGATTCTTATAGACGCATAACAAAAAGGCAAATAATCGAACCAAAATATGCAAAGGACACTGTTCACAGAAAAAAAAAAAAAAAACACACACAAAAAGATATACAAAATTACTCATAATTAAAGAAGTGAAAGTTAAAACAATAAATGAGACATTTTTCATCTCTCAGATTAGTAAACATTGGTTATATTCAGTCTTGAATAAAACTGTGGGGAAACTATCTCTTACACTGTTGATGGGCCTGTAAGTCATCTCACGAGGCTTCTTCCTACCCAGAGTTTCAGAAAAAAGGGATGCCTTAAATACTCAGGGTTTCTCATATACACACTACTATATATAAAATAGATAATCAACAAGGACCTACTGTATAGCACTGGGAACTCTACTCAGTAGTTTGTAATAACCGATATGGGAAAAAAAATCGGAAAAAGAGTGGATGTATGTATACGTATAACTGAACCACTTCGCTGGACACCTGAAACCAACACAACATCATAAATCAACTATACCCCAATATAAAATAAAAATTAAATTAAAAAAAATACTCAGGGTTTCTGATCTAGGATAACTGCCAACTGACCCTGGACATGGGCAACCTTTCACCAGTCAGCAATTCATCATTACCAAGGTTTTCTCTGAGGTTTTCACATTTCTTTTAAGTTTAGTTACCAAGAAATTTTTATTATTTCAGTGCTTAAAAAAAAAGAGTGCTTCATTGTATACTTTATATTGGATTTACCTTGGCTTTGGGGTGATAAGATGTAAACTTCTGAAATAATTGCCTTTAAAAAGGCAACAAAGCAAAAAAAATGTTAACATGAGTGTTTAAAATTATTCTATGTTGGGACTTCCCTGGTGGTGCAGTGGTTAAGAATCCACCTGCCAGTGCAGGGACACGGGTTCGAGCCCTGGTCCAGGAGGACCCCACATGCTGTGGAGCAACTGAGCCTGTGTGCCACAACTACTGAGCCTGTGCTCTAGAGCCCGGAGCCACGACTACTGAGCCCGCGTGCTGCAATTACTGAAGCCCACGTGCCTAGAGCTCATGCTCTGCAACAAGAGAAGACATCGCAATGAGAAGCCCGCACACTGCAACAAAGAGTAACCCCTGCTTGCTGCAACTAGAGAAAGCCTGCGCACAGCAATGAAGACCCAACACAGCCATAAATAAATAAATAAATAAATAAATAAATAAATAAATAAATATATAAATTTTAAAAATAAAATAAAATAATTCTATGTAAATCACTCCTCCTCTTGCCTCTTAACAGAGACTACACACGTCATTTAATCCTTTATTGAAGACTCAGGGTCATCACTGATGAAAATCAATGACTGTCATCTTGAATATAAAAAATGGAACTGTAAACATACTAGAAGAAAACATTATTTTATAATTTCGGAATAGGGAAGACCTGACAACTATGACACAAATTCTAGAAGCCCTTAAAGAAGATATTGACATTTGATGTTATAAAAATGATACCTGCATGGTAAAAAAAAACACAAAAAACAAAAAACAAAATATCACTGAAAAAAGTCAAAAGAGAACACTGGGAAAAAAACATTATAACTCATATTACAGACAAAGGGCTCAATCTCCCCAAAATATATGGAGCTCTTAGAAATTGATAAGAAAATTATTAATATCTTAAAGGAAAGTATTATTACAACTCCCACAGAACCAACTTCCAACCTAATTACTTCCTTTTTGTTGTTGTTTTTCCTTAGCTGGGGGTACCTTGAGGGCAGAAACTCTATTTCTTTTGCCTTGTACAGGACCTGGCACATCTTTGTCACCCCATTAGTTTTTTTGCTAATTTAAGAAGTTTCATATGTTATATATTGCATTTGCAACCATTTTGCCAGATACTCTCTCCCCTAATAAGATTAGTCCAAATAATGCTCTACAAGGGGAAACCTCATATTTTAATTTTTCCAGCAGGGAAGCGTCCATTTACCTTTACTTTGTGTTTCTGATCTGTGCCTTATCCATGATCAAAGGCAGTACACTTCATTCCCAGGTCTATCAATTCAGAAAATAAATAATAGGTAATGATAAAAACTATCATTTATTGACTGCCTAGTGTTTTACACACAGTATCACATTCAATCCTTGGAACAATTTTAGTATTGTCATCAACATTTTATACATGAGAAAATCATGATTCAGAGATTTAAGTACTTCTTTAGCTGGTGGTGCTACTCCCTAAGCTTAATAAGCAGCTAAGCTGAGATCAGAACCGAGGTTTCTCCCACTACAGAAGCCAGAGAGCTGAAACATTTTGCTCTATCGCCGAAAAAGCCTCTGAGGCCCTTTGTCAGAGGTTCATGGGAGGCTCTGCTTTTTCTTTTTCTCTCTTTTTTTAAAAAATATTTATTTGGTTGCTCTGGGTCTTAGTTGCGGCAGGCGGGCTCTTTAGTTGTGGCTCATGGGCTCCTTAGTTGCAACACGTGGGCTCCTTAGTTGGGGCATTCGAACTTTTAGTTGCAGCATGCATGTGGGATCTAGTCCCCTGACCAGGGATCGAACCTGGGCCCCCTGCATTGGAAGCTTGGAATCTTAACCTCTGTGCCACCAGGGAAGTCCCGGAGGCTCTGCTTTAGAAGGGCAGATCCAACTAGCATCCCACAATGACTTGTGCCCTCTGTATTCAAGCTCACTCCATTTTCAGCTCTCAACTCTATTTAGGAGAAGATTTTCTTTTCTCCCAAAACCACCTCTTTTTCCCCCAAAATATATAGAGAAATAGACCCACAGACATAGAAAACAAACTTATAGTTACCAAAGGGGAAGGGGAGGGAAGGATAAATCAGGAGTTTGGGATTAAAATATACACACTACTATATATAAAATAGTTAACCAACAAGAACCTATTGTATAGCACAGGGAACAATACTCAATATCTTGTAATAACCTATAATGGAAAAGAATCTAAAAAAAGAATAGATACATATATATGTATATATGTATAACTGAATCACTTTGCTGTGCACCTGAAACTAACACAACATCATAAATCAACTATATTTCAATGAAAATTTCTTTAAAAACCCACAGAATATATATACTAACACATTCATATGAGGTGATCGTGATTATTCCCACATCTTGTATCTCAACTTTCCGCCTCTGCCCTCCACTTCTGAGGGACGCTACAGGCACGTGTTTGCTAGTCGTGGCTCTCCACGTCATCTCGGAATGGAGATAAGGTCAAGGACTCCTATCATTTGAAAAAGACTTTGATTGATTCTGACACTTCTCTCTGATCTCCCCAACTTGAGAATCATTGCTTTATCACTTATGTGCATCTACAAAGGACTGTTTTTCCTCATTTTTAAAGTTTATTTTTAATATACTTATTTATTTATTTATGGCTGTGTTGGGTCTTCGTTGCTGCACGTGGGCTTTCTCTCTAGTTGCAGCGAGCTGGGGCTACTCTTTGTTGCGGTGCACGGGCTTCTCACTGTGGTGGCTTCTCTGGTTGCGGATCTCAGGCTCTAGGTGTGCGGGCTTCAGTAGTTGTGGTGTGCGGGCTCAGTAGTTGTGGCTCGCGGGCTCTAGAGCGCAGGCTCAGTAGTTGTGGCACACGGGCTTAGTTGCTCCGCGGCATGTGGGATCTTCCCGGACCAGGGATTGAACCCATGTCCCCTGCATTGGCAGGCGGATTCTTAACCACTGCGCTACCAGGGAAGTCCCTCATTTTTAAAGTTTTGAGCAGGTGATTATGCTCCCAAACTCAAGTGTTAGGATCATTAGGGGTGGAGGTTAAGAAGTACAGAGGCTGCGGGCATCCTACCCTAGAGACTCAGACTCCACCGGGTGGAGCCAAGGAACCTGCATTTTAACAGGCTCCCTGGGTCACTCTGCCACAGGACAGGGAAGCACTGGTTGGAAAATTAAGTCAGTCCAGCTTTTCCAATTTCCACCCTGGCTGGGTGGATCTAGAGTCAGGAGGCAGCTGTAGGGTCAAGGTTGTCATGAATATTGTCATCATCATTATCATCCTCGAAAACCATCTATAGAGTGTCTATTACCTATGAAAGGCAATTACCAACCTCAAAAAGTAGAAGCAAAGCAAAGGGCTCTAGGATAGAAAGGCTGTGGGAACTGGAATTAGAAGAATGAATCTGGGTTCAACTGGAGGTTGGTTAAGAAGAGGTGCAGTAAGTCAGTAAAATGCATCTGATGCAAAGATTTTCTACATAATGGAGTCTAGCAAACTGAGGAAGCCACTGATATTGTAAAACCAGCTAATCTTTGTGTGTTTGTCAGACACAGGCTGAATTAAGACCGTGGTTACATCCTGACCTGTCAATGCATACATCTGAAGAAGAGAAATGGGTTTTAAGTTTATTGACCAATTTGTGGCAAACCATGATAAGGCTTGGGAGCAATGCACTGGGAAAAGCTTGGAGGGTACTAGGACCATGGCTGGTTAGCAAGAGAATGGACTCCCTTCCTTCAGGCTGGGTAGCCAACTATTCGTCTTGTGTACAGTGGGGAACTCTCGGCCACAGAAAATTGGCAAGGAAAACTGGCAAGAAGATTCCAGGAGGCAATTCAAATTGTCAATTGTATTAAGCATAGGTCACTGAAGTCTCAATCTTTTCAAATTTGTGAAGTGTAGGGCAGCGACTACTGCTTCATACTGAAGTTCCACTCCTGTCTTTTCAAGATAGGAGAAGAATTAAGTCTTTCTAGAAGAAAATTCTATCTTCATGGACATCATATGCATGATTGGGTGAGGATCTGCAAATTAGCATATCTTGAGATAAGTTTTGCTCATTTGAAAGCCTAATTTATCCTTGAAGGACAAGCTTATTTCAGTATTCCCAAGCAAGATAAAGTGACCTTGGGGATTGTAAACCAGTAGCCTGGGTCCCCTGGGTCCCTTGGTCCTCTGGGTGGGAAACTTCTCCTTGTCTGAAGCTATGTGGGAGGAGAAATTCATGGTTTACCAGGTTTGCCTGGAGCCAGGGTCAGGGTCTGTCATACTCAATAAGTATTTCTTGAATAAATGAACCTGGTTATAAACTCACCTGAAATACTTGCTGAAAGTATTTTGCAGGGATGAAGAAACACTTGACAGTGTTGATAAAAAGGATTTTATAAGCATGATCCAGTGACAGTAGTTAGGGCTCAAGAAATCTCTTCCCTATTCCTTTTTGGATAACATCTTGGATTATGCCTTCACAAATTTAAAACGGATCCTAATGATTCCTCCAGCTGGCTTCTTGAATCAAACATTTTAGAATAAAAGTTAGCCATACCTATCAAATGTGGCAATTAAATACCATTTTCTATTCCTATGTAAACACACATAAGCTGCAATTCTTCATGCTGGAAAAAAAAAGTTCAAAAAACAGAATTTGTTTTACTAATCTAGAACTTTGTCTTAATCTTGTTTTTTTTTAAATCGAAGTATAGTTAATTTACAATGTTCCATTTATCTTTTTTTTTTTTTAAATGTTGTTCTTAATCTTAACTTAAAAATAAACATCATTAAACTGAACATCACTTTGCTACTAAACTGGTCATAAGTCGTGCTGTTCTTACTGAGGAATTTATTTTCAGGTTTGAATCTTTGTTAATGAAATTAAGTTTACTGTTACTTGTATTACTGTTAATGAAATTAAGTTTACTGTTATTTTTAATTTTTTTGAAATTTAACATTATTTAAGGCCACAATTTTATCAGCAGTATTAATGAACAAAATTCATTTACATTGTTTACCTTCTATCTATGGCAATATATATATATATATATATATATATATATATCTTGATCACTTTATATCTATATAGATATATGGATATACACTTAATTTTCTGTAGTGCTATATGGTTTTCCTTCCAAATAATGGAATTTAAAAGTTGAATCAATTGAAAGAAAAATATTAAGTAGCAATTAGCATAATGGGTTAGAATCCTGAAGAGGATAACAGAAGGACTGGATTTAGGGGAAACACTGAGTGCAGAGCCAGTGTGGAGTGGAGACCAGGTGGGCCAACAGGATGAGGTGCCTCTCCTAGGACCACATGTGCCATGCTATGGGGTTCACACTTTATCCTAAGAGCACTGGGAGCCACTAAAGAGTTGTAAGTGTCCTGATGAGATTTGCTCTTCTACAAAATCATTATGGTGTAGAGAGAGGATTAGAAGTGACAAAAGGAGCCAGCGAGGTCAGTTAGGAGCCGACTGCAAAAATCCAGGAGAGAGATGATGGTGGTCTAACTCTTGGTGTTGCCAGCAAGACAAAAAGAGTAAAGAGCTATTATGGCATGACTTGGTCGTTGAGGTAGAAGAACCTCTGGTTCTTGGCTTAGACAACTGGGTCAATGGCGGGAGGGAGGGCGCATCACAGAGATGGGGGAAGACAGAAGGAGAAGTGGGTTTTAAGAGGATTATGATGAGCTGCTTAGATATGTATTGGAGGTGACTTGTATGCAAATGAAGAGGAAATATTCAGTAGGAGTTGATGACTGAGCCAGGAGCTCCTGTGAGTGATTTGGATGGGAGTTACCAGCACTTAACCTTTCTTTTGAAATGGATAAAATCCTACCTGTGTGGGTTTGCTAGGGCTGCCAAAACAAAGTACCACCGACTGAGTGGTTTCAACCACAGAAACTTATTTCCTGATAGTTCTGGGGGTTAGAAGTCCAAGATCAAGGTGTCAGCAGGGTTGGTCTCCTCTGAGGGCTTCTTGCCTGAGCTTGTAGATGGCCATCTTCTCTCTGTGTCTTCACACGGTCTTGCCTCCGCATGTGTGTGTGTGTGTGTGTGTGTGTGTGCGTGTGTGTGCCTGTGTCCTAATCTCCTCTTCTGATAAAGACCTCAGTCATTTTGGATTAGGGCCCGCCCTAAGACCATAATTCACCTTAATTACTTCTGTAATGACCCTTTCTCCAAATAGTCACATTCTGAGGTATAGGGAGTTAGAAAGTCAACATTGTAGTTTGGGAGAATGCAATGCAGCCTATAAATCACATCCTAACTTGTTAAATCAAAAAGAAAATCTGTTGGCTAATGAAACCAGTAAGTTCAAGAGGATGAAGGACGATTCTGAATAAAGGGATTCAAATCTTGACTCCAGGGTGTGTCTTCATTTCTCTCACTCAGCTCTATGTGATGTCACCTGTATTTTCCCTCATGGTACCAATGATGGCCATTTCAGGACCACAACCTCTGTACAGGAACCAAGCCCTGTGAAGAAAGGAACTTTTTCCTGATAGTCCCAAGAGAAAACTTGAAGATGATCTTAAGTGACCTATCTTAAATCACTCACCCACCTCAAACAAATCGTTGGTGTATGGAAAAGTAACTCTGGGCAAGGTCCAAGTTTGAGTCTCTAGACTTTCCCTGCCCACCTGTCAATCCCACATAATCCTCACAAATCGGGAATAATGGAAGAGTGTTTCCTTATAGAGTTGTTAAACAGGTAGTAACAACTGTAACAAACCACATCCACTACAATGACTAAAGCCACAGGAGTGGATGTGGCAGCCCATGAAGAATGTGTGGGAGAGGGACTTCCCTGTTGGTGCAGTGGTTAAGAATCCGCCTGCCAATGCAGGGCACATGGGCTCGAGCCCTGGTCAGGGAAGATCCCACATGCTGCGGACCAACTAAGCCCGTGCGCCACAACTACTGAGCCTGCGCTCTAGAGCCCGTGAGCCACAACTACTACAGCCCGTGCTCCTAGAGCCGGTGCTCTGCAACAAGAGAAGTCACCGCAAATGAGAAGCCTGCACCACAACAAAGAGTAGCCCCTGCTGGCGGCAACTAGAGAAAGCCCGCGTGCAGCAATGAAGACCCAACACAGCCAAAACATAAATTAAAAAAAAAAGAATGTGTGGGAGGAAAAGAAGAGGGCTGAGGTTAGGAACCCGAGGGAAAAACACAATACTCAAAGGATGAGATGCGAAATAAACAGACATCCTTTAGGAAAATGCAGAAGATAGAGGAAGAAAGGCAGGACAGAGTGTTACCACAGATGCCAACAGAAGAGACAGTTTTAACAAAGAAACCATGATTTGTGAAACCTAGGAGAAAAAAAAAGATTAATATCTTTAATCACAAAGAGCTCAGACACATCAATTTTTTAAAAAGAACACAAATAGAAAAATGAGCAAAAGATCAGAGCAGGCAGTTCACACACACACACAAAAATTAAATTAAAATGATATGTGACTAGGTATTCATTTATCAAGGAAAACAAATTGAAACACTTTTGAGATATCGTTTTGGGCTTTTAAGATTGGCAAAATAAAAAGACTTGAAGACATCCAGCATTAGCAAAGAGGAAGGGAAATAAGCATCCAGGATGAATTGCTGGTGGTTCAAAGTGGGGCATCTTCTAGCAGAGCAACTTGTCAGAATTAAACATTTAAAGGTACATACTCTTTACAAAATCAGCTAAGAAGTTACTATCATAAGTAAATTAAGCCTTGTTTTTTTTTGTTTGTTTTTTATTTTTAGAAAGGAAATAATCCAGAGATCCATCTAAAATACGTTAAACTCAAAATATTGCTAACAGGTATGGAGGGGGCACCAACAAATTAGAACGGACACAGGCTATAAACCACCCACGTACAACCATACTGGTGGGTCTCCACTGAACATCCCATGAAGGGGAACACCAGGAGGACAGAATGAGGTAGACATGTGGACATATGGGCTGCTTTGGAAAGTCCTCCAAAACATATTAATGAAAGTAGAAGGTGCAGAGCCATGTGAATAGCATGGATTCAGGTTTTAAAGACATATAGCTGTGCAGATAAGTACCCGAAAACATTTTCTGGAGGAAAGCATAAGAAACTGATAGCAAGTGGTTGCCTTTGGTGAGAGGGACCATGTAAAAAGAGGGGGTAGGAGGTTGTAGGGGTGAGATTTCCAATTTCCGTTTTACATCATTTAATGCTTTTTAACTTTTTAATTTATTCAAGTGACAGATGATAATTGAGCAGGCCCCAATGTCAGGCACTGAACTAGGCACTCGGGAAATACTAGAGGAGGGAAATAGAGCTGAGGGCTTCCAGCCTGGGCTCCTCAGCTAGACCGCCTGGCTGTGAATCGGCTTGGAATCCTGGCTGCACACTTAGAAGTGGGGAGACCACAGTTAAATGACTTAACCTCTCTCTCTGTTGCTTCATCTGTAGAATGCGGACTAACAGTTCTTATTTCACAGAACTGCTATAAGAAGTAAATGACATAACACATGTAAGGTGCTTAGCACGACGCCAGGCATTTAGTACATGTTCCTTAATTGTAAGCGCTCAAAAATAAGTGAGTCACAAGAGACACAGTCCCCGGCCTCAGAGCACCCAGTATAGTGGGTGGCTGAACTGGAGAGGAGGAGTTGGTTATTGGAAACGAGGGTCCAGAGAGTTGGATGAACCATCCAAGCAGATGCTGGAGCCATCCAGCAACATAGGAGGGCTTGAGGGCCTTCTTGCCCCGAGGAGGGAGGAGTTGGGGGAAACGTAGCCTCGGGACACCATGGGAAGATCTCAGGAGAGCCAGGATGTATTCAAGGCAGGGAGACGTCCTACAAGAGTTGAAGACACTCTGGGAGCTGGGTCTGGAGCAGAAGGAAGGGTCTGAGAAGTTAGCTGAGGAAGCTCAAGAATGGGGCTAATCAGCTAGAACCGGAGGCCAGGAAGCATTCCGGAGGATTGGGGAGGGGAGAGTGAGGCCACAGGAAGAGGCGTAAGGTTCAAGCAGGGGAGTGATGTATTAATAACTTGGTTCAAAGGAATTGTTGGATCACCATTGTTTGGGCTGATAATTTTTTCTTTTATTTTTCTGGATTAAGTACCTGGAACTTCTGTGGTATCCTCAGAGGCTTTGGCCTACAAGAATCCTAAGGATGCATCCTTTTTGCTACACGTCCTGTGCCTAATGTTGGCAGTGGGAAGAAGGCCATGAGCCTTGGGGGTCAGCGGGCTTGTGGCCCAGTGGTCCCTGGGCTATGGCCTTGCTTCTGAGCCTCCCTGGGTTTGATTTTTGCCCCTCACTCTGTATTTGCAGTTCATTCCAGTCTTCCCTGACTCCCAGGTGGCTGAGGAGGGGAACCGGCAGGGGCTACTTGGCCAATGTCAACATGAAGGACTTACAAGGGAACCGCATTCTTTGAAAAGAAGACAAATGCTGGACTTCCCTTGTGGCACAGTGGTTAAGAATCTGCCTGCCAATGCAAGGGACACGGGTTCGATCCCTGGTCCGGGAAGCTCCCATATGCCGCAGAGCAACTGAGCCCGTGCGCCACAACTACTGAGCCCGTGCGCCACAGCTACGGGAGCCTGCGCACCTAGAGCCCGTGTTCCACAACAAAAGAAGCCACCGCAATGAGAAGCCCACGCACCGCAATGAAGAGCAGCCCCCTCTCGCCGCAACTAGAGAAAGCCCGCGTGCAGCAACGAAAATACAATGCAGCCAAAAATAAAGAAAAAAAAATGATCCAGCTCAAATACTGTTTAAAAAAAAAAAGAAGACAAATGCTAAGTTGGTGGAAAACCTGCTCTCCTAGGGGAAAGAGTTGACTCAGTTTCCCACCAGCACTTACTTTCAGTAAGTAGAGCCCTAAAAGTTTGTTAAAGGAGCAAACGGACAGCACCTGTGGGTTCTGTTTCAATCTGCAAGTCGCAGCCTTTGAGGTAGGGACTGGGAGAGGACAGAGGCTCTTCAGTGTACCCCTCACTAATGACACTGCCAGCTCCAAAATGAGAGCCAATTAAGTGGTCAGAAGTTGGAAAAAGTAAGGAATGAGATAGTGGGCCCAGCTCCTGTTGACGCAATATCTTTTCTTCCATAATCCATCCCTTCTCCACCAAAACAATAAGTGCACTAATTAATCTTACATATTTTAGCCTACGTGATAGAGTTACTCTCACCTCATTTTTCCAAAAACTGTATTCTCCGATTACAATTTGAGTTCTCTTGCTTTCTTTTCTCACCTCTTCTGGTTCCTTTTTCATCTCCACTTGCACCCAGAGTTTGGTTTTTACCTTACTCTGATTTCTTGTTTCATAAAGGCCAAACTGTCTTACATCTATTGAAGACAAAAAAGCAGATATTTTCTAAAATGTTCTTTCCATTACTCTAGTAAATGATTTTCAGAGTTAGACTTTTTCTGCACATCTGAGTAATGATTCTATTCTTTTTTGCTATAGAAATTTTCCCCAGGTCCCAACGTTCCATTTTGTGTGTTTGGTTTGTGTGTGTGTGTTTACTCATCCTTGAATGGGCTTATTTATATTCCAACATGGCATCTGTAAGTAGTCATTCCTTAATTCAACAGGTATGAATTTTTCAAAAATTGATATTTGTTTGTCCTCTGGTGGGCGAGGTGTTTCAAAAACTGAATTACATATAAGGATTCATCTTCAAAGGGCCTCTGATTTATGAGAAGAGGTAAGATAGGTATAATAACTATAGGGCAAGGTAGAAAGCCAGGTGGGGGACATGGGTAGAGTGCATAATTTCTGCTTGTGGCCTTTTTCGTAGATGATACAAAGTAAACCATGATGCTGAAATTGGGAAGGACTGACTGTTCACAGTTCAATGTTGTTCTAAGTCACAGCCATTAGCAATTAAGACCACTGAGGCTATTTCCAATTTATATTACCTTTTTCTTCCTTGGTGAATATGGAAAAATACTAGCAAACATTAATGTGCCAAGGTTTCTATGATGCTATCAATCAATGAGTGTAAGGAATTTGACATTCTGTTACAGTGTTTGTTACAAAATGTTACAGTGTTTGCTACATTCCATCATAAATCACTGTTGTCGGGCTTCCCTGGTGGCGCAGTGGTTGGGAGTCTGCCTGCTAATGCGGGGGACGCGGGTTCGAGCCCTGGTCCGGGAGGGTCCCACATGCCGCGGAGCAAATGGGCCCGTGAGCCACAATTACTGAGCCTGCGCGTCTGGAGCCTGTGCTCCGCAACAAGAGAGGCCGCGATAGTGAGAGGCCCGCGCACCGCGATGAGGAGTGGCCCCCGCTTGCCGCGGCTAGAGAAAGCCCTCGCACAGAAACGAGGATCTGACAAAGCCATAAATAAATAAATAAAATTAAAAAAAAAAAAAAAAAAAAGAGTTGACAAACTTTAAAAAAAATAAAAAATAAAAAATAAATCACTGTTGTCGCTCAAAGAAGCCTCAAGAATATTACCAAATGTCAGTGGAAAATAAACGAGATGTTTTCTTTGGGTTGAATAATTTCTCAAAACGTTTTATTTTCCAGTGATGAAAACATGTAACAGAGGCATAGATACATTAATCAATTGCCTCGATTATATTCTTTTGTGGAAAGGCAATTTGACAAAACGTTATTACAGGAAACTTACATTTTAAGCATAGTTGTTTTTTTTTTAATTTTTATTTATTTATTTTTGTCTGCTTTCGGTCTTCGTTGCTAGGCGCAGGCTTTCTCTAGTTGCGGTGAGCGGGGGCTACTCTTCATTGCAGTGCGCAGACTTCTCACTGCGGTGGCTTCTCTTGTTGCGGAGCATGGGCTCTAGGCGCGCAGGCTTCAGTAGTTGTGGCGTGCGGGCTCAGTAGTTGTGGTTCGCGGGTTCTGGAGCGCAGGCTCAGTATTTGTGGCACATGCCCTTAGTTGCTCCGCAGCATGTGGGATCTTCCCGGAACAGGGCTCGAACCCGTGTCCCCTGCATTGGCAGGCGGATTCTTAACCACTGCGCCACCAGGGAAGTCCCTAAGCATAGTTTTTATCTTTTTTTTTCCTAAGTGCACCAACTGCTTTTTAAATTTAGTTTTTTAAAAAAACAGGGATTTAAAATACTATTTTAACTTTGAATTAAAAACTCAGATTATGACCAATGATAGTTTTAAGCTTATCTAATTAATATGTGATTTAAAAATAGATAGAAAAGAGTATAACTTCCAAACCCCTAGAGGGGGTGTCCACCTCACAGATCCCTATCTGGATAAATGCTGTAACAAAGGCAAGGAGACGCTAGGTGGCTCCATGATTTTTAAATAAAATTAAAGTCCGCAAAAGATAATGCATAGTCAAGGAACAAAATATCTCTACTGGGCTGAACCTTTAACCCAAACAAGAAACAATAATCTTCAATCATGGTGTCTCACTCAGAATAATTTGGAGTATAGGGTTAAGAGTTAAACTAAAAAACAAAAACAAAAACTTCAAGACTGCAAAGTATATATGGGTAAGCAATTTGCTAAAAAATAAGGGAAGGCATTATATTATATTCTTAAGGACATCAATTACTAACGGGGAGATGATTTCAAATTTTTCCTAATTTATTGCCATCTAGTTTGCCAGCTCTTCTTGTGGACTTTCTCTTTTTAGTTTAAATTTTAAATTTACTAAAAATTATTAAATTGGGGCATTATAACTTATTAAAAATCGTTTTCCAATTTCCTTCCTTATAGCTGTCATCCTTATTAACATCGCAAGAGAAATAGCAAAACAAAACAGCTTCGTTTGGGCTATTTGGGAAGGAAAACAAAAGCACGGTGCGGTGCTTATCTAAACTAGGAAACCTAACTCAAAATACAACTAAGGCAAACACTATTCCATTCTATATCATCTGCAAGGAGACTGAAAGAAATTGCGTGACAAGAATTCCTTTCCGGTTTCACAAAAGACGAGAAAAATGTTACATCTGAAGTGTGATTTGCATTTTAGGAACCAAAATTTGCTCGTTAAATGTCTCTGGATTTCATTTTTTACGAAGTGAGGTAACAGAAGACGATCATTTTCCTGAAAGTATATAACTAACTTTGTCCTGAAAATAAATGCGGGGTGGTGGTGGGGAGGGGTTTCCGAATTATTAAATATTCTGAACTGTCAGTCTGCAATTGGCTAATAGAAAAAAATCTTTTTCCCCCCCTCTCCCTTAAACGAGAATCTCAGACCGGTCACTTCTTAAGAACATATTTAGGAATCGTTTTAATTGTAAAAGAAACAGTTTTTTTTTTTTTTATCGTTGTTCGGGGCCAGTAAGTAATGATCGCGTGGCACGTGGGGTCCACACAGTATTTCACTGGTTTTGTTTGTTTTTCCGGGCAGGAGCCGCATTTGAAAACTTACAAAAGTAGAGGGCAAGTCTTCTACCGTAATTCGTGAAGACCGTTTTTGTAAATAAGCGCTTCTTGCACAGTTTAAATTACAGTTGGCTTTAAAATGCTAATTCCGAACCTCCTTATTTAAATGTCTTTGAAAACGTTCACCCTTCTGTTTTGAAAGACAACAAATCACACCAAAAGACTGCGCAAACCTGACCTAAATGAACATGTTTCCCAAATGTGAACGAACCTATCGTTATGTTTAGAGACGTGGTTAGAGAAATTAAAAACCGATTTCAGTCCCTCCCTTCAAAGAATTCCCCAGGAGAAGGGGACACACCAAGGGTGCTCCTTAATATCTTTCGTATACCCCAAAGACTTGTAAATCACGTCTATTATTTTCGACTGTGAGCCGATCGGTCGAGACCGGACGTGAATCCGGCAACTCGATGACAAAAGGTGTAGCTCCAGGTCGAAATACCAAAGGGGGCTAGGCAGGTGGCCTGAGCGGCCACCCAGAGTTAACTTACAGACTTTTTAGAAAACAGTAGTACCGTCTCGGTGATCTTCTCTTTGTTTTGATATTCGTTATTTTATTTCGTTATTGTGCGGAGGGCACGGTGGTTAGGAACGGGGAGCGGTTCGCTGGAATCCTGCAGGCGCCGGCCTCCCCCGGCTCCCCTGGCCCCCGGGGCTCCCCTGGCCCGGCGAGGAGGGGCTGCAGGGGCGGGGCGGAGCGGGGCGGGGCGGGCGCGGCGGGCGGCGCGAGGTTTCCGCGCGCTCGGCCAGGACGCGCGGGCAGGTAGGGCGTGGCGGGGGCGTGGAGACCCGCGGCCCGAGGGCCGCCGCCCAGCCCCGGGACCTGCCCGGGAGGAGCCGCGCCGCCGACGGTTATAAGAGGCCGGCCTGTCGGCGCTCGGCGCGCACCCTCCCCCGCCCAGAACATCGGTCGCCCAGCCAGGGCCGAGGCGGGGCCGCAGGGTTGGCCCCCAAAGGGATGCTCTCGCCCGAGCGGCGAGATCAGCCCCGCTCGCCCCTCGCCGCCGCCGCCGCGCCGCACCCGCCGACGGTCGCCGACATGGCTCTCTACTGCGGCGACAACTTCGGCGTGTACTCGCAGCCCGGCCTGTCCCCGACCGCCGCCGCCCCGGGCGCCCCCCCGACCGCCCGGGCGCCCTACGGTCTGGCCGACTATGCCGCGCCGCCGGCCGCAGCCGCCAACCCCTACCTGTGGCTCAATGGGCCGGCCGTGGGCGGTCCCCCTGCCGCCGCCTCGTACCTGGGCGCCCCGCCGCCGCCGCCGCCGCCGCCGCCGCCCCCCGGGGGCGCGCCCGGGCCCTTCCTGCAGCCGCCGACCGCCGCCGGCACCTTCGCCTGCGCGCAGCGGCCCTTCGCGCAGCCCGCGCCCGCAGCGCCCGCCTCGCCCGCCGGGCCCGCGGCGCCCGGGGAGCTGAGCTGGCTGTCCATGGCCAGCCGCGAGGACCTGATGAAGATGGTGCGGCCGCCCTACTCGTACTCGGCGCTCATCGCCATGGCCATCCAGAGCGCGCCCGAGCGCAAGCTCACGCTCAGCCATATCTACCAGTTCGTGGCCGACAGCTTCCCCTTCTACCAGCGCAGCAAGGCCGGCTGGCAGAACTCCATCCGCCACAACCTGTCGCTGAACGACTGCTTCAAGAAGGTGCCCCGCGACGAGGACGACCCAGGTGAGGGCGGACAGGTGCTTCCCGGCCGGTCCCTTACCCCTCCCCCCCCCTCCCCCCAACTCACACACACACACACACACACGCAGAGACTGGCCAGTTAGGGATAAAGGTAAAGAACCTGAATCCTCAAGCAGAGAGCCGCCCCTGGGTGATGTTCATTAGGCCGTTGGAAGGGCGGCTCGAGTTGCAGAGGGGTGGATTAGGAATAAGAACACGGGTGGGCTCTCAGATAAGGGATGGCTATATTCAGATGAGCTGAGAATCCCATTACATTTCACGGGAGAGGTGGGGAGAGACCGGGAGTTGGAACACACTGTCCTAGATGTACTTCCTCCTGCCTCGGGTTCCAGAGAGACTCACTGTGCCCTTCGTAGGACACGTACTGTCCCTACCTTAAGAGATGATTCGAGGATGGTGGCACGGGCATCGCGAGACGGGGGTCGAGGGATCAGGGAGCTTGAGCTGGGTCCTGCAGATTGTGGTTTGGGAAGCTTATGTATTTAGAAATGTAAAAATGAACCCCCCCCCCCCCAGTTTGCTTCGTTCGGATCTAACCCCGGGGGTGAGGAGGGCTGTGTTACCATGGCGTGTTAGTGGTTTCCCTCTTACCTGAGGAGTGAGGTGGAGAAAAGCTCAAAAATGAGAGAAACAGAATCTTACCTGAGGTTTTCAGAAGGAGCCCAGGACTAAGGGTGTGACGGGAGAGTCGTGATAGGAAAAAGAGAAGAGAAAACTGTTTCAGCTGCCCTCTACAGAGATCCAGGATTTTGTGTAAATTATGTGAATGCTCTGGAGTATTTGTACCTAAAGTCATTCCAGAGCAGTGCTTTCCAATTGAAATACAGTACAACCCACACGTGGTTGTGAATTGTCTTGTAGCCACGTGAAAAAAGTGAAAAGAAGCCGGTGAAAATGTTTTTTAATTTTTAAAGTAAGCTGAAATATCGTTTCAACATATAACAAATATAAAAAATTATCGGTGAGCTACTTTCCATTATTCTTTTGGTACTAAGTCTTCAAAATCCTATGTGTGTGTTTTACACCACATCTCACTTGGGACTAGCCACTTTTCAAGTGCTCAGCAGCCACGTTGGCTAGTGGTTACTGTAGTGGACAGAGCATGCAGTTCTAGAAGATACATCTTCCAGATTTGGCTTCTAAATCACCTGAGATGATCATGTCAATTGTCATATATACTCCTCGACTTTCTAAAAAGGTCGAGGATCTCTAGCCAGTGTCTTATCAAAGCTTTTGGTACTAGGACTTCCCTGGAGGTCCAGTGGTTAAGACAACGAGCTTCCACTGCAGGGGCACAGGTTTGATCCCTGATCCAGGGAACTCAGATCCAGCATGCCGCGCGGCGTGGCCAAAAAAAAAAAAAAAAAAAAAAAAGCTTTTGGTACCAAGGTGACACAGCATAAATATCCTGATAGATGCACATGTTGTTATTTAGATGGTAGATATGTGAATAAGTTTTTTTTCTGCAACTACTTGCAGAAAAGGTGGAGGTGGAGGTAATGGATATGGGGGAGTGTGTGCCAGTAGTTAAGAATGCTGAGTCTAGAGCCAACCTGCTTAAATCCTGGCCCTACCGTTGCTACCTGGAAAGACAGCAGGTTGCTGACCAATCTGCACCTCAGTTTCCCCACCTGAAAAATGGAGGCCATAATACTGCCTGTCTCCAAAGAGCTGTGAGGAGTAACTGAAGTTATCCATGCGGAGAACTCACTACAGGATAAGCGCTTTACAGTATTTGCAAATGCCAAAGATTCTTTTTACCAGAAGTGAAAAAAGCTGTTGGGAGATGAAATCCTCCAAGACGATAGATCTTTTTTACTTCCATTGTGCTCAAAAGTGAGGGAAATTTTCTAAGCAGAAGACTAGCATTGCATGCATTAAATGGGGCCCTGATCTCTGAGATTGGCCGGGTGGAGGAAAAGCTTGGAAGAGATGCAGGGGTGCCTCCTGCCCTAGGCAAGGAAGGGGTGTGGAGCCTCCTTGTATTCCAAATATATGCCATCCAAGGCGTTGTTAAACCAGTCAATTCCCCAGTAATAACCTGATTTTGTTTGGCAAGGCAGAGGGTTGGGTATTGGAGGTTGCCTTTTTCCAGTGGAGTATTTTTTGGGGGGCAAGTATTGCATCCTTTCAACCAGTGATAACAGATACTGTTTTTTCACTCTCTCACTATGGTGTGGCTACTTTGCGGAGATCTATCACTTAACCCTCACAGCCAACCTGTGAGGTGTACTGTTCTTAGCCCTATCTTTATAGATAAATGAGGCTCAGTTAGTGCCATCTCCCACAAAAGGATGCATTTAAACAGCAGAGTGGTTTGAGCATCTCTGTCGGAGTTTCACGAGAGCCTGCCCACCCGCCCCCTTTCAGATCTGATGCCTGAACTGCGTCCTCCTCTAACTCAGCTTTCTTTCTCATCTCCATAGGAAAAGGTAATTACTGGACCCTGGATCCAAACTGTGAGAAAATGTTTGACAACGGGAACTTCCGTCGGAAGCGAAAGCGCCGCTCGGAAGCCAGCAGCACCCCTACGGTGGCCGTGGGGACCTCGAAATCAGAAGAAGGGCTCTCCCCGGGCCCGGGGTCCGGAGTGGGTGGGAAGGCGGAAGGAGACAGCTCCCCGGCGTTGCTGAGGCCCTCTCAGTCCCCAGAGCCTCCCGAGGGCACCAAGAGTACCGCCTCCTCCCCGGGAGGGTCCGTGCTCTCCTCCACCCCTTGCCTGAACAGCTTCTTCAGCAGCCTCAGCACCACGCTAAGTGTCAACAGCAGCGGGAGCACCCAGCGAGCGCTCCCCGGCGGCCGCCCCCTAGGGATCCAGGGGACCCAGGTGCCCTCGGGCGGTGCGTTCCCCCCCAGCTCCGTCCCGGAGGCCTCGCCAGACACCTTGCAGCTGAGTCACAGCACCAGCAATGGCAGCAGCCAGAGGTCTTCCTACTACAGCCCCTTCCCTGCCAGCACCAGCGGGGGACCAAGCAGCCCCTTCAGCACCCCTTTCTACAACTTCAGCATGGTCAACAGCCTCATCTACCCCCGGGAGGGCTCCGAGGTATAGACCCCCTGCTTCCCAGACTTGACTATGGACACCTGAAATCTTGTGGAAAATGCAGATTCCAAGGCAGTAGGTCCGGGGCAAGAACTGAGACTCCGCATTTCTCCGAAGCTCCCGGCTGAGCTTGCGGTCCACTGACCACACTTGGAGTAGCGTGGATGCAGTAAGTAGGTAACTCTTTCCACAACCCGGCAAACTTTGACAGGTTTCTCTGGAGAGAAATCCAGCTCACTCTGTTCTGGGATCATACCCGTGAGCCCTGTGAGGGCATGGACCATGTGTGTTTGTTCATCACTGTATGTCAGGGTCACAGGCTCAAATGGGTCCAGGGACCGGCTACAAAAACAAGTGAATTGAGTTATTGGGTCGGAAAAAGATAACAGTTGGCACTGGAATCAGTTGAGAGTGGTTGGGACCATCGAGCTGAAGGCTGCTGTGGGCAGCTGCTTATCTCCTGCTTGACAGCATTCTGATTTTTCTAGAAAAGTCAAGAGACCTGGATTTTTTTTTATTTTATTTTTTTTAATTTTTTTTTTTATAAATTTATTTATTTTTATTTTTGGCTGCGTTGGGTCTTCACGCAGGCTTTCTCTAGTTGCGGCGAGCGGGGGCTACTCTTGGTTGCGGTGCACGGGCTTCTCATTGTGGTGGCTCCTCTTGTTGCGGAGCACGGGCTCTAGGTGCGCAGGCTTCAGTAGTTGTGGCGCGCAGGCTCGGTAGTTGTGGAGCACGGGCTTAGTTGCTCCGTGGCATGTGGGATCCTCCCGGACCAGGGCCCGAACCTGCGTCCCCTGCATTGGCAGGCAGATTCCCAGCCACTGCGTCACCAGGGCAGCCCAGAGACCTGGATTTTTATAGGAAACCTCCACTTGTCTTCTTTGTGGCTATTGAGAGTTTTTCGAAGACTGTGCTAGGAAGCGCCACAAATCCTTGAGCTCTACGCAGCTCACAAATCACCTCTGTTTATGCTCAGTGTCAGGTACATGGCAGATACTAATAGCAATAGAACTGCCCAAGCACATCCTGTGTGCCAGGCACTGTTCTAGATACTTGACATATATTAGCTCATTTAATCCTCACAACAACCTTGGGAGAGAGGTATTGTTACTTCCCTTCATTTTCTGTATGAGGGCAGTGAACTGCCAAGATGTTAGTTAACTTGCCCAAGGCCATACAGATAGTAAGTCATGGACCCAGGATCCAGTTTTTGAGGTTTTTGTGTGTGTGTGTGTGTGTGTGTATATTTTGTTTTTCAGGGTTTTTTTGTTTTGTTTTGTTTTGTTGTTGTTTTTGTTTTTTGGCCTTGCTGTGTGGCTTGCGGTACCTCTGTTCCCTGACCAGGGATTGAACCCAGGCCACGGCAGTGAAAGCGCCAAATCCTAACCACTAGGCCACCAGGGAACTCTCACCAGGATCCAGTTTTAAGGCGGTCTGTCTCCAGAGTCAGTGCTTGTAAGCTTCGTGTTCTAGTGTGTTCTAGTTCCTGAAAAACAAAGGCACCAACATGCATAGGCAGTCGTGGTGTCTAAAGAGTAGGAATGAGCTAGGTTTCATCTCACCAAAGATTCTGGTTGAAATCAGTATCACCTGAGACATTCTGAGCAGTGAGGATGGACACCAGCTCTGCCTTACTTCTGCTGCCATATTTCTGAGGTCTGGGGTGACCATCCTAATTAATTGGCATCCTATCCCTTTTAGCATATGTCCTGGATTTTTCATCTTTGAAACAAAGTTTTTGAATTTTATTGAAAGTAGTTTTTAAATGGAATTTTTATAAGTTTTTAAAATAAGACATTTGTGGTCAAAAAAATTTTTTAATGTAATTTATTTTTAACATTCCCTTCTACTTCTCAAGAGGTATCTTCCTTTGAATAGTTTTTTATGGTCACCCTGCCGGTGCCCAACCGAATGTCTGTACATGGCAGACGTGCAGCCACTGTTTGAACTTATCCAAAAAGTGTGAATTAACATGCAGATAGTTGGTGATTTTATTGGAATAGCGATGCATTAAGATGAAGATAATGTCCTATGAATTGCTTTTGTACCATGTTGTTTGGTCTTTGATGGGAGCGTTGCTGGTTTGGGATTTTCATTTTTTTAGAAAAAGGAACACAGATTCATTGTAAAAAATTTTTAACTTTTCCCTGTGTATTCTTTTTTGAGACTCTCACAGCATTACTGTTAAATTTGAATTTTGAAATATACATACAGAAAATTATTTTTTTTAAATAGTCTATTGCGGTATAAATAACATCACCATTACTTTTTAAATATTATGCAGGAAGACAACCAAAGAGACTACCTACCACCATATTGTGTGTACAAAAAAAACACTTTCTATGGATATTTTTCTATGTGAAAAATTGTATGGACTTTTATAAATACTGTTTCTAACACAATTCTATATTTGTAACTTAATTTATAATGTGAACTGGGACAAAAATTTTTTTCCCCAGAAAAGCACACTGCATGCTGGAAATCACATGAAATAAACTGTAAGTGGGATGACTTATGGCTACTTTTTAGGCACTACTGTTTTTCTGTCTTTAACTTCTCCTAAAGGAATAGAGCTATAAGTGGCATGGCATGTAGGCTGCTACAGGGATTTCTGTGTGTTGAGAGAGCGAACGATTGATTTTTTTTTTTTTAATTGGATTTGTTCCACCTACACACATCCTAAAGGGTTGGAATGAAACAGTTCTGGAGGATCTCTAGGCATATGAGCATTTTATTTATTTTTAACAGAGTAACAGTTCTGTCATTTAGATTAAACTAAGTTTCAGTGCACCAGACAATTTGTGTTCCAGAAAGAAATGGTGCTGTAAGGCCCCCACCAGCTGGCAGCACTCCTCAGGGGGAGCTCTGGCTTTGGATGTTGTGGTCCTCAAGGGGGCCATGGGCAGCCCATCGTTTCCAAGGAAATTGCTAGGAAACTTGAACTTGGCCCCAGCTAGAAGAAACCTGAAAGATAAGGTTTCTAGCCTAGGGTTTCATCAGCACTATAGATATTTGGAGAGGGGTAACCCATTGTAGAGGTTGCCCTGTACATCACAGAACGTTTGTAGCATCTCTAGTCTCTACCCATTAGATACCAGAAGCTCCCTCCCCACCCCAACCCCAGGACCTGGCCATGTGTGACAACCAAAAGTTTCTCCAGACATTGACAAATGTCCCCTGGGGGGCAAAATTAGACCTGGTTGAGAACCACTGATCTAGACCAACACCCACAATTTGCCAGTGAGGAAGTGGAGCCCCCTCACCACCCCACACCAAGTCCTAGGCTCTGGGGCTAGCAGAGAAGCCCTGAATGGATGAGGCCTCTGGGCTCTGGTACCGGACAGTTTCTGGCCTATGAAACGGCTTTTCTCTTCAATGAGTTGTGAGCAGAAGCAGCCCAACGATTGTGGCATTTCTCAGAACTGAGATCTGCCTGTTTGCCAGTCACATTGGAGGTAGACTCCTGCCATATTTTAGTTGCTTGTCGTAGATGTTTATGGTAGCTTCCTTCTTGGCATCTATTTCTATTAATAGAGACCTCGGAATAATTCTGACCAAACAAAATTAAACTATCTGGATTATTATTATTTGATAGGGATGGTGGTGCGGAGAACAGACTTTAGGATTTCTTGGAAAGAAAGATACATTAAAAGAATGTGATTAACCTGTATTTGGAAGCATCTAGATCTGGGTGTTTGATAGCTATGAAGTGCCAGAACGATGGCATTTATGAGAACAAAGGTGAGGAGAAGAATCCACTTCTGATCTCCCAAACAACCGCAAAGGGCAGCAGGGTGGCTCGGTCCCCGAGCCGAGCCAGGGACCAAAGAAGCTGTGCCCAGGGCAGGTCTCCATCCGGGAACTGCCTCCCACTGGGCCTGGGATTAAAGGGAAAGAGACAAAGCTGCCTGTGCCTGTGATGTTTCCAGGTCAAAGTCTGCACCGGCACTCCAATTGACACCCATTTCCTGCATCTGTGACATTTTCTGCCTGGGAATCAGGTCAGGAATTCTGGACCTGAGCTAGATTTCACTTTCTGTTGTTTGGGACAATACAGTGGAATAGACGTCCCCCTCCATCCCCATGTAGTTTAGCACCCTTCTTTCTCTGGGGTTCTCCCAGAGTCTAGGGCCTGGTGTCAAGGTGCAGCCCAGGCTGAGGACTTTTGGGCACATGTATAACTTAAAGCAGCTGCCTTTCGACCTTCTAGGACCTGGTGTACCTTTTAGAATAAGACAGGGGTAAAGGAGAATTTGAAAAACTAATAAGCAGGTTTCAGGTTTCCTTCTTGATACTTTTACATCCTTCATCTCCTTCTTGAGCTTACTGGGAAAAGGCAGCCGGGAAGCCCAGAGGCTTTGAAAACTGTGCACCTTTGCCCCCCTAACTCCTCCCCCAGCTCCCCAGGGCTCTCCAGGCAAAATGGGCCAAGCTTTGGTGCCCCCATCCCCCACCCCCACCCCGGAAGAAGGAACATCACTGAACTTCAGAGGAAACTCCCACACTGTGCTTCTCTGCCTCTCTGAGACTTACTAGAACTTGCAAAGAGGCTAAATCTTCAGGATCTAACTGTTTTTTAGTCTTCTTGAGCTGCTCTAGTAGATAAAACCTTGAGGTTTTTCATGAAAAAGAATTCCGTGGCGGTTTCCTGAGGCAGGGATTTGCTGGTTTCTGGGGTAGAGACCTGGGGGCCTGTGGCCTTGCCTTTTGTCATGGAAAGCAGTCAGCTGTGCTTGTGGCTGGGTGGCTGGCACCGCTGGAAGAAGAAGGAATTTCCTGTCAGGTTTGAAAACAAAAAAAGGTCAAAAAAGACCTGATACCTACTGAATTCCTCCCTACCTTTTTATTCATGATGTTGGGGGATCATCGCCAAAACCCTGGGAGGCCTGGAGAACAGTCCTTTATCATTTTAAAAAAGGTAAACATTACAATAATAATAACTCTCTTATTGGGTGCCAAGCACAGTCCTAAAATAGATATATTAAATTTAAAATAGCAACTCTATGAAGTGGATACTGTTACTCATTTCACCAATGAGAATACTGAGACCCAGGAAGTTTGTATAACTAAGCCAAGGTCAAAAATCTAAGTGGTTGCTGCAGGTAAGTGGTTGAACTGAGATACAAAATCAGGCCATCTGATGTCACAGCCTACCTGCCCTTAACCTACTATAATGCCTCTCCATTTTGAAGATGAGAAACAGAGAGGTTAAGTGACTTGCCCAAGGCCACACAGCTTGCTGGTTGCAGATTTGAGCTTAGAACCCAGGCTCCTGCCCTGCCTCCCACCCACTTCTTCTCTTCAGGCACTTCATTTGTAAACTCCTTGAGGTTGGTTTTTGTGTCCAGGGCTCCTTTTCAGGGACACAGGAAGGTAAGCAGAGAGAAGTCACTTTTCCTTGATATGTCCTCCTTTACAGGATCAGCCAGCAGCCAGATCAGAGGCCCAGATCTCAGGCTCTGAAGCGGCCGAGGGAAGCCAGATGTTGGAGATGCTGATTTGGAACCTTGGACTTTGAAAATAAATTTGGAAATTTATCCACTGACTCAGCAAATCCCTTTGGGCATCAGGCCCTGTGCTAGGCATTGAGGATACTAAGATGACTAGACCCACTCAGATCCTTAGCAAGCATGGTAGGGCCTAGAACAGATGTACACAGGGTAGGGAAGATCCACAGGGAGGGACTGAGCTTCCCTCACGCAGCTGCCGGCCTCCTCCAAGGGAGACAGAATGACTTCACCTCTGGGAAGAGCAGCGGGCAGTTTCCCTGTCCTGGGCTGAGAAGCTGCAGCCCTACCACTGTCTCCTTCACCCCGTATCTCCCCTGTGCTCCTGCTGGGAGGAGACAATACCAGGGCCTTATTCAAAACCGTGGTGCTTCTGGACTGACAGAAGGGACAGGGCAACCATGGTCAAGCGGTCAAGGGGAGTTCCCTTCAAGGCCTCAGGCCTTGGTGCATGACGACAGTCAGTTCCCCTACACCCTTGCCCTTCCAGCCCTGGGCGCTTTCCAACCATGCCAACATCAGCATCAAGACTCTCGGCCCCAACTCCACCGCACTTGAAAGGAGGCTCAAGGGACTTCCCTGGCGGTCCAGTGGTTAAGACTCCGCGCTTCCACTGCAGGGGATGCAGGTTCGATCCCTGGTCACGGAACTAAGATCCCGCAAGCCGAGATGTGGCTAAAAAACCAAAACAATACAAACAAACAAAAGGAGGTTCGAGACTGCAAGCATGCTGGGGTCCCCTCCTCCCCAGTTTACTCTCTTGAAAGGCATTAAGCAAACCACAATGCAGGGATGCCTCTGCTCCAGGTTGGGATCAGCAAGCGGAGCATTACCAAGGACCTCTTCCCTCTCAGCCCCAAAGATGATGCCAACTCACCCTATCACATCACTGCTCACCTCCAACTGCCCCCACCTGGGCTGACCCACAGGCACTGCGACCGTGGCCCCGTTGTACAAACTCCCTGGGTGGGCCTCTGTCTTCAGGATAAAATGGATAATAGCGGTATCTCCTTCACAGGACTGTTGAGAGGGTTAATACATCTATTTTATATTGAATCTGTGTGTTTGCCCAACAGTAACATCCAGAAGGGCCTCAACATCCACTCACAGAACCTCCACTTGTTTCTTCTCAGAAGGTCTGAGGTCAGTGTCATCATTTGTTTGCCCCACAGTCTTGGAGAGTGAGTATTATTAGCCTCATATTACAGAAAGGCAAAAACAGAGTAGGATGGGCTTCCCTGGTGGCGCAGCGGTTAAGAATCCGCCTGCCAATGCAGGGGACACGGGTTCAAGCCCTGGCCCGGGAAGATCCCACATACCGCAGAGCCACTAAGCCCGTGCTCCACAACTACTGAGCCCACGAGCCACAACTACCGAAGCCCGTGCGCCTAGAGCCCGTGCTCCGCAACAAGAGAAGCCACCGCAGTGAGAAGCCCGCGCACCGTAACGAGGAGTAGTCCCTGCTCGCCGCAACCAGAGAAAGCCCGCGCACAGCAATGAAGACCCAACGCAGCCAAAAATAAAAATAAATAAATTTATAAAAACAAAACAAAACAGACAAAAAAACAGAGTAGGAATCTTGGCAAACAGCTGGCTGCCAGGAGCCATGGAGATCTCATAGGAAAGGGAAGTTCACTCATTCACGGCCTCCAGTGAGCGGGTGAGTCACTTAATAAATGTACCAAACACCTACTAACTCTTATTTTGCTTCCTGTTTCCCTCGCACTCCACCTCCAAGCCCGAAACGAGGACTGTTGGCTCCAGAATCCAAAATTAGTCTGCAGCCCAGACTTCTCACCGGTTCCTCTGCCATCACCACACCTCCCGCCTGGAGGCCTCCCAGCCCCGCCTCCGGACTCCCTGCTGTGCACGTTGCATCCATCCCTACCTTTCCGAGCTCATTCTCCATTTGGAACCCAGAGTAATCTTTTAAACAACAGATATGATGATTCTGCTTTGCTGCTTAGAACCTTTTGATAACTTCTATTACTAGCAAACTCCAAAGTGCTTTTGTGCCCTGCGTGAACTAGCTCCCGCCCTTACCCATGTAACCCCCCCTCTACTCGGCTCCAGACACTTACTGCTTTGCAGCCCCTCAAGCATTCCAAACTCTTCTGTTTTAGGGTCTTTGCAGTTATTGCCTCTACCATGAGAGCTCAATTCCCCAGATCTTTTTTCTTTCTTTCTTTCTTTTTTTTTTTGGCCGCGCTGCGCAGCATGTGGAATCTTAGTTCCCTGACCAGGGATCGAACCCCTGCAGTGGAAGCGTGGAATCTTAACCACTGGACCACCAGGGAAGTCCCTCCCCAGATCTTTTCAGGCTTCCACTCAGAGGTCCATCTCCGGAGCAGCTGTCCCTTGAGCATCGTAACCCTTCCCATTTCCACCAAGTCCCCTCGGAAGCCCTTTATAAATTGTTCTTCCCACCTTAACTAAACCCCATTCATGTCTGTCTCCTCCTATTTTACTTATTTTTTTTAATTTTTATTTTTTGGCTGTGCCACGTGGCATGTGGGATCTTAGTTCCCCAGGGATCGAACCCAAGCCCCCTGCAGTGGAAGCGTGGAGTCAACCACTGGACCACCAAGGAAGTCCCTCCTCCTATTTTAAAGTGAAATAATTATGTTATTGATCTTAAAAGAAAAGTACATTTTCCCTCCTCCCTGTGTCGGGAAACTGAGGCACAGAGCATCCCTTTCCCCAAGACTTTCATTGATGATACACCTCATTTGCCTGCCTGTGGCATCACTCAGTCCGTACAGTAGAAAATTTCTCTTTCTCCTCCAGTTTTAAGTGGGAAAAACCCCAGGAATTTTTGCTATGTTTAGCCTGGATTTAGCACTCAGCCGTCCCCCTCTCCCACACATCACTTCCCCCTTTCTGCGTTCATACCTCCCCTGTGTTCTCCTGGAGACGTAAGTCTCAGCCAAACACCTGGAGTCTTTGATCATCAACCCATCAGCTGCCTCCCAGCACTCATTTCAGCTAGAAGACTTTCAAGTTCTCCCCCTTTACTAGGTCTGGGAAAGGAAAAAAAAAAAAAACCACCCGTAGCAGCTGTTACACTGCACCTTTCTTTGCGTACTGGTGGTAAGTGCCAAGGAATTGCTGCTTCAGCAAAGATTTTAAAAAACCTTCCTTCAATGGGATTAACTTCCGGGCAGCCGATGCTGGCTGCCACACAGCATAACAATGTCAACCACAGAATCCCAGCCCCTTCGACTGCCTTTCCAGGCTGTGTGCCGGATGTCCTGCTGTATCCAGTTTCTTGATTCAGGAACTACGGAGAACATACACGTCTTAATAATAGGATTATTGCCATTGCTAAAGTAGTAGTGGGGCTGGCACTTGTGAGGCAATGATCTTCCTTTCCAGCATCTTCCGTGCTCAGATTCCTCCAAAAGGGCAGCGTCACAATTCATCCTGATGCTCCCAAACGTAGTGACCCTTCATTTGCTCAGCAATTTTTACTAACCACTTTCTATACCTACTCAGAGACCTGGCTAAACTCAAGGTCCCTATAAGGATGGCGCTTTCATTCTAGGGGAGGAGGAGAAGCAAAGAAGGTGTAAGAGCAGGGTCAAAGTGCTTCGATGGGAGACATGTGGGGTGCTGTGGGAATTTCTGGGAGAGGCCCCACCCCTGAAGTCTGGAAACCAGAAGCCATGGTTCTTATGGGAACTGAAAGAAGCTGTCCTCAGAGGCAGGTCACATACAGCAGAGATTTAGGCAGGCAGGGCAGTGGAGTGGGTGAAAGCCTGCCTCCGTAGAATAGAACTGGGCAGAATAGAAGAGAACAGAAATGAATCAGATTTGTATTTCAAAGCGACTTCTTTGTGGACAATCTTTTGGAAGGACAAGATCTTCTTAGAGAGACCTCTCTGGAAGCTACTGTAGCAAGCAAGAAATGATGGGAATCTGAAATAGGGTTGGGATAATGAGGAAGAAAACAATGGGAGGTTTGAGGGACATGTAGGATATAGGAAGGGGCAGACTTTGTGATTTCCGGAAACTGGTGGTCGAGGGAGAAGGAAGACTCCAAGATGACATCGGGGTTCTGCCCGAGGCCGTGGGGTGAAAGGTGGTGCCATTCACCAGATCAGGACACTCCAGAAGAGGGGAGGCTGTCTGAGGGTCCCCCTGGAGGAACTTTCCAGCAGGAGCTGGAGTCTGTAGATTGATTAGGAGGGAGGACCAGGCTAGCTGTGTAAATCTGAGAGGTATCAGAATGTGGATGAGAGATTTAATTTAGTCATTTAATAAATATTTCTTAGCAGCTACTTTGTGCCAAGCCCTGTGCCGTGGGCTGGAGATACAATGGTGAGTATAATAGACTTGTTCCCTTCTCTCTTGGATTTCATAGTCTAGTGGGAGAGGAAATAATCTTGCTAATGAATATGTAATTACAAAGTGGCCTGAGTGCTGTGAAGGGGCAGGGTGGAGTTGTGTGAGCATAAAAGGAAGGTCAGTAATCGAGCCTGGGGCACCAGGAAAGGTTTTCCTGAGGGCATGAGGCTTGAATGGAGATCTGAGAAAGTGGGTGGGAGTGGACCAGGTGAGAGGAAGGAAAGCACATTCCAGACAGAGGGAGCAGAACTTACAAAGTCTCTGCGGCCAAGAGGACCCAGCGTGCTGGAGGGGCTGAACAGGGCTGGGCGGGTGCACGGAGCAGTATGGTGGGACATAATCAGATTTGCATTTTGAAGGGTTGTTTGAGGTAAGGGGTCTTCAGAAGTGAAGCGGACAAGAGTAGGATGTCATTGCAGTTCAAGCAAGTGACTTGGACCATGATCGTGACAATAGAGAAAGACATATGGATTCTTGTGAAAGTTATCAGGGAAGTATTGGGTGGGCCAAAAAGTGCCTTTGGTTTTTAAGTAAAAACAAAAGACACGTTTTTCATTTTCACCGAGAACTTTATTGAACCACGTATTCACCCTCTTGTTCCACTACCTTCTGCCATTTTACAGGCAACTTCATAATTCCATCTTCCCAAGACTTTTTTACCTTTTTGAGCAAAGAACTGTTCCAGGTGCCTTTTACAGTCTTCCAGGAAATTGAAATTTTTTCCATTAAGAGAATTTTGTGAAGACCTAAATAAATGGAAATCTGAAGGTGCAATGTCTGGTGAATACAGCAGATGAACTTCCCAGTCAAGCTGTAACAGTTTCTGCCTGGTCATCAAAGAAACATGCAGTCTTGCATTATCCTGATGGAAGATTATGCATTTTCTGTTGACTAATTCTGGACACTTTTCGTCAAGTGCTGCTTTCAGTTGGTCTAATTGGGAGCAGTACTTGTTGTAATTAATTGTTTGGTTTTCTAGAAGGAGTTCATAATAGAGCTTCCAATCCGACCATATACACAACACCTTCTTTGCATGAAGACCGGCCTTTGGTGTGGTTGGTGGTGGTGTATTTCGCTTGCCCCACGATCTCTCCCATTCCACATTATTGTACAGTATCCACTTTTCATCCCCCGTCACAATTTGTTTCAAAAAAGGAACGTTTTCATTACGTTTCAGTAGATACTCGCGGTGGAAATACAGTCAAGGTGGGTTTTTTTTCAGCTTAACTTACGTGGAACCCAAACATCAAAGCGATGAACATAACCAAGCTGGTGCAAATGATTTTCAGCGCTTGATTTGGATATTTTGAATATGTTGTCTGTCTCCCGCGAGGTATAACATTGATCATTCTCAATGTCTCGATTTGATCGCTATCAACTTCAACTGGTCTACCCGACCGTGGAGCATCGTCCAGGGAGAAATCTCCAGCATGAAACTTGGCAACGCTTTTGACATGTTCAATCAGTCACAGCACCTTCTCCATACACTGAACAAATCTTTTTTCATGTTTCGGTTGCATTTTTACCTTTCTTGAAATACTAAAGCATAATTTGCAGAAAATGTTGCTTGTTTTTCTTCCGTCTTCAATATTAAAATGGCTACACAAAAATTCACCAATTTTGATGTCTCTTTTTAGATGCATGCTGATATGACAGTTGTCACATACAGTCTAACAAAATTGTTTCAAATGAAGTTAAAGACAACTAAGTGCTACTAGAGCCATCTTACGGAAAAAAACGAACGAAACTTTTGGCCCACCCAATAAAATCAACAAGACTTGGTGAGGCATTGGATATAGAGATGTAAGGGAGAAAGGTATCAAGGATGAGTTTTAGGTCTGTAGCCTGGGCAACTGGCTGGTAAGGGTTTCAGAGATGAGGAAAATTGAAAGAAGATCTGTTGTTATTTGGTGCATGTGTGTCATAAATCTGGTCTCAAATACATTGAGTTGAGGTGCCTCAGACATTCAGGTAGGAGCACAGATGATTCTGGAGCTCACAGGAGAAGCCTAGGCTGGAAATTTAAATTATGAGTCACTGGTGTGGAACTATTAATTAAGGGACTTCTGGCTTCTGACATGCAAAGAGCTTGAAAGTTATCACTTCCATGCTCACACTAAGAAAAAGCTGAGCAAACTGAAAGTCAACAACTTTTCTTAGATTCATCAGAGAACTGATGCCTCCAAAACTGAAAAGAGAGATGAACACCAAGAATCACAGTTTACCAGGAGCAAAGTTTACTCTTGCCACTGGAGCCAGTACTGGTAGAAAAACCTAAAATGTAATTGACAAATTGCTGGAGGATCAGTGTGGACAAGCTTGAGAGTTAAAACTTCTGGAGTCCCCACACTTGGCTGAGTTTTACCTCCAAGAACTCTTTCAGGTTCTCAGAGTACAGGTTGGAAAAAAAAGTCCTCTCGTGCTGCTGACAGGAGGAGAGGGAAAGTAACCATTGTGAAATAAGCCAGATCATTCTGTTCCCCATAATGACATCCTGCCCTAGGTATTTTTTTTTTTTTTTAGATTTATTTATTTATTTAGTTAGTTAGTTAGTTATTTACTGGCTGCGTTGGGTCTTCCTCTGCTGTGAGCGGGAGCTACTCTTCGCTGCGGTGCGAGGGCTTCTCGTTGCGGTGGCTTCTCTTGTTGCAGAGCACGGGCTCTAGGCCCGCAGGCTTCAGTAGTTGTGGCAGACGGGCTTCAGTAGTTGTGGCTCACAGGCTCTAGAGTGCAGGCTCAGTAGTTGTGGCACACGGGCTCAGTAGTTGTGGCGCATGGGCTTAGTTGCTCTGCAGCATGTGGGATCTTCCCGGACCAGGGCTCAAACCCATGTACCCTGCATTGGCAGGCAGATTCTTAACCACTGCGCCACCAGGGAAGCCCCTGCCCTATGTATTTTATCAGAGCCTAACTGACTTGGGAGAAGGGAAATACCCAACTCCAGCCCCCTCTAGACTTCCTATCTCACATAAAGAAACAAACAAAACAGCAGAGAAGCACTTGTGCAGGTCACAGACCAGGAGCACAGGCTCACTAATAGACCAAAATTGAATTATAAACTATAAAACACTTCACCTATCCCTACCTTACCACCATATCGATCTGGCTCCTGTATAATAACAGTGGATTATAGCTAAATGAACAGTAAGGCTCAGACTCTATTTCAAGACAGAGTCTCTAGGGAAACCCAAAGACAACAAGGGATGCAAAAATGAGGGCTCTGGAGGAAATGTTATCCTCTGACGCGTATAGCTACAGCAAACAGTAAATACAGCCTAACTCCTAGCCAAATAAACATAAACACACTAAAGGCATATCCTCAGTTCTTTTAACCAGATTCATCATATGTAGCTTTCAAGAAAAAAACTTACAAGGCATGCTGACAGGCAAAAAACACAGTTTTAACAAAACAAACATCAGAACCAGGCTGATGGCAAGGATGTTGGAATTATCAGACCAGCACTTTAAAGTAACTATGATTAATATGCTAAGGGCTTTAATGGAAAGAGTGGACACCATGCAAGAAGAGATGGATGATACAAGCAGACAGATGGGAACTCTAAGAAGGGATCAAAAGGAAATGCTAGGGGGCTTCCCTGGTGGCGCAGTGGTTAAGAATCCGCCTGCCAACGCAGGGGACACAGGTTCAAGCCCTGGTCCGGGAAGATCCCACATGCCATGGAGCAACTAAGCCCGTGCGCCACAACTACTGAGTCTGCGCTCTAGAGCCCGCGAGCCACAACTACTGAGCCCACGTGCCACAACTACAGAAGCCCACGTGCTTAGAACCCGTGCTCTGCAACAAGAGAAGCCACCGCAATGAGAAGCCCATGCACCGCAACAAAGAGTAGCCCCCGCTCGCAACTAGAGAAAGCCTGCTCGCAGCAACAAAGACCCAGTGCAGCCAAAAATAAATAAATAAAATAAATAAATTTATTAAAAAAAAAAAAAAAGGAAATGCTAGAAATCAAAAACACTTTAACAGAAATGTAGAATGCTTTTGATAGGCTCATAAGTAAACTGGACACAGCCAAGTAAAGAATCAGTGAGCCTGAAGATATATTGATAGAAACTTTCAAAACTGAAATGCAAAAAGGAAAGAAGGATGAAAAAGACAGAACAGATTATCCAAGAACTATGCAACAATGACAAAAGGTGTAACTTAACGTGTAGTGGGAATACCAGAAAAAAAAGGAGAAAGGCTCAGAAGAAATAATTGAAGCAATAATGTTTGTGAATTTTCCGAAGTTAATGAAATATTAACTGAGGCAGTAGCTGTGGATGAAACCACTTAGCAGGTAGAATGTGAAATGAGGAGAAAAGAGGGTATCAAAGCTGCCTTGAGGACCATCAGGGTTTCAGTGACTTACTGATAGAAGAGGATGACTCCACCAAAAAGACACAGAAGAATGAATGAGCAGAGAGGAAGACAAGGAGATTGATGTGTCCCAGAAGCCAAGGAAAGTAGATGTAAATGAAGAAAGGATGGTCAATCAAGGTCAATGCTTCAAATAGAACCCCCTATTTTTCATTTGAATTTTAAAAAACTATGACAAATTTTTCCCTAAATGTATCTATGTAAGTGCTTATATCCCCTCACCAACAGTGGGGGACATATAAATATTTATGTTTGCCAGTCTTAAGTGGCTAGATAGAAGATAAAAGCATATAAATTCATATCCTCCTTTTACACCACCCACGAATGGTACAAAAAGAAATGAGAAAAAAATCTCATTCAGGTTCCAGTTAAACATGATGGTTGAGGGAAGTCCCTGGTGGTCCAGTGGTTAGGACTCTGTGCGCTCACTGCCAAGGGCCTAGGTTCAATCCCCTGTCAGGGAACTAAGATCCCACAAGCCGTGCAGTACGGCAAAAAAAAAAAAACAAAACGATGGTTGAATGAAGATTTATCTTTACTCCCTTGAAACATCACTAAACGAGTAAAAAATGTTAAAAGGCAGCAGACAACAACGGGAAAGAGGAGACAGCAAGCAGACAAGTGTATATGATTTAGTATCAGGTGATGGGGAGGAGGAAGAATGGGTGTGCTTTGTTTAAAAGTGCATAACATACCCCTGGTAGGGACAAAAGGAGCTGGTAATACGTAAACCTTGGAGAGCTGAGTTGGGGGGCTGGGGAAGGAGTGGGAGGGAGACTTCAATGCAGAGCCTTTTGTACTTTTGAACTTGGAAACATATAACTGTTTTGTCTATCCAAAACAAAGTTACTACAATTTAAATTTAAATCCAAAAGAGAATTGCCCTCATTTGTATCATTGTCCTGAGGGAGGTTGTCAGTGGGGCGAAGATGAATTCCTCCCGGTCCTTGAGTGTAGGGCAGATTCAAAAATAGGCTCCTTCTGTATATCATGGGGTGCCTTTCCAGACACTTGTCTTTATCAGCTACCCAGCCTCTCCAGTATTAAGACAAACAAGACCCAAGGGCAAAAGTACAGGTTTCCCAGGGCCTTCAATAACAGCTGGTACAGTGCTTACTATACGCCAGGCACTGTTTCAGAAGTGCTTTACATGTATTTATTCAGTCCCTACAACAATGAGGCAGGTATCATTATTTATGGGATAGATCCCTTAGGCCCTGTAACAAGCAGCTTGGAGCACTGAAGAGAGATGGTAACAGGCAATGGTAATAATCCCCTATTCCAAGGCAGGTGGGAATTCTGGATCCGCTTTGGTCTTTGTTGTCTTGACTGAACTTCTCTGAGCCTTGTATCTTCATTAAAGATCTCTACTATAATTCTTCTTCTTTTTTTTAAAATAAATTTATTTATTTTATTTATTCATTTTTTTGGCTGCATTGGGTCTTCGTTGCTGCGCGCGGGCTTTCTCTAGTTGCGGCGAGCGGGGGATACTCTTCACTGCGGTGCATGGGCTTCTCATTGTGGTGGCTTCTCTTGTTGCAGAGCACGGGCTCTAGGTGCACGGGCTTCAGTAGTTGTAGCACGTGGGCTCAGTAGTTGTGGCTCGAGGGCTCTAGAGCGCAGGCTCAGTAGTTGTGGTGCACAGGCTTAGTTGCTCTGCAGCATGTGGGATCTTCCCAGACCAGGGCTTGAACCCATGCCCCTTGCACTGGCAAGCGGATTCTCAACCACTGCACAACCAGGGAAGCCCTCTACTATAATTCTTTTACCAACAATAATCATCTTGTACCCAAAATAAAGCCATAGTCATTAATAAAAATAGTCATTAAACAAATAATTGCATAAATAACTATAATTCCAAGAAGGAAATATTTTGTGATAGATACAAGGGAATAGCTCAAGGTCTGGGCAGTCATTGAAGAACATGGGTGACTGGGCTGGCCAAATGGATAAGGAGAAGTCATTCCAGACAAAAGACAGAGTATGGGTAAGGTGCCAAGGTGAGAAGGTACAGGGGGAAGATCAGTGGGACTCAAGTGTCTTGTGTGAGGGGAGAGTGGGAAAGCAGAGGGAGGAGGGCCAGAGAAACAGGTGGATCTCATACAACACTGCCAGCCAGGAGGAGGATTTTGAACACTGCTCTGTGAACACTGGGAAGCCATTGAAGGGTTTTAAGCAGAGGAATGGCATGACTAGATTTCCATGTTTACAAGAGCCATATGCAGGCTGCAGTACAGAGACATAGTAAGAGAATTCCATAAAGTTATGACACAAATATAGAAAACACATTTTCTTTCCACTGGACAGTATTAACAAGGTAGAAAAGGAGACGGGAAAAGGAAATTCCCACACACAATGGCAACCAAAGGTTTAAAATAGAAGGAGAAAACAGAAGATAAACTAATAGAAGAAAAGTTTCCAGAGGTTAGAAAAAGACTGGACTCTTTTTAGTTTTCATCATCTCTCATTATTTCTTTTTTATTTTATTTTTAAAAATTAATTAATTTATTTATTTTTGGCTGCACTGTGTCTTCGTTGCTGTGCACAGGCTTTTCTCTGGTTGTGGTGAGCGGGGGCTACTCTTGGTTGCGGTGCACAGGCTTCTCATTGCGATGGCTTCTCTTGTGGGGGAGCACTGGCTCTAGGCGTGTGGGCTTCAGTAGTTGTGGCATGCAGGCTCAGTAGTTGTGGCTTGTGGGCTCTAGGCTTAGTTGCTCCGTGGCATGTGGGATCTTCCTGGACCAGGGCTCGAACCCATGTCCCCTGCATTGGCAGGCAGATTCTTAATCATTGCACCACCAGGGAAGTCCCAACAATTAATTTATTGATATTGATAATCTTCAGCTGGAAAGGACCCACCCAATGCTAAGCAGGATTTTTGGGGAAAAGAAAAAGACCTATACACGGACATTCTGGTAAAACTCTAGAAATCCAAGGATAATACCTACTAAGGAAGGAAAATCAGATGGTCAGCAGACTTCTCCTCAACAGCACTGCATCCTCTGAGGACTTCTTGGTGATACACAAGACATTCCAGCTAACTTAGGCAAGAAAAGAATTTATTAGGAGGGTATGCAGTAACTCACAGAATCAAAGGAAACCTGAAAAACTGTGTCTTGTTGGGGAGGGAATCATATTAGCTCTGAAGGTCACAGCAGCAGGTCTCCTCTGGACCCCATCATTGGGAGGAGGGAGCTGCAGCCAGGTATGGTATCTGTGTCACTCTGCATAAGATTCAAATTTCAGGGAAAAATTTCTTTTTTTTTTAAAAAAGAAATTCACGTTCTTTTTATTTATTTATTTATTTATTTATTTATTTATGACTGTGTTGAGTCTTCGTTTCTGTGCGAGGGCTTTCTCTAGTTGCAGCAAGTGGGGGCCACTCTTCATCGAGGTGCGCGGGCCTCTCACCGTCGCGGCCTCTCTTGTTGCGGAGCACAGGCTCCAGACGCGCAGGCTCAGTAATTGTGGCTCACGGGCCCAGCTGCTCTGCGGCACGTGGGATCTTCCCAGACCAGGGCTCGAACCCGCGTCCCCTGCACTGGCAGGCAGACTCTCAACCACTGCGCCACCAGGGAAGCCCAGGGAAAAATTTCTGATTGACTCCTGGGCTGGGAGTTCGGTGGGACACCCTAATTGACAGGATAGAGTTACTAGAATAGTGAGGATGAATTTGCAATCAAACAACACGTTAATTCATCTAGTTGATCCATGTTTATTGAGTCCTTCTATGTGCCAGGCACTGTTCTGGGCACTGGACATAAGCAGTGAACAAACCAGACAGAGACACTATTCTCATGAAGCATACATTCTGGTGTGGGAGGTGGTGGTTGACAGAAAATAAATACAGCTCCATGATCTCTTTTCTCCAGTGATGAAACTGAAAAATCTATGAAGTAGTATGCTTGTCCCTATTCTTATTATTTTATAAGGAAATATTTGTTTGGATTTACCTAAAAGTCAATCACTTTCTATGCTCACCATCTTTTCTTGCGTTTCTTTAAAGACATTTTCTTTTTTGCTGAAGTAAATCATACAGATGTTCTTTTAGTGAAGTTCTCTTGGCCATATACTCCTTCAATTTTTACTTGTAGAGAAATGTTCCATTTTGCCCTAGTTCTTGAAAGATAGTATACTTTCAGGACACAGAAATCTAGGTTGGCATGTGTTTCCCTCAACTCTTTAAAGATGTTATTCTGTATCTTTTGGTTTCTTTCTTTTTAAAACAAATATTTATTTAAAAATAAATAAATATTTATTATTTATTTAAAAATAAATAAATAACATTAGTCTTTGTTGCGGCATGCAGGATCTTCATTGTGGCATGCAGGATCTAGTTCTCTGACCAGGGATTGAACCCGGGCCCCTTGCATTGGGAGCATGTAGTCTTAACCACTGGACCACCAGGGAAGTTTGCGTATCTTCTGGTTTCTGTTATCAGCTGTCTGAATAATTGTCATTCCTCTGGAGAGGATCTGTCTTCTCTTTCTGGCTGCTAATAACATGTTCTCTTTGCCTTTGGTGTTCTACAGTTTCACTAAAATATGTATAGGTATAGATTTGTTTTTGCTTACCCTGCTTGGTGTATGCTATCCTCCTTGTTTCTGTAGATTTTTGCCTTTTATCTATTTTGGAAAATGCACAGCCATTATCTCTTTAAATATAGCTTCTCCTCCATCCTCAGGATTTTCTGTTTCTGGGACTATGATTAAATGTATATCCCATTTCTCATTCTACATATGTAACCTCTCTCTCTATCATGTTTCATCACCTTGTCTCTCTAAGTTGCATCCTCCATAACGTTATTTGCTCTACCTCCCAGGTCACTCATTCCCTCTTCATTTCTCCCTAGGCTTTGTTTAACTTTTCCACTATTGACCTTTAAATTTGAACAATAACATTTTTCATTCCAGAAAGTTCGATTTGGGGACTTCCCTGGTTGTCCAGTGGTTAAGACTCCACGCTCCCAATGCAGGGGGCCTGGGTTCGATCCCTGGTCAGGGAACTAGATCCTGCATGCCAAAACTAAGAGCCCACAATCGGCAACTAAGAGCCCGCATGCTGCAACTAAGAGACTGCATGCTGCAACTGAGCCCGCATGCTGCAAGGAAGATCCCGTGTACCACAACTAAGACCCAGCGCAACCAAATAAATAAATAAATATTTTTTAAAAAAAAGGACCCTGAGACTAACTCAACGAAAATAACCAGTCTTTAAAAAAAAAAAAGTTTGATTTGTTTCTTTTCCAAATCTGCCTTAGCATTTCAGATAGTGTCTGATGGATTGCTTAGCTTTACAATCCATCTTTTATGTTGTAAACACGTTGTACATATTTTATATTCTGGATCTGATAATTCCAATATCGGAAGTCTTTTCAAGTCTAAATCTTTTGATTGTTTCAGCTTACTCTCACTCATTATGACTTGTCTCTCTGTGTCACTTGCCTTGATTGTGAATTAATATATGGTTAACCTTAATCTCTGGGAAAGAGGATTTATATAAGCTTCTGCTATCAGGCGGGGGTGCTATCAACATGTGAGCATTTTAGCCCTTTTTGAGGGTCCCAGTTTACGCTGGGACTCCCAGCATTCAGCCTCCCCACCCTGTTGCCTGCTGTATTTGTGTGCCTTTGTAATATACCATGACAATTTCAATATTTGCCCTCTGGTCAAGTTCCACCTTTGTACTTGCTTACTACTCTCTAATTGGTTTCAGTTCATCTTTTTGCTTGTTTTTAACTTTTTATTTTGAAATAATTTTATACCTACAGAAAAGTTGCAACAACAGTACAAAAGACTCCCATATACTCTTTCTTCACCCAGATATCCCATTACCCGTGAATACTTTAGTATGTATATTTTCCCAAAATAAAGCTACTCTGTTACATAATCAGAGCACAACCACAAAACTCAGGAAATTAACATTGATAAAATACTACAGCTAGGGACTCCCTTGTTGGCTCAGTGATTAAGAATCCGCCTGCCAATGCAGGGGACATGGGTTTGTGCCCTGGTCCAGGAAGATCCCACATGCCGCGGAGCAACTAAGCCCATGCGCCACAACTACTGAGCCTGCACTCTAGAGCCTGCGAGCCACAACTACTGAGCCCGCGTGCCACAACTACTGAAGTCTGTGCGCCTAGAGCCCGTGCTCCGCAACAAGAGAAGCCAACGCAACGAGAAGCCTGTGCACCACAACAAAGAGTAGCCCCCGCTCGCAGCAACTAGAGAAAAGCCCGTGCGCAGCAACGAAGACCCAATGCAGCCAAAAATAAATAAATAATTAAAAAAAAATACTACAGCTAATCCACAGACCCTTTCCAAATTTTGCTAATTGTCTCAATAATATCCTTTATAAAAGCTGTTTCCTTTCTGGTCCAGGATCAAATCCAGGATCACACATATTTAGTTGTTGTGTCTCTTAAGTTTTCATCAATTTGGAACAGTTCTTCAGTTTTTCCATATCTTTCAAGACTTTGTCATTTTTGAGGAGTACTGGCCAGTTATTTTTCAGAGTGTTTTTCAATTTGAATCTGTCTTATGTTTTCCTCATGATTAGATTCAGGTTATTACTTTTTTTTTTTTTTTCTGGCAGAAATATCACAGATTTGGTTCTGTTCCCCTTAGTGCATCAGATTCAGAGGCAAATGGTATTGATTGGTCCTATTATTGGTGATGATAACTTTTTTTCACTTAGTTAAGATGATGCTATAGACTGAATTGTGTCCCTCCCCAAATTTTATGTTGAAGCCCTAATCCCCGGTGTGATGCTATTTGGAGATAGGCCTTCGGAAGAGAATTAGGTTTAGATGAGGCTTAGGATCAGTGCCCTTATAAGAAGAGACATCCAGAGAGCTTGTTCTCTCTACCATGTGAGGCCACAGCAAGAAGGCGGCTATCTGCAAGCCAGAAAGACAGCTATCACCAGAAATTGACAAGGTTGGCACCCTGATCTGGGACTTGCAGCTTCCAGAACTGTGAGAAAATAAATTTCTGTTGTTTAAGCCACCCATCTATGGTATTTTTTTGTAGCAGCCTTAACTGACTAATATAGATGGTATTTTCAGGTTTCTTCACTACAAAGTTAATTTATAAGTAATTTTACTTACGAATTAGTAAGAAAATTGATAAGTATTTTGTAGAGAGCTACCTTGAGACTGGGTATTCTGTTTCTCATCAAATTTTACCCACTAGCAACAGGGCAATTTCCTTTTGATTGCCTCTTCTCCTCTCCTCCTCCCTCTCTCCCTCCATCTGTGCCATCCTTCCCCCATTCCTCCCTTTTTCCCCCTCCCTCTCCTCCTTCCTCTGTTCCTCCCTCCTACTTTCCTTTCTTCCTTCACTGAGATCTCAAAATGAACAAGTGACTGTTTCAGCTCCCAGTTCCATCACAATCATTATTGTGCTCCTATGACATGAGCGACCCTTCCTTCTAAATCAGCAGAGCCCAGATCTTTTGGGAATAGGAAGGAAAAAATTGTTGCGTCTTTCACTGGGTGTCGTATGAGAGGTGTGACTCCCAAGCTCTACCTCTTCATTATCTGGCTAATGTACTTCTGCTTGGGAGAAAGAGCACCCTTACTTTGCTTGTTCACAGCAAATGGCTGTTTGAATAGCCGTTCAAGAGTCAGTCAAATGGCTGACTTTTTAATAGCCATTCAAGAGCGGCTCTTTCTGGATGATGGAGTACATGGAGACCAATGACTCCTTTGGGTGTCATCTCATTTGTTTACTTTATTATGAAGTGAGTTTCTTTGTAGGAGGTGATAGTGTATGGTTTACCGTCATAGTGAATGATATTCAGTAAGGTGCTTGGATGGTGTTCCCAGTAGAGGCATGATAGGCAAGAACACAAATCCATTTCTAGAAAAAGTCTATTTAAGCAAAGACAGATTTATCCTTCCTCCATGATGGAAGAGATACCATGTAACCAGCTAGAAACCACGTGCCCTGGAGGTATCATTTTATTATTAAAGATTCAGGGTTTCCAAAGCTAATGGTGAATTTGGTGCTTGATGGCTGTGGTCAAACAAGCTTGGCGTTCCTGGTCTTCTCGAGAGAATATAAACTCCGTGAATGAAGATGTCGTCTGACTTGTTTATCCAGTGTACTTAGTGACAGATATGTGTCTGAGACATATTGAGTGTTTAATAAACATCATGCTCAGGAATCAATAAGGTCTTCACCTTGGACCAGAAAGTCTTCTTGAGGCAAAGTGGACGGTGAGATGTATTTCTTGAAGTTTTGTCTTCTGGGAGAATTTCCTTTCTCTACTGTCTTTCAAGGCACGGAGATGTAAGGCTGAAGTCAGACACCTCTGGTTGATGCTGCAGTATTGTGCATGCCCATCTGTAAATCAGGGCTAGGTTGTTTGTTTTTTTCTTCTCAATCAACTTTCCTTGGGGCCAAGTTGTTCACACTCACAAAATATGTGCTCCCACCTGCGTAGCTTCTTGTGTCTTCATGAGAAGCCCACTTCACAAGGCCCACTTCTCTCATTCTCTCTTTCATCGTCACTTGATGAAGGGTTGCTTCTGAGCACCTCTAACATCATGGCATAGGATCAAGGTGAAAAGGAGAACCCCATAAGGGAACTTTGCATCTGCAAGCTCTGCCTCAACATCTGTGTGGGGGAAAGTCGAGACAGACTGACCCCAGCAGACAAGGTGCTGGCGCAGCTCACAGGCCAGACCCCTGTGTTCTACAAAGCCTGATACACTGTCAGATCCTTTGGCATCAGGAGAAATGAAAAGATTGTTCACTGCACAGTCCATGGGGCCAAGGCAGAAGAAATCCTGGAAAAATGTGTAAAGGTGTGGAGAATATGTGTTAAGAAAAAATAACTTCTCAGATATTAGAAACTGGTTTTGGGATCCAAGAACACATCGATTGGGGATCACATATGACCCAAGAATTGGTATCTACGAGCTGGACTTCTACATGGTGCTGGGTAGGCCAGTTTTCAACATTGCATATGAGAAGCACAGGACAGGCTGCATTAGGGCCAAACACAGAATCAGCAAAGAGGAGGCCATGCACTGGTTCCAGCAGAAGTATGATGGGATCATCTTTCCTGGCAAATAAGTTCTCGTTTCTATCCAAAAGGTCAATAAAAAGTTTTCAGCAAAAAAAAAAAAGTTTTCAGCGAAATGTAAAAAACAAAAACAAAAACCCCACAAATTAGTAAATGTCTGTATATTGAACACTATATAACAGTAAATAATTAAATCTAGATGAAATGGAAACATTTCTAAGGATACTGTCTATCAACTAATAAAACTGACACATAAGATGTAGAAGCTCTGAACAGATTAAGAACTACAGAAGAAATTTGAATAGTAGTAAAAAATCTACACCTAAAAAAGGCACTAGGCCAAGACAGATTTATGAGTAAGCTCTACCAATGTTTCAAAGACAGTATTACCCCAATGCCACTTTTAAACATGGACAAGTATGAAAATTTATTAATTTGTTCTATGAAGCCAGCAAAATCCCAATACCTCTTTTTTTTTTTAACATCTTTATTGGAGTATAATTGCTTTACAATGGTGTGTTAGTTTCTGCTTTATAACAAAGTGAATCAGTTATACATATACATATGTTCCCATATCTCTTCCCTCTTGCATCTCCCTCCCTCCCACCCTCCCTATCCCATCCCTCTAGGTGGTCACAAAGCACTGAACTGATCTCCCTGTGCTATGCGGCTGCTTCCCACTAGCTATCTATTTTACATTTGGTAGTGTATATATGTCCATGACACTCTCTCACCCTGTCACATCTCACCCCTACCCCTCCCCATATCCTCAAGTCCATTCTCTAGTAGGTCTGTGTCTTTATTCCCATCTTGCCACTAGGTTCTTCATGGCCTTTTTTTTTTTTTTCCTTAGATTCCATATATATGTGTTAGCATACTGTATATGTTTTTCTCTTTCTGACTTACTTCACTCTGTATGACAGACTCTAACTCCATCCACCTCATTACAAATACCTCCATTTCATTTCTTTTTATGGCTGAGTAATATTCCATTGTATATATGTGCCACATCTTCTTTATCCATTCATCTGTCGATGGACACTTAGGTTGCTTCCATGTCCTGGCTATTGTAAATAGAGCTGCAATGAACATTTTGGTACATGACTCTTTTTGAACTATGGTTTTCTCAGGGAATATGCCCAGTAGTGGGATTGCTAGGTCACATGGAAGTTCTATTTTTAGTTTTTTAAGGAACCTCCATACTGTTCTCCATAGTGGTTGTATCAATTTACATTCCCACCAACAGTGCAAGAGGGTTCCCTTTTCTCCACACCCTATCCAGCATTTATTGTTTGTAGGTTTTTTAAAATTAATTAATTAATTAATTTATTTATTTATCTTTGGCTGTATTGGGTCTTCATTGCTGCACACGGGCTTTCTCTAGTTGTGGCGAGCTGGGGCTACTCTTCATTGCAGTGCACGGGCTTCTCCTTGTGCTGGCTTCTCTTGTTGCAGAGCATGAGCTCTAGGTGTGTGGGCTTCAGTAGTTGTGGCACACGGGCTCAGTAGTTATGGATCACAGGCTCTAGAGCACAGGCTCAGTAGTTGTGGAGCTCGGGCTTAGTTGCTCCGCGGCATGTGGGATCTTCCCAGACCAGGGCTTGAACCCGTATCCCCTGCATTGGCAGGTGGATTTTTAACCACTGCGCCACCAGGGAAGCCCTGTTTGTAGAATTTTTAATGATGGCCATTCTGACTGGTGTGAGGTGATACCTCATGGTAGATTTGATTTGCATTTCTCTAATGATTAGTGATGTTGAGTATCCTTTCATGTGTTTGTTGGCAATCTGTATATCTTCTTTGGAGAAATGTTTATTTAGGTATTCTACCCATTTTGGGATTGGGTTGTTTGTTTTTTGATATTGAGCTGCATGAGCTGCTTGTAAATTTTGGAGAGTAATCCTTTGTCAGTTGCTTCGTTTGCAAATATTTTCTCCCATTCTGAGGGTTGTCTTTTCGTCTTATGTTTTCCCTTGCTGTGCAAGAGCTTTTAAGTTTCATTAGGTCCCATTTGTTTATTTTTGTTTTTATTTCCATTTCTGTAAGAGGTGGGTCAAAAAGAATCTTGCTGTGATTTATGTCATAGAGTGTTCTGCCTATGTTTTCCTCTAAGAGTTTTATAGTGTCCGGCCTTACATTTAGGTCTTTAATCCATTTTGAGTTTATTTTTGTGTATGGTGTTAGGGAGTGTTCTAATTTCACTCTTTTTCATGTAGCTGTCCAGCTTTCCCAGCACCACTTATTGAAGAGGCTGTCTTTTCTCCGTTGTATATTCTTGCCTCCTTTATCAAAAATAAGGTGACCATATGTGCGTGGGTTTATCTCTGGGCTTTCTATCCTGTTCCATTGATCTATATTTCTGTTTTTGTGCCAGTACCATACTGTCTTGATTACTGTAGCTTTGTAGTATAGTCTGAAGTCTGGGAGCCTGATTCCTCCAGCTCTTTTTTTCTTTCTCAAGATTGCTTTGGTTATTCAGGGTCTTTTGTGTTTCTACACAAATTGTGAAATTTTTTGTTCTAGTTCTGTGAAAAATGCCAGTGGTAGTTTGATAGGGATTGCATTGAATCTGTATATTGCTTTGAGTAGTATCGTCATTTTCTCAATGTTGATTCTTCCAATCCAAGAACATGGTATATCTCTCCATCTGTTTGTATCATCTTGAATTTCTTTCATCAGTGTCTTACACTTTTCTGCATTCAGGTTTTTTGTCTCCTTAGGTAGGTTTATTCCTAGGTATTTTATTCTTTTTGTTGCAGTGGTAAGTGGGAGTTTTTCTTTAAATTCTCTTTCAGATTTTTCATCATTAGTGTCTAGGAATGCAAGAGGTTTATGTGCATTAATTTTGTATCCTGCTACTTCACCAAATTCATTGATTAGCTCTAGTAGTTTTCTGGTAGCATCTTTAGGATTCTCTATGTATACTATCATGTCATCTGAAAACAGTGACAGCTTTACTTCTTCTTTTCTGATTTGGATTCCTTTTATTTCTTTTTCTTCTCTGATTGCTGTGGCTAAAACTTCCAAAACTATGTTGAATAATAGTGGTGAGAGTGGACAACCTTGTCTTGTTCCTGATCTTAGAGGAAATGGTTTCAGTTTTTCACCATTGAGAATGATGTTGGCTATGGGTTTGTCATATATGTCCTTTATTATGTTGAGGTAAGTTCCCTCTATGCCTACTTTCTGGAGGGTTTTTATCATAAATAGGTGTTGATTTTGTCAAAAGCTTTTTCTGCATCTATTGAGATGATCATATGGTTTTTCTCCTTCAATTTTTTAATACAGTGTATCACATTGATTGATTTGCGTATATTGAAGAATCCTTGCATTCCCGGGATAAACCCCACTTGATCATGGTGTATGATCCTTTTAATGTGCTGTTGGATTCTGTTTGCTGGTATTTTGTTGAGGATTTTTGCATCTATGTTCTTCAGTGATATTGGCCTGTAGTTTTCTTTTTTTGTGACATTGTTGTCTGGTTTTGGTATCAGGGTGATGGTGGCCTCGTAGAATGAGTTTGGGAGTGTTCCTCCCTCTGCTGTATTTTGGAAGAGTTTGAGAAGGATAGGTGTTAGCTCGTCTCTAAATGTTTGATAGAATTCGCCTGTGAAGCCATCTGGTCCTGGGTTTTTGTTTGTTGGAAGATTTTTAATCACAGTCTCAATTTCAGTGCTTGTGATTGGTCTGTTTATATTTTCTATTTCTTCCTGGTTCAATCTCAGAAGGTTGTGCTTTTCTAAGAATTTGTCCATTTCTTCCAGGTTGTCCATTTAATTGGCATAGAGCTGCTTGTAGTAATCTCTCATGATCCTTTGTATTTCTGCAGTGTCTGTTGCTACTTACAAAATCCCAATAACTCTCAAACTGGTTAGCTCTCCGAAGAAAAGTATAGACAAATTTCACTTACAAATGAATGCCAATATACACAAAAGTCTGTCAAGAGACAGAGTCTGTGGGACTCTTGTGTTTCCACACATCTTGCAAACAGAGGTACTAACTGCCCTTTTGTTCCAGGCTATAATTTCAAGGATGTTTGTATAGTCAACAACCTTGGAAGACAGTGATAGAACCTCCACCTGGAATAGAGAGAAGATTGCTTACTGTATGATAAAAATGATGTCTCCCTCCAGTGCCTTTGCTTACTTCTCTTTATAAAAGATTCAGGTTCCTAACCTTGGAGTTCTGAACTGTGATGCAAGCCTGCTGGGTGTGTAGCAACTACCTGTGTTGCCCCTGTGGGATTTATGGAGCAAGGGAAACCAATGGAAACTTGATGCTTATGCCGCTTGCTGTGTTGTGTGTAATAAAATCCTTTGTTTTTGACCCAAGAGTCTCGTGTATTCTGTAAGCTTATATGATACTATATTGGGTTAACTTGTTAGCTTGCAAGCAAGGAAAAAAAAATCTCAGAACTTTCACAGTTCTCAATAAAGTCTTAAACTATTATCAGGTTGAATTCAGTAAGGTGTGAAAAGATCGTATATCATGGAAAAATAGGGCTTATTCTAGTTATTCAAGGATCATTCATCATTAGAAAAATCTCTTAATGTGGGACTTCCCTGGTGGCTCAGTGGATAAGACTCTGTGCTCCCAATGCAGGAGACCCGGGTTTGATCCCTGGTCAGGGAACTAGATCCCACATGCACGCCGCAACTAAGGAGCCCGCCTGCTGCAAACGAAAAAAAAAAAAAAATCTGTTAATATAATTGAATATATTAAAAAAGCAAGAGAACAAAGCATATGCTGAAAAACGTTTGTTAAAATGTATCACTTATTTCTTATTAAAACTAAATAAAACAATAAGTATCAACAAAACTATTTATTACTGAGCTAGGAATAGGAAAAAACATTCCTTAATTTAAGAAAATGTTTTTACAGGGAACCAACAACAATGCTTTAAAAGCATTCCCATTGGGCTTCCCTGGTGGTGCAATGGTTAAGAATCTGCCTGCCAGTGTCAGGGACACAGGTTCGAGCCCTGGTCTGGGAAGACCCCACATGCTGCGGAGCAACTAAGTCCGTGTGCCACAACTACTGAGCCTGCGCTCTAGAGCCCACAAGCCACAGCTACTGAAGCCTGCACACTAGAGCCCATGCTCCACAACAAGAGAAGCCACGGCAATGAGAAGCCCGCACACCACAATGAAGAGTAGCTCGCCGCAACTAAGAAAGCCCATGCACAGCAATGAGGACCCAACACAGCCAAAAATAAATAATAAATAAGTTAATTAATTTTTTAAAAAAGCATTCCCATTAAAGACAGGAACAAGGCAAAATTTTACACTATTACCTATACTTTTCAACATTGAACTGGAGTTAACTAGTCAGTAAGAATAATAAGCAAGAGGTATAAATATTGAAAAAAGAGAGATTTGTCATTTTGCAGGTGGGCAATATTATCCTCTAAAAAATACAAGAGAATCATCTAAAGAAGTATTAAAACTAATGAGATAGTTCAGTAATATGATCATGATCAGATACAAAAATTCATGGCTTTCTTTTATAGAATCAATAATCAATAGAAAATATAAATTAAAAATATCCCATTTTCAATACTAATAAAATCTATAAAATTACTAGCTATAAATTTAACAAGGAAAAGTCAAGCTCCATGTTATATATAAATATTTTTATAACAATCCATAAAATCTTACCAAATGTCATTAAAAAAGAAAACAAAAAACCATGCTCTTGAACAGGAAAACTCAATATGTAAAGATGTCACTGTCCCCCAAACAATGTTTAATGTAATACTAATTGATGTGCCTAAAGAATTTTTTAATGTAACTAAAGAATTCCAGTGCTTATCTGTAGTAGGTAATAATATATGAGATAATTTTGGAAAAAGGAAAAATATGTGTATATATATATATATCCTCTTTCCCTTACTATCTATTAAGATATAGCACTTACAGGAACTTCCTTGGTGGTGCAGTGGTTAAGGCTCCGAGCTTCTACTGAAGGGGGTGCGGGTTCGATCCCTGGTCAGAGAACTAATATCTCACATGCCGTGCAGTGCGGCCAAATAAATCAATAAATAAAATTAAAAAAAAAAAAAAGAATCTGCCTGCCAATGCAGGCGACACAGATTCAAGCCCTAGTCTGGGAAGGTCCCACATGCTGAGGAGGAACTAAGCCCATGTGCCACAACTACTGAACCTGTGCTCTAGAACCCACGAGCCACAACTACTGAGCCCACGTGCTGCAACTACTGAAGCCCTCCTGCCTAGAGCCCGTGCTCCGCAACAAGAGAAGCCACTGCAATGAGAAGCCCGTGCACCGCAACGAAGAGTAGCCCCCACTCGCCACAACTAGAGAAAGCCCACTCACATCAACGAAGACCCAACATAGCCAAAAATAAATGAATTAATAAATTAATTAAAACAAAAAAGATACAGCATTTACAAACTTTAAAACAGCATGTATTGGGACTTCTCTGGTGGTCCAGTGGTTAAGACTCCATGCTTCCGCTGCAGGGGGCATGGGTTTGATCCCTGGTCGGGGAACTAAGATCCCACTTGCCATGCAGTGCAGCCAAAAAATAAAAATAAAACAGCATGTATTAGTGTAGGAAAATACAATGGATCAAGGAGACAGTCTGGAGATTCCATTAAGGAACCTACGTACATTTAGAATATCCTCAAGGTGGCATTTCAGATCAGTGGAAAAAGGAACAAACACTCAAAACAAAGAGTTAGGGCACTTGGAATCTGTAAAGAAAACATAAATTTAAACTCTTATGTATACCATATACAAAAATAAATTCCAGAAGGTTAAAGAGATAAATCTGAAAACAAACAAAGGTATAAAATTATTACCAAAAAATGAGGATAATTTTATAATCTTGGAAATATTTGCATATGAAAGGTAAATAATTACTTTCCATATATTTCAGCTACAAATCCATAAAAACTAGACAAATATAGAACAGGTTAGTCACAGAAGAAATAACAGATGCCAATATATACATAAAGATTCTGAGCCTCATTTTCAGTCAGGAAAATTCAAAGGAAAACAAATGCTTTTTCTTTTTACTCATATTAATTAACAAATTGAAGAAGATTGATAATTTCCAAGGTTAGCAATGGTGTATTCTTATACATTATTGGTGCCAATATAAATTACTTCTACAACTTAGCAATTCTGAAGGCAGTATGTCATACAAAATTTAAAGTACACTTACTTTTGGCCCAGAAATTCTACTTCTGGCAAATTATTTCAAGCCACTCTAAGATTTGCACAAATATCGTCAGATATTCATCTATAACCTTGCTCTTTTCTTAATAGCATTTTCATGGTGTCTGTTTACCTGCCTTCTAAACTGTAACTTTTAAAATTCAATTTCTTTTAGCTGTGTTTCTTTCACACAACATATTGTGGGATTTTGTATTTGAGGCATTCTGGAAATCTTGTTCTTTCATGGATGAACTTATCACACCCACGTTTATTGTCACACAGGTTTGATCTAACTTTTGTCATCTCATTAATTATTTTTCTTCTTCTTTGCTGTTTTGCTCTGTTTCATTGTTACATTTTACTCTAAGGACTGTAATTTCTTCTTTTTTTTTCTCTCCCTTTGCTTATTCAATCCTGTTGCTTGACCCCTAGGTCTGTTTCATTTTCTGCAAAATGAACAGCATAATATTTATTTACTATCTCATGGGGTCTCATCTTTGCTTCCTGACAACTTGTTAGGAACCCTTACTAGGCTAAATTCTTCCTCTGCTCCTGAATTCAGTTTCTCAGTCTTCAAGGGAGAGGGGACCCTTTTCCCTCTGGGTTTCTGCCTGCCCTCTGCTAACTGTTGGTAATTGGTTCTTGTCAGAACAATGAACTCCCAGCCCCAATTACCTGCCAGGCTTTTGCATGGAAAAAGGACTGCACAGTTTGGCTTGCCTTTGAGGCTTTAAACATTTTTATGGCTGCAACAACTAGACAACACCAAATCGACCAACTAAACAAAATCCCCTAACTTCTGGCAGAACTGGGCAGAGAACGGCACAGGGATGATCGGATCAACATCAGAGCCTGAAGGTAACTGCTTCATTGTAAGGCCCAGTCCCACCCGGCACGATACTTCAGTTCACCCTAATACGTGGGGCTTACCTTGACCTTCCTTCTCCTTGCTCCTGCCCTCTTTCCATCTACACCAGAGGTACAAGTGTTCTAGCCTGCAGATAGAGAGAGAATGTGGCCTTGAGCTCCACCCTAAGGCACAGGAATTTGGTACTCTAGAAGCAACTCCCAGTAAACCTGTGCTCTCTCTGGCTAGGAGGAAGCCCTATGACTAATGTTTTCTGGGCCTTGCCTCTGTATTTGTCCCCTCTCCAGACCCACAATATCTTGGAAGCCCCTTTCACTCACTCCCTATCCAGAACCTCCTTGTCATTGGTGGTCTCACCCCCCAGACAAGGCAAAATCCTCTCTTCTTTCTCTAGTTTGGCCTTAGGGGTACAGTGAAGGCTGCTACTAGCTCAGACCCCCCCCCAAGATTGGGACTATTTCTGCTCTAAGTCGCAGGGCTGAATCTCCAGGGCTTGGTTGGAATTTCATAAGATCTGCAAAGCTTTCTCTGTAGGGAACTCCATTCTCTGACATTCAAGGTGTGTTTTCTGGCATCTCATTTGGAGGACTGCCCGAGCAGATAAATATCTATTCCCAAAGTGCCCTAAAGCAGTCTTTCATTCCAACCACATGAAATCCCTGATAAAGAGGGCAGGGGGCTTTCTTTCCTCAATTCTCTTGGTCAGGAGAAAAGACTTCTCTCAGCCTAACCTCTCCAAGCCCATTTTCAGGGCCAACATCCTCACCCTGTGTAAGATGCAGTTGGCAATACCCAGTGTAGAGCAACTAGAGACCCCTTGAGAGACCTGGTGTTGGGAAACCCTTCTGAGGTCCAGATTTTAAAGCTGCCTTTTAAGCTACCCTTAAATGTGTGTTCTGTTATGTTTTATCTATTCTTGGGAACAGTAATCATTGAGCAAGAGAGAATCCTAGCAAAAGAGTTCAAGTGACACTGGAAAGGGGATCTGATTGTCAGAGCCCGATGGCACAGGAGCTCAGAATATCTGGAAGAAAGGATTTGGGACACAGACCCCTCCCACAGACCTGGGGAGCCCCCATCTACCTCAGTCTAATAGGATCTCTCCTGAAGAGACTTAAGAGGCAGAATAGGCCTAGATCAGGAGTTAGCAACCTACAGCCTTTGAACCAAATCCCACATAAGGCCTGTTTTTGTGCAGAACTAAGAATGGTTTCTCCATTTTTAAATGTTGGAAAAAATCAGAAGAATACTCTTTTATGACACATGAAAATTATATGAAATTCAAATTTCAGCATAAATGAAGTTTTATTGGAACATAGCTTCTCCCATTTGTTTGCATATTATGCCAGGCTGCTATGGGGCTCCCACTGCAGTGCTGAGTAGTGAACAGACCATGTGACGCTCCAAGCCCAAAATGTTTACTCTCTGACACTTTACAGAAAAAGTGTGCTGACTACTAGTTAAGATCATATGGAAAGTAAAGTCCTTGATTTGACATAGTTGAAGCAGAATAGGTTTACTCAATTCTTGGTCAGTTAAAAACAACTTCTCCTGGTCCTTCCTCTTCTCCTTCTTCTTCTCTTCTTCTTCTTCTTCTTCTTCATTTTGGACAATATGACAATGAGGTGGCCAGAGCAGCCATTGTCAAGGGTACTCTTTGCTTTTGAGCATTTGTTTTTTTCTTTTCTCTTAGTTGCTTTTTAAATTTTGTGGCAATGCTCTTAGTTACATTTTTTTTTTCCAGAAAGTTATCTTTAAAATCTAGGCTAGGGCTTCCCTGGTGGCGCAGTGGTTAAGAATCTGCCTGCCAATGCAGGGGACACGGGTTCGAGCCCTGGTCTGGGAAGATCCCACATGCCGCGGAGCAACTAAGCCCGTGAGCCACAACTACTGAGCCTGTGCATCTGGAGCCTGTGCTCTGCAACGGGAGAGGCCGCGACAGTGAGAGGCCCGCACACCGCGATGAAGAGTGGCCCCCACTCGCCGCAACTGGAGAAAGCCCTCGCACAGAAATGAAGACCCACACAGCCAAAAAAAAAAAAAAAAAAATCTAGGCTAAATAAATAGCATTTACACACAAGACAAAACCATCAAAGGCTTTTGTAAGAATCCAAAGTGTAAGAATCCAAGGTAAACGTACAGAGGTGCATCAACTATTTCAAACTCTAAAATCAACATCTGCATATAAGCAGTTACCTCGATTATCTTAGTTACTTTAAAAAGGAAAATATGAAACTTGTGAAACAGTGACAAGAGACAGCTCTCAGGGACTCACTCAGTTCCCCTTGCAGACACCAGTGCCACCTAATCGTTTGCTTTGCACAAAAGGTGGATCAGAGAAAAATCACTTCTTTATTCTTCCCCTTTACATCATCTCCCCCACACCTGGGAAGTCTGGAAGCACTGAGACCGAGTACAACATGCATCTGATGGTGGGTTACACCAAAGCACACCAAGATCTAAATCCCTCCCAGATTTATGGAGATTTTCTATAGCTTAACTAGATTTCTAATTGTCCTGCCACCTGTACTGAAATGTACAGTATGTGTTAATCTCGAATTCTTTTCTGTTTCCATAATCTTGGTAAAGTTTTCTACACTCAAACAGTAAATCCAGTTTGGTCCATGGGTTTTAAAGAGGGAGCCAAATTCACTTTTACGCCTTCCAGCATAAAGGCTTCTTTGGAGGTATTTGGGCAACGAAAAGGCCGGCATAATTTCTCTTTTTTGGGGTCCCTGTGCTATGCCTTCCGGGCTGAAAGCCTGAGTTCACGAGTCTATTGTCTCATTCATTATAAGGTTCCTATCATTTCAGAGGAGTTTAGAAGGAAACGGGGAAGGGTTTCCTCATATTCAGCACACCAGCAGTTCTGCTGTCTCTACAAACAGTTCATTTGAAGATGACAGCTCCCTAGTTTGTTTATTTCCCAGGGACATTGAGGATACAGAATGAAAAGGCAAACTCAGTACCTGTTTACACAACCATTCTTCTGGACATTTCTTTTTCTTTTTTTTTTTTTAAATTTTTATTTATTATTTATTTATTATGTTTATTTTTGGCTGTGTTGGGTCTTCGTTTCTGTGTGAGGGCTTTCTCCAGTTGCGGCGAGTGGGGGCCACTCTTCATCGCGGTGCGCGGGCCTGTCACTATCGCGGCCTCTCTTGTTGCGGAGCAGAGACTCCAGACGCTCAGGCTCAGTAGTTGTGGCTCACGGGCCCAGTTGCTCCGCGGCATGTGGGATCTTCCCAGACCAGGGCTCGAACCCGTGTCCCCTGCATTGGCAGGCAGATTCTCAACCACTGCGCCACCAGGGAAGCCCCTTCTGGACATTTCTTAAGGCAACTTTACCTGAGTTTGCCCTCTAATTTCAGACAAATTGCTTAAACATCACTTTCCTCATACGTGAAGTTGGAATAAGACATTCTCTGCCCTGCTACCTCCTAGAGCTGTTTTCAGGAACTAAGTGGGATAAAATATGTGGCTATTTCTGAAAAGTGAAGCATTCTGTGAGAGTGGTCAGTCCTCCTCAAAAGGAGAAGCCCCTATTTTCTTTTTTTTTAAATAGTAATCTTATTTATTTATTTATTTTTATATTTATTTTTGGCTGTGTTGGGTCTTCGTTTCTGTGCGAGGGCTTTCTCTAGTTGCGGCAAGCGGGGGCCACTCTTCATCGCGGTGCTCGGGCCTCTCACTATCGCGGCCTCTCTTGTTGCAGAGCACAGGCTCCGGATGCGCAGGCTCAGCAGTTGTGGCTCACGGGCCCAGCTGCTCCGCGGCATGTGGGATCTTCCCAGACCAGGGCTCGAACCCGTGTCCCCTGCATTAGCAGGCAGATTCTCAACCACTGCGCCACCAGGGAAGCCCATAAGCCCCTATTTTCTGATTGTCCCTTCTCTGTCCCTGACTCCCCCACCCCCCAAAAAAGTTAAGGGTAGTTTTTTTCTTTAGTTGGAGACCTTGAGTTTGTCTGTCCTTGGGCAAGTTGCTTGACTTAGCTTCAGTTTCTTCCTCTGGAAAGTTTCATCTTAAAAAAAAATTGTAGGTATGGGTGTGTAAGATGTTATCATTGGAGGAAGTTGGGGGAAGGGTACATGGACCTCTCTGCACTATTTTTCCAGCTTTCTCTGAGTCTAAATTACTCCAAAATAAAAAAAAAATTTTTTAATTATGTATAAAGCACTTGATGTGATGCCTGACATATTCTAGAGGCTCATATTCGGTAGGTTAAAAAAGTAAATGGACAGGTCAAAGTTTTTTGTGCCATAAGCATTATGTAAACTTGAGCTTTATTATTATTATTATCATCATTATTATTGTTATCTAACACCATAATAACTAATAATATTTGTTGAATACTTACTATGTACTGGACACTATTTTAATATTATATTATATTATTTATTTATTTTCTAACTTTATTTATTTATTTTTTTGGGCTGCGTTGGTTCTTCATTGCTGCGCACAGGCTTTCTCTAGTTGCAGTGAACAAGGGCTACTCTTCGTTGTGGTGCGAGGGCTTCTCACTGTGGTGGCTTCTCTTATTGCAGACCACGGGCTCTAGGCACGCGGGCTTCAGTAGTTGTGGCACACAGGCTTCAGTAGTTGTGGCTTGAGGGCTCTAGAATGCAGGCTCAGTAGTTGTGGTGCACGGACTTAGTTGCTCCGTGGCATGTGGGATCTTCCCGGACCAGGGCTCGAACCCGTGTCCCCTGCATTGTCAGGCGGATTCTTAACCACTGCACCACCAGGGAAGTCCCCGAATATTATATTATTTAATTCTGACAATATCCTTAGGTGGTAGTTATGATTACCATCCCCATTTTATAGATGAGAAAGCTGGGGCACAGAGAGGTTAGGTAATCAGTCTAAACTCACAAAGTTCAGAAGTTGAGGAGCCAGAATGCAAACTCAAGTAGTATGACTCTACTATGCTTATCCAAAGAAAACATCATTATTTAGTCATTTGAGGAACTTTAGCTGAGATCAAGCCCCAAGGTGGGAAACCTGCACCTTTGTGCTCTCATTTCCCACCTTCCTTCCAGAGTGTTCCCTGGAGGATTGTATCAGGTGAGATTTTTCAGCTACTTAAGAAATCCCCCACTTCTCCCCAATAACTTACCTCACACAACTCTCCAGCTGGTAGAAATTCCACTAATGAGGCGTTTCCTGGGTTATTATGGTCGTTCACAAATGGGGATGCCCCATGAAAAATGTACCTTCCCTAGCCTCTGTGCTAAAGAGTCAAATTCAGTGGTCTGGGCTGGGATTACAGACCCTGCATTATTAAGAGAATCTACAGATAGATTCTTATCATTAGCCAAATTTGGGAAAATATGACTTAAGATTGTATTTTCCAGAGATATCTAATATAAAGCATATGGTGGTTTTGATGAGGGGAGTTCACAGTAAGGGATAAACATCTCACTCAGACGAGAGTGGATTTGGGAGCAGGTGGTCTTGGGTTCTAATCCTGATTTTCTGCTTTTGAACTCTGTGGTCCCTTGGTTTCAGTTTTCTCATCTTTGAAATGGAGACAATTCAGCCCACCTCACAGGGGTGCTATGAGGATTCATGTTAATGTCACAGAAAGTGTTGCACTTTCTACATTATTATTGTTATTGTTAATTTACCATCTACTACCACATAAATAGGATTGAATTATCAGTCAAGCAGCCAGTCCCTTTGGACGGTGGAGAGTCAGACCTTGGGAAATTTCAATAGTATGTCGATTTTGATTAAATGGAGGCAGGTTTCCAGCGATGGGAGGACACAGTGCAGGGTCTTGGGCAGGTGAAAATTCATCCCTTGAGAAAGCAGCCCGAACAAGACTTGCCTCTTTAAAAAGCCAACAGTAGTCAGCAGAGGAGTTGATGATGAATAACCACAAATTTATTACCATTGTTGAAAAAAACACTTGAATGCAACAAGCCCACTGACTTTGGGAGTAATGATATCTTTGCATAAAAAGACTGACCTTTTCATCAGCCTACTGGTACCAGAAATGATTCTACCTTTCAGGATAGACCGAGCCTCTTGCTTCCAGGGATGAGGTCTCATCTTCTTTTTTTTTTTTAAAAAATAAATTTATTTATTTATTTAATTTTGGCTGTGTTGGGTCTTCGTTACTGTGCGCAGGCTTTCTCTAGTTGTGGTGAGTGGGGGCTATTCTTCGTTGCGGTGCACAGGCTTCTCAATTTCGTGGCTTCTCTTGCTGCAGAGCATGGGCTCGAGGCACGCTGGCTTCAGTAGTTGTGGCATGTGGGCTCAGTAGTTGTGGCTTGTGGGCTCTAGAGCGCAGGCTCAGTAGTTGTGGCACACGGGCTTAGTTGCTCTGCGTCATGTGGGATCTTCCTGGACCAGGGCTCGAACCCGTGTCCCTTGCATTGGCAGGAAGATTCTTAACCACTGCGCCAACAGGGAAGCCCTGAGGTCTCATCTTTACAGGCTTTGATAGGATACAATATCATGACATCAAGGTTCTTGTATCTAGCAATTGAGCTCATATAGAATAGATGTCCTGACTGTTCCTCTTAAATCACATGTCTATCTGCACATCTATAGCAGAGATCTCTTATTCTCTCAGGGAGTCTTTCTGGGGATAAGCCAGTCAGCCCAGGTAAGAAGTTTAATGGCCATTTAAAACTTTAATATCATAAGCAGGATAAAAGAATACCTTTACTAGTGGGGACTGTTTTTATTTAAATATTTTTTTCCATTTTACTAATTGAAGCAAAATTCATGAGGACTGAAAAGGGGGAACTCAGAGTTCCAAAACTTTGGGGCTTCATATATCTCATCATCCAGGAGTTATGCTTTAGGGGGTGCCATTTGTTTGGAAAATAAAATAATTACAGTGGGCAACTGGGGAATAAGGATACCATGCGTGAATGTTCCACAAGTACATACCAACACAAAGGTCTTGGCTATAGTTATGTGTTAGAATCATCTGAGAACATAATAGGACATGTCCTGACCTTACCTGGAAGGTTCTGAGCAGGAAGCCTAGGCTAGGAGGCTTCTAGACCCAGCATTTTTAAAAAAGCTCCCCCCAGGGATTCGGATGCACACCAGGATTTGAGAACCACTGTGCTAGCGGATTTCATTGCTTTGTTTCCCCAGAACTTGGCATCGTCCAAGCCAGCAGCTGGTCCAGCTCACTCTAGATCTCCTCCAACTTCTCTTCATCCTGTGCCAGGTGTGTGCCAATTCATCCTCTGCCCATTCTATATTCCATCCGCCCTGGGCAAATACCTTGGTTGGCCCAGTTTCCTTGCCTGGGAAGGTGACCTGAACCTTCTTCCTAAAGGGCTTGAGCCAATAGCAAGCCTGCTTGCATTGGGCTGTTGTAGTTTTCCACTGAATTTTATCACAGCCTTTGGGAGTCCTAAGAGGACCCCAGGGAAGCCCCTGCATTCCAGACATATTCCTCCTCATCTCTGTTGTGTGGCTGCAGCCTGATTTTCTCTGGAGAGTCAGGATCAATCACCCCAAAGAATACAGTGACCTCTTTGCCTGTTGATTCACTGGAGTGAGGAGGCAACGTGGCCAGATGGCCGTCCCAGCTTCCTGTTCAGTGGACCCCGTGCTGTGTCCCCTGTGGGAGATCCCCACCCCCTTGGGGACTGAGACCTCTTCACCATCACAGCTCAGAGTTGTGGAAGCAGGAAACCAAATGCTGGCTGTGGATCAGCAAGGCTAACAGTGAGAGGGGCCGCTCCCATCCCTGCCCTGTGGTCCCCTGACTGCAGATGCTGAGGACAGCAGCGTATGTGGGTCACTGATTTAGAGCACACATGGCCCTAGCCCTGAGAGGTGTTGCCACCCAGTTGATGGTATACATAACTGATGATGTCCTCAAAAAGACATCAACTGTTCTATAAAGGCTCTGCCTTAGGATAACAGGGAGCATGATAAGAGAAACGAACTCTATGATCCTAAGCCCATTGCCGTCCTCATCTGCTGTAAGAGAAGTTCCTTGGTCAGAAGCAATGCTATGTGAATAAAGGTGAATAAGACACTCTGTAAGTCCCCGGGGGATGGTTTTAGCAGAAGAATTGTGGGCAGGAAGGCACACCATATGCAGAATAAGTGTCTAGTTCAGAAAGAACATATGACGGCAGTGGCACAGTGAAGCCCAGTTTTTATACATTCTTTTGGAAAAACATTTTAAATACAAAATGTAGAGTGTAAAAGGGGAAAATCTCAATTTACTCCCATCCCTTACTTTTCCCCTTCCCCTGTCCAAGCACAATCCCAATACCCTCACCAGAGCTTCTGAATATCCGTCTTTGCTCTTGCATTCTCTCTGCAGTTTCCTGTGCATTTATACATATAGATGTGCACATAGAAACAGAGCTTTTATTTTTCTTTAAATCTTAATTGGCTCTTATTACATATACTGTTTCAGAACTTTCTATTAATATTCCTTTTCTTCATTAACTCTTAAAATATTGCTTTGAGGTGCGGGGATGTTTATGTGTGAGATCTCTCACTCTGTCTCCACGTCTATATTTACATCTACATCTAGATCTCCATCTCTATCAATATCTACACCCACATCTATATCTATATAAAACGTCATGGACTTCCCTGGTGGCGCAGTGGTTGAGAATCCACCTGCCAATGCAGGGGACACGGGTTCGATGCCTGGTCCGGGAAGATCCCACATGCCACGGAGCAACTGAGCCCATGAGCCACAACTACTGAGCCTGTGCTGTAGAGCCCGCGAGCCACAGCTACTGAGGCCACGTGCCACAACTACTGAAGCCCGCGCACCTAGAGCCCGTGCTTCGCAACAAGAGAAGCCACCGTAATGAGTAGCCCCTGCACCGCAATGAAGAGTAGCCCCCGCTCACCACAAGAGAAAGCCCGCGCACAGCAACGAAGACCCAACGTAGCCAAAAATAAGTTAAAACAAGCACACAAACAAACAAAACCGTCATAAGACAGGGAATAGCCACAAATGTATCGGTGAACTCAGAACGACAACATAACTAGTAACTTACATCTACTTTTATATTTATTTATTCCGTTCCCCTCCTGGGTAACTACTTTCAGAAGTTTGGCAATGATGGTTCCCTTGCTTTTCCTTTTAATAACTTAAATTTTTTTTTAATAGTTTAAGTCACAGAAGACGGTGTAAATATAGTACAGGGAGTTTCAGTGTTCCATTTACCTAGCTTCCCCCAATGATAATATCTTACACAACATTGTCAAAGCCAGAAAGGTAAGGTTGATATAATAAAACTCAGGTACAGATCTTATTTGGATCTCACTAGTTTTATGGGCACTCCTCTGTGTGTGTGTGTGTGTGTGTGTGTGCATGAATAGTTATATGAAATTTTGTCGTGTGCAGATAACAGTAGCCACCAACACAACCAGGATACAGAACTGTTCTTTCACTACAACTCTAGCAACTACTGATCTATTCTCTTTACTGTAATTCTGCCACTTCAAGAGTATTAAATATACAGAATCGTCGAGTAAGTAACCCTTTGAGATTGGCTTTTTTTTCATTCAACATAATGCCCTTGAGATCCATTTGAGATTTTGTGTTTATCAATAGTTCATTCTTTTTGTGTGTGTGAATATAAGTTTTAATTTCTCTGGGATAAATAATCAGGACTGTCATTGCTGGGTAAGGTTATTTTTATCAGAAATGGCTGAACCTTATTTCAGAGTGGTTGAACCATTTTGCATCCCCGTTAGCAACGTACGAGAGATCCAGTTGCACCACATCCTCACAAGCACTTGGTATAATCAGTACTTTTTCTTTTACTCATTCTATAGGTGCATAATAAACGCTAATGATATTAATAATCTTTTTATGTTCTAATTTGCCTTCCATATATTTTCTTTGATAAAGTGTCTTTCAAGTGTTGCCTGTTTTCTCGTTGGATTTTTTTCCCTTACTGTTGAACTTGGAGAGTTCTCTATACATTCTGGATGCAAGTTCATTGTTGGATGTGTGATTTGCAAACATTTGATCACAGTCTGTGGCTTCTTTCCATCTTCTTCTTTTTCTTAAAAAAATTTTTTTAAAGAAATTTTTAAGACTGCATTGGGTCTTAGTTGTGGCACGAGCGATCTTCACTGTAGCATGCGGGCTCTTCATTGCGGCGCACGAGCGTCTCTCTAGTTGTGGCATGTGGGCTCCAGAGTGTGCAGGCTCAGTAGTTGTGGCACGTGGGCTCTCTAGTTGTGGCATGTGGGCTCTAGAGCATGCAGACTTAGTTGCCCTCTGGCATATGGGATCTTAGTGCCCCGAACAGGGATTGAACATGTATCCCCTGCATTGGAAGGCAGATTCTTAACCACTGGACCACCAGAGAAGTCCCCTTTCTATCTTCTTAACAGAGTCTTCCACAGAGCAAAAGTTTTTAATTTTGGTGAAAAGCAGTTTATCAATTTTTTTCCTCTTGTGGATCATGCTTTGTTGTCATGTCTAAGAACTCTTCACCTAACACTAGGTAATGAAGATTTTCTCATATGTTTTCTTCTAGAAGTTTTATAGTTTTTTTTTTGTTTGTTTGTTTGTTTTTTATAAATGTATTTTTTTTTTAAACGCATTGTTTACTTTGTTTATTTATTTATTTATTTTTGGCTGTGTTGGGTCTTCGTTTCTGTGCGAGGGCTTTCTCTAGTTGTGGCAAGCGGGGGCCACTCTTCATCGCGGTGCGCGGGCCTCTCACTGTCGCGGCCTCTCTTGTTGCGGAGCACAGGCTCCAGACGCGCAGGCTCAGTAATTGTGGCTCACGGGCCTAGTTGCTCTGTGGCATGTGGGATCTTCCCAGACCAGGGCTCGAACCCGTGTGTCCTGCATTGGCAGGCAGATTCTCAACCACTGCGCCACCAGGGAAGCCCAGTTTTATAGTTTTAAGCTTAGCATTTAGGTCTATGACCTATTTGTTTTTTAAGATTCTTTTTGATATGGACCATTTTTAAAGTCTTTATTGAATTTGTTACAATATTGCTTCTATGTTTTGGTTTTTTGGCCAAGAGGCATGTGGGATCCCAGCTCCCTGACCAGGGATTGAACCCACACCCACTGCATTGGAAGGCAAAGTCTTAACTAGTGGACCACCAGGGAAGTCCCTATGATATATTTTGAGCTAGTTTTTGTATAAGTTGTGAGATTCAGGTGAAGGTTCTTTTCCTCCTCTGAATATCAATATTTTCAACACCATTTGTTATAAAGATTATCTTTCCTTCATTGAATTGCTTTTGCACCTTTGTCAAAGGGACTTCCTTGTCGGGCCGGTGGTTAAGACTTCACCTTCCAATGCAGGGGGTGTATGTTCATCCCTGGTCGGGGAACTAAGATCTCGTACGTGGCTTGGCCAAAAAAAAAAATCAGTTGGTAAAACTTTGTGTGTTTTCATTTCTGGACTCTCTATTCTGTGCCGTGATCTAAGTGTCCCTCTCTCTATTGACACTGTACTGTCTTAATTACTGAAGCTATATAAATAGCTTCAGATCAGGTAGTGTGACTCTTCCCACTTTATTCTTTTTCAAAATTGTTTTGGCTATTCTAGTTTTTTTGTATTTCCATATAAATTTCAGGATCACTTTTTCTATATCTACAAAGAATCCTGCTGGGACTTTGATAAATCAATTTAGGGATAATTGAGGCACTTCCCTGGTGGTCCAGTGGGTAAGACTCCATGCTCCCAGTGCAGGGGGGGACCGGGTTTGAACCCTGGTCAGGGAACTAGATCCCACATGCATGCCACAACTAAGAGTCCACATGCTGCAACTAAGACCCGGTGCAGCCAAAATAAATAAATTAATATTTTTAAAAAAATTTAGGGATAATTGACCCTTTTACTGTGTTGGGTTTTTCAATTAATGAAGATAGTATTTCTCTTCATTTATTTAGATTTTTAAAAGCTTTTTTCATCAGTTTTTAATTCATTTTGTAGTTTTTAGCATATAGATTCTATACATGTTTTGTTAGATTTATACCCAATATTTCCTTTTTTTTTTTTTTAGCAATTATAAAGAGTAGTGTGCTTTAATTTCTGTCTCCAATTGTTCATTGCTAGCATTGGTTGTTAGCATGATAGTTTTTTGTGTGTTGATGTTGAATCCTGAGAATCTGCTAAACTCACTTATTAGTTCTAGGCATTTGGGGGGGTTGTTTTGTTTTGTTTTTGGTCAATTCCTTGGGATTTTGTAGACAATCATGTAAATCGGGATAGTTTATTTCTCCCTTTCCAATCTGTATTTCCTCTACTCTCCTTTTCATTCATTGGAACTTATCCCAACTTATTCATTCTCCTGTTGATGGAAACCCCATTCTTACTTTGTCCCAAGTACCTCTTCTGGTATCTGTACAAGTCCACATGCTTTATTCAGATCCCTAAGAGCCAGTTGTGTTTGGAATTCTGAATTATTCGATTTTAAAAAGTTAGCTCATTGCACTTACTGAATATTTCATAATACTCCCAGCAAAATCTGGGACAGCACCATGTAATCAGATATATTAATTTTTTTGCAAAGAAATAAATGAATATTCACATGAAATGAAATAAAGTCTAAAAATAGCTCCACATCAGTTCTGGTTGGGTTTTGCTTCAAATATTTCTGCTAAACTTAGGAAAAAACCTTTCTGTCTTGAGAGTTTTGGACTTAAGAATTGCAGATACGAGATTGCATATCTTTATTATTTGACTTGGAGTTTGGTGTGGCTTTTTTTTTTTTTTTTAATTTTTTATTTATTTATTTTTGGTTGTGTTGGGTCTTCGTTTCTGTGCGAGGGCTTTCTCTAGTTGTGGCAAGCGGGGGCAACTCTTCATCGCGGTGCGCGGGCCTCTCACTATCGCGGCCTCTCTTGTTGCGGAGCACAGCCTCCAGACGTGCACGCTCAGTAATTGTGGCTCACGGGCCTAGTTGCTCTGCGGCATGTGGGATCTTCCCAGACCAGGGCTCGAACCCGTGTCCCCTGCATTAGCAGGCAGACTCTCAACCACTGTACCACCAGGGAAGCCTTGGTGTGGCTTTGAATTTGTTTTTCCTCACCTGTATTTTTGCCTAAGTGTTTTTAGAGTTTCTCTTCTTACTTATCTGCTTCCTTTCTTTATTCTGTCTTCTGGGAATTCTTCATGATTTCTGATCTGCTAGTAGCATCTCTCCTATTTGCTATGATAAACTTATTCTTTAAGCCACTTTTCCTTCATTTTAAGGGTTGCAGAGTTGAAGAAGTGTATTCTCATCTGCCACCTTGATCTGATATCTCAGATCATTATGTTTTCTGATTTATACATGCACGATATACAGACACATGCATACACACACCCATACAATGTTTTGTTTGTTGTTTTTGGTTTTTTTGGCCCCCTTGTGTGGCTTGTGGGATCTTCCATGACCAGGGATGGAACCCGCACCCTCAGCAGTGAAAGCACAGAGTCCTAACCACTGGACCACCAGGGAATTCCCCACACAATGTTTTTTAACAATGACCATATGCTACTTTTGTAATAAGTAAGTAATCATAGGTTTGAGGCAGGTCTAATTGGGATCCCCCAGCCCCAGCCCAGCAAGGTGAGCATTGATTGCTTTACTTTGAAGGAACCAAGGAAAAACAGAGGGAAGGGGCTCATCCAACAGAGTTGGCCTCTTTCCAGAGCTTCACCCTTCACAAGACTCAAGGAGTCAGAAAAAAGAACAGATGGAAATGTACCAACATGCTAGCAGTGGTTGATCAGATCATAGATGATATTTACTGTCTTTCTTCTAATATTTCACATTTTCCAAATTTTCTACAGTGAATGTGTAGACGTTTTTTCCTTTTTCTTTTTTTTTTTTTGACTGCACCGCACAGCTTGTTGGATCTTAATTCCCTGATCAGGGATCGAACACAGGGCTGGGCAGTGAGAACGCTGAGTCCTAACCACTGGACTGCCAGGGAATTCCCGGGACTTTTTTTTCTTTTTACTTTTTTGAGAAGCTTTTTTATGGCTTGGTAAAAAATAGACAGCTCAGTTCTCACATCTGCTTCTGCGTTCAATCTGTTGCATTATAATGTAGTGCTGAGTTATATAAAGAAAAATCCAGCCTCGCGTGGATGTGTAGTTGGAAAGGTAAATACTTACAAACACCCCAAAAGATGTTGGGAATTACCAGGATTCTTGGCTCACAATTTGACAATAATTTTTTCTGGAGTAAGATTAGTGTACTATACACTTTTTTTTTTAAAGTGTACAATTCAATGGTTTTTAGTATATTTACAAAATTGTGCAACCAACATCACAATCAACTTAGAATATTTTCATCACCTCAAAGAGAAACTCTGCACCCCTTCACCATCCAACCCCTCCCCCCACCAGTTCCCATCCTCCTCAGACCTAAGCAATCATGAATCAACTTTCTGTGTATCTATATTTGCCCATTCTGGACATTTCAAATAAATGGAATCATATAATAAGTGTTTCTTTTGTGTGTGACTGGTTTCTTAGCATAATGTTTTCAAGATTCATTCATGTTATAGTGATTCATTCATGTTCATTCCTTTTTATGACCAAATAATATTCCATTGTATGGATATACCACTTTTGTTTATCCATTTGTCAGTTGAGAGACACTTGGGTTGTTTCCACTTTCTGGATATTATGAATAATGCTTCTGTGAATATTCGTGTTCACGTTTTTGTGTGGACATATGTTTTCAATTTTCTTGGGAGAATTCCTAGGAGTGGAATTGCTGAGTCAAAAGGTAACTCTATATTTAACCATTTGAGGAACTGCCAGATTATTTTCCAAAGTGGCTGTACCATTTTGCCACTTGAATGGCTGCACCAGTCTCAACAATTGTGTAAATGACTATGTAGACTTCTATAATAAAATACATTTGTATTTTCTTTCTCAAAAGAAAGAAAAAAGTATTGAAAAATAATTGTGGGTTCTAGTTTTGTGTCTTCTGCAAAGAGCAAGTCACTTTGTCTTCATCAATAAAATGGGAACAACCAACAGTACCATCTGGAATTCTCCGACAGATGAAACTGGTCTGTGCTTGCTAAATACCATGAACAGAATTCTTTCACGGAAACTCTTTGAACCTGAAACTGAGGAGTACTCAGTGACCAAGGGTCCTCAGTCTTAGGAAAGCCTTAATCAGCCTTGGCCAGGGAAGCAGAACCGATACAGGAGTATGTGGGGTCTGCCCCCAAACCTCAATTAAAGGGCAGTTTATGCAACATGCCTTCTTTTTGAATCAGAGCCAGGGTCATTGTTGGGCTGAGGTAACATTAATTATTTTTCCGCTTGTCGGATTCCATGAAAAAGATGTGAAAATGGCCTGTTTGTGAAAGAGTGCAGGCAGAGGCTCTGAGCTGATTATGTCAAACCTAGTCAAAGCTTCCTTGGTGTGGGAGATTGTAATCAACAAAGCATGGCGGCATCTGCGCCCATTACAGGAGGAGCCCCATCCCGCCTGGCTGCTCCCCAGCAGAGACAAGAAGCCAGCTTTAACCCCTGCTGGACCGAATTGCGTTGACTGTCTAGAGCAAAGAAATTTTACTCTCCATCCCCCGCAAACCTTCCGTGGAAAAATTGTCTTCCAAGAAACTGGTCCCTGGTGCCAAAAATGTTGGGGACCGCTGATCTAGTACACATTTAGGGGACAGAGCAGCACAGGAAGTAATTGTCCTTATTTTGCAGGGGAGAAGACTTCGAATTGCTCCCTTAATAGAGCGGCATCAATTCTTTCTGTGACTTGGGCAGCCATACAGATGAGTCAAGGCACAAAGTGGCAAAGCTTGAAAGATACAGAATTAAGCTGAAAAAAAAATTAAAAAGTCTGAAGAAGACCTCAGAGATCATTAGTGGGGTGCTTCAGACTTTCTACATAGGTGGGACTTAGGGACTGTGTTCTTGTGGAAAGAGGTGTCCCCAGATGGCAATGGACAAGCATTCATTTCATGCAAGATTGAGAAATCTTCAGCTGTCTCGTCAGAGAACTGCGTAAGGCAGCCGATGATACTATGGACAAACTAAAGCTCATCCCCTCTTGGCAAGCATTCGACACAGTGATAATCAAATGTGTTGGGCCCAATTTTCTTTTTTTAATCACCAATATTTGTTATGTTCCCTTTCCTTTCCTGAAATGAAAGACATTGATAATAAAGCCTACTTTCAGATATGACTATAAAAAGATCATATGCCATAAACATAAACTGTTATTGATCTGCAATGATGGAAAGAGCTTATACCAGAAATGAAAATCAACCATATTGAAGCACACTATTTAGTTTAGTGGACATTTTTTTCATAGCAAGACTTTCTTTTTTTTTTCCACTTTTTTAAAAAAATTATTATTTATTATTTATTTATCTATTCATGGCTGTGTTGGGTCTTCGTTTATGTGCGAGGGCTTTCTCTAGTTGTGGCAAGCGGGGGCCACTCTTCATCACGGTGCGCGGGCCTCTCACTGTCACGGCCTCTCCCGTTGCGGAGCACAGGCTCCAGACGCGCAGGCTCAGCAGTTGTGGCCCACGGGCCCAGCCGCTCCGCGGCATGTGGGATCTTCCCAGACCAGGGCTCGAACCCGCGTCCCCTGCATCGGCAGGCAGACTCCCAACCACTGCGCCACCAGGGAAGCCCCAAGACTTTCTTGATGAAGAAAACAAGATGTTGATCTACATTCTGGTGCAAGATTTTTGTTTGTTTTAATTAATTAATTAATGTATTTTTTTTGGCTGCGTTGGGTCTTCATTGCTGCTGCGTGGGCTTTCTCTAGTTGCAGCGAGCACGGGTTACTCCCTGTTGCGGTGCTTGGGCTTCTCATTGCAGTGGCGTCTCTTGTTGCAGAGCACGGGCTCTAGGGCATGGGCTTCAGTAGTTGTGGCACACAGGCTCGGTAGTTGTGGTGCATGGGCTTAGTTGCTCTCTGGCATGTGGGATCTTCCCTGACCAGGGATTGAACCCGTGTCCCCTGCATTGGCAGGCAGATTCTTAACCACTGTACCACCAGGGAAGTCCCTGGTGCAAGTTCTTTATCTGGTAGCACACGGTCATTTCAAGTAGCATTGCTCTAGATGACATCAAGAAGTGGTCAGATGCATGAATCCATACTTCGAGTTAACATGAATGTGACAGCTACCAGTGAAGACTGATACAGGCCTGTAACATTGGCAATTTAACAAAAACCCGAGTACTGTTATCATTAGTGATGTGATTTCCCAAAATTGTGGTAAAGTTCTAGGTAAAATTCTGAATACATAAAGTACAATCTTCTCTTTGTTCCTAATGCAGTTGCATTCCGGAAATTTCAGTGCATATTAAACCATTTATGTGCAGCTAAGGATTCGGTTCTAGGCTCTGATCGTTGGTAGCAGGTTTTTCACCTCCTGCATGAATGTCCAGAGGAACATCAGAAAATCATGCAACAGGCAGTGCATTTCTTCAAGGTGAGGAACTTCCCACACCTGAAAACCTCTAGCATCCATACTCCCTACATCCTCCATGTCAGTCATGACCCCTGATCACTGACAAATAAAAATACTCTCATACATTTCCACAGTCCAAAAACCCAAGACCTTCATAGATGGTCCTAGGAGGAAAGTGGCTTCCCCAAGATCACACATGAATCCAAGAGGACACCAAGACCAGGACTTAGGTGCTTGGCTCTTTATTCAGCCCTACTGTCACCAGTCCAAAGTTTCTTAGGGGTGCTGCCCACACTCAACCCTGCTCATTTCTTACTGGACACCAATCCTGCTGGCCACCAGTCCCACTGGCCATTAGCTCACTACTGCCTGTAAAGCATTAATGATCTAAAATGTTAACTTAAACCCTTAGAAGTCTCTCTGCAAGATTTTGATAACATACCCCCCAGGTGATTCCAAGGTAGTATGTCTATGACTCGCTTGCACTCTGAGAACTATTTCTTAAAGTTAGTGTTAGAATATCTATGAAAAAAATGGTTTCATGGGCTGATATGTTTTGGAAATACTGGACTAGCCAGCCAAAGGTGAAAAACTCTTCTTCAGACCCTTTAATGTGTGAGTGTGAATATGGATCTCCAATGTGGAGTGTGGCTTGACTTATTTTCCAAGTTTATTTGATCATGAACTGCCCCCATTCCCTGCTCTGTTGTTTTGTTTTGTGGTTAAGAAGCTCATTGCTAATGAGATGTAGATTATTCACATCTCTACCCTTATTTTGTAGATAAAAGAGAGGAGAGAATAGATACTGACTGAAGTGAGAAGTTAAAAAAGGCTATGGGAGGTTTGTGCATTATTTCAAATAGAAAATAAAGGAGAGAGATATTTGATCCTTTTTACTTTAATTTTCTAAGTCCCATGAGGACAAGTTCATGTCTTATTTTCTTGTTGTTGTTTTTGTTTGATTCTTTCCATTGCTTGGGCAAATAATGTTTGTTAAGTGAATTACTTAATAAATTAAATTATCAACAGCAGTCTACTTAAAAGGTTGTGGGACAGCTTCAGGTTGTTCTGAAAAGTGAGATGTTTCCTTATATTTCTTAAGAGCAGAGAGATCAGAGAATTCCTACAGCAAGAGCATCAGCAAAATTTTTAACCTCCACATATAATACCCAAATTAATCAGGATAGGCAGGAACAGTTGTGTAGGTTAAGCACTGCACAGATTATTGGGACACCATTCACTGTTTCCAAGAAGTGTGTTTACAGTTGGGTTGGCCTGAGAAGGCATACATATAGAAATAATTATAAAACAGTCAAAGAGAGTTTGTAGTTGTTTTCCATGCCAGGGTGTGCTATTCCCATGACTTTGCCCAGGCTGTTCCCTCTATTTAAATCACCCTTTCTCTGGTCTTCCTGACACACTGCAACTTACCTTTCAGGGCCCAGTTCCAATGTCACTTCTCTGTGGTTTCCTGAGACTTCTCTTTGGCATTCACCTTCCGTGGCAGAATTCACTGTTCCCTTGTGTCTGTGCCATCAGCACTTATAACAGAGACTGCTAGTGCATATATGAAAAGCAAGAGAGGGAAATGTTTACGTGCTTTAAGTCAGACAGGGCAGGGTTCAAAATCTGGGGGATTTCCCACTAACAGCTGTGACGTTGAGTAAGTTACTAACTTTTTCTAAGCTACAGTTTTCTCTCCTTTAAAATGGGAATGGTAATAGTTATAGTGATAGGAAGAGTAATAGTGAGATTATGCTGACATTTAAGGGAGATGATATATAGATAGGGTATATATCTGCTTTGCGTTGCTCCAAAAGAGAAATTGAGCTGCTTATCATGTTTCAATGAGAATATTCTTTTTTTTTTGACTGGGTCACGCAGCTTGTGGGATCTTAGCTCTCTGACCACAGATTGAACCCCGAGTCCCTGCAGTGAAAGTGCCGAGTCTTAACCACTGCAGAATTCCCAGGATATTCTTGAGAGCGGATCTCCATGGCTATTTTCTATTGATTGATTGATTGATTGATTGATGTGGACCATTTTTAAAGTCTTTATTGAATTTGTTACAATATTGCTTCTGTTTTATGTTTTGGTTTTTTGGCTGCAAGGCGTGTGGGATCTTATCTCCCTGACCAGGGATCGAACCTGCACCCCCTGCATTGGAAGGCAAAGTCCCAAACACTGGACTGCCAGGGAAGTCCCCTCCATGGCTATTTTCTATCCTGGGAAAATTATCAAATATTTACTAGTAGCACTTATTTGTTTAAAAAGATTTATTAATGGCTAAATTATAAAATGCATCTTTTATTTCTTTCTTCTGCCGCTAAACCCTTTCTTCTTCTTTGTTCATAATGAGTTACCTCTGCTCAATTCATTCATTGAGATGGTAGTGCTAATTTATTTCAGAGTGAAAAAGCAGTGGTAAGCATTAGTGTCATGTTTCTGTCATCAATGGTTGGAGAACCCTGGAACCTACTAATTCTTACCACCATATGGTATGGTATGCCATACCAGAAAGACATTAACAGTCAAGATTTAGCATGGGTTGGGTTGTCTTGACCAGAAAAGTTGTCCTGGTGTTTACAGAGCTGGCATTCCCTGGGATGCCCCAGCGCTGCAATCCCGTGTTTGACAAAGGCTGAGTAATCCACCATCCAAAATATCAGCAACGATCAAGCCTTTCTCCATCCAGCCCTATCAAGGGACAGCTTTACCAAGTCGAGCCTGAATCAACACACCGCCCATTCCCTGGGTGAGATTCAGTACAGGACCATCTTCTAGCTTTTGATCAGTTCTCCAGATAGACCTTAAGAAATTCAACCCACCAGTGAAGCCCATGTCTCGTCTGTATAAAGACCAGGGATTGTCAGCTTCTTTTTTTGTTTTTGTTTTTTGGCCTTGTCATGCGGAATCTTAGTTCCTCCGCCAGGGGCCGAACCCGTGCCCCCTGCAGTGGAAGCGCAGAGTCCTAACGACTGGACCGCCAGGGAAGTCCCCAGGGATTGTCAGCTTCTAGGTGTTTCAGTAATAGCCGTTTTCGCTCAAATTCTTCTGCACACCTTCATGCTTATGGGCTACTTTCCCCCATGCACATTCTGTCTTATTTTCCCCTCATCTTACATTTGTACCATGAAAACGTTATCAAACATGTTACATCCTCTTCATCGACTTCACTAACCCAGTTCCATCCTCACTTTAAAATTGTTCACTTGTACCATATATGAACTTCAAACCAAAACTCTTTGCACTTCTGTATGTTCTCTTCTGATCTTCAAGGATTTGACATAGTTTTTTTATTCTTATGAAATCAGTGTATATGTATTCTGCTTCACTGTGTTTTTCCCTATCTCCTGTGCACATGCTCACTGCATTTATATGGACCATAATGGCATAATTGTCATTTGAAGAATTTATAGTTTGCTATCTTGTTAATAAACAAGTGTTTTCTTAGTTTATTGCTTATTTTTGTCACTGAGGTTTGTTTACCTTTTTCTCTCATAAATGGCACTAGTAAGACTATCTTTGTACCTTTCATTTTTGGTTATTTCCTTGGAAATATATTTTCCAAAGAGAATTATTTGACCACAGCTCTTGTAACATTTGCAAGTTACTTGCCCAACCAATTTGCAGCTACCGAATAATACAGAAGTGTACCTGTTTTCTCATAATCACAGAACGTTACCCTTTTAATTTTTGTAATGAACTTGATAGAGGTATAATAATTTCTTAAACCTATTTTGGGTTGCATTTTTCTTTCAATTAGGAAGCTTGTACATTTTTAGATCATATACTATCTGCATTTCCTTGAATATAAATCATATTTGGTCACAAAATGAGTTAGCCTCTTCTATTGAACATTTAATAGCGATTAGACATAATCACAATGGAGATGACGTTAATGACAATATTAGGCATAACACAGGATTAATCATTTAATAAACCATTAGGAAAGATAAAGAGCTTTTCTTTTTTTTTTTGGCTGCACCACGTGGCTTGCAGGATCTTAGTTCCCCAACCAGGGACTGAACCCCTTGCCCCCAGCAGTGGAAGCGTTGAGTCCTAACCACTGGACCTCCAGGGAATTCCCAAGAGCTATTTTAAACTTCCAAAATAGAAGACTTTCACAAAACCACTAAATGGAAGATATGGTCATCTTCACAACAGAAAGGGATGAGTGGGCAGACAGGATTTCAAGACTCTCGAAGATTAACAGTGCCAACCTACATGCCAGCATAAATACTGAATACAACCTCTGTTCCTCCTGTCTTAGATTCTGAAATTCAGATGCCTACGGGGGCAAGGTAAGGAACATAAATGTTTATTGGGCCAGATAATAATAATGTCATGGGAGTTGAGGACTGGGGAGAGTTGGAAAGTCATGCCCATCTATGACATTGAACTCTTATTAAGGAAAACATTCTTTGGGCCAAACAAAAACGCATCTGTGGTCCAACTTGGCCATTGGCTGCCAGGCTGTGCCCTCTGCTGAAGGCTTCTTTTGGAGACTGTACTCACATGACAGCAGAGGTCTTGCACAGATGTGGAAGATGAGGCAAACAAGTGAGGTATGAAGAACAGTTCACTTGCCTTTTAATACTACTAAGAAAAAGAATACTGCAAGCCCAGTGAACGGTAATTAACGTCCTGCCTCATGCAAGCCCAGTGAATAGTAACTAACGTCCAGCCTCAATGACAGTAGAGCAGGTTGGGGGCTGTGGCCAATAGGAGAATGCATATCTCCATTTTTTTGTTGGCTCTTAACTCTTTATTATGGACATTAAAGACACAAAATAGAATAGTATAATGAAGCCCTTGAGCCCATCACCCAGCTCATCAATCCTTGCCAATTATAGGGGTCCTTGTTCATTTCTGTGCCTGATGAGTGGGACCAGGCACTGTTCCAGCCCACCTGAGAGTTATAGGCCAGCACATGGGGCCAGCACTGCCAGATTTTTAAAAGAAGCTAGACATTTTGATTTTTATTTAAGACCTCTTGATTTTTCTATGTTGGCAATTCATTAAAAAAAATTTTAATACATTGTAGAGGTCAAGATTGTGCTGCCGATTGCTGATTTTTGGTAATAACATATGCTTGGAGAAAATGCTGGAGGTGAGAGAGGAAGTGCAGTCAAATGTTGCCCTGATCCTAGGCCCCTTAAATATACCTGTGTGCAAAATCATTGCCCACTGGAATGGGCCACAGCTGGGCTAGACATAGCTCTGTGATGACCCTCTTAGTGCAGGAGGTTTGCCTCTTTCCTTAGACACTGAGCTCCTTGAGGAAACTTGTAGTCTCTCCCCCCAGGGCCCAGAAGATAATAATAACCAGTAGAGTTTTGAGGAATGAATGAACAAATAAAAACACAAGAGACTTTCTTGTTATTTTTGAGTCTAGAGTCACTTCCAACACCATCAAATGGAGGTGTCTTCAGGTCCACTGATATGACTATTATTTTCTTTGTTTTTTAGAAACAATCTTTGCATTATTGCAAAATGCTCCACTCTTACTAAGTAAAATTTGAATAATTAATGCAATGTATTTTCTAGACTGATTTATATTTTTATTGTTTAGATCATGATTTTGTTAATTCATCAAGAATAATGTGATTGGTGGCTACCTCAGAAGATAAAAACATTCAGTATCGATAATTACATGGTGTTGAGCAAGTATGTTTGAATACTGAAGATTGTCAGCTATTTGAGAGTGAGAACTATGCCTTAGTCTTTAAAAAAATTGATATATAATGCACAAGCCATAAAATTCACTCTTTTAAAGTTGTATAACTCAGTGCTTTTAGTATATTCACAAGGTTGTGCAACCATCACCACTATCTAATTCCAGAATATTTTCATCACCCCAAAAATAAGCCCTATACCCATTAGTAGCCACTCACCATTCTCTCCTCTCTTCAGCCCCTGGTAACCACTAACCTACTTTCTGTTTCTATAGATTTGCCTATTCTGGACACTTCATGTACATGGAGTCATATAATATGGGGTCTTTTGTGTCTGACTTCTTTCACTTAGCCTGTTTTTAAGGTTCATCCATGTTGTAGCATGTATCAGTACCAAATTCTTTTTATGGCTACATATATTCCATTATTTGGATATATTACATTTTGTTTATCGAGTCATCAGTTGATGGACACTTGCGTTGTTTCTACCTTTTGGTTATTATAATGTGGTTATGAATATTCATGTCCAAGTTTTTGTGTGGACATACATTTTCAGTTCTCTTGGGTATGTATCTAGAAGTGGAATTGCTGGTCATATAGTAATTCTATGTTTAATTTTTTGAGAAACTGCCATACTTTTTCAAAGTGACTGCACCATTTTACATTCCCACCAGCAATGAATAAGGGTTCCAATTTTTCCACATCCTTGTTAACACTTGTTATTTTCCATCAATTTATTTGATTATAGTCATCCTAGTAAATGTGAAGTGGTATTGCATTGTGGTTTCAAGTTGCATTTCCCTAATGACTAATAATGTTGAGCATCTTTTCACATGCTTATAGGCCATTTGTATCTTTTCTTTGGAGAGATGTCTATTCAAATCTTTTAAAATTACGTTATGTGTCTTTTTATTGTTGACCTGTAATTGTTCTTTATATATTTTGGATACTAATCCATTATCAGATATATAATGTGCAAATATTTTCATCCATTTTGTGTGTCATCTTTGCTTGGTGGTGTCCTTTGAAACACAAAAGTTTTTAATTTTGATAAAGTCCAATTCATCTGTTTTTTTCTTTTGTTGCTTGTGCTTTTGGTATCATATCAAAGAAATCACTGCCTAAGTCAAGGTCATGAAGGTTTATACCTATGTTTTCTCTTTTATCTAAGAGCTAAAACTTCCACAGTGGACTCTACCCAAAGGGGTAAAACTTTTTTCAGGAGTTTGGGTACATGGCTCTGTGATAGAGTTCCCGTTGACTCCTGGGATGGGCCAAATCTACTCAGAAATACCAGACAACAGCTGAACCAGTGAGGGTTTGGAGTCTGTTGTTTGGTCTCTACTTTCTGGTGGGCAGAACTGGGCTAACAAGGTGATTCTTTCCCAAGAAGATGTTGGAAAAGAGTTTTATACTCTCCAGAGCAGGCGGTCTTACCAGGGTGAGCAGATACAGAGCTTGAGCGCCATTACCTGCCAACCTAGTGCCTGAGCACACCTTACAGATAGATCCTGACCCTCCTTCTCACCGAACCCACAGAGGATCTCACAATCTGCCCCAACACTGGACTTCAGGCAGAGCAGGCACTCAGTCTAAATGGGAACAAAAACTAAACTTGTTTGCCTAACCTGGCCAAATCAAAGTGATTCCCATTCCCGGTATGGCAAGTTATATGATTATGTAGTTCTCCCAGAAGTAGCTCTATAAGTGAACAAAGACCTTTTTTCAAGTTTTTTTAAAAAATTGGGTTAAATTATGAATTACAGTATTTGATTTTCCAAGTTCGCACTAGTTTACATTTGTCAGATTTGTTCATGATATGATGTGCTTATTATATAACACTCAATTTGGATTATAAAACTTTGGTTGGATTTTTGCATTTATGCTAACGTGTTTCTTTTTCGTTTTTCTTTGCTTTTCTTCTTTTTTTTAAGGGGTCTCCATTTATCCTACCATACAACAAGTCCAGATGTAGATGGGCTTGAGGTTCCCTTTCTCCAAGGTTCTCTGGGCTCTTCCACTCTTGGAGAACATGGATTTCTTTTTTCAGTTTGTTGTCAAAGAGAACTACCTGCCCCTCAGACCTCCCTACAAACCACCTGGACACTTAGCTAGCAATAGAGCTGATCCCAAGGCTGAGCCAGCACAGCTGTCGCCAGGCATTGGAGATCAGGTGACACCACTGGGGAGAGAGTCAGGGTGGCATCACTATCAACCTGGCTGAGGTCACCATGGGCATCCCTTGGCCTCTGAAGGAGTGTCGGGCAGGCAGCTGCCCCTCTGCAGGCTGCCCTGGGTTTGCCCAGATGGCAGTGGTGGGAAGTGCCAGCCAGCACAGAATGAGGGGAGCCCAGGTAGCAATTAAGTGGGGATAAATAGCCATTACCAAGGAAGCCTAACAACTGTAGAAGAGCGCAGTCTATTCACCAGCAACTGCTTATTTTCTATTGATCCTCGGCGGGACAGGGCCTTGCCTTCTGCAGTGCCCCAAATAACAGGCTCGCAAAGCCCAATGCTAAGAGGTGGCATCTGAGAAGAATCCGCTCAGGTCCTCCTGTCTGTTTCATCTTAAGGCCTGCCTGGAGAAGAGATAATTATGGGTCTGCAATTTTTACTCCATCACAGACAATGGAGGGATCAACAGATGCGTCTCTGAAATCAGATTAAAAAATTTTTAAAAGGTTTCGGCTCAGGAGGATACCAGCATTTCCCACAGTTTCAGCTGGATGAAAATAGAAAGAGAGATGGAGAGGGAAGAAAGGAGAAAAGGGAGGGAGGCAGGAAAGAAAACTTGAAGTTCTTAAAAATGGAAATAACCAATGGGGAGGCTGCTAAACAGACTTTGTTTTCCTGTTGCCTCCCCACAGGTGTCTTTCCCTCGGCCTGTCACACCAGCTGAAAGGCTCCCATCAAGACAGAGTTCATATGGAGCCAAGAATCCCCCGTGAAGGCCCAAGCCCTTTGCAGTCACCGTCACCCCTGCTAAGCATGATCTGATTTCCAGCACCACGTAGCAGATTTGCCTAGTTTAGAACTTCCTATGAAAGGGCTGTATATATAGTATGTACTCCTTTTGTCTGACTTTTTTCACTCAGCGTGATTGTGAGATCCATCCATGTCATTGCCTGTTATCAACAGTTCATTGTTTTTCACTGTAGTCATATTTCATGGTGTAGCTATATCTCAGTTTGTTTATCTGTTCACCTGTTGATGGACATTTGATTGTTTCCAGTTTGAGGCTATTATGAATGAAGCAGCTATGAACACTTCTGTGACAGTCATTTTGTGGATATGTTTCTACCCAGAAGTAGAAATTGCTGGATCTAAGAGAGGTGAAATTATGCTTTTTATAAGAAACGCACAATCTGGTTTTCAAAGGGGGTTGTACACTTTACCCTCCTATCATCTTTGTATGAGATTCTTTTTTTTTTTTTAATTAATTAATTAATTTATGGCTGTGTTGGGTCTTCGTTGCTGCGTGCGGGCTTTCTCTAGTTGTGGCGAGCGGGGGCTACTCTTCGTTGCGGTGCACGGGCTTCTCATTGCAGTGGCTTCTCTTGCTGCGGAGCACGGGCTCTAGGCACGCAGTCTTCAGTAGTTGCAGCACGCAGGCTCAGTAGTTGTGGCTCGCGGGTTCTAGGGCACAGGTTCAGTAGTTGTGGCGCACGGGCTTAGTTGCTCCACGACAGGTGGGATCTTCCCGGACCAGGGCTTGAACCCGTGTCCCCTGCATTGGCAGGCGGATTCTTAACCACTGCACCACCAGGGAAGTCCTGTTTGAGATTCTGATTGTTCCACATCCTTGTCTAGTCTTGTATTTATCAGCCTTTTCAAATTTCACTATCATGTTTTTCATATGTGTTTCCTTGATAACTCATGATGTCGAATATAATTTCATGTACTCCTTAGTCATTTGAATATTTTCTTTGGTGAAATTCCTGCTCTAGATTTTGACCATTAAAAAAAATTGGGTTGATTTTCTTATTACTGAATTGTGTGGATCCTTTTTATATTGGTATTCAAGAAATTTATCACATACATGCATTGTGAATACTTTCTCCCAGTCTGTGGCTTGCCTTTTCATTATTGTTGAAGAGTAGAGGTATTGATAAAATCAAATTTATTTCTTTCTCCTTTAGTGATTAACATGTTTTGCTTTCTTTCCAAGAATTATTTGCAAAAGCTAACATTGTTTTTTTTTCCTTTTCCCCTGAAAGTTTTGCAGTTTTGGCTTTTATGTTGGTCTGTGATCTATCTCAAATTAATTTTATGTATGGGGTGACATTAGGGTTGAGGTTCATTTTTTTCCTTAAAATCTATAGTTATTTCAGCTGTTAAAAAGACTTTCCTTTCTCCATTGAATTGATTTGGCATTTTGGTTGAAAGTTAATTGATCATAAACAAGTGGGTTCATTTCTGGACTCTGTTCAGTTTTATTGGAAGAATGGAAATATTAACATTAAAGCCTTCCAATCCAAAAACATAACATACCTCTCCACTTTTCAGGTCTTTAATTTAGCAATGTTTTGTTGTTTTCAGTGTAGAAGTCTTATACATACTTTGCTAAATTTCATCCTAGGTAGGTGATTTGTTTGATGTTATTGTAAGTGGTACATTTAAAAAAAATTGTTTTTCATTTATTTGTTGCTAATATCTAGAAATTCAATTAATTTTTGTATATGGACCTTGTATTTTACAATCTTGCTGAATCCACTTATAAGATGTGGTAGTTATTCTATAGAAGCCCATAAGGTTTTCTACATATACAATCAAGTTGTCTGCAAATATTGGCAGTTTCAATTTTCTTGTCCAACCCTTCTGGCTTTTCTTTCTTTTTCTTTTTTTGGTGCCTCAATTTTGAGCAAAACTTGTAAGAGCTGACATCTTTGCCTATTCTCAGACTTAGTGAGAAATTCTTTAATATTTCACTATTAACTATTATATTAGCTGTAAGTTTTTGTAGTTTCTTTAATTAGGTTGAGGAAGTTCTCTTCTCTTAGTTTGCTTTGATTGTGAAAATGTGTTGAATTTTGTCAAATGCTTTTTGTGCATCTATTCAGGTTTTAGTACCAGAATAACATTGGACTCATAAAACAAATTGAGAAGTGTTTCTTCCTTTTTTATTTTTTGGAAAGAGTTGTGTGCAGTTGGCATTCGTTCTCTCTTAAAAGTGTGATAGAAGGGCTTCCCTGGTGGCGCAGTGGTTGAGAATCTGCCTGCCAATGCAGGGGACACGGGTTCGAGCCCTGGTCTGGGAAGATCCCACATGCCGCAGAGCAACTAGGCCCGTGAGCCACAACTACTGAGCCTGCGCGTCTGGAGCCTGTGCTCCGCAACAAGAGAGCCCGCGCACCGCGATGAAGAGTGGCCCCCACTTGTCGCAACTAGAGAAAGCCCTCGCATAGAAACGAAGACCCAACACAGCCAAAAATAAATAAATAAATATTTAAAAAAAAAAAAAAAAAAGTGTGATAGAATTCACCAGTTGAAGTCATCTAGGTCTGGAGATTTCTTTGTGGGTTTTAATGATAAATTTAGCATATTTAATAGATATGGAGCTATTTCATTTTTTAAAAATTTCTCCTTGAGTCAGTTTTGGTAAGTTTATGTTTTTGAAGGAATTTATCCATTACATCTAGGTTTTTTTTTTTTTTATTGTATTGGCACAAAGTTGTTCATAAGATCCTCACATTTTTCTTTATAACTATAGGATCTACCATGAATAAAAAGAACACTCCTCCATTGAATGGGAGCTGGCAGAAAATCTCTAAGACTCTTTCTGATGGAAAATTCCAGGATTAGTAAACTATCATGGAAAGAGAGTCTGAGTCTTCTCTGTGGTCCTCTGCTCCTAGATTTCTTAGATCTTCAACTCTAGATCAAAAACAGGAGTAGTTTTCTCACCCGTGGCAGTTTTCATCTTACCTCATTTTCCTTTCCTGCTCTCCTTTTGAGAGAACTTGTTCCAATCTTGTGCTCTCTTGTAAATGAATTTAAAATGGCTATTTGAATTTGCAATGGTAATTTGGATGTAATTGTTTCCTTAGCAACAGACATTTGTGATTCACACTCTTAAAAATCTCAGAGGTCTAATTAGTACTCTTCTCTGAGCAAGCCATTTATAACCAATATTTTGAAAACTTAACATAGCCTTAAAAGAGTGAGTTCGGGTTATTTTACCACAGCAGATACATGAGTCACAGGTTTCCCCAGCCGTTTTCCCATGAACTTCCTGGGACTATAACTTGCAAAAATGCATGAGGATGCAATGCCCTGGTTGAAGGCATGTGAAACAGTTGCTCCAACCCAGCGAGTCAACCAGGGGTGAAATACTGACCCCTCAAAAGACTGCCATTCTTCCCAATTTCCTGACCATTTTAACCCAGTAATAGTTGTTGCTCAGTATTAGAAAAGTTTCATTTTGGGGTAGGACAGTCACATAGGATCAAATCTTTCTCCCTAACCACCGGCCCCCCACCTCCAAACACACACACACACACACACACACACACACACACACACACACACACAGCAGTGTTCTGCACTGTTTCTTCTCCAAATTATCAAATTATCCCGTGGTCAAAAGGTATTTGGTCCCATCCAGTCCCTCTCAGTTTGTGGTAGGACTAATTTGTTAATGGGGCTCCAGAAGGAAAGTGCCTAATGTTTCTTCTAATTGGACATGACTGCTTCAGAATGACTGCGGCTGCTGGCCAGCTCTCACTGTCCCTGAGGTTGGATAATAAGCTTCTGCCACTGGCTTCTGTGTCCTGCCCAGGACCATCTGCGGTAATGAACTTGGAAGGCTCATTGTAGATTACAGAAAAAGAAAAGTGAGAGAGAAAAGCACAGTCCAGCTCTTGTCAGTGGGTCCAATTATGGCTTCTGTCCGCTTAAGAAAAGAAATTCAGAAAAGCTAGACTAGGAAGAGACTGGGACGGAGCAGGCAAGGAAGGATGGGATTGGGGAAACCCATGATGGGAGAACCAGACTGAAATTCCTCCAGGACCCAGGTTTCTAGAAGGAGAAGTTCAGGGGTTGCAACAATAAGGATTGACTCTCCAGTGTCCAAATGTGAAACTCCTCAGCCTTGGGCACCACTGCATGTCGCTGGTCTGAGGGAAGAAGCTGCCCCACACCCTTTATGCTCACTGTCAATCCCCATCTCTCACATTGGTACAGGAACAGGACCCATTGTGCCTATCTAGACTGGTTATTAGTATAATCACTGTTGATTATATGTTTTTGTTTTTGTTTTTGTTTGGCTGCACCACATGGCTTGAGGGATCTTAGTTCCCCAACCAGGGATCGAACCCAGACCCACAGCTGTGAAAGCACCGAGTCCTAACCACTGGACCATCAGGGAATTCCTGATTATTTGTTTTCTGAGACAGGATCTTAGAGTGCTCAACCCAGCATCTATCAATCACTAAAACCATTCCCAAGATATATTTTTTTAAAGTTTATTTTATTTTTTTTGAATTTTATTTTATTTATTTTTTTATACAGCAGGTTCTTATTAGTTATACATTTTATACATATTAGTGTATATATGTCAATCCCAATCTCCCAATTCATCCCACCACCAGCCTCACAAGACATTTTTTAAAACCTTTTTTGTATTGTGAAATAAATACAAATATACAGAAAAGTGCATAAAACATAAATATACAGCTTAAGGTATTATGAAAAAGGGAATTCTTGTAATCAGCACTCAGGCAAAAAAATAGAACTTTTCCACAAGACCCATCCTGCCCCATCCTGATGGCAACTTTTTCCTTTATCCCTAAAGGTAACCACACCCATGACTATTATGCTAATTATTTCCTTGCTTTCTTTATAGTTTCACTACCTGAGTAGACATCCCTAAACACTATAGTTTAGTTTTGCCTGTTTTCGAGCTTTATGTATTTAAAAAAAAAAAAATTCCCGAATATCAACTATTCAGAAGCTTTTGTGTATTTTTATCCTCCCTGCCTACATGGTTCAGAAATTAAAGTAGTAGTCACCGTCAAACTGAGTTTTTATTCTTTTTCCATTTTCCTTTCTTTTTCCCTTTCCTTCTTTGCTTCCTTCCTCCCTGTCACCAGCGCTCTTCTTTTCCTTAAAATTCTAGAGATTAGAACAGGCACTCTAGGGAACTCTGCTCTACACTCTGTAATAACCTATATGGGAAAAGAATTTGAAAAAGAATAGATACATGTATATGTATAACTGAATCACTTTTTTGTACACCTGAAACTATCACAACATTGTAAATCAACTATACTCCTATATAAAATAAAAATTAAAAACAAACAAAAACAAGATTTGGTAGGAAAACATATATTTAAAAATTCCATTGGGATTTTGATAGGGATGGTTTTGAATCTGTAAATTGCTTTGGGAATACTGACATCTAACAATATTAAATCTTCCACTTCATGGGAAAAACAAACAAACAAACAACAAACAACAACAACAGCAGGGCTTCCGTGGTGCCACAGCTGTTAAGAATCCGCCTGCCAATGCAGGGCACACGGGTTCAAGCCCTGGTCCGGGAAGATCCCACATGCCGCGGAGCAACTAAGTCTGTGTGCCACAACTACTGAGCCTGTGCTCTAGAGCCTGCGAGCCACAACTACTGAGCCCATGTGCCACAACTACTGAAGCCCACGTGCTTAGAACCCGTGCTCTGCAACAAGAGAAGCCACTGCAATGAGAAGCCTGCACACTGCAACGAAGAGTAGCCCCCACTCGCCACAGCTAGAGAAAGCCCGCGCACAGCAACGAAGATCCAATGTAGCCAAAAATAAATAAATAAAATAAATAAATTTATTTAAAAAAAAACACCACCACCAACAACAAAAACCAGACAGGTGCTCTGGCATCAGACAACCTGGGTTTGAATTCTTGTGTCAGAACTTACAAGCTGAGGGACCTTGGGAAAGTTTATATAAATCTCTGTGCCTTGCTGCCCCATTTTCCTCAGCAGTAAACAGAGATAATAATACAACCACCCTCATTAAAGAGAACAAAATAAAACCACATTCAGTGCTTAGAATAATGATTGACACATAGTAAACATCCAATAAATGTTAGCTATTCTTTCCTCTTCTCCCCTCCTTCCTCACTTCTTCCCCCTCTCATCTCCCCTTCTCTCTTCTCTCATTTGTCTTCTTTATTCTCTTTTCTTCTGCTAATTTGTTTACTCTCCAACTTATGTTTTCTCATCTCTTTTCCCCTCTCTGTCATCTCATCTCCTTTTCTAGCCCTTCTCCCAAGGCCCTGGCAAAACAAGCTTCCCCTTGGCTGGGTCTCCCCCACAAGAGGAAATGAAGCATTTTTAACCATGATGGCATCCATGGGCGTGGTGAACCAGCCTGCATCATCAAACAGTTTCCTGTCAAAAGATATGATCCCGGCCTGGACCTCAAGCATCTGACTGCCAATTCCAGCATCAGGGCAATCACTCTGCTCTTTCCCTGCTCAGCTAGGGAAGTTGCCTCCAATTTTTGGTATCTCTTTGAAAGATTACGTTTCCCTAGCATGACACTGATTTATTGATAGTTCCTACTCCTCAAATTTACTTTAATGTGTAAGGATTTGATAAATGTTATTACATAAGCACAGAGTTGCTATAAAATTTTCATACAAGATAAGAATGAGTAGTGGAAAAGAATAATGTTCTCCTTGCCCTATCCTCCCATTCTTGGTTGGTATGAGTCCTCTGGGACCTTTTCTATATTTACATGGGTGTTGTGACTTTGTTTTATTTACATAAATAGGATTACATGCTCCAGACTGTGCTGTGACTTTTTTTTTTTAATAAATTTACTTATTTATTTATTTTTGGCTGTGTTGGGTCTTTGTTGCTGCAGGCGGGCTTTCTCTAGTTGTGGCGAGTGGGGGGCTACTCTTTGCTGTGGTGCCGGGCTTCTCTTGGCGATGGCTTCGCTTGTTGCAGAGCACAGGCTCTAGGCGCGAGGGCTTCAGTAGTTATGGCATGTGGGCTCAATAGTTATGGCATGTGGGCTCAGTAGTTGTGGCTTGTGGGCTCTAGAGCACAGGTTCAGTAGTTGTGGTGCATGGGCTTAGTTGCTCCGCAGCATGTGGGATCTTCCTGGACCAGGGCTCGAACCCATGTCTCCTGCATTGGCAGGCAGATTCTTAACCACTGCGCCACCAGGGAAACCCTTCTTGTTTTAGGCTGCATAGGGTCTTAGTTGCTGTGCATGGGCTCTTCATTGTGGCATGTGGGCTCAGTAGTTGCGGCACGTGGGCTTAGTTGCCCTGTGACATGTGGGATCTTTGTTCCCCAACCAGGGATCAAACCTACGTCCCCTGCATTGGAAGGCAGATTCTTAACCACTGGACCACCAGGGAAGTCCCTGTGCTGTGACTTTCTTTTATCACATTCAACATACCATGGACCACTATCCATGCCAGGACTTACCGATGTACCTGTTTTTTTTTTTTTTTTTTGGCTGCACTGTGCAGCTCCCTGATCAGGGATTGAACCTGCGCCTTTGACAGTGAAAGCGCGAAGTCCTAACCACTGGACCGCCAGGGAATTCCCTACCTTATTCTTTTTTTTTTTTTTTAAATAAATTTATTTATTTATTTATTTATTTTTGTCTGCGTTGGGTCTTCCTTTTTGCCCACGGGCTTTCTCTAGTTGTGTCTAGCAGGGGCTACTCTTCGTTGCAGTACACAGGCTTCTCATTGCGGTGGCTTCTCTTGTTGTGGAACACGTGCTCTAGGCACACGGGCTTCAGTAGTTATGGCACGCATGCTCAGTAGTTGTGGCTCGAGGGCTCTAGAATGCAGGCTCAGTAGTTGTGGCGCACAGACTTAGTTGCTCCGCGGCATGTGGGATCTTCCCGGACCAGGGCTTGAACCCATATCCCCTGCATTGGCAGGCAGATTCTTAACCACTGCACCACCAGGGAAGTCCTGCTGTTCCTCTCTTGAAAGACATTTAAATTAACAATTTTTACTCCTATAAATGCTGCAATAAACATTATATTATATATATTGTTGGGCAGTAATGATTGTTCCTTCAGAATGGATTTCTAGAATTTTTTTGGTGAGTCCATAGGCAGATATCTTACATTTTGACAAGAATTGTCAAATTGTGACAAATTTGAAGAGAAAGAGGCAGGCGTGCACTTGAAAGAATATGGAGAAGAATGGTCCAGGCTAAGATACCTTGAAGGCAAAGGCCCCGGGGCAGAAGAGAGCTACTGTTCCAGGAACTGAAAGAAGATGTGGTGATTGGCTTTAGTGAGGAAGAAGTGAGGTAGGCTTGGCAAAGTCAAATAGGGGCATAGGGAGATTGCGTTTTATTCTAAGTGTTTTTTGGAGCCATTGATTGAAGAGTATTAAACAAGAGTGGCTCTATTGATGGAGTTCTCCGATTACATGGTGCCTCCAGGCAATCACCTTGAAGTCAAAACCAATCTTCAGGTTTAGGTCATTCACTGACACAAAGACAAAATAATACAAGGACTACAAGGAGTGTTCTGGAGATAACATGAACGATTCAAGGTCTCAATACTTTTCAATTAAATGACTCAGATGATGGCAGTAAAAGTTCATTCTGAATTGCAGAAGTCATGGGGTCACTAATCCTTTGAAGTTTCATGGCAACTCAGAGCTCTAACCAGGCTGAAAGGGTCATGGGCTTTAGGATGGTTTGAAGGGAGCTTGGGAAAGAGGGAAATTCTGTTGCACCAAGAAAGGGAAGAGAACCTAAAGTTGAGTAGATGGTGTGGTTCATTGTGGTAAGAAATCCTGGAAAGGGCTTCCCTGGTGGTGCAGTGGTTGAGAATCTGCCTGTCAATGCAGGGGACACGGGTTCGAGCCCTGGTCTGGGAAGATCCCACATGCCACGGAGCAACTAGGCCCGTGAGCCACAACTACTGAGCCTGCGCGTCTGGAGCCTGTGCTCCGCAACAAGAGAGGCCGCGATAGTGAGAGGCCTGCGCACCGCGATGAAAAGTGGCCCCCACTTGCCGCAACTAGAGAAAGCCCTCGCACAGAAACGAAGACCCAACACAGCCAAAAATAAATAATAAATAAAAATAAATAAATTAAAAAAAAAAAGAGTACAATTTATTAAAAAAAAAAAAAAAAAAAAGAAATCCTGGAAAAAAGAACTTAAAAATTGAGTAGGGCTTCCCTGGTGGTGCAGTGGTTGGGAATCTGCCTGCCAATGCAGGGGACACGGGTTCGAGCCCTGGTCTGGGAAGATCCCACATGCCGCGGAGCAATTGGGCCCGTGAGCCACGGCTGCTGAGCCTGCGCGTCTGGAGCCTGTGCTCCGCAACGGGAGAGGCCGTAATAGTGAGAGGCCCGCGCACCGCGATGAGGAGTGGCCCCCGCTTGCCGCAACTGGAGAAGGCCCTCGCGCAGAGGCGAAGACCCAACACAGCCAAAGATAAATAAATAAATAAATAAATTAGAAAAAAAAAAAAAACTCAATTGGCAAAACTTTAAAAAAAAAAAAAAAATTGAGTAAATTGGGACTTCCCTGGTGGTGCAGTGGTTAAGAATATGCCAGCCAATGCAGGGGACACGGGTTCGAGCCCTGGTCCAGGAAGATCCCACATGCTGCGGACCAACTAAGCCCGTGCGCCACAACTACTGAAGCCTGCGTGCTCTAGGGCCCACGTGCCACAACTACTGAGCCCACGTGCCACAACTACTGAAGTCCATGCACCTAGAGCCCGTGCTCCACAACAAGAGAAGCCACCACAATGAGAAGCCCGCGCACCACAAAGAAGAGTAGCTCCCACTCACCACAACTAGAGAAAGCCCGCGTGTAGCAACGAAGACTCAACGCAGCCAAAAAAAAAAAAAAAAAAAATTAAATAAATACAAAAAAAAAAAATTGAGTAAATATTTAAAGGCAGACGTTATGGGAGGTGAGTTCCTGAGATTCTATGCTGTCCTCAAGCCAGGTTGTCTAGACGAGAGGCTTCCAAACTTTTTTTTGCTCATGTCCCCTGTGAAAGAATTTTGAAAAACAACGTACTATTTTATATACTTTTTAAGTTGACATTAAACTTTTCTTATTTATTTAGTTGGAAAAATGTGATTTCTGAATATATATACATATGCACACACACGTAATTTAAAAATACAATTATTTCATCAGTCTTTAAATTTATCCAATATAACCTAAATTTCACAACGACTTTAACATTTATCAGCTTAAAAACAATCAGAAAACAACTTTTGTAGAGTTGGAAATTTTACATCCAACTTTTCCTCTCAGGACCTTATCTTAATATGTGCTTGAAACACTTTTATTGATCCTTCACTCTCATACTTCTGTGCAATAAATGTATTTATAAATTACTTTTTAAAATGTTCCATAACAATAAAACTTTATGTAAATATATGGTTGTTTCCAATCATTATTAAAACCCAATTGATCAAAGCATCATGAAATAGTCCAAAATTTGATAACCATTAAATATAACAAGCATTTATTTAAAACGGTTTTTTTTTCTCTGCCAATTAGTTCATATTTCTGTGGATGTGAGTGTTAATTTTATGTGTCAACTTGGCTAGGCTACAGTGCCTAGTTTGGTCAAACACCAGTCTCAGTGTTGCTGTGATGGTATTTTTAGGCGTGATTAACATTTAAAGCAGTGGCTTTGAGTAAAGCAGAGGACCTTCTACAAGGTGAGTAGGCCTCATCTAATCAGTTGGCCTTAAGAGCAAGGACAGGTTTCTTGGAGTTTCCTGCCTGCCGCCCCACAGAATTTGGACTTAACCCTGCAAAATCAACTCTTTCCTGAGTCTCCAGTTTGCTAGCCTGTCCTACAGATTTTGAACTTGTCAGTCACCACAATTGTGTGAGCCAATTATTTAGTGAGAATCAGTTTTCTGATGCATAGTTGTTCTTTTGAAGATAATGTGTCTTTTTTTTTTCTCCTCTGGCTACTTTTGAGGTGTTTAGCAATTTCAATATGATACACTAGGTGTGGTTCTCTTTATATATTTCCTGTTGTTTCTGGAGTTTGAAGTGCTTCTTGTATCTATAAATTGATGTTTTTCATTTGTTAAAAAAAATTCTCAGCCATTAAGTCTTCCAATATGATTTTACCCCATACTTGCTCTCCTTGTCTTTTGGAACTCCATCTATATGTATGTTAGATCCCATGTGTGTCCTGTCTTTTTCCTGTATTTTTCTATCTTTGTATAACTCTTTGCTTTACTCTCGATTTTTTAACTTATCTTCTAGTTTATTAATTCTTTCTTCAGCTTCTCCTATTTGCTGTTATGGTCATCCTTTGATTCTTTTTTTTTTTTTAATAAATTTAATTTTTATTTATTTATTTATTTATTTATTTTTGGGTGTGTTGGGTCTTCGTTTCTGTGCGAGGGCTTTCTCTAGTTGTGGCAAGCGGGGACCACTCCTCATCGCGGTGCGCGGGCCTCTCACTGTCGCGGCCTCTTGTTGCGGAGCACAGGCTCCAGACGCGCAGGCTCAGTAGTTGTGGCTCACGGGCCCATTTGCTCTGCGGCATGTGGGATCTTCCCAGACCAGGGCTCGAACCTGTGTCCCCTGCATTGGCAGGCAGACTCTCAACCACCGCACCACCAGGGAAGCCCCATCCTTTGATTCTTAATTTCAGTTACATTATTTTCAGTTCTAGAATTCCCATTTGCTTTCTTAAAAATAGCTTCCAGTTGTCCACTGAATATCTACTTCTTGTCTTTTATTTCACTGAATATATTAAGTGTAGTAATCTTCAACCCTTGTCTGTTAAGTCCATTATTTAGAATCTCCATGAGTCTATTCATTGTCTGTCATTTTCTGTTGGTTTTCAGCTATGCCTTGTCTTCTCATGTATCAGTTATTTTTGACTGAGTGCCAGATATTGTACATAAACTATCGTAGAGATAAGTTGAAGTTCAAGATGTCACCTTCGTATAGAAAGGATTTACTTTTATTTCTGGTCAGCAGGGATTAAGATGATTTAATGCTGGGCTTTGTTATTTAAGAGGGCTGGTTTATTTCTGGTTTACCCTTACTTCTAGGGCACCTATTTTCAAAGTGTAGTCTGTGGATCTCTGGGAGTCCCTGAGATGTGCTCAGGGGATCTACAAGGTTAAAACTGTTTTGATAGTAATGCTAAGACATTCGTGGTTTTTTGTTGTTTTGTTTGTTTGTTTTCCTTGCTGAGTGGAAATGTACACTGACAGTAATGTCATTGGTGCTTTACCATTGATGCCCTACCACAAATCAAGGATATGATACTAAACCATCCACTTGCAGTAAAAAGAAAATAAAAGCCAGTTTCACTTAAAAACGCCCTTGACGAGCAGCAAAAATGATTAACTGTATTAAGTCTCAACCCTTAATATTCTGTGTGACAAAATTGAAAATATACATAATATACTTCTGTTGTATGCAGAAGTATCAAGTCTGGAGGAAAAAAATGTGTGAGATTGTTTGAGTTGTGTGCCACACTGATTGCTTTTTCGTTTTGTTTTGTTTTGTTTTCGTGCTGCACAGCTTGTGGGATTTTAGTTCCCCAACCAGGGATTGAACTCGGGCCTTTGACAGTGAAAGCATGGAGTCCTAACCACTGGACCGCCAGGGAATTCTGACTAATTGCTTTTTTAATGGGCATCAATTTACTTAAAAGAATGTCTGGAAGATAAACTATAGTTAAAGACTTTTCTGAAAAGATTGGTGGTGATATTAATGGATGTGATTTTTGGATATTCTATAGTGAAGTAGTTCAACATTTGGAAGATCTGCATAACTCAGTGAACCAATATTTTCCCAATGACTAATGTATGTTAAAAATTACGCATAGGTAAGAGATCATTCACAGTACAGAATAGGCCAATATAAAGTATGGAAGTATGAAAAGTTCATTGATATGATTTCAGGTTCCGCATTGCAACAAACCTTGAAGAAACTACCACTTACTGAGTTTAGGTGTAGTATCAAAGAAGAATATTCTCAATCATCGGTAAAGCCTATTAAAATACTCCACCCTTAACCTACATACTTCTGTAAGGCCAGATTTTTTTTCATATATTTCAAGCAAAACAACCTACCACAACATACTGAATATCAAAAACAATATTTTATAGATATTTTAATTCTGAGTTTTAATTTTTGATATGGTAAATATTGATAGATATAATCCATATAATCTTTGAGGTCTTAAATACTTTTTAAGACTGTAAAGGGATCGGAGATTAAACGGTCTGAGAACTGATTGTCCTAGAGTATAGCCCTATCTGGATCCCAAGTAAAAGACTGGGATTAAAAACTAAAAAACTCTTTGCTAGCAGGCCTGACTCCTGGACACTGTCAAACTGTCAAAAAGTAATACACATCTCATTCACTGCTTTTGGATTTGGCTGTTGCCTTGAGGGGGAAAGCAGCCTCAAATGCTGGGCTCACTTCTCTGGACCTCTCTTTTGTCCAGATCTTTGTTCTGTAAGTCCACGCTGACTTGGTAACTCTCTAGAGCCTTCAAACAGATTTTCTAATAGCTTTTTTTTTTTTAATTTTTTTAAAAATTAATTAATTAATTAATTAATTTTTGGCTGTGTTGGGTCTTCGCTTCTGTGTGAGGGCTTTCTCTAGTTGTGGCAAGCGGGGGCCACTCTTCTCTTCATCGCAGTGCACGGGCCTCTCACTGTCGCGGCCTCTCTTGTTGCAGAGCACAGGCTCCAGACGTGCAGGCTCAGTAGTTGTGGCTCACAGACCTAGTTGCTCCGCGGCATGTGGGATCTTCCCAGACCAGGGCTCGAACCCGTGTCCCCTGCATTGGCAGGCAGATTCTCAACCACTGCGCCACCAGGGAAGCCCCCTCTAATAGCTTTTTGAATCATATGATCCTCTTCTTTTAAATGGTTTCTCAAACCTTTTTCATGCTTATAATGATCTCTTTAATTTCTTTAAACATCTTTAATATATTTATTTTGTCTCTACAATTTTTTGGTTGTTTTTTTGCTGACTCTTGATCTCAAAACCTTGTTTTGTCATGTGAACTCATATTTGTTGGAATGCTACCATCTGGAATCTTCTGAGGTCTCTGAAAAGGGTACATGTCTTCAGAAAGGATTTGTAATATTTTTTCTTGAGACATCTTGAAGCACTGCCAGTTTTCTTCCACTTTATTTTATCTTTTTAAACTCATGATAGAAAATTTTAAGCGTACAAAAGTAGAAAGATTAGTACAACACCTCATGTATCCATCACCCAACTCATGGTCAATCCACTTTCATTGATACACCTCTATCCACATCCCACTCACATATCATTTTGAGTAAATTTTGACATCATATAATTATAGCCACAAATAATTTACTATGTATCTCTAATGTATAAGTACTTAATCAAAACCACAGTACCATTATCACACCTAAAAAATGTACAATAATTCCTTAATATCATCCAATATTCAGGAAGTTTTCAATTTCCAATTATCTCATGATTTTTTTTTTTACTTTACATTTATTTGTACCATGATCCAAATAAGGTCTATACATTGCAGTTGGTTGATATGCATATTAAGTCCCCTAACTCACAACTTTTCCCTTCATCTCCATCTCTTTTTTCCCCCTTGTAGTTCATTTCATTGAACTTGTTCTGGAAGAGAAAAAAAAAAAGAAATTGTTCTGTAGAGTTTCCCACAGTCAAGGGTTTGCTGAATACATCCCTCTGGTGTATTTGACATGAGTTTTAGAAACTTGATTGGATTCAAGTTTGTTTTTTGTTTTCTTGTTTTTGGTATCTCATTTTAAATTAAAATGCTTACCTTAATTTTTTTTAACCTTATAAATAATGTGAAGACAGGCCCATATCCATAGGAGCTAAGGCCCTTGACTATGAGTTTTCTGAGGATCCCTTCCTTGCCCTGACCAAGAGCCAAGGCCAAGACAAACTATTTTCCATGCTTTATTCTCCCAGTGCCAGATTTTTTTCTAACTCCTATTTCCCTACTGTACCCTTTGTAGGGGTCCAGCTTTAAAAAGAGGTCTCTGGGGGGGAACTAAGATCCTGCATGTTGTGCAGTGTGGCCAAAAAAAAAAAAAAAAAGTGATACAAAGAGCATCATTTGGGTGCCTCTAAACCTCTAAACAATAAGATCTTGACCTTTCCCTTACCAGGATTTCATGACCTAATAAAATATATTTTCAAAATTTTTTAAAATAAAAAGAGGTCTCTGGGGAATTCCCTGGCAGTCCAGTGGTTAGGACTCTATGCTTCCAGTGCAAGTGGCATGGGTTCAATTCCTGGGGGAGGAACAAAGATCCCACAAGCCATGCTATATGGCCAAAAATTTTTTTTAAAATAAAATAAAAAGAGGTCTCTGATCTTACTCCTTGCTCTGAATTGCAGAATCTTTGTTCAGTTTCCGGCATATGATCTGAACTCTTGGTACCTGGGGTAAGTGGATGCCATCTGGGCAGCTGATAGCTTTAGCTGGTGATTACCCTGCACTGCTTCTTCTCCCAAGGATTTCCCTTTTTTGTTGTTTGTTTCCTTTTTGCAAACTTACCCATGCATTGTAAAGAGTGGAGCTGTGTGTGGTACTGGAGAATTTCAATATTTTTCAGTTACCTTATTTCTGGAAACCCTGAATTCGGAAGTAATCATGCAGTTGTTTTTTGTTTTTTTGTTTTGTTGTTGTTTTTGTGTTTGTTTTGGCAGCCCATGCCACATGCGGGGGATCTTAGTTTCCCGAGCAAGGATCAAACCTGCGCCCCCGGCAGAAGAAGCGCAGAGTCTTAACCAATGGACCGCCAGGAAATTCCCAATCATGCAGCTTCAGAATTATCTTTGAATTATCCCTTATCTAGACTTTTGAGCAGAAAGAATGGGATGTTTGATGGGGATTTCTTCCAGAGAAATGATGTTAAACCTGAGACCTGATGGATGAGTAAGAGGGGGCCAGGTGAGGAGCAGGGAGTCTTTGTGGCAGAAAGGAAAGGCACAGAGGTGGAGCGATAGCAGGGGACCCAGCATGCACCAGAGGGAAAGATCTACTCCATCTGACCTAATCAGAGAGGCTGGGTAGCCGCGATCAGATTCCCCCTCCAACTTAAATCTTTGGTGTCATTTCACCACCTAGGCTCCCTTTACCAAGGTTATAGGATGTACAAAGATCATCCCCGCCTGCCCCCGCCCCCAGCAGCTGATGGTAATTCTCACTGTACCAGTCAAAACTGTGGCTGGAGAACCTAAACTGTCCACAAGCTTCTAGACAAGCTTGGATTCATGCTTAAAGGGTGGGCTTCTCCTGTCTATTTAGTAAGAGCAAGTGGGCTGGTCTAGGAGGCAAATACCACACCCTGGCATTCCTTTGCTCCAATGCCTTGCTTTCCTTTTCTTGTGCTATGCGGGAGCCATTTTCTTAATCAGGTAACTCCAGCCCCAAAGTAGCTGAGGGAGCTTGGGTGGCTTCCCCTTGGGGGGCAGCTGCCTGGGAAGCCAGCCAAGTTGCCTTTTGGGCTTCTGAGGGGAAGCCAGGGTATAGGTTGGGGCGAGGGGCTGAGGAGAGCGGGGGCTCGGCCCTCTTCACGTGCCTGCAAATAGCCTTGTACACCTCTGCCACCAGTCCTGTCTTTAGAATTAAAAATACAAGTTGAACAACTCCAAGAAAAATCAAATACTTGTTGGTTAGTAGACTTTGGAAGAACTCACTCAACGCCTGAATAACATTTCTCCCTTTTTAGAAAGTGTGTTAGTTTCCTAGTGTTTTCTAAATGAAGTACCACAAACCGGGTGACTTCAAACAACAGAAATGTCTTCTCACACAGTTACAAGTCCGGGGGTTACAAGTTCAGAATTAAATGGTTGGCAGGGTTCTTTCGGAGGGCTCTGAGGGAGACTCTGTCCCATATCCTTCTCTTAGCTTCTGATATTGCCAGCAATCCTTGGCATCCTTTGGCTTGTAGATGTATCACTCCCACCTCTGCCTCTGTCTTCACAAGGCGTCTCCTTGTGTCTTTGTCTTCACATGGCCATCTTCTTATAAGGGCACCAATTGTATTGGATTAAGGGCCCACCTTAATCCAATGTGACTTCATTTTAGCATAACTAATGACCTCTGCAATGATTTTAGTTCCAGATAAAGTCACATTCTGAAGTACTGGAGGGTGGGGGGGGGAAGACTTCAACATGTTTTTGGGGGAGGACACAATTCAAACCATGACAGAGGGAGAAAATGCAAATAAAAGATATATAACGTCTGTGCTGAAAATTTCCTCCTCGGCAATCTGGCTAAATGTCACTTGCTGTTTTGAACCTCAGTAATATTCTAGGCCTCTGTGTCTGAGGATTTAACAGTCCTATTTTGCAAAAAGGCAAAAGACATTCTCCAAGTTTTCCTCACTAAAGGATTTATGCAGAGTCTGGGGCTGCCAGCATCAGAGTACAGGGGGGTTCTGTCCTTGTTGAGGACTGGCTCACCCAGGACTCTGGCAAGGAGATCTGAAGTTACAACGGAGGGAGGAAGAAAAGTGCAGTCATTTTGGAATTTATTTTGGAGCATCATGTGAGATGGAGATCTAATTTTTTTTAAATTAATTAATTAATTTATTTTTATTTTTGTCTGTGTTGGGTCTTCGTTTCTGTGCGAGGGCTTTCTCTAGTTGTGGCAAGTGGGGGCCACTCTTCATCGTGGTGCGCGGGCCTCTCACTATCGCGGCCTCTCTTGTTGCGGAGCACAGGCTCCAGACGCGCAGGCTCAGTAGTTGTGGCACAAGGGCTTAGTTGCTCTGCGGCATGTGGGATCTTCCCAGACCAGGGCTCGAACCCATGTCCCCTGCATTGGCAGGCAGATTCTCAACCACTGCGCCACCAGGGAAGCCCGAGATCTTATTTTATACTTATTCCAAATAGTTATCCTCTGTTCTTCATTGAGACTACACATGCAATATGTTGATTTGAAGGGCCTCCTCTTGTTACATGCTGAAGCTCTAGGTATATTGTGTCTTTCCATCCAGAATTATAATGGGCTTCTCTAGTTCTTCAAGTGTCCTCCAGAAAGTGCTGAAGTTTTGTTCATCTACATCCTGCATGTTTATCGTTTTGTTCATTTTTTGGTCTTTTGCTCATTATGGCCCTGTTGCTCTTGAAAGGAGACTTTCCCTCCATTATATTTACTATATTGTTTACTTCTAGAATTAAAAAAAATATATTGATTTTTCTCACATACATTTTGTAACAAGCCACTTTACTGAAGTTTAATTAGCTCTAGTACTTTTTCAGATGATTCTTTTGTGCTTTCACATCATCTGAAAGTGGTGCTACTATTTTCCAAATATGGTCTGTACTTCCCCGCCTCAAGGTTTTGCTATTACTGTCTGAATTTTCATCATTCCTACCTCCCACAACCTACTCTTCATCAAGACTCAATATCTCTGTGAAACCTCTTTCAACTTCCCTGGAAGAGTTAATTTCCCTCTCTCCAAACTTCCGTAAAACTTTGTACGTGCCTTTATTTATAATCATAGCATCCTGCATTATAATTATCTGCTTATAAAGCTGCTTTCCCCCAGGACACTAGAAAAAGCACACGTTTCTTCTCTAGGCTAAGAGTCAAGTTGGGAAAGTTCTATCTGGATGATAGAGAATGATGCTCTCATTCATCTATGTATTCCCTCTTCTGCAGTTCAGTACCTGATATATAGAGTGGGCAAGCGAGCTCACTAAGACATGAATGAAGAGACAAGAGAGCCCACTAGTAGCGGATGAGCTGGAATCAGAACTTAGATAGAGGACCGTGGCTTTTCTACCCCACATGGTGCCTCCCCAGATGCTGAACTCCAATTCAGGGACCTGTCGTCTCTAGGACTCTCTGCTGGCAGCTCACGTGGGGACTTGATCAACTTGGAAAAGAAGTGGGGTGCTACTCTGTGTCCTGTACCCTTCCTAGACCTCAGTTACTATTCTGTAGCCCACACCCAGCAAGGGTTTCGATGGGTCCTTGAGAAGAGTCATGCCACCTAGAGGGCTGATGGAGGAACTCCTCTTCCTACAAAATTGCCCAAGGCTTGAATTCCAATTCCTTCAGCCTCTAGTGAGACCCTCCCAGGCGGTGCCAGTGTTCGTCGCGTTTGGAGCTGCCCTGAGAGTTATGGGGGTCACACGTGCAGAGGAAGAAGCTGGGTAAGAGCCTCCTTCCTTTGCTTCCCACTGCGAATTCCCAACTCTGCCAGCTGCTGCTCTCTGATCTTCCCGCTCACCAAGAGGGCCTCCCAGAAGCCCGGGACTGCCAGGCGGGGGAAACAAGGCGGCTTTATTTTGCAAAATGCCTGGGGTCAAACGGCCCCTGAGAGGCGGGCGGGCGGGGGAGGCGGCCGTCGGGCCAGGAATGCACACACCTGGTCCTGGGAAGGTTGCCTTGAATTCCTGCTGCTTTGCAGTCGCCTGGGGGCTTCCCTCTGGCGGTGGGTGGGAGTTTGGCAGCTGAGCCCTCGGGAGGGGACTCCACCCAGACCTCCGAGTCTGCGGCCACCGGGGGAGAGGTGGTGCACCTAGAGTTCCCCCCAAGAGACTTCCTGTCTCCCCACCTGCAGTTCCCACCCCTCCCCCACCCCAGACCCATGGGAAAAAAAGAGAGCTTTCCAGAAAGAAAGGACTAGTTTGGAGACAGACTTCCTCAGGGGCTTCCAGAATGGAATGGAACAAGGAGTGCATGAAGCAAGGCCCCTGGATCCTGTCAGCCTGAGTCTTGCTCATAGTTTCCCTGGGTCCCAAGCTTTTCATCTGACAACTGAGGCTAAAGCTCAGAGAACTTAAAAGAGCTTCCTAGTTCTCCAGCTGATCCGTGGGGGACCAGCACTAGATTTATTTACTTTCTATAACCTGTCCTGGCAGGATCATTTCATCACAGAGCCCGGCTTGACCTTATCAGATGAGCGCCGCTCAGGAATCACTATTGTGGAAACGTCCCATGATGGGCCCTCTAAGTGACCAGAGGGAAACAGTGTGATAGACTCTGAAGCTGGCCCAGTCCTCCACATGGTGGCCCCAGCTCCATCTGGAAGAAGTTGTGGATTTCCCTACCTCTCGCTTGGATTAGCTGCCACTCCAGGGAGGGAGGAAGTGAGGGCTGGATCGTAGGCTCGTCGACCCCAAGACAGGCCAGCCTTCAGCCAGAAGGCAACCAAAGTAGGAGAGAGAGATATACATTACGTAAAGTTGAAGAGTCTGTGTAGATCCACCAGTTGCTTTCTCTTAGGTCTACACAGAAGATCCTTCTAGAAAGTTCTTTTCTCTGTGAAGTGAGGACAAAGGGAGTTTTATTCTCCTGGGTCAGGGCAAGAAAAGGAGAGAGTTGGCCAGGAGTCCTGGGCAGAGCCTGTCACGGTTCAGGAAGACCCCAAGGATGGAGAGAACCAAGGAGGTCTGCAGGCCCCTCTGGGCCTGGGCCACCATTCTTAGAAGTGGGGAGCGTGTATCTTACCTCCACTGGGTCTCTCTGAAGATAGAACAGAAAGAGTCAAGCTTGTATTCTTGAAAAAGGGCTGGTGCAGAATAAGAGAGTAAATGAGGAGAAGCGGCGAAGAGAGAGAGGGAAGGAGGGGAGGAGGAGACAACACGGCCGTGGACCCTCACCAGACCTCTCGTTAGAGGAGCATTTCTTTGAGCCAGAGAACCCTGTGCGAGATGTGGTGAGCAGGTTGGGGTTGATGGTGTTGATCATGATGGGTAAGAGGAGGGGTCCCCCACTAAAGCAGGGGAGGGAGGGACTTGCTTGTGGCTGACCATGGGCCTCCCTCTGGGGGGTGCAGAAGAGTCTGGGCTGCAGTTGCAGCTCCCAGGCCAGCCCAGTGTCCAGCTGGGGTGTGCACGCTTCACTGTGAGACCGGGGGAAGATATGGTGGATGAGAGATTTCAGCTAGAAAGTGATGCTAGACCTTTCTCATCTGCAGAAGACTTCGGAACAAACAGCCATGTGACAAACCACAAGAGCTCCAAGGATGCAGAGACAAGTGAGCAAAGTGATCACTTTGGTTCCAGAACCAGAAACCTTTCCCTGTGTCTTCTGGGTCCAGTTGGGTACTTGGTCAGGGGGCAGCTATGAGGTTCCACTGCTCTCATAAAGAGCTGAGGGCTGACGGAGGGCCAGTGGGTGCCATCCGGAAATTGCCCAAGTTGGAGACTTATGAGCAAACATGTTATTTTAAGCCATTAAGTTTTAGAGTGGCTTGTAGTACAGATAATTGGGACACACACTTGTTCCTCCACTTCATTTCGTGTTTTCAAGAACCATGACAGGCATGTATCACGATCCCTAATTTACAGGCAAAAAAAGCAAGGCTCAGAGTACGTTAGTCACAAGATGTTACAGACTGAATTGTGTCCTCTCCAAATTAATATTTTGAAGCCCTAACCCTCAATGTGACAGTACTTGGAGAAAGGGCTTTGGGGAGATAATTATGTTAAATGAAGTCATAAGGGTGGGGCTCTGATAGGACTGGTGTCCTTTTAAGACAAGAAAGAGACAGGAGAGGACTCTCCACGCCCACCCCACGCAGTGTGCACACAGAGAAGAGACCATGGGAGGGTACAGCAGGAGGTGACCATCTACAAACCAGGAAGAGAGGCTTCACCAGAAACCAACCCTGATGGCACCTTGATCTTGGGCTTCTGGTCTCCAGGACTGTGAGGAAATGTTTCTATTGTTTAAGCCACTCAGTCTGTGATAGCCCGAGCAGACTAATTCACAAGACAAGTGTCATGACCATGATTCATACTGAAATTCTCTGACTCAAAATCTGCGGCCCACTCATTACACTGCCTGAATGTGAAAACAAGACTCTGTTCACCAGTGACACTGCTCCCTGGTCTAGACTCGCAAGTCAGGGTCATTTTCTAAAGAGCCAAGTAGAACAGGAGCTGGGTGCTTTTTAATCCAGGATTTGCCTGATCTACTGGTAGAGCTCAAATACTGGGCCAAGCCTGGGTCAAGGACCAGAAACAGCTCCAACAGGCAGGTTCCAGAAGCCAAAGCAGGCCCTCTGTTCTGACCTAGGCTACCACAGGCCTGGGATAAACGCTGAATCTTTTCAGGGACTCATGAACTAGATCAGGAAATGGAAATGTAACCAGGATTTTTTCCTTTCCTTCCTCCTTCTCTTTCACAAATATTTATTGAATGTCAGTGATTTGCCAGGCACTATTCCAGGCATTGAGAATAGAGTGGCAAATAAGCCACCGATTGCATGGAACTTATATTCTCTGGGGAACAGAAAGGAAATGAGTAAACACAGACACAAACAAATTAGCTTCTAATGTGGTAAGTGTTATGGAGGAAATTGACAGCTGAACTGACAGAGAGAATGCTTAGGGGAGGGGGATCGGTAGAGGTGGCATTTGAGCTGGAATGTAAAGAAAGAGAAGTAGCCACCATACAAAGAGTGGCAGGTAAGTGTTCCAGGCAGAAGGAAATGCAGGTGCAAAGGCCCTGAGGTGGGAAGTAGCCAGGCCCATTCAAGAAATACATGGACACAACATTGTAAATCAACTATACTTCAATTGAAAGAAAGAAAGAAAGAAAGAAAGAAAGAAAGAAAGAAAGAAAGAAAGAAAGAAAGAAAAATACACAGAGAAGGAGTTGCTAAGATCAGAGTATTGCAATGAGGTGAGGAAAGTGGTAAAGGAAAGTTGATGAGGTAGGACAGACTTTATGGGCCTTGTCGGCCACAGCATGAAGTCCGACTTAAATAAATTAAAGGTAGAATTTTCCTAATTGTGGTGCTGAACAAGGGGAATAAATACAGAGAGGTTACCAGGAAGCAAGGAGACACTATTGTTGAGAAAATCATGCGCACCCTCCGTGTGAGGGTAGGGATAGCGCCTGATGATGAGCCACTTGTATCTGTTTCTTCTTTCCCACTGCTGGGGACATGGGAAAGAAATGACCACTTGCTTTGTTCCGCAATCTATTCCCGGGGCACAGGGACACCAGAGCACTCAGTGCCCACCGCGAGGAGTAGGGACTGACAGCCCAGGGAGAGAGTAAAGGAAATATATGCATTTCTTATTGCTGAAATTACAATAAGCTTAGTAGCTTCTAAAATACAAATTTATTATTTTAGAGTTCTGGAGGGCAGAAGTCAGAGATGGGTCTTGTTGGGTAAGATAAAGGTGTTGGCAGAGCTGAGCTCCTTTCTAAAGGCTCTTTGGGAGAATTCATTTCCTTGACTTTTCCAGCATCTAGAGGCCGCCATGCCCTGGCTCATGGCCCCCTTCCTCATCTTCAAAGCCAGGAATGGCAGAATGAGTCCCTCTCATGCTGCCATCTCTCTGGTTCTTTTGTTATCATATCTCCCTCTGACCACAGCCAGGAAAGGTTCTCTGCTTTGAAGGACCCGTGCGATTAGCTTGGGCCCATGTCTGATTCCATTCAGGCTGCTATAACAAAATACCACAGACTGGGTGACTTATAAAGAACAGAAATCTATTTCTCATAGTTCTGGAGGATGGAAGTTCGAGGACAGGGTGCCATCATGGTCAGGTTCTGGTGAGGACCCTCCCCCCGGGAGTGTTCTCACGTGGTAGAAGGCTTTAAGGGGCTCTTTGGGCTCTCTTTTATAAGGGGACTCATTCCATTCAGGAGGACGGAGCCAAAAGCCTTACCTCCCAATACTATCATGTTGGGGGGTAGATTTCAACATGTGAATTTGTGGGGGACACAAACATTCAGACCATAGCAGCCCACCTGGATAATCCAGGATATCTCCCCATCTCAATACCCTTAACGTATCACATGTGCAACGTTCCTTTTGCCATGTAAAGTAACATACTCACAGGATCCATAGATTAAGATATGGATATCTTGGACTTCCTTGGTGGCTCAGTGGTTAAGAATCCACCTGCCAGTGCAGAGGACACGGGTTCGAGCCCTGGTCCGGGAAGATCCCACATGCCGCGGAGCAACTAAGCCCATGTGCCACAACTACTGAGCCTGCACTCTAGAGCCCGTGAGCCACAACTACTGAGCCCACGTGCCACAACTACTGAAGCCTGCGCACCTACAGTCTGTGTTCCACAACAAAGAGAAGCCACCGCAATGAGAAGCCCATGCACCGCAACGAAGGGTAGCCCCTGCTCACCGCAACTAGAGAAAGCCCGCACGCAGCAACGAAGACCCAACGCAGCCAAAAATAAATAAATAAAAATAAATAAATAAATTTTAAAAATATATGGATATCTTTGGGAATCACTATTCTGTCTATCACAATGTTAGTTAAGGGCTAAAATAAGGATAAAAGTAGATGGGTTTGGGGTTCTTCAGGTGGGCACATCCAGTGATTAATAAATCCTCTTGATGGGCTCTTTTGTCTGAAGTTTTGTGCTTATTCAGGGATACAGATATGAATGATAAAAACAATCATCATTTATTGGGAGCGGGTCATGAGCCAGGGGCTCTCCCATAACTACTACTACTTACAAATGATAATTTGTATTTATTGGGCACTTGCTACACTCCAAGCATTGTGAGAAGTGCTTTACATGCATGATGAAAATGAAAAGTACTTATATGTTAGTATTCCTACTCTTTTTCTCTCCCTCCATCAGCTGAGTAAACCTTTGCCTTTGCCCACTCATCGTTCCCCCTTCCCTGCCATGAACGGGGTATTTGGCCTTTGCAAACCACATTTTCAAGTTTTTATGGTTCAAAATTGGAAGAATGGGCTAAGAGAGACTGCTCTGCTGCCTTGGAGCTTTCCTTCATTTCAGAAATGCCCTTCACATTCCTCCCAGGTTGCATCTCTTGCGTGCCAGTTTGTTAAGCTACCTTTGCTCAATTTCCAATGCACCCTTTTAAATTCCACTCTGTGAGCTGAGCAAGAGACTCTGCAAACCACATTTCTGCATTGCCAGCTGGCTGTCTATGAGGTTTTGCTCACAGGGGTGTCAGAGGGAGTTTGGAAGGCTGGAGGAGGGGGAAGGGATCTTTCCTCTCTGCCCCCTATTTCTGTCCGCATCATCACAGCAGCATTTTCTCACTGGTGGCCACAGTTGGTTCTAGTAGCAAAGGTTGGTTTCAGTTTGCCTTTTTCTCCCACATTCTCAGAATCATTGTGCCCATTCAGAGACACCAGCAACTGCCAGATGATGTGTCCTCCTCAAAACCTGAATCCCAGCCCCTTGGGGTCTCTCATCCAAGATCTTGAGGCACCAGCACCAGGCCAGCAGTGCCCCTTTCTCAAATTGCAAGTTTTAATCATCTCAACTTCTTCCTTTTGTTATTCCAGTCTTAGGTGGCAACTGCTTCTTGGAGCTACTACTTTCATGATTTCTCAGTATGTTCTTTTTGCCTTTTTGGTTCTCCAATAGTTGGTTAGCAATTCTTTTTTTTTTTTTTTTTTAATATTTATTTATTTATTTTGGCTGCACCGGGTCTTAGTTGCAACATGTGGGATCTTAGTTGTGGCCTGCGGACTTCTTAGTTGCAGCATGTGGGCTCTTAGTTGCGGCGTGTATGCAGGATCTAGTTCCCCGACCAGGGATTGAACCCAGGTCCCCTGAATTGGGAGCATGGAGTCTTACCCACTGGACCACCAGGGAAGTTGCAGCAATTCTTTATATTAAATTCTCCCTGCTGAGATAACTGGTATGGTTTCTGATTTCTCACTGGACCTTGATTGAAACATAAATATTTATTTATTTAATTTTGGCAGCACTGTGCAGCATGTGGGATCTTAGTTCCCTGATCAAGAATCAAACCTGTGCCCCCTGCAGTGGAAGCTTGGAGTCTTAACCACTGGACCGCCAGGGAAGTCCCATGACACATAAATAGATACCAGGAGTGGTTCCAGGAAACATATTTTAAAGGTATATTGTTTTTGTTCTATCCTTGAACTTGAATGCAGTGCCATGGTCCTTGCCAATGGGAAATGAGATGATAGTAATTCATGACATGTAGTAGTAATGCAAATAATCCAACTGTCACCTGAAGAGTGTTATTATGAAGTGCCCACTGACATTTGTCACATATATCACAATATCACACACACATTTATGGTAGTAATCATGGCCACAAGTTCTGTGTCTTCTGAGTAAACTGGAATACTTATAGAAAGAAAATAATAGGTTTAGGTCTATAAACTCTCAGTTCAAGTTATAGTCAGAGAACTAGACAGTTTCTTATAGTCACAGGATTGACTTCCCTGAAAACTGGTGCAAATTTGAATTATGTGGTTTGCAGGATCATTTTGCAAGTGTAAGTCACAGCCTTACAAAATCTCTTGTGTGAATGTGAGGGTGTTGGTTAGGAAGGAGTAGAACCCTGAGATTTGGAAGGGGGATATCTGGGTAGGGTCAGATGAAGCTGAGAATCTTGAACTTCTGAATCATTCTGAACCTTCCCTGGCAGTTGAAACAATCTGCCCTCTTATGGCTAAAAGAAGTGCTTCTTCTTGTTTGAAGATCTTACAACAATCTCAAGATCTCTCCCAATTATCTTTTGTTTCCTCCACCCATGATTAGGGTCAGATCTCTCCCTGCTCCTGGGCAACAAGTACAGAGTTTGACTCATGAGTTTATAACTCCAAAAACTTGCAAGAGTTTGTGAATTAAAATCAGCAGAAACACAGAGTGGGAATGGATTCCAAATTTAGATCAGGCCAAAATTGATATGAGGGTACTTACCAGAGATTTTGTATTTAATGCGTTAGCTTGTTGTAGCTGGAAGTGGCTCTGACAGTTTACTTAGTTAAGTCATTGAATTTTGGATTCAACAAGAGCTTTTCCAATGAGTTTGAGATGCCAGAACTTCCACGGCATAAGGCAGAGGAAGGAATATTGAGAGGATGAGAATGTCAGAGTGATTTTATCATGATCTACATATCCCCACCCCCGTCTCCCACTTTATTCTCTTAGAAGGCCCATAGGACACTACCTTCACAATGAAATTGAGAAATAGATTCATGAGACGAATACCAGTATTCTTTCAAACTCTGTGGTAGGTATGACAATGGAACTTGCCACCACTGAAATTTCAATAAGGTGATGGGATGTGTGGCTGTAACAGATGCCAAGTGGCAGCCTTTAACTATCAGAGATAAGATTGGCACATTTATAATAATGGGAATCAGGGGTGGGGTGATGATCCTAGTACTTTGACCCCTGACATTCTCTGGTAGTGGCTAATTGATCACTGTGTGTGTATTAGTCTGGTTCCTCCAGAGAAACAGAACATGATAGATAGATGGATGGATAGATACATAGATAAGTAAACATTTATTTATTTATTTATTATAAGGAATTGACTCATGGAGGCCGAAAAGTCCCAAGATCTGCAGTTGGCAAGATGGAAACTCAGGAGAGCCGATGGTAGAGCCGGTGGCTGGGTCCAAAGGTCTGAGAACCAGGAAAGCTGATGGTCATATAAATTCTAGTCCAAGTCTGAGTCTGAAGATGGAAGATAGCTGTCCAAGCTCAAAGACAGTCAAGCAGAGAGAGCAAATTCTCTCTTACTCAGTCTTTTTGTTCTATTCAGGCCGCGAATGGATTGGATTAGGACCATCCACATGGGGGAGGGCAATGTGCTTCACTCAGTCTACCAATGCTAATGTCAACCCCATCAGAAACAGCCTTACAGACTCAGCAGAGTGTACGATCTAATATCTGGGCATATTGTGGTGCAGGCAGGTTGACAGATAAAATTAATCATCACAGTATCCCTAGGAATGAAATAGATGAACAATCTGCTAAAATATTACTGAATCTATATAACTGGGAAAACTCCAGGTCTGTAATAACAAACGGAAGAGGTTGGAATTATTATATCATAGCAGCAGTTGAATCCAGTTTGTAGTTTTCCAATACTTGCGGAACCAACAGTATAAAGTGCCCAATTCAGAAACACCAGCATCAGCTGTCTGGTGCCCCCTCCTAAAAGTTTAGTTCCTGGGTTCACAGGGACCCTCCCAAGTTCAAAGACATCAGCCCCAGTTGAGCCATGCCTCCTTCGTAGAGCTTTGAGCTTCAGCTCTTTGGTGCCCCTCTTCTAAGTTTCTAAGCATTAATATTTCCAACTCTTTCCTGTGTTCCCCCAGCCCTGGGAATGATAGAAGCTTCCTGTAATTCGCACCTTCTTGATGTCTTAAGGGTTAGGATTTACGCTTTCAGTTACCTAGTTAACAAATGTATACTTAGGTAATATTTTTTAATACGGCATTTCCTCTAAATAATGGTGCAGTTTCTGTCATCGGGATTGTCCCTGACTAATACAGAAATTAGTATCAAAAGTAGTCTCACAGAGATGCTATTTTGGGACTGGTTTGGTCATATCCTTGGGCTTCTTTCCAATGGGAGAAATGAGATACTAGCATTTGAGTATACAGTGGCATCATGATTAATCAAATTATCACTTGTGTTTGATTATGATGAAGCACCTACTAAGACGCCCCACAAAGGGACTTGCTGCCATTTATTAGAGTGATTATAACCCTGAGGAAAGGAATTATCTAGAACTTTCAAAGAATACTAAGTACTGGATCTGAATTTATGTTAATTCCTGAATACTCAAAATGTTATTATGTCACCAATGAAATGGGGGCTACTGGTGGCCTGGTGATATATGGAGTCTTAGGTGAATTTCAAATCCCAGTGGGCCCAATAGATCCATGAATCAGTTGTATAGTTATTTTCCCGTTTCATGAATGTTAATTGATACACATACTTAGTAACTGGAAGAATACCATTCTTGGCTGTCTGGCCCATGGAGTAAGGAGCATGATGATTGGAGGGATAAAATGGAAGCCACTGGAACTTCCTTTTCCTACCAGGACAGTAAACATAAAAACAATGCCTTATCCCTGAGGGAATTGTGGACTTGAAAGATGCAGGGTTGGTAAAACCCCATTTTACTTTCCTGTTTGCCCATGCAGAAGGCAGGTGGATGTTGCAGAATGCCTGGATTAACAAAAAATTTTATCACATAGTGATTCTAATTGTATATCTGGATTCCAGATATAGGAACTTTACTACAAAAAAAAAAGTCAACATAGCTCCTGATAGCTGGTATGTAGCTACTTATCTGGCAAGTACTTTTTTCTCCATTCCAATCTGTAAGAACGTAAACAGCAGTTTCCTTTTCCCACAGGCTACTGTTAGTCTCAGCTACAATGAACTGAATATGTGCTACCCATTCCCACCCCGACCTGGAGTTGTCTTTAAACTTTCTAACTCCTAGAGATCAGCCCCCTCCAAGCCATGTCCATTCACCCCATTGCACCTCATGACAGACTGTCAATACCTGACAAGTCTCCTTCTACCAATTCCCAGGGAATTATGACACAGAGGAAACAGAAACTGCTGGTCTATGTCCTGTGTCATGCTCCAGCTCCCCTGACTTCTGCCATTAAAGCTGTGTCAGAGGGATAAACTAAACTCTCTGAGTTGGAGTATAGGTTGTTTTGGTTCCGACTGTTGCAATTTGAAATCTTACTTAAGTTTCCAGCAAAAGATCAGGGTGCAGAAGAAAGCCTGTGGGCTTCTTTTTTCTGTCAAGAATTATCCTCTTTGGTAATTGTAGTTCTTCAGGTGAACTTAATATTGAGATAATAACTAGATACATACATTTTACTTTGTATTGGAGATACCAGTGAGGAGATTTATGTCAGCTGGTCTGTCAATCAATTGGGAAGTGATAGGGAAGTTAGAAAAAAAAAAAGAAAAAGAAAAATCTCCAAGCTCTGCTTCAAAACCATGGCATCAGCATTTCCTGGTGTGAAGAGATTGTTACATGAAATTAAGTTGTAAAACTTCATGAATGATTTGAATGCACATCTTGGATGAGATCAGATGCTTTACAAGGCTTCCTGGGAGCGATTTAAACGTCCCTGCCTTTGGGATACTTGTACCTTGCTAGGCACCATTAGTGTCATGTACAAGGGAGCCTGAGAAACTGCACATGCCCCAGCTACTCCTGGAAATCTCCACCCTCTTCCCCAGTTTCTTACCTCTGCCTCTTACCCAATAAAGGTCCCCCACTTTCCTCCCTTCTGGGAAAAGGTGGCTTTAGAGCATGAGCTCTCCTTTCTCCATTCCTTGATCAATGAACAAAGTTTCTGCTCTGTTTTGCCAAACCTGGTCTCGTCCAACTGGCACAATTGGCACTGGGCAAGGGAAGGACCAGTTGGGGTCAACCTGATCTGAGACAGTCAGTAACACTTCCCAAAGGATCTGTGAGACGTAGAAAACAAACTTATGGTTACCAAAGGGGATAGGTGAGGGGGAGGGATAAATTAGGAGGTTGGGATTAACATATGCACACTACTATATATAAAATAGATAACAAGGACCTACTGTATAGCACAGGGAACTCTACTCAATACGCTGTAATAACCTATACGGGAAAAGAATCTAAAAACAATAGATATATGTATATGTATAACTGAATCACTTTGCTGTACACCTGAAACTAACACAACATTTTAAATCAACTATACTCTAATATAAAATTTAAAAAAATTTTTTTAATTGTCCCTGCCTTCAAAGACACCACATGAAACTCCACCTAGAATCATAGACTTAACAATGCCTATCACATCTTTTCATTTGAAGGTCAAGGAGAAGAAGCCAAGAGAGGTAAGCAACCATCATCTACAACTCACCCAGCTTCGTAGAGGCAGAGCCAGGACCTCAGCCCAGGTCTCTGAATGAGTGATACAGAGGGAAGGCAGAATTTATCATGGCAAGTTATTCCCAGTCAGAGAGAGATTAAACTTCCAGCAATAAGGAAAATTCTGAAGAGGTCTTTAAAGGAGGAAATTTATGTGGATACTTGGAAGGCAAGACAGACCTAAGGAAGGTCAGGATGGAAGGAAGGGACAAGGGCAAACCCCATTCCCACCTCTTACCACCCCCCACCCCCCAAGTCTACAGCTATGATGGATTTTCCCAAAGAAGGTAAGCTCTACCTGGCAGGCTTGCTGGAAAAATGGGAAGGTAACATCTGGTGAGGGATAAAAATAGAAAGTATTATTGGGCTTTTAAGGCTGCTTACTTGAAAGAAGAGCATAAATCATTTCTTTGCTCAGAGCCCTTATCTGTTCTTTATGCATCTGACTGTGGGCGTGTAGCAGGTGGGGATAGAGAAGGGGGCGGTGAGGAAAGTTCTCCTCAGTGGAGATCCCGTGGTGGTCATTCATCCACTGGAGGAAGATGGGGGCAGTATCCAGAGTATCTGTATTGGGGGAACAGCTCCAGAGAATAACAGAGAAACAGACCTGAACGAGACACAGGAAGAAGATAAAGACAGACGCTGGCTGATACAGTAATAGAAACAAAGGAAAAGAAGAAGAAAAGAATGGGATGGGACCTATCATAGTCTAAGCCCATCTTACATGCCTCCCTGAGGCTTTTTGTGACCCTTCAATTTTCTAACCCCACTGGCACATTGCTTTCATAACTCCCGGGGTTTGGCTGCTCTCTGTGTCCAGTGCTTATGACGGGATACCTCCCAGGGTTTCAGTTGAGAATTTGGGAAGGGATTGGCAGGAGGGATCAGAGGACCTCTGGTAGTCCTTGGTTGTCTACTCATAACCAATGGGGACCCCAAAGATCCCTCTACACCTTGGCTTTTACCCCCAGGCTGGAAACCTGTATTCTCATTCACTTTTGACGTCCAGCCCCATCCCCCTGCAAGCAGGCAGGCTGATGAGATTTTCTTTTAATGTGCTTCCCCCCTTAGTCAGCACAAAGTCCTCTATTCTGTTCAACTGATATCCTGCTCCTCTCCCTACAGTCAACATTTCTTTAGCCTTAATCCCTTAAAACCCCCTTAAACAACTCAAAAGCAATAAAGAGATAGTTCTTGGTTACATTTCTCCCTTTTGCTTTGTTCTTCCTAAACCTGTTCTCAGATTTCAGGCCAGAAGGTCTTTGTGTGAATGTTGACTCAGCTCGTTCATTCTAATGAGATCACTGACAGCATAAACTGGGTGGCTGGCTGCTCCTGGGCTGGGTGTTGGATAACAGAGCTGTCTGGCTATGGAGCTGAGCTTCCTGGAGGAGAAGAAAGGGAGGGGGACGTCCTGGGCCTGGGACTTTGCAACACCTATTATTCCCAGGGGCCTAAATGTGTGATCTTTGGATACTGCAGGATTGCTTATCCCCAGGTGACAGGATCTTTTCTGTCCACCCTGCAGTCCCCAAACACCTACACCTGTAATGAGGTCAGCAATCTGCCTTCCATCTCACTTCCTGGGGTTTGTATTACATCCTCATGTGAAAATACTCAGTAAACTATTAACTTTAATTGGGTTTCTTATCACAGTGATGTTTGATAGACATTAGGTAGGAAAGATAGATTTTAATGAAGAAAATAAATATGGCTTTAGAATAGATGAGGAAGACAGGCCTTGGTCAGGTGAAGGAATAGACATCCGGCATGTGGAGAGGGTGTGGAGAAAAGGAAACTCTCTTACACTGTTGGTGGGAATGTAAACTGGTGCAGCCACTATGGAAAACAGAATGGAGATTCCTCAAAAAACTAAAAATAGAGTTACCATATGGTCCTGCAATCCCACTCCTGGGCATCTGCCCAGACAAAACTGTAATACAAAAAGATACATACACCCCTCTGTTCATAGCAGCACTATTTACAATAGCCAAGACATGGAAACAACCTAAATGTCCATCAACAGATGAATGGGTAAAGAAGATGTGGTATATTTATATAATGGAATATTACTCAGCCATAAAAAGGGTGAAATAATGCCATTTGCAGCAACATGGATGGACCTAGGGATTTATCATACTAAGCAAAGTAAGTCAGAAAGAGAAAGACAAATACCATATGATATCACTTATATGTGGAATCTAAACTACGACAGAAATGAACATATCTACTCAACAGAAACAGGCTTACAGACATAAAGAACAGATTTGTGGTTGCCAAGGGGAAGGGGAAGTGGGGGAGGGAAGTATTGGGAGTTTGGGATTAGCAGATGCAAAGTATTATATACAGGATGGATAAACAACAAAGTCCTACTGTATAGCACAGGGAACTATAATCAATAGCCTGTGATAAACCACAATGGAAAAGAATATGAAAAAGAATATATATATGTATAACTGAATCACTTTGCTGTACAGCAGAAATTAACACAACATTGTAAATCAACTATACTTCAATGAATTTTTTAAAAAAGATAATAACAGTGATGAGAGAAATAGAAAGAAGGAAAGAAAGAAAGAAAGAAAGAGAGAAAGAGAGAGAAAGAAAGAAAGAAAGGAAGAAAGAAAATCCAGCATGCAGTCTATGGGAGCCTGGGGTAGAGCACCTGCTAGTGAATGGTGGATTTGGACAAAGTCCACTGACTTTTTGAACCTAGGAACCTCATCTGTAAAATGAGGAAAATAGAATGTTGTTAGGTTAAGTAACATTTGTAGATATAGACAAATAACAATAAATGGAATGAATCAATATGTTGACTATTAAAGAGTAATTGGTAGACCAGATAATGAAGCAAATATGAAGGGGGTGCTACTGCCTGGATGTTTTGTGTGTGCATGCATGAGTGTGCAAAATTAAATTAATCATTCCGCAGAGATAAGCAGCTATGGGAACAGGGAGGGAAGCAGGAGTGAGGTGGTAATGAGGGGGAAGAGCAAAATTCTAGCCAAATTAGCAATGAAAGGTAATAAAGGTGGTTAATATATAACGTAGTATAACACACACATATACATACACATATACAGGCACATACATGTGTTCATATGCATGTGCCTGTATATATATATATATATATACACACACACACATATACATATATATATATATATATATATATATATATATATATACACATATGGGATGAATGAATGATGGATGAAGAGATTGAGTGTAGGTGATGCATGAAAAGATGTGGACTTGAAAAATATCTCCAAAATAAGATGAGGCTCTGTGTATTAAACTGGGTCTCAGATAGCATCAACCTGGACAACATTGGTCTCCCAGTCCATGAACGTAATATATTTACTCTCCATTTACTTGTCGTCCTTAATTTACTTTTGCAAGTTTTCATAGTTTTCACTGTAAAGATCTTGCACATCTTTCATTAAATGTATTCCTTAGTATTTTATTTTTTTGGTTATAGCTTACATGGTGTCACTTCTTAATTCATTTTTGAAGTGTTCATTGCTACAATATAAAAATGCAAGAGGGGCTTCCCTGGTGGTGCAGTGGTTAAGAATCCACCTGCCAATGCCGGGGACACGGGTTCGAGCCCTGGTCCAGGAAGATCCCACATGCCGTGGAACAACTAAGCCCATGCGCCACAACTACTGAGCCCACGTGCCACAACTACTGAAGCCCGCACACCTAGAGCCTGTGCTCTGCATGCAACAAGAGAAGCCACTGCAATGAGAAGCCCATGCACCGCAACAAAGAGTAGCCCCCACTTGCCGCAACTAGAGAAAGCCTATGCACAGCAACGAAGACCAAATGCAGCCAAAAATAAATAAATAAAATAAATTTAAAAATAAAATAAAAAAAAAATAAAAATGCAAGAGATTTTCGTATATTCATGTTGTATTGTAAAATCTTGCTAAGTTAAGCTATTAGTTTTCCTAGCCTATATGTACGTTCCTTAGGAATTTTTAAGTATGTAATCATGTTTTCAACAAATTTACTTCTTCCTTTCAAGCCTTTATAATTTTATTTCTTGTCTGATTGCAGAGGCTAGGGCTTCCAATGTAATGGTAAATAGAAGTAGTAAGAGTGGACATACTTTCCTAGTTATTAATATTAGGCAGAAAGCATTGAGATTTCATCATTGAGTATGATTATGTTGTTAGATGTAGGTTTTCACTAATGCCCTTAACCTGACTGAGGAAATACCCTTTTATTCTTAGTTTGGTAAGGGTTTTTATGATGAATGCATGTTGAAGTTTTTCAAATGCTTGTTCTGCATCTATTGAAAAGATTATATGGTTTTTCTCTTTTATTCTACAAATATGGTGAATTACAGATTTTGGAATTTCAAATATTAAACCAATCATTCATTCTCAGGAAAAACCACACTTTATCATGATGTGTTATCCTTCTTGTATACTGTACATTTGATTTACGAATTTTTTTTTTTTTTAATAAAGTATACAATTCCCTATCCTCTCTCAGGTGGTTTGTTTCGTTTTGTCTCAAGGAAATTTCTATATCCTACTCCAGACCTGATACGTTGGACCTTCAGGGAATAGACTCTAGGAATCTGTATTTTTATTTATTTATTTATTTATTTACTTATGGCTGTGTTGGGTCTTCGTTTCTGTGCGAGGACTTCCTCTAGTTGCGGCAAGTGGGGGCCACTCTTCATCGCGGTGCGCAGGCCTCTCACTACCGCGGCCTCTCTTGTTGTGGAGCACAGGCTCCAGACGCGCAGGCTCAGTAGTTGTGGCTCACGGGCTTAGTCGCTCCGCGGCACGTGGGATCTTCCCAGACCAGGGCTCGAACCCGTGTTCCCCGCATTGGCAGGCAGACTCTCAACCACTGCGCCACCAGGGAAGCCCTGATTTATGAATGTTTTTAAAAGTATTTTTGCATCTATATTCATGAGGTTTATTTGTCTATAGTTTTCTCTTCTTATGACATCATTATTTGGTTTTACTATCAGTATAATGGTAACCACAAAAAATTAATTAGTAAGTTCTCTCTTCTTCTCTATTATCTGATAGAGTTTGTGTAGGATTCTTTTCTAATGGTTGATAGAATACATATGTAAAACCATCTGGGCCTGGAGTTTTTATTGCAGAAATGTTCTCAATTATGAAATCAAAAATTTTGTATGATATTGGTAAATGATCTTGGATATCATGATAAGATACTCTTCTTATTCTAGTTTCTTAGAATCGGACCTTAAATCATTCACTTTTAGGTCTTTCTTCTTTTCTAAAATAAGCATTTAGAAAGAGGTGGCTGAGATGGCAGAGTAGGAACTCCTGAGCTCACCTCCTCCCATAGACGCACCAAAATTACAATTACTTACAGAGCAGCTATCTACAAGAATGATCTGGAGAAGATTTTCCACAACTAGACATGTAGAAGGATCTACAATGTAATGGGTAGGAGGAACAGAGACATGGTATAGTCAGGACCCATGCCCCTGGGTTGGTGACCCACAAAAAGGAGGAATATCACAGTCATAGTGGTCCTCCCCAAGGAGCAAGGGGTCCAAGCCCCACATCAGGCTCCCCAGCCCACTGGTCCTGCAGCAGGAAGATGAGCCCCCAGAATGTCTGGCTTTGAAAACCAGCGGGGCTTATGTTCAAGAGAGCCACAGGGCTATAGGAAACAGAGACTCTGCTCTTAAACGGTGCATGCAAAATCTCACGTGCTCTGAGTCCCAGAGCAGAGGCAGTAGTTTGAAAGGAGTCTGGGTCAGTCTCACTTGCTGATCTATAAGAGCCTCCCAGAAGGGCAGGAGGCAACTGGTACTCCTCCTAGAGATGGAGACATTGATTACAGCCATTTTGTGAAGCTCATTCTACCATGATAACACTAGTGCTGGCAAGTGCCAGTTTGGAATCCTCTTTCTAGCCTATTAGCACTGGGGACTTGGCCCCACCCACCAACAGGCTCACGTCTCCTCTGGGCTGTGCAAACAGCAGCTCAGGAACCTGGCCTCACCCTCAGTGTGTTGGCAGTGGCCCCATGACCCCCTGGGCTGCACAGCCAACTGTGTGGGAAGCCAACCCCACCTCCCATTGGTCCCACAGCCACCACACAAGGCACAGCCTTGCAGCCAACCAGGCTGTGGGCCAGCCCCGCCGACGAGTGCACCCACAGTAGCTGGCCCTGCCACAACAGAAAGACACATGCAGCCTACATAAGGGGTACCTTAGAGCATATAGCTATGGTGACCAGGGGGGAGTGTTCTTCTGGGTCCCATAGGATATCTCCTATGTAAGACTACTTCTCCAAGACTGAGAAATATAACTGACCTACATAATACAAAAAAATAAACACAGAACTGCACAAAATGAGGAGATAGAGGAATATGTTCCAAATGAAGGAACAAGACATAACACCAGAAAAAAAAAAAAAATGAAGTGGAGATAAGCAATCCACCTAATAAAGAGTTCAAGGTAATCATCATAAATATGCTCAATGAACTTGGGAGAAGAATGAATGAACACAGTAAGTATTTCAGCAAAGAGGTAGAAAATATAAAGAAGAACCAAATAGAGCTGAAGAATACAATAACTGAAATAAAAAATACACTAAGAGGAATCAACAGTAGATTATATGATACAGAGGAATGGATCAGAAATCACCCAAGCTGAACATAAGGAAAGAGAGGGTTTTTTTAATGCGGATAGTTTAAGAGATCTCTGAGACAACATCAAGCATACTAATATTTGCACTATAGGGGTCATGGAAAGAGAAAAGAGAAAGTGGCAGAGAACATATTTGAAGAAATAATAGCTGAAAACTTTCTTAACCCAGGGAAGGAAACAGACCTTATGGTCCAGGAAAAACAGAGAGTCTCAAACAAAATGAACCCAAAGAGGTCCACACCATGTCACATTATAATTAAAATGGCCAAAATTAAAGATAAAGAGAGGATAAAGAGCCTACCTCAGGAAACAAGAAAAATCTCAAATAAGCAATCTAATGTTACACCTAAAGGAGCTAGAAAAAGAAGAACAAACAAAACCCAAAATTAGTAAAAGGAAAGAAATAATAAAGATCAAAGTGCAAATAAATGAAATAGAGACTAAAAGACAATAGAAAAGATCAATGAAATCAAGAGCAGATTGAAAAGATTAAAAAAATTGATCAAACTTTAGCCAGACTCGTCAAGAAAAAGAGAGGGTCCAAATAAATAAAATCAGAATGAAAGGGAAGTTACAACTGACACTACAGAAATACAAGGATCATAAGAGATTACCACAAATAATTACATGTCAATGAATTGGACAACCTAGAATAAATGGATAAATGCCTAGAAACGTAGACTCTCCCAAGACTGAATAAGGAATAAATAGAAAATCTGAACAGAACAGTTGCCAGTAGTGAAATTCAATAATTAAAAAAAAAAATCTCCCAACAAACAGAAGTCCAGAATAGATGGCATCACTGGTGAATTCTACTGAACATTTAAAGAAGAGTCAATACCTATACTTCTCAAACTATTGCCAAAGAGAAAAAAAATTAAGAAGGAAAGAATGCTTTGGAAATTCATCCTACAAGGCCAGTATCACCCTGATACCACAGCCGGACAAAGACACCACACAAAAAAAGAAAGAAAATTAGACACCAATATCACTGATGAACATAGATGGAGCAAACCTCAACAAATTATTAGCCAACTGAATTCAACAATACATTATTAAAAAAACCCCAATACATTAAAAGGACTATACACCATAATCAAGTGGGATTTAACTTGGACTCAAGGATAGTTCAATATCTGCAAATCAGTCAACATGATACACCACATTAACAAATTGAAAAATAAAAATCATATAATCATCTCAATAGATACAGAATAAGCTTTTGACAAAACTCAACATCAATTTATGATAAAAAGTATTGGAAGTCCTAGCCACAGCAACCAGTTAAGAAAAGGAAATTAAAAAAACCTAGGGACTTCCCTGGTGGTCCAGTGGTTAAGAGTCTGTGCTCCCAATGCAGGAGGCCTGGGTTCAATCCCCAGTCAGAGAACTAGATCCTTCATGTTGCAACTAAAAGCTCACATGCTGCAACTAAAAATTCCACATGCCTCAGTGAAGATCCCATATGCAGCAACGAAGATCCTGCGCAGCCAAATAAATAAATATAAACTTAAAAAAAATAAAATTAAAATAAAAAAACCTAAATTGGAAAGGAAGATGTAAAACTGTCACTGTTTGCAGATGACATGATACTATACATAAAAAATCCTGAGGACACTACCAAAAAACTATTAGAACTGAAAAATAAATTCAGTAAAATTGTAGGACACAAATTTAATATACAGAAGTCTGTTGTGTTTCTATGCACTAGCAATGAACTATCAGAAGGAAACACTAAGAAAACAATCTCATTTACAATTGCATCAAAAATAATAAAATACCTCAGAATAAATTTAATGAGGGAGGTGAAAGACCTGTACCCAGAAAACCATAAGACATTGATGAAAGAAATTGAAGAAGGCACAAATAAATGGAAAGATATTTCATGCTCATGGATTGGAAGAATTAACATTGTTAAAATGTCCATACTACAACCCAAGGGAATCTACAATAAACCCAATGCAATCCCTATAAAAATACTAATGGCATTTTTCACATAACTAGAACAAATAATCCTAAAATTTATATGGAAAGTCAAAACAACCCTGAATAGCCAAAACAATCTTGAGAAAGAAGAAGAAAGCTGGAGGTATCACATGCCCTGATTTCAAACAATACTACAAAGCTACAGTAATCAAAACAATATAGTACTGGCACCAAAACAGACACATAGATCAATGGAACAGAGTAGAGATACCAGAACTAAACCCACACTTAATAAGGTCAATTAATCTATGACAAAGGAGGCAAGAATATACAATGGGAAAAAGACAGTCTCTTCAATAAATGGTGTCAGGAAAACTGGATAGCTACACGCAAAAGAATCAAACGAAACTACCTGCACAAAAATAAATTCAAAATGCATTAAAGACGTAAATGTAAGACCTGAAACCATAAAACTCCTACGAGAAAACATAGGCAATATATTCTTTGACATAAGCCTTAGAAAATTTTTTTGGATATGTCTCCTCAAGCAAGGGCAACAAAAACAAAAATAAATAAGGGGGACTGCATCAAACTAAAAAAATTTTTACACAGTGAAGGAAACCATCAACAAAACAAAAAGGCAACCTAATGAATGGGAGAAGATATTTGCAAATGATATATATGATAAGAGGTTGATATCCAGAATATACAAAGAATTCACACAACTCAATATCAAAAAATTCTGATTAAGAAAAGGGCAGAAGACCTGAATAAACATTTTTTCCAAAGAAGACACACAGAGCACCAACAGGCACATGAAAAGATGCTCAACATCACTAATCATGAGGGAAATGCAAATCAAAACCAAAATGAAATATCACCACACACCTGTCAGAATGTCTATCATCAACAAGACAAGAAAGAACAAGACAAGAAATGTTGGTGAAGATGTGTAGGAAAGGGAACCGTTGTGCACTGTTGGTGGAACAGTATATTGGTGCAGCCACTGTGGAAAATAATATGGAGGTTTATCAAAAAATTAAAAATAGAACTACTATACAATCCAGCTTTTCCATTTCTGGGTATTTACCTAAAGAAAAAGACACTAATTTGAAAAGATATATGCATCCCTGTGTTCATTGCAGCAATATTTACAATAGTCAAGATATGTAAACAACCTGAGTGTCCATTGATAGATGAATGGATAAAGAAGATGTGGTATACATGTATGATGGAATATTACTCAGTCATAAAAAAGAATGAAATCTTGCTTTCTGTGACAACATGGATGAACCTAGAGGGTATTATGCTAAGTGAAATATATCAGACATACAAAGACAAATACCATGTGATCTCACTTATTTATGGAGTCTAAAAAACAAAACAAATGAACAAATGAAACAAAACAGAAACAGACTCATAGATACTGAGAACAATCTGGTGGTTGCCAGAGGGGCAGGGGTGGGAGGACAGGCGAAATAGGTAAGGGACATTAGGAAGTACAAACTTACAGTAATAAAATAAATGTCATGAAGATGTAATGTACCACATAGGGAATATAGTCAATAATATTGTTATAACTTTGTATGTTGACAGATGGTAACTAGACTTATTGAGGTGATCATTTTGTAATGTATAAAAACATTGAATCACTATGCTGTACACCTGAAACTAATATAATATTGTAGTACAATTATAATTCAAATAAATAAATAAATACATTTAAAATTAATTTTAATTAAAAAAAGAAAGCGTACAGTTGGTGTCTTCGTCAGCTCAGGCAACCATAAAAAATATAGTAGACTCAGTGGCTTAAACAACAGAAATTTCTCTTTTCACAGTTCTGGAGGCTGAGAAGTCAAGATCAAGGTCCTGGCCAGTTCAGCTCCTGGTGAGGACTCTCTTCCTGGCTTGCAGATGGCCACCTTCTTGCTGCGTCCTCACATGGTGAAGAGAGAGTGTGAATTCTCCAGTGTCTCCTTTTACAAGGACACTAATCTCATCAGATCACGGCTCCACTCTTATGACCTCTTTTTTTTTTTTTTGGCCATGCCGTGCGGCATGCAGGGTCTTAGTTCCCCAACCAGGGATTGAACACATGCTCCTGCAGTGGAAGCGTGGAGTCTTAACCACTGGACCACCAGGGAAGTCCCCTCTTATGATCTCTTTTAACCTTAATAACAAAGGTATCCTTATTTCAAATTTGGCCACATCATATGCAGGGGTTAGGGCTTCAACATACAGGCATAACTCAGACATATTGAGGATTCAATTTCAGACAACCACAACCATTATAAAGCAAATAATGAAATAAAGTGAGTCACACAAATCTTTTGGTTTCCCAGTGCATATAAAAGTTATGTTTACACTATACTGTAGTCTATTAAGTGTGCAATAACATTATGTCTAAAAAATATACATATACCATAATTAAAAGATGCTTTATTGCTAATAAGTGCTAACCGTCATCTGAGCCTTCAGTGAGTCATAATGTTTTTGCTGGTAGAGGGTCTTGCCTTGATGTTGATGGCTGCTGACTGATCAAGGTGGTGGTAGCTGAAGGTTGGAGTGATTGTGGCAATTTCTTAAAATAAGACAACAATAAAATGTGCCACATTGATTGGCTCTTCTGATTTCTCTGTAGCACACAATGTTGTCTGATAGCATTTTACCCACAGGAGAACTTCTTTCAAAGTTGGAGTCAGTCCTCTTCATCAGGAATCAATTCCATCTCAAGAAACCACTTTCTTTGCTCATCCTTAAGAAGCAACTCCTCATCCATTCAAATTTTATCATGAGATTGCAGCAATTTAGTCACAGCTTCAGGCTCCATTTCTAATTCTAGTTCTCCTGCTATTTCTCTTGTCTTTTTCATCTCCAGTTACTTCCTCCACTGAAGTCTTGAACCCCTCAAAGTCATCCATGAGGGTTGGAATCAACTTCTTCCAAACTCTTATTCATGTTGATATTTTGACCTCTTCCCATGAATTACACATGTTCTTAATGGCGTCTAGAATGGTGAATCCTTTCCAAATGGTTTTCAATTTACTTTTCTTGGATCCACCAGAGGAATCAACATCTATGGAAGCTATAGCCTTACAAAATATATTTCATAAATAATGACTGGAAAGTCAAAATGACTCCTTGATCCATGGGCTGCAGAATGGATGTTGTGTTAGCAGGCATGAAAACAGCATTAACCTCCTTGTACATCTCCATCAGAGCTCTTGGGTGACCAGGTGCATTGTCAATGAGCAGCAATATTTTGAAAGGAATCTTTTTTTCTGAGCAGTAGGTCTCAACAGTGAGCTTAAAATATTCAATAAACCATGCTGTAAACAAACGTGCTGTCATCCAGGCTTTGTTGTTCCATTTATAGAGCACAGGAAGAGTAGATTTAGTATAATTTTTAAGGGCCCTATGATTTTTGGAAATCAATAAATGAGCATTGGCTTCACTTTAAGTCACCAGCTGCATTAGCCCCTTATAAGAGAGTCAGACTGTCTTTTGAAGATTTGAAGCCAGGCATTGACTTCTCCTCTCTAGCTATGAAAGTCCTAGATGGCATCTTTTTCCAGAAGGCTGTGAGAAGACATATGTTTGACACTGGCTCTCAAAGTTCCTCCAGGGTCATTAAGTTACAGTTGCCCACAGTGGTAGTTAGCCTGAAAATACACCTTTATTGGCTATCTGCTGGCCCTCACTCCCCAACTGGTGTTTCCTTCACCGACAAAGTAAATCACTGGCTCCTGAATCTTTGTCTTAGGGTCCACTTCTAGGGGAACTCAAACTAAGACAGAAGTTGCAGTTGAAGAACACCGTCTATAATCCTTGCTACAGAAAGTGTAGTCTGCAGACCAGCAACATCAGGCATCACCTGGGGGCATAATGAAAAAGCAGAACCCCAGGCACCATCACAACCCTCCTGAATTATAACCTCTATTTAAAGATCTTTGGGTGATTTATGTACCCATTAATTTGAAAAGCAGTGGTGTATAGGATACCTACTCTTTCAAATTTGCTGAGACTTGCTTTATGACTACATAATATATTTTTATAAATATTCCATTTGTGCTTGAAAATGATGTGTATCCTCTGATAACTGGGTATAGATTTTCATATATGTCCTTTCATCCAAGCTTGTTAATTGTGTTGTTCAAAACTTCTATACTTTTGCTGACTTTTTTTTTTTTGTCTGACTGACCTACCATTTACTGAAAGATGTGTATTAAAACCTCCCAATATAATATTGGATTTGTCAACTTCTCCCTATAGTCCTATCAATTTTTACTATATATATTTTGGAGCTTTAAGTGTTTATAAGTGTATTGATTTATTCTCTTGCTGTACATAGTGATTACCTGGTGATCTCTAGTCTTAGTGATGCTTCTTTTCTTAAATCATATTGTGATATTAGCGTAGCTACACTTGCTTTCTTTGGGTTAATATTTATCTGATATATCTTTTTAATTCCTTTCACTTTCAGCTTTTGTTTTTAGGCTTGAGGTCTGAAGCAGAAGCATTATATCATTGATCTGGAAATGATTCTAATCTTCTGCCATTTTTGAAGTTTGTCATTGTGCTTATAATTTCCAAGAATGCTTCTCATTTCTTTTCTTTGCAGTATTACATCCATTCCTTTCAATACTGGTTGTTCTGTTTGTTCATCTTGATCCTTCTGTTTATACTGTTGGCTGCTATCAAGTATCTGGCGATCCTTGGCTATCTGTTCATATTTCTAAGTGAAGGACTCTTGATAAGTATATGTGGCTATGACAAATTCCTCTGCCATTGTTCAAGTCTGTTTCCCGAACAGACCTTACCCTTGAACGGGGAGGCTGAACAGGAAGTGCCTGTAGAGCATGTGCGTGGGAAGCAGCAGGCTGGCAGGCAAGTAGGAGCCCTCACGATTGTCAAAGAAAGGAAGGCTCTACTTCACAGGAGAAACACTGTGGTGTATTTTATTCCTGGGAAGAGCTTATCTCTCAGCTTATGCACATCCATCAGGGACGTGCAGAGTTACCTGACATTGCTTCGCTTCTTCTGGCACTAACACCGGGTCTCAGAACCTCCCTCAGCAGACCCTCCAGCTAATTCGATTGTTGTTCCAAGGGTTTTACATACAGATGATTCCCCCCATTGGCTGCTCTGAGCAAGAGGGGGCGGCACAGGTGATTTAAATAGTCCTCCCAGCGATCACCACTGGACAGCCCCCCCTGGTCTCCATACTTTGAGACTGAGAGTTGGTTTCCTTAGGGACTCCTTTAAAGGAGCATTCTTTACTGTATCTGTTTCAGACGTGTTTTCTCCATGAACCTAATCACATCTGTTTTCTAATTTCCACCAGCTCCTAAAATTTTTGTGCTGTTGATTGCACCATGTCGTATTTTCCAGAACTAGTATATATTTATTACTTTAAAACTAGGCATTCTATTTTTTCAGCTAAACACATGCTCAATCCATCATGTTGAACTAAATATTTTATCACTTTCTAAGCTTAGATTTGTAGATTCCAACCAAATTTACTCTTACAGTAAATTGTCCACTCCATTTCTCCACCCCAACAAAATATAACTCTTTATTTAAAGAACTATTTTGATAACCTTATCAAATTATTTTAGTAACCCTATATTCAAAAGATGTTTTCTTTAGAACAAAGTGGAAGAACAGACTTGAATTTGAATATTTCATTGCAATTTAATTAGTCATATATCCTTCCACATCTTCCAGCATTTTACTTTTTGAATTGTAAGTTTTTTTTCTCTTCTCATCAACCAGAATAAATATTGGTACTTTAATTTCCTTTTCCATTTTCCTAAAGGTAGAGGAAATGAGAGAAATCACCATCACTTTCTCTATGTATAATTCTGTGAAACCTTATAAATTTTCCTAAATCACAACGCTCCTTGGCTTTGTAGAAGAAGAGATACCAATTTGGCTTTTCTCTTCCATTTCTAGAGTTAATGAAAGCTGAAATATATAAATTTTATATATTTTACTATATATAATTTTGTATGTATCATATATAATATATTGTATTTATATAATGTATATTGTGTATTTATACTTACATAATATTGTATTATTTTAATATTATTATAATATATAATATAATATATATTAACAATATAAAATATATATTAATTATATTTAATATATGATATATATAATATAATATATGATGTATTAATTAATATATATTAATTATATATTAATATAATATATAAAACAATAATTATAATATATATAAATTATATATATATAATTTGATTAGCCTATATGTTTTATAGGCTAATCAATCCTTTGGAAATATTCTTAGAAAACTTCAACTCCCCAGCTTGTTTCTGCATTCCGTTAAAAGATCATGTTCTTTTAGCTAGAACATAAATTTTGGGGAAGAAGAAATCCATCCATTTTAACAGAAAATTTGAGTTTTGCAGGAAGAGACTTCATGTGGTTCCAAGACACACAGGCAGAAATATACAAGTTTCTCAAGGCATATCCATGCCCACCATGAGTGCCCTTCACAAGCAGAACCTGTGATTCTGGGCTCTTAGGCTGAGTTTCCAGGGGAGCTGGTCATGTCAGTTCCTTCCCCCATGCAAAGAACGTGTTGACTGTTCCACTTGGCACTGGACAGTTATTTCCACCAGATTCTTCAGTGTCTCTGCAAGAGACACTAAAAGACAGAGAGGGACCCTGTTCCACTCCTCTTGGTCTGGGCTATGGTTCTGTGTGGAGAGAGGGAAAGAGAGGAGAGAGAGAGAGAGTGAGAGAGAGGTATCATCTTCTCAGACAATCGGGAGAGGGTGGGGCAGTGTGGACGTCTGTCACTAACCACCTTTTCCTCTTACTGTAAAGTAATGAAAACAAACAGCATCCCGAACTCTCTCTGCCGGAGAATGGGGCTGCTGTTTACAGATAAACAGAGACCTGCTGCCTGCTAGGATCCCAGTAACAAAATTCAGTCAGAAGACTGAAAACACAATTGTGTTTACAGATCAGCAGCGACATGCCAATGTCATGTTGGTGGCGGAAGGCAGAGGTCATGTTTACTGCAAGCAGAGGTGCCCGGAGCTGCCACGGGGGCTGCCGGCGGGGGATCCCGAGGAGGAGGCCGCCGCAGCCGTGAACCCGCAGTCGCCCGCTGCCTCAAACCTCAAACCTCAAACCACAAGGGGTCGGATCGCAGAAGGGAAGCCCGAAGACTGCTGTGCATCGAAACACAGCTTCCCAGCCCCTCGCGGACTGAAATGGGCCACCTTGGCCCCATGTGCTGGCGGCTCTGGTTTCCCAGTTCTCAGAAAATTTGCTTCTGGCTGGGGAAGACCCTCTACCGAAAACAGGCTATAGCAGCAGAGGGTCACAAATGCCACAAAAGAGCATCTGCCTCATGGACATGTTACTGTGATTGCTGCAGGACCACAGCTCCTGCCCCTGAAGACAGGTGGCTGCCCTGTAGATCAGTCCCTTTGAAGGCAGAATGTCATGGTTACAGATGCCATTTCTGCAGTCAGAGTGACAGGAGACCTTCCTGGTTCTGCCACATACTTTTGGTGTGACCTTGAGCAATTACTAAAGCTCTCATCGCCAGAGGTTTGTCGTCTGTAAAATAAGAAAAAAATTGCTTGTCTCTTAGGATTAGTAAGGGGATTAACAGAAACAATAAATGGAGAGCACTTTCTACAGTTCCTGGTGGTAAGCACTCAAAAAACAATAGCTGTTGTTATTACAGGGAAATTGTTGTTACTGGGGGAAAAGCCTTACACCAAAGATAATTAGGTATAAATTGGTGATTCATAAAGAGTAATAACAGCTCAGGACGCTAGTGCAGCTGATCTGTGCTTTGGCTTCTCAGCTGAAGGGCTACACAAAACAACAGCACCGAGGCAGAAAGTAGGGTAACTAACTTGTCCCAATTTGCCTTGGATTTTCCCAGTGTTAATACGACAAGTCTCATGTCCTGGGAAACTCCCTGGGTCCTGGCAAAACCTGGATGGTTGGTCACCCTAGAGGCCGAATGGAATTTGTTTGGGGAATGATTACAAGTAAAGTACCTCATGGAATGTTTGCTCCTAGACTGACCCACTGTGTCTTACAGCCCAGACTTTTAGTGGAAGGGGCCTAATAAGGGATAATGGTCCTGGGCCTCATTCTTCGTTAATGGCTTTAATTGGAGCCGGGGTTATCTGGCAGGGCAACTTCCACCCAGCCTGCTGGGCAAATCCCCTCCCCACTGGGCCCAGTCATCAGGCAGATTTGTGTGGGGAGGAGGGGACACGGCTTTCCCTTGTTCTTCTCTGGGGAGAATCCATGCAGAATGTTCAGGTGACACTGCCCACCGTCTGCCTTCTGGGGCAGATCCTAGGAGGAAGCTAGGTCCTGGGTAATGAACGGCAGTTGCAACCCACCCTGGAGACCACATCTGTGGCTCTTCCTGGACCTTGTCCTCTGCATCAGGGAGAAGCTGGAATTGAGACTTTGAGAGGGCAGCTGGCCTAGTGCATCCAGGCCAAGTGCTGTAGCTTCTCATCTCCAACTTGCTGTCAGACGTTCGGGGGTTGCATGCACATCGTGTCCTGATTTGTAGGAACCCCAGATCAGCATCCCCGGGATCATTACAGTCCTTCCAACCTCCTCCCCTGAGCCCCAGGCAAGAGGAAAAAGTGCTGATTAATATCAGTATTTGGGGCACATTCAGTATACATGTACTAATAGAAAGACATGGTTTAAAAATGGAAATACTTAATTTCAGTTTATTGATTTATACTGGGTTGGCCAAAAAGTTAGTTCGAGTTTTTTCGTAAGATGTTATGGAAACAATATGAACCCAACCCCATATGAACATAACTATTTCTTTTTTTTTTTTCCTTTTTCTTCTTTTATTTTTGGGCCGTGCACGTGGCTTCCGGGATCTTAGTTCCCCGACCAGGGATCGAACCCAGGCCCTTGTCAGTGAGAGCATGGAGTCCTAACCACTGGACTGCCAGGGAATTCCCATGAACATACTATTTCTATAGTGTCTATTGCATCACCATACGTAAGCATGCATTACAAGAAGACAAATGCTGTCTTTGGCGATATGCATGTATTCGTTTACTGTTGCTGCTGTAACAAATTACCGTGAAACTTAGTGGCTTAAAACAATACGGATTTATTATTTTGTAGTTCTGGATGTCAGAAGCCCAAATGAGTTCGCGGGGCTGCATTCCTTTCTGTAGGCTCGAGGAGAGAATCCGTTTCCTGGACTTTTCCAGCTTTTAGAGGTTGCTGTGTTCCTTGACTCATGGCTCTCTTCACCTTGACCTCTGCTTCCACTGTCACATCTTCTTCTCTGCCTTTGATGTGGACATTGTGGGAGCCATCATTGCCCATCACAATGAGAAATGCATCCAGGACAAAGGCTGAAGTGGCCGTCCCTCTCTGGGTAGGGGATGCGATGCTGCCTTTCTGCCCTTGATGGCTACTGCCACATGTGGGGACAGAGTGGTAACACAGCATGACATTGCTGACCCTGCAGCATGCTGGCAACAAGGATGGACCAAGAACAGAAGGAACATCTGCCTGGAATGGACCTGAACATCACTCCTTCTTGGGCTATCCAGGCCTTGAGGGAAAAGACTGTGTCCATTTACATAAAAATATAATTTTTCTAGAAAAATTTCTGAGAGGCAAATTGGCAAGAATAAAAAAAAAAAAGAGTAAGAAATAATCCTTACCTTGAAATATAGCCTCGTAAGACAGGTAGACACATAACAGGAAATGACAACCAAGGGGATTGGTGTAATAATCTACACAGGTACACAGGGTGAAGGCTATTGTCCCTGTATGATTCTATAAACAATGAATAGTTTTTTTTTTTTACATTTATTAAGCACCTGCTGTGTGCCAAGCCTGTGATGACTCTGGGCATGCTTTTGTGAAGTAGGTCGGCAGGAACCTCCTACCTTCTCTCAAAGAGAGTACAGTCAAGGCCATAAAAGGCAGCCAATTAGTGTAAAAAATGAGTAAAGGCTTTGCTCCCAAGGTGATGGCTAAGTGTACAAAGATGGTACAAGAATTAGTCTGCCAGTCATCAAAGAAATTAAAATTAAAATAATGGGACACTATTTCACATGCATCAGATTGGGCAAGTATTAAAAGGTCTGACAACACTAAGTATGGCTGAGGATGTAAGAACAAAAGAACTCACGCGTGCTGCTGGTGGAAATATTATATTGAAAATATCAACCTCACAACCCATCAATTCTTCATCTAGGTATGTGCCCTAGGACAGCAGTTCTCAAAGTTTTCTCTCCAACACCCTTTCAGGGATCCATGAGGTCAAAGCTATTTTCATAGTAACATTAAAATGTTATTTTACTCTTTCACTCTCATCTCATGAGTGTGCAGTGGACAAATTATATGTGATATCACATATCAAAAATAATAAATGATATGTGATACCCCAACAGATTGAATGCAGGAACACAAAGCCATTCTATTTATTGTTTTGGATACATACAGGTATAATTAAATTATAAAATATAAATGGCTAACATGGAATAATACTGACAATGCCAAGTGCTTCAAAGACTGTGGAGCAACGAGAACTCTTATACACTGTTAGAGGGGTGGCCAAATGGTCTAGCTGCTCTGGAAAACTGCTCTGCAGTCTCTTAGAAACTTAAACATACACCTATCATATGATCTAGCCATTCCACTGCTTGGTATTTATCCAAGAGAGGTGAATGTGCTGATGGTCACACAAAGGGCTGTACACAAATGTTTATAGCAGCACTATTCATAATGGCTGCAAACTGGAAACAACCCAAAACTCCTTTAGCAGGTGAATCAATAAGCAAACTGTAGTATATCCATGCAATGGAATACTACACAGCAATAGAAGGGAGTAAATTACTAACACATGCAGCAACTTAGATGAACCTCGAAAGCATAATACTAAGTGAAGGAAGTCAGTCTCAGAACGTCACATACTATTTGATTCCATTTATATGATTTTTTAAAATTTATTTTTAAAATTTTATTTATTTATTTATTTATTTATGGCTGTGTTGGGTCTTCGTTTCTGTGCGAGGGCTTTCTCTAGTTGCGGCAAATGGGGGCCACTCTTCATCGCGGTGCGCGGGCCTCTCACTATCGTGGCCTCTCTTGTTGCGGAGCACAGGCTCCAGACGCGCAGGCTCAGTAGTTGTGGCTCACGGGCCCAGTTGCTCCGCGGCATGTGGGATCTTCCCAGACCGGGGCTCAAACCCGTGTGCCCTGCATTGGCAGGCAGACTCTCAACCACTGCGCCACCAGGGAAGCCCTATATGATATTTTTGAAAAGACAATATTATAGTCATAAAAGACAGATCGTGGTTGCCAGGGGTAGGGTGTCAGAACAGTGTAGCTACAGAGGGATAGCAGGAGAGAGCTTTGGGAAATGATGAAACTATTCTATATTCTGATGAATCTGTATGTGTGCTAAAATTAATGGAACCCTACACAAAACGAAGTTAATTTTAATACTATCTTTTTACATTAAAATTTTGTTTTTAAATAAACTTTCAGTTTTAGTTGTAAATTTACAGAAAATTGTAATGATAGTAAAGAAGTTTGCATATACCCCATACCCAGTATTCCCTGTTAACATCTTACATTAATGTGGTACCTTTGTCACAATTAATGAACCAATATTTATATATTATTATTATTATTATTTTTAATCTATATATTTTTATTCTTGGCTGTTTTGGGTCTTCTCTGCTGTGAGCGGGTTTTCTCTAGTTGCGGCGAGCGGGGGCTACTCTTCTTTACGGTCGCGGGCTTCTCATTGCAGTGGCTTCTCTTGTTGTGGAGCACGGGCTCTAGAATGCAGGCTCAGTAGCTGTGGTGCATGGGCTTAGCTGCTCTGAGGCATGTGGGATCTTCCCGGATCAGGGATTGAACCCATGGCCCCTGCATAGGCAGGCGGATTCTTAACCACTGTACTACCGGGGAAGTCCTTATGTATTATTATTAAGTAAAGTCCATACGTTATTCAGATTTCCTTACTTCTTACCTATGTCCTTTACTATTCCAGTATCCTATCCAGGACACCACATTGCGTTTTGTTGTTATGTCTCCTTAGGCTCCTCTCACCTGTGACAGTTTCTGAAACTTTCCTTGTTTTCAGTGACCTTGACAAGATTGAGAAGTACTGGTCAGCTATTTTGTAGAATGTCCCTCTGTTGGGGTTTAGTGTTTTTCTCATAATTAGGCTGGGATTTAGGGTTTGGAGGAGGGAGACCACAGAGAAAGTGCCTTTCTCATCGCATTGTATTAAGGGTACATACTGGCTACGTCCTTCATCATTATTGATGTTAACTTTGATCACCTGGCTGAGGTCGTGTTTGTCAGGTTTCTCCACTGTGAAGTTACCCTTTTTCTCTCCTTCGCGTACTGCACACTTGGAAGGAAGGAAAATATGCAGGGCTTAAAGAGTGTGCAGTCATGCTGCACTGTCTTGAGGGATGAACATCTATATAAATTATTTGGAATTCTTCGGTGCAGGAGATTTATCTATCCTCCCCTCCCATTTATTTATTTAATCATTTATTTATATCAGTATGGATCAATGGCGATTTATACTGTGGTTATAATTCACTACATACTACATTATTTTTTTTTTTCTCTAATTGTTCCAGCTTTCGCCATTGGGAACTCTTTCAGTTGGTACCCATGTCCCTTTGGCATACCCCTCACTGTTGCATGTGATGGTGTTTGGCGCTTCCTTACTTTCTGGCACTATAAGATGCTCCAGGCTCATCTTGTATATTTCCTGCCCCTGCCTTAGAATCAGCCAGTTCTCTAGGAGCCCTGGTTCCTTTTATTGGGTAATGGTTTTAGAAAACAAGTTCTGGGCCCTGGGTGTGCTTACTATTACTGGTGTGTCATTACTTCTAGGCTCTCTCAGCTGATAGAACAGGAAATATATGTATCTATACTAACTCATATAGGTACACATATCTATAAATATCTCTATATGTGCCCATATGTATCTATATTACACTAAACATGAGTTTATACTAATGTCTCCAATTTTAATTCAGAAGCACATAGATCATTCTAGCCTTCCTCCCTCACTTGTCTATAACCCCCTACCAGTGAGAAACCTGGCTCCCAACATCTGCTATCCATTTACTTAATTTTTCAATTCCCCTATATGTATATAATGGTTTCAGAATTGTTCATATCCCATTGAGAAATAACTTTACCAACTAAAGTACAGTGCTTCTGTACAGTTCCTTTTGCCTCTCGTCTTATAGCCTCCCTTCATTTTCAAAGTCACTTAGATCAGCACTTTTTCCCCCCACTCCAATCGGTGTGGTTATTTAATACATTTTATACAAACATTTCATACATTCATTCTTTTGTCATAGTCTGCATTCCATCTTGGGATCCCCTGACTGCCTAAATGATTTTTATTTAATTTGCATACATTGAAGTTCACTCTTTGTGCGGTAAAGTTCTATAGACTCTGATAAATGAATAATGTCATTTATCCAGTATGGCTGTAAGGTCATTTGTTTATCATTCACCTATTGGAAGATGTCCTGGTTGTTTCCACTTTTGATGATTCTGAATAAAGCTGCGAGAAACATTCATGTGCAGGATTTTGTGTGGACTTAAGTTTCACATCAATTTGGTAAATATCTAGAGCTCAATTGCTAGATCTTGTAAAGTATTGTCCTGAATTAAAATTTTTCAGGTTTTTAGAAATTTTAACATTTATTTTATTGACTTGCAAATTAATATGGAGTTTAATTCATATATTATATAATATACTTTTATATAAAAGGAATATATGAAATTACATTGTTTTTAAATAAGTCATGGAATTTATTTTGTTTTGGTTTTGGGTTTTTTTTTATTAATTTATTTTTTTAAAAGTTTAAAAAGTTTTTATACAATTTTTAAAGGTTACCTTCCATTTACAGTTATTACAAAATATCGGCTATATTCCCCTTGTTGTACAATACATCCTTGAGCCTATCTTACACCCAATAGTTTGTACCTCCCACTCCCCACTCCTTTATTGCCCCACCCCCCTCTTCCCAATGATAATCACTAGTTTGTTCTCTATATGTGTGAGTCTGTTTCTTTTTTGTTATATTCACTAGTTTGTTGTATTTTTTAGATTCCACGTATAAGTGATATCATACAGTATTTGTCTTTCCCTGTCTGACTTATTTCACTGAGCATAATGCCCCCAAGTCCCTCCATGTTGTTGTAAATGGCAAAATTTTGTTCTTTTTTATGGCTGAATAGTATTCCATTGTAAATATATACCAAATCTTCTTTATCCATTCATCTGCTGATGGACACTTAGGCTGCTTCCATATGTTGGCAATTGTCAAATAATGCTGCTATGGACATTAAAGTGTATTTATCTTTTCAAATTAGTGCTTTTTTTTTTTTTTGATATATACCCAGGAGTGAAATTGCTGGGCTATATGATAGTTCTATTTTTAGGTTGCTTTGTTTTGTTTTGGTTTGGTTTTTTGGCCATGCCACACAGCTTGCACGATCTTAGTTCCCCAACCAGGGATTGAGCACAGGCCCCAACAGTGAAAGCACTGAGTCCTAACCACTGGACCACCAGGGAATTCCGTATATTTAGTTTTTTGAGAAACTTCCATATTGTTTTTGTGGACATATATTTTCAATCCATTTGTATATATACCTAGGAGTGGAATTATCAAAATGTTTTCCAAAGTGGTTGCACCATTTTGAATTTCCATCAGGAAGGAATGAGAGTAGCTATTTCTTTGCATCCTTACTAGCAATTGATATTTTCCTATTTATGGATTTTAGACATTCTAATTGGTGTGTAGTAGTATCTCATTGTTGATTTAATTTGAATGTCCCTAGTGACAAATGATGTTCAGTATCTTTTCATATGCTTATTTTCCATCTGTATATCTTCTTTAATGAAGTGTCTGTTCAGATCGCTTGCTCATTTTTACCTGGGGTGTTTGGTTTTTATTGTTAAGTTTTAAGAGTTTTTGTGTATTTTTTATATGTCTTTTGTCAGGTAGCTGATGTACAAACCACCATATGATAATTTTTAAAATAAAAATTAAAAAAACATTAAAAGCAATGAGAGGAAGGGAAGGGGGGCGTGGTCTCTGACGTTGATAATGCTGATTCTGCTTCTGGTTTTGCTTCTTTTTAGCAATATAACCTCCTGGGGTCTCAGTTTCTCCATCTGAAAAATGGAGATTAAAAAATATCTATCTTTGAGGATGATTGTAGGGACTAAATAAGGTGAGCTGTAAAAATTACTGGTGCTTATGAAATGTACAATAAATGGTAGTTTAAATAAATTTACCTTACCCAGGATTACCAGGTCAGCAAGTAGAGGAACCAAAAAGCAAATCTAGAGATCTTTGCTTTCAAAACCTGTGCCTTTCCCAAACTGTCCCCACTAGAGGGCAGCATTAGAAGTCAAGCAGCCCTGGGTGCCAATTTTACCTCTGCTGCCTGCTAGCTGCGTGACACTGGAAAGGTGTGTTCATCTCTCTGAGCCTCAGTTTCCTCATCTGCAGAGTGAAGGTCAGATGAACCAATGTATTTTAAAAAGAATCTACCACTGTCTTTGAGATATAGTAAATGGTATATATTTCATTTATATATCTTTTTAAAAGATACAACACGGCATATTTGGAAGACAATAAATATAAAGTCAGGAGTCCCAGGCTCTTGTCTTATCTTGCTGAGTGACCTTGGGCAAGTCTTGACCTCTCAGGACTTTGGAGTCTGCATCTACATTAAAGCATTAGAATCGCTGATGTGAGCAGGGGTGCTTTTAAAATACCAATAAAAATTATGAAATATATATGGGGTAGACAACAAAATCAAGATAGCAGATGCTACTCAAGAAGAAAGGAAATGAGATTGAAGGAGGACCCATAAATTGTTTCAATTGTATTTATAGTGCTTTATTTCTTAAAGAAAATTTGAAGTAAATATGGCAACATATTTAGCTTTGATAATCTACATGGCAGAATATGATAGACATTATTCTCTATACTTTTAAAAGGGAGAGAAGAGTTTGGTGAAAAGGAGATTGAGGGTGGAGGTATTTGATAAGGATGTTCCAGGCACAAGGAAGTGAGTAGAGACATAAAGGAGATAAGTAGTATGGTGTTTTCTGAGATACTGTGGATACATCAAGTTCAGGAAGGGAGTGGCTGAGATAAGCAAGCGGTCCAGACAGAGTCAGGTCAAGGAGGGCCTTGTTTACCAGGCTGGGCAGGATGACTTTATTTTGTCTGTAGTGGGCACAGGGGAGGGTGGTCACCAAAGAGTTGTATGATATGTGATTTTGCATTTTAAAATCATTTATTTTTTCTTATTCATTCTTCATGGACCAATTAACTTTCAAATGCCATGCCAGTCATTGTCCTGGGCACTACAGATGCAGTGTTGAAAAAGATGAGCTCAGTCCTTTTTATGATCGAGTAAGTCCTGGGAAAGCAGACATTGAAGCTATTAATTATCAAGTTAATCAATCATGATACATTACTCCAGTAGAGTGTAGATGCTGGAGGCAAGCACACCAGTTAGGGCTTCCTGCAAGAGTTTGGGCTGGGGGATATTTAGAGGGCCTGGATCTGGTAGGCAAGATGGAGAAGAAAGGATGGCATTAAGGATGATTAGGAGTTGATGATTGGTTGGATGAGTCAGGAGAAGGGAGGTCAAATCAACACTGATATCTTTAGCCAGAGTGCCTGGGGGGCCAGTGGTGCCACCCTCTGTGAAGGATAATATTGTCTTCTGTGTCCTTTCTATCTCTTGCATCTATGGCCCTCAAAATTGTTTAGCATTTAGAGGTCCTTGTGTTTTCTACAGAACACAATGAAATATTAATATTTGTACTTTGAAAGTGAAATATATAATTTTGTGATAAGTTGAGCACCATTTTATATTAATTTCTAGCAAAAGCAAATTATAACAGCAACTTCGAATTGAAGTAAAAATTCCAGGAGTAAAAGTTAAAATTAAAAAGTTTATTCATTACTTTTTATCTCCCTGAAGACTAGAAAATGACAGCCCTTATACTGCTTGAGCTTCAGAAAACATTGTTCCGATTTGAGGATGCCAGGAATCTGTGGGAACACAGTTGGAGGACCTCTATCTTTTATGATAATCAGGGCCCTTCTTGGTGGTGTTTCCAGAAAGTTGCATACATATTCCAATTCTCCTCTTTAATGGCAGAAGAAGAGGTGATGGGAAGGGCAAGGAATGATCCTGCCAATAGGGGTTTTTGGTGCTAAAGCTGGCAGAGGGAGTATCAGTCTAATCCCGAAGCTTCTTGTGACATCAGTATTGGGGGAGCTTTCAGAGTCAAGAGTTGAGTGGCAGTCAAAAGTTAGTGATGTGGAGATGGAGGCTCAAATGGACCTTCAAAATGAAGTGAAGAAAGACAAACAACCTAGTTTTTTAAATGGGCAAAAGATTTGAATATATATTTCTCCAAAAAAGATAATTGAGAGGCCAATATACTCACATGAAAAGATGCTCAAGTTCTTAGTCATTAGGGAAACATAAATTACAATAAGATAACACTTCACACCCCCTAGGATGACTATAATCAAACAGATAGACAGTAGTAAATATTGACAAAGATATGGAGAAATGGAATCCTCATACATTGCTGGTGAGATTGTGAAATGGTACAGCCACTCTAGAAAACATTTGGCAATTCCTCAAAATGTCAAACTTTATGACCCAGTAATTTCATTCCTAGAAAATTGAAAATATGGAAAATGCATGTCCACACAAAACTTTGTAGGCAAATGTTCATAGCAGCATTATTAAAAAAAAAAAGTGGAAGCAACCAAAATGTTTATCAGTTCATGAATGGATAAACAAAATGTGGTATTCTGCACAGTGGAATATATTTGGTCATAAAAAGGAATGAAGTATTGGTACATGATACAACATGGATAAACATTAAAAATATTACGCTGAAGTTATAAGAGGGAAGTTTATAGTGATACAAGCTTACCTTAGGAAACAAGAAAAATAAAGATCAGAGCAGAAATAAATGAAATAGAGACTAAAAGAACAATAGAAAAGATCAATGACACTATGAGCTTGTTCTTTGAAAATGTAAACAAAGTAAACCTTTAGCCAAACTCATCAAGAAAAAAAGAGAGAGGGCCCAAAACACTAAATCAGAAATGAAAAAGGAGAAGTTACAATCAACACCACAGAAATACAAAGGATCATAAGAGATTACTATGAACAGTATATGCCAATAAAATGGAAAACCTATTAGAAATGGACAAATTCCTAGAAATGTACTATCTCCCCAGACTGAACCAGGAAGAAATAGAAAATATGAACGGACCAATTACCAGTAATGAAATTGAATCAATAATTTTAAAATTCCCAACAAACAAAAGTCCAGGACCAGATGGCTTCACAGGGGAATTCTACCAAACATTTAGAGAAGAGTTAACACCTATTTTCTCAAACTATTCCAAAAAATTGCAGAGGAAGAAATGCATCTGAACTCATTCTGAGGCCAGCATCACCCTGATACCACAACCAGGCAAAGGTATCACAAAAAAAGAGAAAATTATAGGCCAATATCACTGATGAACATAGATGCAAAAATCTCAACAAAATATTAGCAAACCAAACCCAACAACACATTAAAAGGATCATACACCATGATCAAGTGAGATTTAATCAAGGGATGCAAGGATGGTTCAATATCTGAAAGTCAATCAATGTGATATACCACATTAACAAACTGAAGAACAAAAAATGTATGATCATCTCAATAGATGCAAAAAATCTTTTGACAAAATTTAACAACCATTTATGATAAAAACTCCCCAGAAAGTGGGTACAGAGGGAACATACTTAACATAATAAAGCCCATATATGATAAGCCCACAGCTAACATCATACTCAACAGTGAAAAGCTGAAAGCATTCCCTCTAAAATCAGGAACAGGACAAGGATGCCCACTCTCACCACTTTTACTCAACGTAGTATTGGAAGTCCTAGCCACAGCAATCTAACAAGAAAGAGAAATAAAAGGAAACATTCTGGCCACTGTTAAGATCAGACTTGGGGTGGGGCAGTGGGGGATGTGGAGAGGAAGAAGGTGTTGAATCAGTGAGACTAGTCAGGAGACCATCATAGGAACCCAGGCGTGACATGGTGGAGGCTTGCACCACTGTGCAGGGAATGGAGATGGTAGGAAGCTGTTAGATCTTGGGTACTTTTATTTGATTGCTTATTTTGTATTGAAATTGTTTTCCTCATGCATATATTGATTTACTGTCATTTTTGTTTTGTAAAATTTGGATAATATAGGCCTCTGGCTTTTCTCACTAATCAATAAATTGTGGAAACTCCACCAAATCACCTCATATAAAATTAATTATTTTAGTGGCAGTGGGGTACCCCATGATGTATGTACTGGAATGTATTCAACTATCAATAGTTGAATGTAAATCAACTATGAATGTTAAATGTAATCTGTATTAATAGGTATTTACTTCATTTCCACTTTTTTTGCCTCTGAAAACAATGCTAGATTAAATATCTGTATATACATATTATTATTATTTACAATTGCTTTTACTTATATGGGATTGATTTCAAAGGAATGGTAGTGCTGGGTTCAATGGTACATGCAATTACAATATTATATTATGGAAAATTTCAGACATACAAAAAAATAGAGATAATAATATAACATAATAAACCTCTATGTGCCCATCATCCTGCCTCAGCCATTATCAGAACATGAACAATCTTGTTTCATTTAAATGCCCTTCCCACTCTCCTTCTCTCCACCCCCAACACACATTGGATTATTTTGAAGCCATCAGGCTATATTTTTAAGGTAGAGACAAGATTTCCTGACCCACAGGATGAGGCATATAAGAGAAACAGAGGAGTCAAAGATTGTTCCAAGATTGGAACTGGGGAGCTGAAAGCCTGGAGTAGCCATCAACTGAGATGGAGAAGACTGGGCGTGGGTTGGGGGAGGTTTGGGGAGGAAGCATTTGGTTTTGGACAGGCTGAGTTTGTGAATGATTAGGCAGCTAAATGGAGATGTCTAGGGGGTCAGTAAAATAAATAGATCTGGAGTTTCGGAGAAAGCAAGGGCCTGGAGATATAAATTTGGGAGCCACTGACATGTCCCATCCATAGCCCTGAATGATATCATCAGGAAATGAGTGTAGATAGAAAAAAGAAGACTGATCCCTGTGGCCCTCCGTGATAGGCAGAGTAATAGCCCCCAAAGATGTCCAAACCCCAGAGGCTGTGAATATGTTACCTTACATGGCAAAAGGGATTTTGTAGATGTGATTAAAGTTAAGGACCTTCACATGGAGAGACTACCCTAAATTATCCTGATGGGTCCAATCTAATCACATTGTATGGTCAGGCCGCTCAAGATGGCTGTTCTCTTGCTCTCTGTACATCCCCTGCTTGACCAGTGCCTGCTTCACCTACACCCTGCTCATATGACTGACCTTCCTACATACTTGCCCCCTCCCCAGCTAGTTACTGTTCTAACTTTTAGATCAGAATATCTCCGCTATGATAGTTTATCAAGGGGGTGGTGAGGGGCATGTCCCTCTGACGGTTTCCTGGGTAACCAATGAACCAACCGGACGTCAATTCCCCCTATAACTGGCCATCTCCCCTTCCCCCTGGGAGTGAAGACTGCTGCCATGTCCTGCCCACTGTCTGCAGCACACGGTGGGGTGTCCCTCCAGGACCTTGCTTCAGACATGTCAGATGCCCCTATCCATTAAAGCCCTGATGTCTCTGTTGCTGACTCAGGGCTCATGGTGCAGCCCAAGACACATGGATCTTTAAAAATGGAGAACCCTTCCCAACTGTGGTCAGAGGGATCTGTGTTGATGGAACAAGAGCCAGAGAGATGCATCGTTGCTGGCTTTGGGGGGTGGGGGGCAAGAGTCAAGGAATGAGGGCCATCTTCAGGAGCTGGAAAAGGCAAGGAAATGGATTCTCCCTGGAGCCTCCAGAACGGAATGTGGTAGCCCCGCTGACACCTTGATTTTAGACCCATTTTGGATTTTTGACCTCCAGAACCGTAAGATAATACATTTGTATTGTTCAAGCCACCATGTTTGCAGCGATTTGTTATAGTAGCCATGGAAAATGGCCAAACCCTCCTACATGAAGGGGGTGGGGAGGAGAAGAGGAAGCAGCTGAGGGGTCTGAGAAGCAGCCAGTGGGATAAGAGGAAACTAGAAAAGGTGGCACCCCGGAAACCAAGGAGGCAGCAGGAGCTTGGGCCACATGATACTGATCAGTCAGATAGGATGAGGACAGAGATGCCACCATTGGACTTAGGAATGTGGTGGGTAATTCTCTGAAGAGGTTTCTGCAAAGGGGAATGAAGACATGGGATGAAATTTAAGAGATGTTTGTTGTCACTATTGTTGTTTAGAATGGGAGAAGTAGCAGTATGTTTGTAAGCTGGTAGGAGTGAGACAGAGAAAGTGAGAAATAAAGAGAGAGCGGAGACTAGATGGAGGGCTGTCCTTGCGTAGCAGGACAAGGTCTAGCGCACAAGCAGAATCAGCTTTTCTGGAAAGAGAAGGTCAACAGGTGGGAAAGCAGTCTTGGATGTTGTTGGGGGCAGCTGCGTGGCAATGGTGGCGGGAGTCTATGACCTTCGTTTGCCTCAGTCTCCTCAAGGAGGTAGAAGATGGGGGTGAGTGGAAAGAGAAGATGTAGAATAATCCCCTAGGAGAATGGGAAACTGCATGGAAGAGAGAAGCACAGTATAATTGCCAGGCAGCGTTCAAGACCCACTTCAGGTTCAGTTACTTCCAAAGGGAAATAAATGAAATGGAAAGTATAACTAAAAATAGATTTGCAAAGTGCAGGTTTCCCCTGATGCTGGATATCTAATTCCCAGCCCACATTCGCCTGATAGAGGCCATGAGCACTCGGTCTTAAATTCTCTCGTAGCAACTTTTTGGCCTCCCATCGTGGGGCCTCTAGGTTCTGTGCTGTTAGCCGCCTCCCTGGAGCTAGTCTGATGAATATCCTGTTCAAGGTCAGATGAAACAAGTTTTTCTGTTTCCAGCTGCACCACACCCTTTGGCGACCTCCCACTGAGTTCTGGTTTCTGGTCTAGACAAGACCCTTTGGGTTTTTTTTTTTTTTTTGCTCATTTGCATAGCAGAGATTATTGACATCAGCCAGATCCCAGTGAGTGCACAGACCCGTCTCAGCCCAGGTTCCCAGCCTCAGCCTGGGTCCAGTCTCCTCTGCCAGGTAGCATGTTCCTTTTTCTTTTCCTTTTTCTGTGGAAAAGTGTATCTACAAAAGTCTCACATCTGAGTAACAGTGATACACCTCCTGTAGAAATGATACAGTGATCACCATGGGTGGTTCTTTCACAGACCTTGAGCAGTCAGGGGAAAAGGGAGGACAACCAAGGAGGGGATGGGGGAGGAAGTGCTGATTTAAAAAGTGAGGTCAGAGACAAACTTTTTCTAATCCAATTTGGTCACATTTTGGCTACCTATAGAACTGGGGAGGTGAGGCTATCAAGAAGGGAAAGACCTAGAATAGGTCCTTGTCAAATTGGGGAGATATTTTTAGATGCATATGAAAAGTCTGCACTTTCCATGGAAGCTTCCAGAATTCCCTGCTTTGGGCCTCTGCTCCATGGAGTGTCGACTATTTGCTGTTTTATCTGGAGGAAAGCTCCTTTGCTACCTCTGTAATCCCATTCACCCATTTCCTCTGCCGAAAAGCCCTCCTACCCTAATCTCCAACATTCAAAAATTTTTTTCAGGCATCAAGCCTCACTTCAAATTTTACTTCCTCTATTATCTTTGGTTTCTTCAGCTAGAAGCTTTCTTAAACTTCTTTGTAAATTCTTAAAGCAATGTACCTCACCCCCCCCACCCCTTTTTTTCATTATCACCCTGCTAAGGAGACTTTTTTACACATTTTCCCCCCTGGTAGCCCCGCTCCTGCAATGGAACTGTAATACTTCAGAGTAAGGGTGTCCAGGAGAAGGCTGGGGTTCCAGGATTTTGAAGCCATGGTAATAAGAAGGATGCAGTACAAGTCACATGGCTAAAGAATTGGCATACCTGATTCCCCCACTGGTTTGACTGAGGTTCTGTGCACAGGATTCCAGTTTCTTTGATCCTTCTTTGACCAGAAGACCATTCACTGACAGACACCAGAACCCTGGCTCAGGTGCTTGATGGAAGGCACAGAACTAGGAAAAACCCATAGACTATAGAAGGGCTCAGTTTTAGAAAATCTTAAATTTTAAATCAGATAAACAGTAGATAGATTACAAAACACTGTTCACACAACACAAGTGCCTTAGAGCAGGGGTCCCCAACCCCCAGGCCATGGACCAGTACCAGTCTGTGGCCTGTAAGGAACCAGGCCTCACAGGCAGGAGGTGAGCGGCCGGTGAGTGTGCGAAGCTTCATCTGCCCCTCCCCATTGCTCGCATTACCGCCTGAACCATCCCCCCGCCATCCCCTGTCCGTGGAAAAATTGTCCTCCACGAAACAGGCCCCTGGTGCCAAAAAGGTTGGGGACCACTGCCTTAGAGTACACCTTTGGACAGTAGTATAGTGAGGGGCAATGAAAATAGGACTCGACTTACAAAAAAATATACACAAATTTTGGCAAATATGCATTATACTAAGCATGGTACACTAACATAACATCGATCTGAATATACAATATCAAAAAATCACTTAACAACACATTTACTGTTTATTTTTAAAATTATAAAATAGTACAGGTTAATTGTAGATATCTAGAATATATGTATAACCTCCCTAAATTAAAAATCACGTAAACTCGCCATGCAAAAATTATCATTGTTAATAACAGTCTATGTCCTCCCAATCTTTTAAAAATGCATATTTGTCCCTTTCCAAGATTGAGATAATACAACACGTATTGTTTTTTAATCCATTGATCTACACTTAAAAAAAGAGGGTAACCATTTCCCAGTACCATTATGTATCTATCGACACCACACTTTTTCAGGTGTGGTATTCCAGCCTATGGATTGGCCATGAATTATTATTTAATCTCCTGTTAATGTGTCCAGTTTTATTTTTTGCAAGTATAAACAGTGGGCAGTGAGTATCTTTGCAGAAATCTGTGCTCACACTCATGGTTATTAGGACAAATTCCTAAAAGTGAAATTGCTGATTCAAAGTATATAAAACATGTAAAGACTTAAGAGACAGGGTCGGGAGGCATTAGAGCAGCTCCCATTAGACATGGTTCATTGAAAAGAACATTTTCTGTTCACTTATATATATGGAATATATAATTCAGCCACACCCCAAATTTTCCTCACTCTGTCCTACTCGGTCCCCACTCACCACTGATCTGCTTTCCATCACTAAAGATGAGATTTCTCTTTTCTAGGGCTTCATATAAATAGAACCATACAGTATGCACTTTTTTTGTGTCTGATGTCTTTCTTTAGCCTGTTTCTGATTCATCCACATCAGTGAGTGTGTCAACAGATACTTTTATTATTGAGAAGGATTTCGTTTTATGGATAATAAAAATTGCTATCCAAACACCTACTGAGGAACATTTGAGTTATTTCCAGTTTAGGAGTATTATGAATAAAACTGTTATGAACTTCATGTGCTAGTCTTTGAGGGAACATATTTTTCCATTTCTCTTGGGACAATACCTTAGCAGTAGAATTGTTGGACTAAAAAATATGTATATATTTAACTTTATAGAGAATTGACACAGTTTTCCAAAGTGGGTGTACCATTTTACATTCCTGAAGGCAAAATACAAGAGTTTCAGTTATTCTATATCTTACCAACATTTGATATTGTGAATTTTATTTTAGCCTTTCTAGTAGGTGGTAGTGGAATCCCATGATTTTTATTTTCATTTCCCTGATGATTAATGATACTGAACACCTTATTATGTGTTAATTGGCCATACACAGCATCTTCTACAAAGTGCCTATTTAAATCTTTTGCCAATTTTAAAGTGGGTCATTTGTTTTATTATTGAATTTAAAATTCTTGATAAAAATTCTTTGCCAGATATATAGATATCAAATATTATCTTCTATATATGTCTTGCCTTTGCATTTTCTAACAGCATTGTTTGAATTGCAGAAGGTTGAATTTTTTTAAAAATTATTTATTTATTTATTTATGGCTGTGCTGGGTCTTTGTTTCTGTGCGAGGGCTTTCTCTAGTTGCGGCAAGTGGGGGCCACTCTTCATCGCGGTGCGTGGGCCTCTCACTATCGCGGCCTCTCTTGTTGCGGAGCACAGGCTCCAGACGCGCAGGCTCAGTAATTGTGGGTCATGGGCCTAGTTGGTCCGCGGCATGTGGGATCCTCCCAGACCAGGGCTCGAACCCGTGTCCCCTGCATTGGCAGGCAGACTCTCAACCACTGCGCCACCAGGGAAGCCCCCAGAAAGTTGAATTTTGATGATTTGTTTAACCAATTTTTCCTATCAGGGTTTGTGCTTTTTATGTACTACCAAATCTTTATCTACCCCAAGTTTACAGAGATATTTCTCTATGTTTTCTTCTAGACTTTTACAGTTTTAGCTTTTATGTTTAAGTCTGTGGTCCATTCTGAGTTAATTTTTTGTATGGTGTAAAATGTTATTTTTCACTATATGGATATCCAGTTCTAATAATATTTATTGAAGACTACACTTTCCTCATTTAATTACCTTAGCTCCTTTATGAAAAATCAATTGAATGTGTGGGTCTATTTCTATTCCCTGATGTACATGGTTATCCTCATGCTCATACCACACTATTTTGACTACCCTTACTCCTTAGTGACCTTGAGCTTAGTGAAGTTTGGCTTCACTAATAAAGTGTTGCCCTTCTGGGGTCTCTACTGAATGCCCTGGGTGATCAATGATGACTCTTCAGTATGACTGATTGGAATTCAAGCCACTCTCAGCCCAATGTGAGCTCTGGGAACTCTTCAGCTCACAGCTACCCTGTCATTCTTTGTCCAGACTAATGGAGTTTCACCTTACAATTCCATGTCTTAGAATTCACTGAAGATATTCACAGCCTTACAGACTCAATACTTTTTAGTTCTTAACCTCTCAAAGGGATCCCTTAGCAGATTTCAGATTTTTTTATGCCTAGACCCCTCTATTCTGGAACTCTGCCTCATACTTTACAGCCATGTCAGCCTCCTTATGTTCTGATCTCTATCCCCCAATTCAACAATACTGCAGCGCTCTGCTTGAGAATTGTCTGTGCTCTGTGGTCCAGAATACTTCTCCTGGCAGAAATCAGAAGTGATTGTAGGACTTAAATCGTTTATTTATCTTCTCTCAGGGACCACAGTCCTGCACTATCTGTTGTCCAGTGTCTGAAAACAGTTGTTTCTTAAAATTTGTCCAGTTTCCTAGTTGTTTAAGGCAGAAAGGTAACACCATTATGGAGTTAAATCCATGAGATGGAAATTCTTCATTAAACATTAAGATTCTCATGTTCACATAGTTGAGAAGAGTATAGTACTCACTGGCCTCTCATTATTTTTGTAGCATTAAAAAAAAATGTACCTTTACTGAAATTGTCAATAATATAATTAGTAACTAATAGTAGTAGTTAAATATTTAATAAATATGACCATCTACTGGCTCTATTATTTCACAATGCAGCACTCACAAGTTGCAAAATGTATTTTCTTATTGATCATTCGCATCAGCTACTTCTATTTAATTAATTTCCAAGTATTTTACTTTTTTCCTAGGTTCTATATTCATTTGGTACATATTCCATAATTTTTACTTCTTAAAACTTGTAAAACTTTGGTTAAGAAAAGTTAAAATTTCAGACATACACAAAATAGAGATAATAATATAACATAATGAACCTCCATGTACCCATCATCCTGCCTCAGCAATTCTCAGAACATGAGCAATCTTGTTTCACTTAAATGCCCCTTCCCCTCTCCTCTCCACTCCCAACACACACTGGATTATTTTGAAGCCATCTGGATATATTTTTGGCTTTTCAGAAGTTTTAATATGTATTTGATGTTTGTTTGTTTTTTAAATCCTGCTCGGAGTTTGATCTTCTTGTGTCTGTAAGTTGATTCTTTCTCTTAACCAAATTTGGAGGGTTTTCAGCCATTATTTATTCAAATCTTTTTTCTGTCCCATTCTCTCTTGTCCTTCTGGGTCTCTAATCATACATGTGTTGACCGCTTGATATTGTCCCAAGGTCAGTTTAAAAAAAATTATCCTGTGTTCTTCAGATTGGATAATTTCTATTGATTCATCTTTCACTACCCTTTCTTCTATCATCACCAATCTGCTACTAAGTCTAACCGAACAGTCAATTTTATAAATTTCACATATTGCCAATTTTCAGTTCTAGAATGTCCATTTGGTTCTTGTTTATAGTTTCCATTTCTCTTCTGAGCTTCTCTATCTATTCAGTCACAATGAGTATCTTTTCCTTTAAGTCCTTGAACACATTTTAAAATATATGCTTTAAAGTCCTTGTCTGCTAATTCTAAAACCTATGTCATCTCATGGTCTGTTTCTATTGGCTGTATTTTTTGACTTTTTTTTCACACATTCCTGTTACTTCACATGTCTAGTAGTTGTTTTATTATATACTGGACACTGTGGATGAGACATTGTAGAGACTGGATTCTGCTATCTTCCTCTGAAGTGTGTTGATATTTGTTCTAGCAGGCAGTTAATTGTGGAGGCTTGGTTTTACACTTATTTAGGTCTGTGAGAAGCCCAAGGTGGTTTACCAAGTCTCTCTAGTTTGACAGAGTTCAGACACCAAACTCTTTCTCCTCTTTGGTGTGTAGCAGTTCAAATCTCTGTTCAGTTCTTTCAGACTTTCAACTTTTGCTTTCTACTATATTCCTTGGATTCTCCCCTACATATGTGAAGCTCAGGGGTCAGGCAAGGATTTGAAGGGATTTATATGCAGATTTGGGGGATCCTTGCTGTTGTGGCTCCTTTCTTTATGTGATCTACTCTCTCAGTTTCCAGATACTCTGGCAGCTCTGAACATCATCTTCTGATACCCCAAGCCAATAAGATCAAGAATTTCCATTGAATTATAGTTAACCTGAGCCACACAAACTTGGGGGGTGGGGTGCTCTTAGGGAAAAATCATATAATGTAAATCTCACACAATATGCTTTTCTTTTTTCCATTAGTCAAATTCCTTCCAGTTTCTGCTTTCCTTTGGCCATTTTCCCATGTCTTCAAATTATATATGTAATTTGTCCAGAGTTTTTAATTATCATCTCTTGGAGGATTAGGCTGACACAAGATATTCCACCTTAATGGGAACTAGAGCCACTCCCTGCCTTCTTTTTATAAAAGAAAATATGACTATAAAATTAGTGCTTAATCATTGAAGAAAAGTTGGAGGATCCTGAAAAACATAAAGAACAAAATGAAGTAATCCTAACTATCTGGAGCTAGCCATTGGAAACATTTTGTTGAACATCCATCCAGTCTTTTTGCTATCTATCTATCTATCTATCTATCTATCTATCTATCTATCTATCACTTCATATCTAACACAGTATGAAGTAAAGCTTTCTATTTTGCACCAAGGGGTTGGTAAAATATGCCTGAGGGCTGGCTGTGTTTGTAAATAAAGTTTTATTGGAACACAGCCACAGCCATTCATTCACGTAATGGCTGTATTCATGCTATGAAGACAGAGTTGAGTAGTTGTTACAGAGACCTTATGGCCCACAAGCCTAAAATATTTAGTATCTGGTCTTTTTTTTTTTTAATTTTTTTTTTTAAATTTTATTTATTTATTTATTTATGGCTGTGTTGGGTCTTCGTTTCTGTGCGAGGGCTTTCTCTAGTTGCGGCAAGTGGGGGCCACTCTTCATCGCGGTGCGCGGGCCTCTCACTATCGCGGCCTCTCTTGTTGCGGAGCACAGGCTCCAGACGCGCAGGCTCAGTAATTGTGGCTCACGGGCCAAGCCGCTCCGCGGCATGTCGGATCCTCCCGGACCAAGGCCCGAACCCGTGTCCCCTGCACTGGCAGGCAGACTCCCAACCACTGCACCACCAGGGAAGCCCTCATTGTGGTTTTGATTTGCATTTCTCTAATAATTAGCGATGTTGAGCATCTTTTCACGTGCCTGTTAGCCATCTGTATGTCTTCTTTGGATAAATGTCTATTCAGGTCTTCTGCCTATTTTTAAAAACACATCATTCGTAATGTTTACAATGTAAATCACTTGTTCTTTACTAAGTTTCTAACGAATTGAAACTATAGTAATTTCTGAAGAAAGTTTCGTTTTTATCTTGAAAGAGGCCCTTTTTGGTTTGAACTTGTTCGGTTTTGATTTCTTTTGACTTTATCAGGGTGAACACTAACTCTCCTTTCAGAGAGTGGAGAACAGCACACAGTGAATTACTTTCAACATCAGCTTATTCTCTGCTTTGTGATCAGTGACATCCTTCCTCCCAGATTCTGATAATTACCTCCAGCCCCTGTGAAGGATCGTGGCTCTATAGGACCTACAGCATCACTGCAGACAGGGAAAACTTGAGGGTAGAAGCCAGAAGGGTTCTGTCTGGGGCTCCAACAGAAACGTAGTTCTCTCATCCAGAGTCCAGAGGGGAGGCTGCAGGCAGCCCTGTCACTGAAACAGGAGGATGAAAGGACTGACAGTCACAAGGACATAACCTCGGGGTGAGGGTTTTGAGAAAGGAAGGATCTTCAGACTAAAAGGGACAGATAGCAGGGAGTGCCTGGAAGGGTTTGCTCAGTGCTTGTACCTGAGCCAAGTTACCTGAACAAGGAGAGACTATTCTTCTTTTTTTTTTTTTTTTTTAATTTTAAAAATTTTTTGGTCACACTGTGCAGCACTTGGGAATCTTAGTTCCCTGACCAGGGATCGAACCTGTGCCCCCTGCAGTGGAAGCGTGCAGCCCTAACCACTGGATCACCAGGAAATTCCCCACGGAGAGATTATTCTTATGAGAACCCTCCATGATCGCGGTCCACCTGCCTTAGGACACTAAGGCTTAGAAATGGTTGTTCGCCCATAGCCATGCAGGTGAGTGGTGGGAGGAGTCTCAGACTCAAGCTGGCTGACTCTGGGGTCTGCACTTGAACCCCTTTATTATCTGGCTCTCTAAAGAGTGATTTAGCCTCTGTAGGCAGGTAAGATCAAGAGGCCAGGAAGAGGCCAGGGTTTCTAGGGACAAGGAAGCTGGGTGAGCTTCACTGGCCTTGAATAAAATGATGACATTTCTCTCTTCCCCTCCTCCTCCTCCCCCTCCTTCTTCTCCTTCTCCCCCTCCTCCTCCTCCTCTTCCTCAGAGTGCCTTAGTTTCCTCATCTGTACAATGGGTACCTATCTTATAGGGCTGTTAGGTTTAAATGATAGAAAGCAAGTCGTGCCCCTAGCAGAGTATCTAGTGCTCAACAGACACAGGCCATTGTTATACTCGATGGATTAGTTAAATTCTGTGGCAACAGACCCCCCCCCCTCCCCCGCTGCTTCCCAGACCTCAGTCGGCCGCCTGCTCTTCTCCCCACAGCCCCTTTTTATAGGATTTACCATCTGATACACTATAGGGAAGAGTGCCTTTGAACTTGCATGTTGACCAGCAGAGAAGATGGAAGAGCAGCTTATGGAACCTAAAGAAACTAGTGGCAACCAGGGTCCCAGGACCTTCTGACTTGGAAATCCTCCGTTTTCATCCTTGGTTGGTGGACAGGGGCAAAGTGAACCCACCAGATCCAATGGGAGCCTCCTTTAGGGGGCAAGGGGAGAATGGAGAGCGTTCAAAGCCCAGCTCTGCCACTGACTTGGGCTTGGTACACTGTGGGGCTCAAGATGGATTTGCTTCCCCCTTCTCTTGGCGGTGCCCCAGAAGCCACGTGAGAAGATGCCAAGTCCCCAGTAACAACACTCATCTTTCTCTCCTCTTCTCTGCTCCCGCCCCTCGAGAAAGTTCTCGCCTACCTGCCTCGTTCTTCATTGGAGTTCACCTGGGGCTTCCCCCGATCCAGACACCGCAGCCATTCCTGAACCACCTAGGGCGGGAGTCTCACCAAAGCCTGCTTGGCGCCCCCTACCAGACGCAGAGCCGGTAATGGGGCCAACCTAGGGGCAGGCGGCGGCTGCGGATCGGCAGGCAGGGCCGACGAGAGCTGCCTGATCCGCAGAAACTTGGGGGTGGGGGACCGACATCAAAGGCTCGGCGCCGGGAGCGCGGGGGTAGCGGCGCAGGTCGGGGGCCAAGGGGTCCACGCCCCGCCGACCCGCACGTTTCTGGTTCTTTCCGGATAAGAGAAAATCCCTCTGTTGAGGATGGCGATCGCCTTCCTCATCCTGGAGTGCCGAGGCCCTTACACGCCCTGCGCTCGGAGGAGGCTGCGGGGCGTCCCGGGGGCGGCAGGGGCCGGTTGCCCCGCGTTGCTGCTCGACATCCAGTGCCGCTTGCTCAGAACTCTCCAAACGCAAAAAGGGCTTGAAAGGAGACAGATAAATAATGACGGCTTCGTAACCGCTGTGATTCAGGGATGCAGATCTCCGCGGAGCTGCTGGCAGCGATTCCCCGTGGCGGCGGAGGCGCAAAGGCTTCTCGGAGGAGGCGCGGGGCTCCGAGGAGGGTGGAGGTTCTCAGCCCCTGGACCAGAGCTCTGGGGCTGGACAGACGGGCTGATGTTTGCCTCAGCAGCCGGGGCGCAGCTGGCCTCCCTGGGCAGACCTCTGACCTCCGCGGGGGCTCCTCCCTTCTCTCGAGGCGGGGCTGGAGAGGCTGGGCGTTAGAAGGGGGAGCTTGGGATGCTGAGGCAGATTATGGGGACGAGGCTCAAGGCACTTCCGGAGCTGACTTCCCGAAAATAGGCCGCTGTGAAAAGCATCACCTGGGAACTTGTTAAAAAGATAAACCTTCTGAATCAAATTGACCCAGCAATCAGCGGTTCAGCAGGCCCTCCTCAGGTGATTCTGACGCCGCCGGCTCAAGTTCAAGAACCACTGGTACAAAGGAAGGGTACTGGCCTCGGGGCTGGGAAACTGGGCCCCTCGGTTTTCCCATGGGTAGAAGGAAGGATTGGACCAGATCAGGGGACGCTGGTGGGTGGAGCCAGACAGGTCACACAGAGTGAGGTGGATCGGGTAGGTAATGTCACTGTGCCCTGTGCCAGCCAGGGGTTGTCTGGCCTGAAGTGGGGACAGGTTGTTGCCACATTATGTGGTTTTGCAAGAGAAGCTGGAAACCTGGATTTTTAAAATGTGAAATCTCTTGTTTTTGTTTAAATGTTGGCAACTAATTAGACATTTTAAAAACATTGTTTGGGTCTTCACTGCTGGCCAAGCAAAACACATCTGCCACCTGGATTTGCCCAGTGGGTCCCAGTTTATTCTTTAGACTCCAGGATCTCATCTTAACCTGAAATACCTGTGAGATTGACATAAATGTGGCCGCTGCCCTGGGACAGAAGAGTAGGGCTTCCTGAACTTCTAAGAAAATATCATTAGGAGAGACAGTTTTTTGAACATGTCATAGTCACACAAAAATATCATTGTTCCTTTAACTCCCTCCTTGCTGTTCTCCATCATCCTCTTAATCAGGGAGCCTCATTGTTCTCATTATAATTTAGATCTAAAAAAATGCTGACCCGCAGACACGTTAAGGAACTTGCCCAAATTTATCTGCCAGAGTCAGACAACTTCCTCGTCAAGACCCACTCTAAAAAACACCTAGCATTTATCAAGTGTTATGCCTACGTGCCAGATATTGTTTCTAAGTGCTTCACAGGTATTAACTCTTTTAATCCTACAACAACCCTATGAGTACCATTGTTGTCTCCCATTTTACAGGTGAGGAAACGGAGGCCCAGAGAGGTTGAGTGACTTACCCAAGGTTGCCCAGCTTGTATGCAGTAAGTGGCAAAGCTGCGATTTGAACCCAGGCCGCCCGGCTGGCTCCAGAGCCCACCACACTTTACTGCCTTCCCTGCTCTCAATGATAAGCCTCCTCCTGTCCCACCAGGATGGGGTCCCTAGGAATGTGGCAGCTCAGAAGGCCATAAAGAGCCTGTGCTGATGGAGGCCAGCAAGCCTAGGGCACGCAGAGCTCTGACCCAACCAGGTCAGCCCCTCTTCGACGCACCCGCTAATGTAGCCAGTCAGGCTTACGGTGTCACGGAGTTTGACAGTTTTAACAAAGGAGGTGTCATCCAGAGAAGATGAAAGAGCAGAGCTATTTATTTGAGGATTAGAGCCTTAAGAAGTGTCTGGAACTCTGCAGGCTGCATTTCTGCATCTTGTCCTCCTTGTTCCTGACGGTGTTCTCAGGGCTTTGGAGGTAAGAATGCCCGGTAATCTAGTTTAATGTTCCAAGGCTTTCTAAGCAGAGGAACTGTTTCCCTACCACATAGCACTTGCTCTTAAGGGCTCCAGATGGAAAGAGCACTGAAAAAGGAGTCAGGAGGCCTGGGTCCTAAGCCCTCGCCTTATAAATAATTGGCTGTGAGACCCGGGGAAACTAATTTTACCTTCCTGGGTTCAGGCTGGTTCCTCCCCTGTGTAGCTCTCACCACATGTAGCTAAATTAAAAATTCAGTTTCTCACCTGTACTCTCTAACTATGCTCAATAGCCAAGTGTGGCAGGTGACTGTCATAATGGATGGTGCAGATGTAGGACTTCTCTGTTATTGTAGAAAGTTCTGTTAGGAGGTGCTGCTGGTGATTGAATTAGCTAATCCTAAAACCCTTTGAACACTTAAATCCTATGTTTTGTTTGTTTCTGATACATGAGAGGTCACTATTCATATCTGCTAGACTTTCCCTGGGGATGGCTGATCTCTGCCAGTGAAATGGGGTGCAGTGAGCTTTCAGCTGGTAATTTCATCTTGTGGCCAAGAGCAGCTACTAGAGAGACATCTGGTCAGAATCAGCAACGCAGCTTTACACCGTGAAGATTGCTGCTCTTTCAATCCTATTGGCCCATAAAGGAAGTGAACATTGGATCTAATTGTTTGGGGTAAAAGTATGAATGATATTAGCAGCACTATTCACAATAGCCCAGACATGGAAACAACCTAAACGTCCATCGACAGATGACTGGATAAAGATGTGGTACATATATACAATGGAATGCTACTCAGCCATAGAAAAAAGAATGAAATAATGCCATTGGCAGCAACATGGATGGACCTAGAGATGATTATACTAAGTGAAGTAAATCAGAAGGAGAAAGACAAATACCATATTATATCGCTTATATATGGAATTGAAAATATGACACAAATGAACTTATCTACGAAACAAAAACAGACTCACAGACTTAGAGAACAGACTTGTGGTTGCCAAGGAGTCGGGGGGATGAGGGAAGGATGGACTGGGAGTTTGGGATTAGCAGATGCAAACTGTTATAGAGAGAATGGATAAACAACAAGGTCCTACTGTATAGCACAGGGAAATATATTCAATATCCTATAAGAAACCATAATGGAGAAGAATATGAAAAAGTACATATATATAACTGAATCACTTCGCTGTACAGCAGAAATTACCACAACATTGTAAATCAACTATACTTCAACAAAATAAAAAAAAATTTTTTTTAAGTAAGAATGATATTGTGCCAACTAGATGTTGGGATGAAAACATTGAAGGGATTTCATCAGATAAGAGTAAAAGCTAACATCTACCTAGCATTTAGCATATGCCAAGCATTGTCCTAAGCACTGAACATGTTTTAACCCATTTAACCCTCATAGCAATGCCATGCGGTGGGTACCACTATTACCCCATTTTACAGAAGAGCAAGTTGAGGTACAGAGAGGTTCAGCAGTGCCCACTGTCAAGTGACTAGTAACTGCTGGAGCTGGGATTAGGGCTGCCAGCACTGAGATTCAATTTTTATTGGATGTCCTGTATTTTTATTGGCTAAATTGGCAACCCTAGCTGAGATGCAAGTCTAGGCATTTTGCCTCCAGAGTCTGTACTCTGCCTCTATTTGCTGCCTCTTAAAAGAGGAAGGTAATTTGGGATGCTATGTTCTAAGACACAAGGAAGCACCTCCTTGGAACTCTGCAGCTCTCCTCAATGCCATCCCAAGTCCTCATACTCAGATGCATGGATATCAACCAGAGCACGAAGAATCTGGGAGTCCACATTCCATACAAACTGACCAATTACAGATGCCCCGTAACAGGATCCAGCTTTTCTGTCCTAAAGCGTAAACCCAGCTTCACACTTGGACAAGTAGGCTGCATTATTCCCAGAATTCCAGGAACCCACCCACCCCATTCCCATGGAGGCCCTCTCAACACTTTTGCTTTAACACAAGGTACAAAATTCAAGCCACAACATGAGAATACCTGGGGCTCATATTCTAAAGGTTTCACGAGCCAACTCCAGATCTACTAGAATTGAATCTCCAGAGGTGGTCTAGGGGCATCTGTGTTTTTAATAAGCTCCTCAAGTAGTTCTGTTCGGTTCCCAGGTTTGATGACCCCAGTTCAGAGGTGCTGCTGGACCCGCTGCCCCGTCTCAGGACTTTTCCCTACATCACATGTCACACGCCCCACCTCCCAGTACCTGCTGCCTACCTTGTTATCCTGAATCCTTTCAAGTCTTTTCCATCCTTACCTATTTCCTCCACTCATCTCTTGCTTTTTCTCCCTACTCCAGAGCTGGATCCTCCCAGGCTTTCTCTCCTAGCATTGTTCTGGTTCCTATGCCGTCAAGTTTCCGGTCAATCACTCTATCCATATTCTCATGACCCATTGGTGTACCACCTCCACCGTCATAGAATCTCTCTAGGTTAGATTTGTGGATGAGACATCAGAGGGGGAGAAAAAGCCTCTATTTTACAGATGGAGGAAAAAGAAAAAAAAAAAAGGCTTCAAGAGATGAGGTAACCCTCCCAAGATGCAGAGAGAGCTTGAAAGGAATCTCTCTGGAAAATCTGGTCTCTGGAAAATCTGCATATGCCAAGACCCAGGCATATGCACATAAGATGTCTTGTATTTACAGGGACAAAGGCTACAGTTCCAAGCTAGATGTGATCTCAAACAAAAGATATTTGGTACATTTTTACCTCTGCTCCAGGGATGGTTTTGACAATTGGAAATCTGTTGGTGAGTGGTCAGCCCAAATCAACTGGCTACAGCCTAGGAATTCTTGGAGTCTCTAAAATGTGAGATAAGTAGGCCTGTCAACCATTTAATTAACTCTGTGTACTTTGCAGAAACTATGACTCATTAGCACTGATCTGCACTGACAGGGGAGTTTGACAGGTGGGCGGTGGGCTGCGGAAGCTGGGTGTCCTTTGTAGCTGTCAGCTCAGAGAGCAGACAAGCACCCTTATTTTTCTTTAAAAGCCTGCCCTCAAGTTGCCATCTATTAGTAATTCAGTCTAATTCGGCAAAAACTTTTCAAGTATCCGCTGTATCCCCAGCACTTTTAGGTGCCGTAGTGTCTGAGAAAAGCTGTATGTGCCATCTTGTTAGAGAGACAAGACAGTAAGAGAGGAAGCAGATAAGGTATATGCTCCCTGCTGGTGTCCAAACCAGTGAGAGTAACTCTTAAGCACCGAAAGCCCTTAAGAACCCTTCAATGTATTCACAAAGCAAGCCTTGAGGACCTAGTATATGTTGAACACAGGCTGAGTGCTGAAGAAGTGGATGGAAGTAAATAGGACATGGCCCCTGCCCTCTGGGAGCTGGAGACTATTACTGGAGGCGAAAGGTACCTCGGGACCTTTGGATACAGTGAACTTTTACTGCAGCTGATAGAGTGTTAAGTGAGAAGACCTTTCGGCTTGGGGGTGGGGAGGGGTCTCTGTGGTCCGCATTACTCCAGGAGTGACATGGAATGAAAAGGGGGCTCATTTTTCAATACAAACATTATCCTACATGTTATCATGCATGTTCACGTATGATATATATGTATCATACATGGGCAAGCTACTTAACCGTTTTCTGCTTCCATTGCTTGATTAGTGAAATATACATACAAGCTATATCTACTTTGCTAGGTTGTTGTGATGGTTTCGTTAAAATAGATATAACAACTTAAACTGCCCTAGTAAAGTGCCTGACTCCTGGACATGAAACAAAGACGGTCAGCTAACCACCCAGTCAGTCCTACCATTTAAAAGAAAAATCAGCCTTACCACTTATTTGGTTTGGAATTCCATAGAGCATGCAATGAAGGTTGCTTTTATCACCAAACTACCAAAATGATCGGGTTGTATGGCACTGCGGCAAAGCATGGCAAAAGAAGGAGACAGGGAAAGAGAAACGAGAGCAGAGAAAAGGTAGAAAGAGGGAAAGGGGAGAGAGAACATATCAGACAAAACAAGAGCCAGGCTGGAGAACATTTTATGTTCACTTTTGACAAGCTATTCAGAGCCTACACAAAGGAAAGCAACGCCGTAAATAGATAATTATTTAGATAGTATCTGCTTAATCAGTCCCAAATGGTACTCAGTTACTAGAGAATTAGAAATCCTTAATTACTGGTGTGGAATTTCAAAGGAAGAGCCTAGGAAATATGCAAATGCTCCTGCCGGGTGCCCAGGTGGGACCCAGGCATGCCAGGCGGCTGCCATTCATTCACCTGGGAGAGGCGCAGGGCCGATGTTGCCAGAAAGCAGCTGGGACAATTACAGGTTTGTGTCGAACAGCTGGAGACCCGGGAGAAACGAGAGGAAGCTAAGCTGTGCCTGAAGCCGTATGAGAATAGTTGTGTCTTACCTGTAGCTTTTTTACTTTAAAAAAGAAGAAAGAAAAAGCACAGCCATGATACACGCTGAATGAATCAATGAATGAGGTTGAGAAGTTTTTACTAATTTAACCCATGTTCTGTCTCTCACGCTGACCCCACTTCACAAAACAGAAAATTCGTTTCCTGTCTAGAAGAGGTCATACTGATTATAATAAAGCAACACTGTATTATTTTAAGTACTTTACATGATGAATGTAAGCCCCAATAACTACCCTCTGAGGGAGGTATTATTAATATGCCCATTTTACAGATGAGGAGACTGAGGCATAAAGTTCACGTAACTTTCTCAAGATCACACAGTTGAGTGGTGAAGCTGAGGACCCCGCTAGGCAGTCAGGTTCAGAGTTTACGTTTCCAACCACCAGACACATGACTTCTCTGTTCAGAGCCCGGGGAGCGGTCTTGGACATCCGTGCAGTGAGGCACAGAAGGGACCGGCAAGGAAATCAGTGTAGGGTCAGGGAGCACATGGCATTTTCCCAGAGCAGCCCACACGAGGAGGCGCCCCCTAGGCAGCCTGCGGTGTGGGCATCATGTCCCCGCCATCCCCGCCTGTCCTGGGGCTTCTCCCTGGGGTGACTTCTCAGCTCCTTCCAGGAAGCAATACCCCACATATAACTTCTCTAGAGAGTCCTAAAAGGACCATGTGTGTCAATTTTTTTATTGAGGTGTAGTTGATTTACAATATTATATTAGTTTCAGGTGTACAATATACTGATTCAAAGTTTTTATAGATTATACTCCATTTACAGTTATTATAAAATATTGGCTATATTTCCTGTGCTGTACAAGGTGTGTAATGTATGTAACGTGTGTCCATTTTGGATGATGCCTACCCCGTGAGCAGAATTCCTCACCCTCACACTCCAAAATAACTTGATGAAGACTCCAATCCAGGGCCAAGAGGTCCTATAAGTAGTTCAAACATGTCAGAGATTTCTTTGAGGTCATATCGAAGCTATGCCAGTGGGTTACCTCTTGAATGACCAAATGGAACCTTAACTAAAAATTAGAAGTTCACCTATGATATAAGATTAAGGACCTATTGCCAGAAGAAGATACTTTTCCAGTCACTGGTTGCACAACCACAGGGGGAAATAATAGATGCTAAGGAGGTCGTGCGGGGGATTCCTTAAGGCTTTCCTCCCACCTTGCAGAAGCTTTCCCACCCCAAGTTAAACCTGTGCTCCATCGTCTGACTTTCCAGATGTGTGTATGGATGGATGTGTGTGTGTACGGATGTCTGTGTGTATACATATTTGGCCCTGACAGGCGGCATGGTGGAAAGTGGCTTGAACTATGACCCAGGAGAACCGAGCCATCCTGGTTCTGCCCCCATTAGCTGTGTGACTTTGGGTCAGTCAACTTCCCTCTCTGGGCTTCACTGTGGTAACTTAGAAGGCGTAGGAGTTGGAGATGTTCTCACCAGGGATTTAGGCTCTCCGAGGAGTGATACAGGGACCGCCCCTTTAGTAGCCCTTGATAAGCAGCATCTCCCAGACCCCAAGCCCAAGTCCTCCCTACCTTCCCTAGTTGCCACCCTGAGGCAGCCCCCCATGAGAACTGCCTCTGCCTCCCTGTTGATATTTCAACACTTTCTCCCCCTTCACCCCCGACCTTGCGGAGGAGGGGGGGCAAAGCCACAAGCAAGTAGGCACGTCCAAACCTTGGTTCTCACAGCACCACCAAGCAGGCTGTTCTCAGAGGTGAGCCCCATCCTGACCCAGACTTGCAGCCCAGCTCACTTATCTGAAGACGGCTTTGTTCTTCCAGGCCCAGCATGAGACTCAGTTTCAACCCAACCAAGCAGATCCCAATCTTCCTGGCCCATCCCATCCGCGGACGCTGACTTCAGCGCCTTGCTCGCCCTCTTAGAGCGGCTCATTGTCTCCTGGGATGGAGGCGTCCGACACCCACCAAGTTTCTCTGGCCCCGGGCAGGAGTGATGACAGGAGCACAGGGCGGGGGGAATTGTGAAAGGCTCCTCTGGAGGGCCAGTGAAAGCACCTACTTATTATTTTTCTGCTGATTTACTGGGCTGGCAGAGTCCTGCCTTTGGTAAGAAAGCCTTGGAGCTCGTTGATACTGCTCTTCTTGAAGCCAGAAAGATGGTGGTATGGGTGGCAGCCTCATGGCACACATGAGAGCTTTGAGTCTCAAGGGCTGGCTTTACGTCAGGTATGACAGTGTGAACCCCAAGCCCTTGGGCCTCCTATGGTCCCCAGAGAGGAAGTCACTATTTGGGGGATGTCAGAGAGGCTGTCCCAGGCAAGTTCTGTAGATTCTTCTGGTCTGAAGACCGTGTCGAGGCATTTCCCCTCTTCAGTAGGGCACAGGTATAAGTTAGTCCACTTATAAGCCACTCTTCAGAGTTTGCACTTTGCCAACAATTGAACTTCACCCTGAGTTCAGTTAATTATGGGCTTTAATTGAAACCAAAATAAACTCGGGAGTAGCTCAGGGCTCCGCGGGCATCTGACATCTTGATCCTCTCTGAGGGTTTATCCTCAGTTCTTCCTGGACCTTCTCTGTAAGCTGTTACCCGGACCTCCTTCAAGGCCTAGTCCATCTTCCAAGTCCCAGATCAAATCTTCCCTGACCATCCCAGGCCTCTTTTTTTTTTTTTTTTAATTTAGTTAATTAATTAATTAATTAATTAATGGCTGTGTTGGGTCTCCATTGCTGCACGCGGGTTTTCTCTAGTTGCGGCGAGTGGGGGCTACTCTTCATTGTGGTGTGCAGGCTTCTCATTGCGGTGGCTTTTCGCTGTGGAGCATGGGATCTAGGTGCATGGACTTCAGTAGTGTGGCACGTGGGCTCAGTAGTTGTGGCTCGCGGGCTCTAGAGCACAGGCTCGGTAGTTGTGGCGCACGGGCTTAGTTGCTCCGCGGCATGTGCCATCTTCCCGGACCAGGGCTCGAACCCGTGTCCCCTGCATTGGCAGGCGGATTCTTAACCACTGCACCGCCAGGGAAGCCCCCAGGCCTCTTGATCACACCTTTTCCGAGCATCAGAGCTGCCCACATAATTTGGCCCGCAATAGTGTCTATTGTTCCCTAACTCCTTCTTATCTGTGAGTGTTATCTCCCTAAAGAATCTGGAGGACTGGGAGGTCTATTTTTTATTTCTTTTGGAGCCCGCCTTCCATTATTTTCTGGCACAGTGCTGATCCGGGAGTTGGGGCTTAATAAATGCTTGCTTGATTGAGAAAGAGAATACTTTGTCAAGAGCTAAAAGAAGCCAGAGATAAGGCACAACTGTTCCAATCCTTCAGAAGAGACAGTTGTGCTTCCCAGTCGCTGTCCGAGCCCCGCTTCATTCCCTCACGACCCCCTTGGGGTCATGTGACTAGCTCTGGCCAATGGGATGTGAGTAGCAGTGCCAGTGTCACTTCCTATCTGAAGGTCAAGTCATTGAGAGTTTTTCACACCCTTCCCTACCCTCTGTCACTCACCCTGTTGCTATGGCAGCGTTACAAGATGGTGGCGTCTCCATCGGCTTGGGTCCAAGTGACCCTGTGGAGCCAAACCCCCAGCGTGAAAGCCATAAATTTTGTGTGAAAGAAATAAACTTTGTAAAAAACCTCTGAAATGTGGGAGTTTGCTCCTGCAACAGAGTCTCACCTGACTAATATGACTCCTACTCTACTTAAATATATTTTAGAAATAAAGGTGATCTTCACATTGAACATGGAAACACAGAAGACAAAGAGAAATAATTGTAGTCCAAAATAAGCCAAAAAAGGGGCATCTTGCCTGTTGTTTCTTAAAATGTCGTCCAGGGATATATGTGTTAAAATGCATATATGCGTTAAGATGCTGGTTAAATCGCAGATTCCTGGACCCTACTCTAGACCAGATTCTGACCTAAACTCTAGGTCAGAATCTCTTGTGGCATCTCCTGGGCGTTTGTATTTTTAATGAGTTCCTAGGTAATTTTTATGCACAGTTAAGTTTGAGAAGCTCTGACCCCACCATTTTATTTCATTTTGTTTTTTTGATGTGGACCATTTTTAAAGTCTTTATTGAATTTGTTACAATATTGCCTCTGTTTTTTTCATGTTTTGGGTTTTTGGCCGTGACGCATGTGGGATCTTAGCTCCCCGCCCAGGTATTGAACCCGCACCCCCTGCATTGGAAGGCGAAGTCTTAACCACTGGACTGCCAGGGAACTCCCTGATCCCACCACTTTAAATGAGGCATTCTCTGACTGGTGGTTCAAAACCCTGGCTGCACATCAGAATCACCCGAGAAGCTTTTAAAGAATGCTGATTCTCTGCCTCACTCTTACAGAACCTTTTTTTTTAATTGAAGTATAGTTGATTTACAATGTGTCAGAGGGACAGCAAAGTGATTCAGTTTTATATATATGTATGTATATTGAATATGAATATATATATGTTCTTTTTCAGATTCTTTTCCACTGTAGGTTATTCCAGGATACTGAGTATAGTTCCCTGTGCTATGCAGTAGGTCCTGTTGTTTATGTATTGTATGTAATAGTGTGTATCTGTTAATCCCAAATCTACAGAACCTTTTTTAATTGGTCTGGAGAAAGGCCTACATACCACTCTGTTGTTGTTGTTGTTTGAAGTTCTCTTTTATGACTTTGATGTGAACTGTTGACCTGTATTAACTGTTTAAAAGCATTTTCAGTTCATATTTCAGAAGATTAAATAAGAAGGAATTGCTCCAAGACTGAGACATGAGCTCAGATGAAGGTAACTGGCATGGTGTCCTGATTTAAACATTTACGGACCTTCAGTGACAAGTTCTTATTCATCTGTGGTTCCTCCCCATTCAGATGTCACAACCTACACACACCACAAGGCAGCACTGTGGGAAAGAACCCACGGGCATGGGTGGCCTTACCCAGATGAACGGACATTCTCTGGCACCAGAAACTTTATCTGCACAAAAAGATCGCTTCCTTTAAAATGTCCAGCTTTCATGAAAGGCTATTTCTGTCACCCAGTTTTACCTCAACTGTTTTCCTCATCTGTAAAGTGGGCTTAATAGCAGTTTCTAGTCTTATAAGGTTGTTGTGAGAATTTAGACAGAAGCAAGTTATACACATACACACAAATCCACTCAGGATTCATTGTACACAAAAGTTTGTATTTCACACAGATGAATCAATTCTTGTAGAAAAGTCACTTTCAGTAATCTCCAAGGATTCCTCGCAAGTTAAAGTGTCAGTTGACAGGATATGAGCAAATGTCTTTTTTTTAAGTTTCGTTCCAGTAACTACAGACTGGCAACTTTGCTCTCTGTCAACACCAAAATTTTAGAATCAATCTTTCTTTCTTTCTTTCTTTCTTTTTTTTTTTTTTTTTTGGGCTGTGAGTCTTGTGGGGATCTTAGTTCCCTGACCAGGGATTGAACCTGGGTCCGCAGAAGTGAAAACACCGAGACGTAACCACTGGACCACCACGGAGCTCCCTAGGATCAATCTTTCAATTGTGATCACCAAGAACTGATATAGGTTCATTGAGAATAAGCTTCTTTCTGATAAGATTGCTTATTGAATTGGCAAAGCGGTAGGTGCAATGTATCTTGACATTTAGCAAGGCATTTGGCAAGTTTTTTTTTTTTTAAGAGACTGTTGTGAATAAAAGTGTGAACTTTTAGTTCAATTCTCCAAACCTATCTAAAAAACAAATTCATCAATGGCTCTGTGAGCTTTCTACAATGTTGTACACTCTCAACTGTATCTTAACTTGGAGTCCCTCAGAACCACCAATGCAGTATCCTACTCTGTGTGAAAACACTATAAATAGTCATTAAATGACTGCTCTCAAGGGACAGAATTCTAGTTAACTTCCCCTCACTGCTCTCTTCTTGGCTCCCTTATTGACTTATAGCTTAGACAATAATGATGGATGGTGAGGTCAAGATCCCAAATGTTTCTCTACATGAAATCAATTGGGAGTAAGATGACTTCTTTTTCTTAATGAACAGGGACATTAATGTAGTTGGGGAGATCTAGCCTAGCAGCTAGATCTCGTAAAATCAGTGTTCACTTGATAACAAAGTCAATTCTAGCCAGTAATGTTCTTGGCAACTGAAACATTAAAAAATCTTAGCATGTTTAAAGTCATCAGATCATCTTAAGTAATAGTCTCATTGCACTTCGCACCAGTAAGACCTCATTGGAGGAATCTCATTGGCTCTCACTATAATGGGTTGAATTGTGACATATCCACTCAGAACCTGTGAGTGTGACTTTATTTGGGAAAAGGGTCTCTGCAGATATTACTAAGTTAAAGGGAATTAAGTGAGATCATCCTGGATTGAGGGTGGGTCCAGAATCCAACACCAGACATCCTTGTTGGAAGAAGGGAAGGCAAAGTGAAGATGGAGGCGGCAGAGATTGGAGTGATGCCACCACAAGCCAACGAAATCAGGATTGCCAGGAGCCACCAGAACCCAGAAGAGACAGCGACTGATTTGTCCATAGAGCCTTTGGAGGGAGTACAGCTCTGCCACCATCTTGATTTCAGACTTCTGGCCCCCAGAACTGTGAGAGAATAAATTTCTCTTGTTTGAAGCCCCCGAGTTGTGGTGATTTGCTGTGGCAGCTCCAGGAAACTAGTCCAGTCACCATGCTATTTAAGCAGAGGTGTGGTGACCAGAACAGTGACCGGTCTGGGAAACAGGATGGAGGTCTTTAAATGTTTAAGAGGCTGCCAGAGAGGAGAGGGAAGGAAAAGGATGTTGATGGTGCCCTGCTCTGAGCCAAGTGCCAGCTGGTTCAATCTGTCCCCTCATCAGCCTCGCAGCACAGCTCCCAGGTACTGCTTCCTGCCTTCCTTTTGTCAGGAAATCTCTCCGGAGCACTGACTGGATGTCCGGCCCTCCTCTGAGGCACTGGGGATAAACCAGAAGGACACAGGTGAAATCTCTGCCTCTGGAGGCCACGTTCCAGTGAGGAGGAGGGAGGAGTTCACCGAAAGCAGAAAACTGGAATATGCAACAAAGCCAGAGTTTTGTTTGCTTGTTTGTTTTTAATGCTCAGCTCAGATGAAGATGTCAGTCGCCACTAACAGTCCCAGACAAAGCTTTGACTTGAGGGAAATGTTAACATGCAGTGTGGGTTAAGAGACCCTTACTCCACCCTGGAGGAAAACAAAAGTCAGAATTCTCTTGTGTTGATTAAGAGCAAAAAGAATTTGGAGAAAACTTTCAAATTTTACCTAGACTTACTTTTCTTACTAACTTCTTCTTTGGGACTGTTGCTTATTCGTCACCGTCAGTGTTATAGTGTTTACTTTCAAAGGCACATTTAAAAGAAAAGGACCCCGAGAGAAGCTTGGGTGGTTGAATCATAAAGTATTACTACCCCACTGGTGGAAATTTACACTAATTGAGGACAAAATACCTAGGAGGAATTGAAATGTCTCTCTCTCTTTTTTTTTTTTTTTTTGATACAAACGAGCTTATTTATTTATTTATTTATTTATTTATTTTTATTTATGGCTGTGTTGGGTCTTCGTTTCTGTGCGAGGGCTTTCTCTAGTTGCGGCAAGCGGGGGCCACTCTTCATCGCGGTGCGCGGGCCTCTCACTATCGCGGCCTCACTTGTTGCGGGGCACAGGCTCCAGACGCGCAGGCTCAGTAGTTGTGGCTCACGGGCCCAGCTGCTCCGCGGCATGTGGGATCCTCCCAGACCAGGGCTCAAACCCGTGTCCCCTGCATTGGCAGGCAGATTCTCAACTGCTGTGCCACCAGGGAAGCCCTGAAATGTCTCTTGATGGCTGCTTTTTAAGCCCAGACCTTTAAGGGATGGTGAGAAGCAGAGAAAGCATTTTCAATGTTATAAAGGGAATTAACAGGAAAACAATAGGCTTCTCTTGAAACAGAATCCCTTATGTGTTAGTTTTGCTAGAATTCAGCTCTTCCTGAAAGGAAAAGCACAAACCTACTGATATTTATACTGAAGCCAGTAAATTCCAATGACACATCTATTTATCAGGAACAGGGACGTTTTGGTTGCATAGCTGCAGGTGTAGACTGTTCTGCAGCCCTTGGTTATGAAGAGTCCATTTGTTATTGTCGACTTTGCTTTTCATCCAATGAACTTTGTTGTAAAGCGATATTTCAAGAGATTTGTTGTTTGAAGTATTGTTGTGTACAAGAAGGTACAGAAAGCAAGCCCCGTCTTTCTTCCTGGGAGAATATGTTTCGGAGCAACGTAAATAAACAGAGTAGAGGCAAAAGCGACGAAGGCCAGGGGATTTCTTCCTCTTCCTGTAATGGCCGGCCAAGAGGAACAATCCAGAAGCCACTGTGCAAAACCTCCTGCATCTTAATGGCCTGAGCTCTTGCACATTCAGGGCCGTGGATTTACCTGAACAAATAGATGAAGGCCTTCCAAAGCTGCAGCCTAAATGCTGTTGACACTGTAAATAAGAAAGACGTAAACAGCTGAGGAGCTACTGTCACATCTGGGCTGCCTCCTGGGAACAGAGGCATGTTCGGGAGGCTTGGCTGGCAGTTGGGTGCATTTTGCTAAGATCGGCCCTCCTGGTAAAACTTGGGAGATGCAGCCGATGAGAGATCTGGACACGAGCCTTCTTGGCGCTCTCCAGAAGGCTGTTCTTGAAAACAGTACAGGGCTGAGTCCCCTCACCTATTGTTTCCCCCAAACTAGCCATCTGGGAGTGCGTAGCAGGAATGAAAGCCCTTACCCAGCGCTGGCCTGGTGCTGAAATCCTGGTCACTCCCTTTACCACTTTGGTGGTGCCATTGGTCTGCAAAGCCCCAGAGAGGAGCCTTCCAGCAAGGGGGTGTGTCAGTATGCCAATACTTATGGAAAGAACACCCTACAGAAAGCTCTGTGCTCTTTGGTATGGAAGATGAGAATAAAGACAGCCCCTGCCCTCAGAGCTGTCATTCTAGTTGAGATTAAATTGGTAAGAATTCAGCCAGTGGAAGATGAAGGATGGTCCCCAGGGAGGGTGAGCCAGGCCCCAGGCCTTGGACCGTGAGTGCGCCCTTGACTGTTGGCTTGCTTTCCCCACCGCTCACCCCCATCCTCACTCCACGTCTCCCTCCAGCCAGGCCAGGTGTCTGCCGGCTTCCCTAACTCTCCCTGCATGACCCTCTCTCCTTCTGGCAAGCTCCCATCCATCCCATCCCATCACCACGCTAAGCCAGCAAGCCCAGCTCCTATTTCTCCTCCTCTGTGAAATCTTCTGTGAACCATTTTTTGTGGAACGTGTCCTGTTCCTCCTTTGAACTCTCATGGCTTTTATTGTCCAGAACTGTGGTTCCCAAACTGTGTGCCGAGGGACCCAGGGCACCACAGCAAGTTTGCAGTGTGCTGCAGATATTTTAGATTTTCTCAGAGAACCATCTGTCCGAAACCATGCAAACTACTAGCTCGAGGTAGTGCAGTTTCCATGTTAGATTGCACTGCATTCCTTTGGATGACATATTTTTTACAGTTGCTGTGATTTTTGTTCTTTTTACAATGTTCCACGTGAAAACCAATTCGGAACGGGAAATAAGTGTGACAGTATTGTGTTCGACCTGATTCCAAGGTCTGAAAGGCTGTGCAGAGGATTATAATTAATAATGAAATACAAATAATTTTTCTTTCTATCTTTTGAGTATTAATTTTGCAAGTGGCTACTAAGTTATTAAGCCATGAATACTTAAGTTGCTTGGACCTAATTACTTAATTACTTAATAAATGGAATTGTTGGTATTTCTTCTGGCCTAGGGGCACCTTGAAAAAATTACTGAGACACTGAGGGTTCTGTGAACAGAGAAAGTTCAGGAACCTCAGGTCTAGAACATTCATTGGACGGGTAGCCTTTACTGTGTGAATTCTTGTTTTATCTCGTCATGTAGCATCTTGGGAATCAAGATGTGTTTCGTTTGCTTGTTTATTCAGTTTCTTCTGGGGCTAGGCTTGAGAAGAATAAGAAAATGTTTTCTTCAGCAGATCCAAAGGAGCTTTAAGAAAGAAGAAACCTGACCAGCAAGGGGATTGGAGAGAACTGGATGAGTTTAGACAGGAAGAGAACCCAAACAAGGGAAAGGCCAGGAGGAATCCATAAATAAAATTAAGTTTAATTAACTCAGTGGTTAGAGGATTGTATCATTTTTATGCAAAGGTATGTCACCACTTCTCTGCACCAGGCTTTTGAACAGTGTATGTTTTTCCTTATTTCATAATGAGGGGTATATTTTAAGTAAACTTGTTTTATTACTATTAATAGATGTTTTAAAGTTAGTGCTAATGAGGGAATGAAAAGTGACTTCCATTTGTTTATTTGTTTGTTATGTTTTGTTTTGTTTTCTGTGCTTCATATCTAGAGTTTTCCATGCCTAGAACACACTACTTTGCTATTCAAACAAAGCACCATTTCCCCCACTGTTGACAGCTAGATGTAAAGATGAACTTGAGAGGAGTCTTTCCCCAATGAATTTGCCAGCTCCTGGTAAACAGGTTTGCCATATGCTACGTTCCTCTGACTCCTTGCGAAGAGTCTTGAATGCTAAATCACTATGGATTCTTCATGGATTGGACCCATGGGGGCCATGAACGGAGGAATACTTGGGAAGTTATGATGATGGTTTAGAAGTTAGATCATCTTGTGCTGACAGCTAGGAAGTCTGCTAACACTATAGCAGAACCAGTGGGTAGTAACTCAGCCTCTCAGAGCTCAGTTCCTTCATAGCATTGTTATGAGGTTTACATAACGTTGCGTGACAGGATGGTGCACAAAATAAACATTCAATAAAGTCCATCTGAAATCAACAAGACAATCGAATATGTGTGTCCCTTTTTTGTGTCCTTTCCTCCTCCAGACTTCTTGATGGTTGACTGGCCGTGTGAGCTCTGTATATTCCTCCTTGTTCTGCCCTCTGGTCACTCTGTTCCTTTGATTTCTATTTGTGAACTTGCCCTTTGACCTTCATGCCCTGACTCTTGCATTTGTGTGCTTGGTGCCTTCTGGTTGGGTCCTCCCCCAGCAAGTATGACAGATCTGCTGAGGATCAAGAGGGCTGCAGCTGTGACCACATCTTCAGACAACATTCAACCGTGGGGATCCCCCAAAAAACTATGGATGAGATTTTCTTCTGAGAAATTTACAATCAAGTAGCGGTTATATAACTGACTCCAGAGCCAAACTGCCTGTGCTCAAAACACGGATTCTGGCTCCACTATTAATGGCAATTTACTTCATGTTTCTGAGCTTCTGTTTCCTCCTCTATGAAATGGAAATAAAAATAGCATCTACTTCATAGTGTTGCTATGAAGATGAGATGCCTAATACATGAAAGTGCTTAGACGTGTCCCAGGCACAGAAGAGGTACTCAGGCATTGGTGGCTGTCTTCCATCAAGGGCGTGCTTGAAGCCTGCACCACCATCAGCTGGCTGTGTGACCACGACCTGGTTCTTTCACCTCTCTCGGTCCCAGATTTCTTATCTGCAAACTGTTGGTGGCACCTGTGTAATTGCTTCGCGGTATTGTTGGGATAGTAGGCTGGAAGAGTTCTGCACGCACGTAAGATTTCAATTTGTTCTTAGTGGCCCCTTCTTTTTCCATTACAGTCAACAGCGCGGTAAAGGTCTCTTTTCCTGAGAGAGAAGGCTGAGAGCTGGACGCAGTGCTCAGGCCCAGCCTAGACATCCACTGGTCACCATGTTGGACTCAATCCAAGTAACCAGGGCACCCAAGGAGATGCATTTCTTGGATCCTCCCTGGGCTCGTGAATGAGTCCAGAGCCTGGTTTTCTGTCTCTCCTTTTCTCAATTAGGGAAACAGTTGAGCACTGTGTGTTCTTTTTCAGGTCTCGACAAGCCGTGGGCTGCCCTGGAGGGAGGAGGAGAAGAGAGGAGACAGGAAGAAACTCTCCCTGTAAAACTTGGCTTTGACTGAATAGCTTCCAGTTGCCTTGAAATCCAATCTTCTTTTGAACTTGAATTTGCCATCAGTCACATTCTTGGAAGGCAACGAGCTCCAGCCCAGTCCTGACAGTCGGGAGGGATAATACCTTTCCAAGAACCCCACTCCTGGTGTGGTAGAAGCTGACGGCCAGCTAATGCTTCTTTTCACCTGCCCAGGGAGAATGGAGTGTCATGGACTTCAGCTCTGAGAGACCCTACGGACATCCTATTATCTGGTTCAGGAGAGAAAGTGATCTCTTTCTACCTACTGTCTCTAGAACTGAGGGATAGTTTGATATCTCTTTTATACACTGTTACTGAATTCTCAAATGCTTGGCTTCCCCACTCCAACCAACAAAACTTGACTTCAGGCTGGCATTCACTAACTCATGAATTAATTAATTCAACAAATGTGTATTCAGTACCTACCATGGGTTCTAGGCATTTGAAGAACAGTGGACAAAATGAACAAAACACCTGCTCTCCGTGAAGTTGACCCCCAACACTTAGCCAACCAACAAAAGTCAGGACTGAAATCTGTCAGAGAGAAAGGCTTGAACCACAGGTCAGAAGATCCAGGTATGAGAGAGAGAGAGAGAGCTTTACCATGTAAAAGACATCTGACACCGCATATACCACTTAGGTTCCCCGAGCCTCAATTTCTCATCTATAATGGGCATCGTATGGCCTGCCCATCCCCTGTCCTTGCAATGATAAAATGAAGGGGAATAAGTGAACTCATTTTGTATGCTGCAACATTGCATGCCAATTGGTCCAGTACAGATTTACTGTACCAACTCAAACTTTTTATTTGGTTATGGAAGGAACATTTCTTGAGCACCTACTATGTACCCTGCATTTGGAATACAAATATGAATAAGATACGGCCCCTGCCTTCCAGTAGAGGAGACACACACAAAGCAGTTGGTTATACAGCTGTGTGATGAAAGCAGTGATGAAGCCATCCAAGAGAACCATGGGAGAGCAGAGGAGGGGGTCTTGCCCCATCTTCGGGTGAGGAGGACGATGGGACACTTGAGCTGAATCTTAAATGACACATTGGAGGTAGCCAGATGAAGAGAGTGGGAGGGGAGGGGGATATGCTTGGTAAAAAGGTATTGAGAACAGAAGAATGGAAACCAATGACAGCTCAGTTCCGTGGTTCTCAGGCACTGAGTATTGACAGGAAGTGATGAAAGAACAGCTGTCTACAGGAACGAGCTTCTGGAAGGCCTTGTCTACCATGGTGATGTGTTGGGGTATACTCTCTAAACAACAGGGAAACATTACAAGGCTTTGAGCAAGGACGTCAGAGCATCAGCTCTAGGTTTTAGTTACTGGCAGTTGTGAGACAGGTTGGCTGAAGGGGCACCTGCAGAGGTTGTGAGACAAGAATATTGCTGTAACTGTATAGCACAGGGGACTATACTTAATATTTTGTAATAACCTATAAGGGAAGAGAATCTGAAGTATATATATATATATGTGTGTGTGTGTGTATATATATATATATATATATATATATATATATATATATATACACACACACACACATATATATATATAACTGAATCGTTGTGCTATACACCTGAAACTAACACGATATTGTAAATCAGCTATTCTTCAATTAAAAATAAATTTAAAAAAAAAGAGAATATCATTGTATACCCACAGCAGGACAGGGGCCTGAACTTGGGTGATAGAGAGAGGTTAGGGTGGATTTAGGAGGTGGAATTACAGGGCTTGGTAATGGCTTGGATGTAGTGAGTGGGATCGGGAGATGAAATGATTCCCAGGTTCCTAGGCTGAGTGTCTAGGTGGAGGGCGCAGCAGGAATCAGAAAGGAGAGGAGATTTTGAGGGAGAGATGACAAGTTCTAGGTGCTTGTTGGATTTCTGGGTGGTCTAAGCAGCCAGTTGCGTGCAGGCAGACCTTGCTTTGCGTAGTTCCGTACCTGTGAACTTCAGTCACCAAATATAGCTAATAACCAGTCCCCGCCGCCTCCCCCTGCCCCGCACCTCTCAGTTACCATGGCACATTAACTGTGAGGGATTGTATGAGGCAATTACTCTACTTCTCTGCCAGCTCTTGGGTCCACAAATCACTACAGAATAAGAGATGCGCATAACGATCCACGACCCATCACATCATAAAAAACAAGTGTGTCAGAATTCAAACAATACAGACATCAAAAAGCCCCAAGTCATGCCAACACACCTCTCTGACCCTCTGCTCCCATACCCACCCCCTCCCCTGGAAGGGTTTCCTGGAAGAAATGGGACTTCAAACCAAGCCCTCAAACACAGGTCTTCAGAGGGAAAGCTAGAAATTTGCCAGACTTGCCTGGCAGGGATTTTCCCGTTTTGTGCAAACAATGCGCTTCTTGTCATACTCGACCTGGACACCACACCTGGCACCTCAGAATCAGAGAGGAAAACAGAAAGGACAGGGGTAGATATCACTGTTCCTCTTCTCTGTACCCAAACGAGTGTTTGATGACTCTTTTTGGACTGAGGAAAGAAGAGAGGAGAAAGGAAGTGGGGCTGCGATGAATGGTAGGAACAGCACCAGCCTGGGAGCCTCAGTTTCTTCATCTGAAAAATGGGGCTATTGAGCCACCTCATGGGCTTTGTTGCAAAACCCAAGCGAGATCATGTGTGTAAGAGAACTTTTTCAATTGCGAAAGACTGTTCAAAGTTGGGAGGCAGTGAATGTATCTGCAAAAAAGAGAGAAGAGGTGAAGAATATAGGATCCTGATTGATAGATAAACAACAAGGACCTACTGTATAGCACAGGGAACTATACTCAATATCTTGTAATAACGTATGGTGAAAAAGAATATGAAAAACAATAGATATGTATGTATAACTGAATCAATTTGCTGTACACTCAAAACATTGTAAATCAACTATACTTCAGTAAAGAAGTTAAAATTAAAAAAATAAATATAGGATCCTGGTTTCCCGCACAACTCAGAATCAATTACAAGAGCGTCAAAAACTTCCTGGACTCCTGCTACACGCTAGGCACTGTACTGTGATTATTAGCTTCTATCTATTTCGTGCTTGGAGCAGGTCAGTGAGAGCTCTACAGGGTTGTCTCATTCAGTGCTCTGAGGGTGACAACTCAGCCCTTAGCAGAGGCTGGTCCTTTTTTGGTATGGATTTATCAGGAACCAGAGGCTGGGGCATTTTAGATTTGGAAGGGAAGAGGCAAAGTTTCATAAGATGGGCTGCTTCCCAGGAGGTCAAGTGAGGGCACCCACGGGGCGGGGCCGGGCATGGCAGGAGGGGAGAAACGTTGGGATCCATCAAATCTGGGTCAAAGCTCAGAGCCTCCACTGACCATCTCTGTGACTTTGGGCAAATAAGTCACCTGACCTTTATTGACCTTCCTTTTTTGTAACACTGGGGTATTAACAACACCCTTCTCACAGTGATGCTGTAAAGCTTAAATTCAATAATGCACATGCCATCTTTCCCAGAGGAAATAAATGTTCAGTGCTGGCAACTAGCCCGCCCAGGGGGGCTGGAGAGCCTCTCCCACCAGGCCACGGTGGCAGGTGGCGGGGAGGTGTCACCAGGAAGCATCAGAAAAGAGTCTGCCTCCAGGGAGCTCCTGGTCAGCCCAAGCCCAGTCCCCAGGGTCCTGCATGCCTCTGCTGGGGGGATAATCTGAGCTGTCCTCAAGGCAGAATTCTGGGCTGGGAATCATAAAAGATAGCCCGGGGTAGTCAGACAACTACTGGGCTTGGGCCACACTCTGCGTTTATTTTCCTCCTTCTCTCCTGTCCCCCCTCCTTCCCTTCCTCTTCTCTCTCTCCTTCTCCCACCCTGTCCCTCCCTTCTTCCTCCTTTCTTTCAAGAAGTATTTATTGAGCACTTACTATAAACCAGACATTATTTTTAGAGCTGAGGGTGTAGCAGTGAATAAAACAATGTCTCCATCTTCAAGGGCCTTAAGTTCTAACTCGGGGAGAGACAAAGAAGCAAAATAGATGCTGATTAGGGCTGTGGGAAAACAGCTAAGGAGGCAAGGTGGGCAGGGAGTCAGAAGGCGGGAGAGGGGGCCATCTTAACGAGGTTTGTAGGGGAAGAACTCTTTGGAAAGGTGATGTTTAAGCAGAAGCTTGTTGTGGGATTGATTGTCTCGTTGCCACGTGCAACCTGGCAGCTGCAACATCTCAACATGCCCATTCATTCTGTGTGTAGATACAGTTTTGCACGCAGTGTACACAACCCCACACATGCAAATGCATATGCATATGAGGGTGTTCGGTAGGCACGGTCCCCGACACCCCTGATGTGGGTGCATGCTGGACCCCATGACTGTCCACCCAGTTGGCTGACAGCGCCACCCTCCCTGTCCTCCTTCCCCCGCCAGCTTGGGCATTCCACCCCCCCCCCCCATAACTGCAGTCCCACCACGATGGGGACCACCTCCTCCCTCTTCTCTCGGACGGTCACGGCGCAGCTGGGGGCTGTGAGGGCCTCCAATGACTGGATGGAAGAGAGAGGAAGGAAGGTGGGGTCATTCTCCCATCTTCTCTCATGGCCACATCACCGCCAAGGGGGCCCCATGGACAACATCCATAGCCCCTTCTTGCTTCCCACCTTTAGAGAGACCCATCCTTGTTCTCACTGCCAGGTTCCCTTCCCAGCTCCTGGGCTAAAGATCTTGGGAGATGCATGTATCTATTTTTTCCCTCGAGAGAATCTCTCACCCATCACTTCATCATCACCACCAAGATTCACATCTACCTTTCCTCACAGAGGCAGAGGGGGGAGGAGGGGAGAAGAGAGACAAAAAAAAGAGAGAGAGAGAGAGAGAAAGAAAGAATGAAAGAGAGGAGGGAGGAAAAGAAGGGGGAGAGGAAGGAGAGAAGAAAGAAGGAAAAAAAGCAGGAGGGAGTGGGGAGAGAAGGGAGGAGAGAAAATGGAAGAGCCGAGCCTTTCCAGCCCACAGGGTTACCGTCTTTGTTACTGGCCACCACAAGCCTCAGAAACTCTCAAAGGACTAGGGTTTTGCTTCGGGGCATCATGCACGGACCCTCCTCTACGGCCCCCTGCCATCTGTTCTGCAGTAAAACAGGAAGAGAGAAAACCCATCAGAAGCAGCAGGTGGCAGAGAGGGCAGAGAGAACAGGACAGGTCCGGAGCTGGTGGGTGAGGGTGGGATTTGAAGCAGCAAAGCAAGACAGCCCGGGCTGTGCGGGCAGCGCCCAGGAGGGTCTCTGCCGTCAGAATCCCCAGCTCCTCTCCAGCTGTAGCCTTGCAGGGTGGGGGGGGGGGTGCTGCCAGGGGCCACAGGACCCCTCAATGGTGCTTGGTGGTTGAGGAGGGCAGCCAGGTCGGTGGGCTCAGGTCTCAGCCAGAGGGAGGCCTGCCAGCCCCGCACACGCACCAAAGGCACTGAGTCTCCCATGGGGAGAGGGAAGAATTGCCAAACTCATTTCTGCTCTGAAGTCAAAGAAAACCTAGTATAAACACGGTGGGCTCTTTGAATTACCCACATGAAATGTTTAACGTGTGTAGCCTGGAGCAGAGGAGATTTAATAAAGGGATGTTGTCATGGTGATTTTATTAAAAATTTTAATAATCAACTACCATTTATTGAGCGCCTGGTATCATATCAGCCACTGGGCTCCAGGCACCTTGCCATGCGCTCTTCTGCCTGAAACCCCCAGAAGGACCCCACCACCCAGACTCACACACATCCCCCACTACCACCAATGTTACAGCCGGGAAACTTCCCTGAGGTTCAGGAACGTTAAGAAACTTTCTTAAAGTCATGGAACTTGTAACGGTTAGGGTCAGAATTGGAAACCAGGACTGGCTAACTCCAAAGCCCAGGGCCTCCATCACCGAGCTCTCCTGCTTCTACGTACAATTTAAGGATGAATCAGGCAAGCAGATTCAGTCCATTCAGTGCTGTTTTATATAAGGCAAAATGGGCAACTTGAGCCCTCTACAGTTTAATTGCTTTTTCCTAAAAATCTAAGCAATTCTGCAAGACTTAGAGCTTCTTCAAAGGTTGAGATATTTATAATCCCATTTAGGAGTAAGCACCTCATGCCCTGCAAGTACTTTTAAAATCAAAAGGACCTTTTTAAACATGTGATGTGTTTTATTTCTAAAGATAAGTTATTACCTGCCCATGACAACACAGGTACAAATCAAATGATAAAGAAGAATTTATCCTCAGTCTCACCTCCCAATTCATTCACTCCCACCTTCGTGGGGGAAACCACTTGAAGACACATAGAATTTGCCAAAAACAATGGGACAAAGTGTTGGAAAGCTTCTAAACAGAACTTCTTAAAAGCAAAGGGTTATAGGACATATATGTTTACACCCAACTCAAACATTTTCAGGGAAGAGAAACAGACACTGAATCATTACAACAAAGTTAGGACTTTCCCAAAGAGTTTCCCACATGGTTGCTTCGAATCAATCCCAGTTGTTTACCTCCCACGCTTTTCTGCCTCCAAGGCATCAAGTCCTGTCTTCTACTGCCCGAAACCCTAGACAAGGACCTCTCTCCCGGATACTGCACTCACCTCCTACCCTTTCTCTGCACATGCACTATTGCCCCCTCTCCAATCTTTTAAAAACACAAATCTGACTGTTCTTAGAATAAAGACTTGAATTCTTAACATGGCCTCTAAAGGATATTCTTGGTTGCTTAGCAATCGTTGCCTTCTCCCTCCCTCCTAGGAGACATGTTGTCAGCTAGACCGTGTTGAGATGCAAGCACTAGAGTACCTGACTCGCAGTAGCCTAAGCAATAAAGACTTTTAATCATCTCATGCATGTTCCTTGTTTAATGTAGCTGCTCTACAATGTTGTCAAAGACCCACATCCTTTCTGCTCCCTCATCTTCAGCATGTTGGCTGTTGGCCCTCGCGTCTGTCACCACATGAGCACAGGAAGGCTGCCATAGCACCATGTTTCACAACTGCATTTAAAAGCAGGAAACCTGGGGAAGGTGGTAAATGGGGCATTGCCTCAAATGATAGTCTCCTTTTATAAGCAAAATAAATATTGTTCAGAAGCCTCCCAGCAAACTTCCTCTCACATCTCACACATCATTACTGTGTCACATGACCCTTTCTAATGACAGAAGAACCTAGGAAAAGTGAAAACATGGCAAAGGGAAATGGTATTACCGTGACTGACTTAAATCAATCATGATTCATCAAGTGGGCCACTGGGACATGGAGGGAGGTTTGGAGGGACTTTTGGGAAAGTGATTTCTTTACTTTTCTAGGACAACATCTGTAAATGATCTTGTTCTCTTCCTTAGGATGCAGTCTTACATGGGAGTAAAGCTTTTCAATCTTATAGCCATCTTGTTTCCAGCCTGTTAAGCAGTGATGCACAGAGGAGGGACAGAGCCAAGAGAAATCATAAAAGCATAGATGGAGCCTGTGGTAGGCGGCCTCTGAGCTCCACCTGCTCCCCCTCCCACCACCAGTGGTCCATGCCTCCTGGGTTCATGCCATTGTGTAATCTCCTCCCCTTGCGTGTGGGCAAGACCTAGGGACTCTCTTCTAATGCATAGAATAGGGCAGAAGTGGTGGTGTATCATTTCTGAGATTAGATGATAAAAAGACTGCAGCTTCCACCTTGGGTTTTCTCTGTCTGTCTGTCTGTCTCTCTCTGTGTCTCAGCTTACTTCCACTGGGGGAAGCAAACTTTCATGCTGAGCACATCCCTATGGAGAGGCCCACATGGTGAAGAACTGAGTTTCTCGGTCTAACCATCCTGGAGGAACTGAATAACCACTGCCAACAGCCACTCGACTGATCTTGGAAGCTGATCTTTCGGCCCCAATCATGTCTTGGGATGACTGGAGCCCTGGTTGACAGCTTGGCTGCAACCCCATGAGAGATCTTGAGCCAGAGCATCCAACTAAGCTATTCTTAGACTCTTAACCCGGATAAACTGTGAGATAATGTTGTTTTCAGCTGCTTAGTTTCGGGGATAATTTGTTTTGCAGCAATTGTTAACAAACACAGTCATTAGATGAAGTCAGCCCTTGTGCATAGGGCTTCCAGTTATATAAGACAATACATTTTCTTATTTATTAAGCCTATTTAAGTTAGGTTTCTGTTATATGCAGCTGAAAGCACACTAATTGATCAAAAGAAGACTGCATATTATCTTTCTGTAGCCTGTCTCTCTGGCAGCATCTTAAAACACTTTCCCATTTTTCTAAAATACTCCAGCCACCATCCACCATGGCCTTCTTATAATCCCATGAGCACACCATGCTCCTTCCCATCTTCTGGGTTTTTACTCATCTTGTTTCTGTTAGTCAGAACATTCTCCACTTTATCTTGTTAACTCTTTTTAGTTTTTCAGACTTTAGCTTGTAATCCCATTTCTTGGTGAAGTCCCCAACCCCCCTCCAAATTATATCATATCCCCTTGCTATGCACCTTCATAGCACTATGTACCTTTTTCCGGGCCTTTACACAGTGGTCATTACACTTTGTGTAATTATTTGCGTACCTCTGTCTCCTTTCTCCCTGAGAACAGGGCTCATAGCTGCTTGGTACCATTGGACCACGGTGTTCAACACAGTGCCGGAGCAGGGCAAGTTCTCAATGAATAATTAATAAGTGAGTAAACAAATGCTTTGGAAACATACATTGGTTGGCCAAGAGAAGGGCCAAGACTAAGTAGATAGATTTTGAAGTCATCGGCATAGAAGGGATATTTGATTTCCAGGGAGAAGGCAGTCTCCCAGGAAAACTATGTGAGGGCAAAGATGAAACTTCAGGATCTCCAGCCCATGGAGGCTGAAGAGGAAAGAAGCCTCAGTAGAGGAGGTCCACAGGTGGTGAAGGAGAAAGTCCAAAATGCCAAGGTGATTTAACCATCAGAAGGAACTCCAAGTCCTTGAGAGGTGACAAAATGTGGGACTCTCAAGAGTGCCAACCAAGCCAAGGAGACATGGTACAAACCAAGCTGGGCTGCAGGAAAGCAGCTCAGAGGGTGAGGCCCTGAGAAGGACACACTAGTGACTCTTTCTCCTGGAGCAAATGGACCAGGATGGGTCACTCCCCTCTTCACACCCCTCCCTGTACCCCTGACCAACAACATGGGAATACGACAGACAGTAGAAGTATAGTGCTTTGAAAGCAGTGACAACCACAGCATTTTGTACATGGAAAGGGATTTTCTCCCAGCACAGATTCTAACTGCAGTATCCATCAGTGTCCCCTAGGGAAGGCTAGGCCAACCCTAGAGGAGTCATGACATCATGGTGCACTCCACCATCTCTGCGGATAATTCAGGCCCCACCTCCTCTTTTTTGTTTTTTTTAAATTGCTGAGGGAGGAGCTCAAATTATTCTGACAATTATTTTACCTTGACTCTTTTGTTCAGCCCCTGGCTTATACGTCTAGCTGAGCCTGAAATCTACGTGTTCATTAAAACGTCATGTGTCTGGCCAACTGAGTGAGGAATGAATGTGGATCTGATTAACACAGTGTCTATCTAAGCTAAGTGTCTGAGTTAGAAGATTAAGTTTCCAGGGACTTCCCTGGTGGTCCAGTGCTTAAGACTCTGTGCTTCCAATGCTGGGGACTTGGGCTCAATCCCTGGTCGGGGAACTAAGATCCCACATGCCACACGGTGCGGCCAATATATATATATATATATATTACTAGAAGGTGAAATTTCCAGATGACTGAAATTTGCTGCTTGAGCAACAAAAAGTAAAAAAAAAGAAATAAAGCATTATCAAGTTCAACGCACACCTCACTCACTTTGAATGCAACCTGTAGCTCCTTTCTTCTTTTTCCTTCCTGATGGTAAAGGAGATGGTAGGGAAACAGAAAGAGGAGCAAACAGAGAGAGAAGGAGAATGGGGGCATGGTTAGAGCAGGAACTGTCTAAAGCAGGTGTCAGCAAACTTCTTTCTGTAAAGGGCCAGAGAGTAACTATTTCAATCTCTGTTGAAACTACTCACCTCTGCCGTTGTAGCATAAAAGCAGCCATAGACAATGCACAGCCATGAGCTTAGCTGTGTTCCAATAACGCTTTATTTATGGATACTGACATTTGAATTTCAAAAGATTTTCATGTGTCACAAAATTTTCTTCTTCTTTTGATTTTTTAAAAGACTTTATTTGTTTAGAGCAGTTTTACGTTCACAGCAAAATTGGGTAGAAAGTATAGCGAGTTCCCACATATCCCATGGCTCCACACAGGCTCAGTGACCTCCATCATCAACATCCCCCTCAAGAGTGGTCCATGTGTTACAATTGATGCACCTACATTGACACATCATTATCACCCAGAGTCCATAGTTTACATAGTTCACTCTTGGAGCTGTATATTCAATGGTTGATTTTTTTTCAACTATTACATTTTAAAACCATTCTCAGCTCATACACTGTACAAACACAAGTAGGGGGCCAGATATGGCCCGTGGGCTGAGGTTTGCTGACGCCTGATCTAAAGTAAGGAGTTAAAACTACCAAAAAGAAGCAAGTCTCTAGCTTTCCTTCCCCCTTGCCTTCTCTTCTCTCTCCACCCCTCCTTTTACTCCATGACGTTCAAATTTTATCCTGTAACAAACATTCAAACTGTTTCTCTTGGCTTCTGCCTTGCCCGTCCTCTAACAAATACTTATACTCGTGTTAGCATTCAAGAAATCAGTCCTCAACCACACGTTCACATTCCTGTAGCTGAAAGATTAAGGAACATCCAGAGTTTTCTATAGAGTAAGATTCTTGAGAAATAAGATAAGCAGTGGTAGAACCCATGGGAGTGATAGTGACTCAAAATTCAACTCTGTAAAGTATAGTCCCACTCACTTTTTTTCTCTATTGCTGTATTGCAAAGTAGAAATCATTTCTCACTAACTATAATGCTTAGATTTTATTTTTAATTTTTCTTACCTGCTCAGAATTTTAAGTGATTTTCTCTAAAGTCTAAAAATGTTCAGCCGTTCTTACTTTCGGATGAAACAAATGGTCAGTACTGAAGCTCTCAATCAGGGAAAAGTCTTACTACGTGTGCTTAGTGAGGGCTGATGTCCTTGACCTTCTATTTGCATAAACTTCAGCCTCAGTGAATAAAGGTCATGGGCATGAGGGAAGAACACAGTGTCTGGAGTGAGACAAGCCTGGGTCCAAACCTAGTTCTGCCACTAGTTGTAGGACTTACCTTCTTGAAGCTTCAGTCCCATCCCCTGGAAGCTGGAAATAATACAAGTCCATTGTTCTGATGTTTAAACGAGCTAACAAATGTGAAGTCCCGGTTCATGTCAGTGTTCTTCATCTCCTCCATCTCTGGACCCTCTCCCAATCCCCTCCCAGTCTACTGAGCACCGTTGTTTAATATCAGCAACAACTTTCTATTTTTTTACCTGAAGGCAGAGCAAGTAATAAAAAAGCATTCAAAGTCAATCTCCTGGATTGAAGGTTTTTTTTTCTTTTTTTAGCTGTCTCAGAATATTCAAGTTAGTTTCAATTGTCACAATAGTTAATAGCACATTAGTCAATGAAGCCGGCTTTCAGAAGTAATAAACCCGGAGCAGAACGTGAGCTCACGGCTGCCCTTGGCTCTTAAGTCTCTGCTGAGGAGGAGAAAAGGAACCTGCCAAGGAAGGCTGGGGGGAATTATCAGGGGTGTGGGTTTTGCCAAAGCAGAATTAGCCGGGCTCTGATGCCTGCGGTGGGCGCCGTGCAGATGCGGAGACGGCTGAAAGCAAGGCAGGAGGCGGGGAGGGGGTGGGGTTGCTGCAGGGGTGGGTTGGAAGGATGGCGGCAACTATGCGATGGGGACGTGATGGGGGTAGCAGGGATGCTGGGCCGAGAATTGTGCACTGGAGTTACAGACCGGCCTTGCTGTATGGCCCAGATTTAGATACCGAAGCTAGAAAAGGCTCACCATCAGGTGGCTCTACCCTCTCACTGTACAGATGATAAAGCTGAGGCCCAGCCATGTCCTGACTTGCCCAGGGACATGCATGTTCGGTGAAGGAAGAGAGATATGGCTGGCTTCCTAGGGGTCATTCAGAGAAGGGAAGCCCAGTGTCCTGTTGTGGCCAAAATAGAAATAGACGTCCAGAAAGTGCTCAGCTCATCATGTAAATGTCCCAGGCAATATCACCTACTTGTCCTTCACCCCTGGGCAGAGAGGGTCCCACACACACACAGACTCACTCAGTATTGTCTTTCTTTTGGAATTTGGGGATTGTGAACGCTGAAGCCAACTGTTAGAGCCTTTTAAAAAATTTTTGTTGCTATTGCAACAAGTATTTTCAGAATTTATTATAATGAAATATTAATGCCAATAATGAACCAGACACCAATTTGTGGAAATGACCCTTCTTACCTGTCCTCTGTTCTGAGAAAGGGGCGTGAATTGAATGTCTGTGATTAGCCTTGGGGGAGTGAGGGGGGCCCTTGAAAACCCACCTCCTGATGGCCCGATGGAGAGTCTCCCAGCAAGAAGTGCCCCTGCTCTGTTGCCCCTCTGTTCGGAGCCATGGCCCTCCAGCCAAAGTCTCACCTGCCCATCCCCGGCCCCTACCCTGGGTTGAGCCCCCCACATACACCCCTCCCCACAAGGAGAGAGCCTGGCAATGGGAGAAGGTGGTTGCTGTTTTGGGGAAAAGAGGTGCCAATTACAGCCTTTATTAGGCTCACACCACCGTCTCCCTGTGTTTGACTGTTGCAGACCACACACACACTCAGTTTTCTTGCACTAGGATGGGAGACCTGTGTGGTCCTGCCGACTCATTTATAATAAATCTGCGAGCTTAATAAAAGGCATCATTTCTATCATTTGATCTCTCTTGAGTTACTTATAGCTCTGGGTAACACACTTCTTGACTGACAGGCCCTTCCCAGGGAAAACCCAAGCTTGGTGGTTCTTCAAACAAAAAGTGGTGTGGAGAGGTGGTGTGTGTGCGTGTGTGTGCGTGTGTGTGTGTGTGTGTGTCTGTGGGTGTCTGTGTGTGTGTCTGTGTGTGTGTGTTTCTGTGTGTGTGTGTGTGCGTGCGTGTGTTGGGGGTGACACAATGTGTGATTTGCAGGAAAGGAGAAAGGGAAGGAGGAGCTTGCGTATCCCAGGAGATGTCTGGGACAAGGTCCCCGGAGGAGATGAGCATCACCCAGGGCTGGTGCTGCTGGCAGAAGGTTCTAGAACCCCCAGGGCGTTGGGCTCTATAGGCCTCACCTGCTCCAATCTTCCCTCCTGCCTTCCTTCAGAATCCTTCTCAGGATCCTGTTTCTCCAGGGACCCTCTCTATTGACTCCCTGTCAGCTCCAGGTCTTAGTTTTAATTTAATCTGAGTTTGTTCTCAATGCACTAAGGCCGGTTTCTTGTGGGACCTGCTGTCTGTAAATTCCTTGAAAGGATCAATATTCCACTTTCTTTCCCACCTCCTGGCACACCCAAAATCTATGATACCAGCCACCACGTGTGGGTGTTGGCTGCACTTCCTCTGCGTCAGGCTCTGGGCTGAGCTCTGGACGTGGATTATTCCCATGTGTCTTCACAACTCTGTGAAGTAGAAACGGTTATGATGTACATTTAACAGCTGAGGAAAGTCAAGCTCAGAGAATGTAGGTGAGTTGCCTGAGGTCACACAGCTCATAGGTGTGGATCTCATCCCAGGGGTGTTTGAATCCACAGGCCCTGCTCACCCCCACTCTGCCCCAACCCCGTGCTGGGCTTCCCTGGGCTGGTCAGCTGGGCTTGCATTTGCATCCCCTCCAGCACCCAAGCCCGAAGTCGAGGTGAAGTTCCCAGAGTTCCAGCCTCCCATGGACTCACGTCATGCCCACTCCCTCTGTGCGACTTCACCCCGGGCCACGGCTGCTCTGGGAAACCGCAGCTACTCAGGGGACCATGTGGTAGACGCCAGACTCAATATCGACTCACTGTGTGTCAGCGTTTCAGCTGAGAAAACAAAATTACCAGGCCAGCCATGTTTGGTCTTCTTCACCTCATAGACGCAGCCTTCTTCCCAGACACCCTCACGTGAAACCACAGGCTCGGGGATCACAGGGCCTCATGGAACAGGCAGCCTGGCCCGCTGGCGAAGGGTGCAGACCCGCAGTCAGCTGAGGCAGGGTCGGGCCCCAGCCCTGTCCCTCAGTACCTGTTTGACCTCGAGCAAGTCATTCAGCTTCTCAGCTCAGTCTTCTCACCTGTAAAAGGGAGATAATAATGCTTGTTTCATGTTAAGTGAGATAATCCATGTAAAAAAGCCTGGCATAAAGGAAAATCTTTTTTTAAAGGTTAGCTATTATTAGTGTTCTGGGTTGAATTGAGTTCCCCAAAAGTTATGTTGAAGTCTTAACTCCCGGTACCTGTGAATGTGACATTATTTGGAAATAGGGTCTTTGTAGATGTAATCAAGCTAAGATGAGGTTATTTGGATGGACCCTAATTCAATATGACGGGTGTCCTTACACGAAGAGGGAAATTTGGACACGGATGTACACAGAGTGGAGAACACACATGAAGACACAGACATAGAAGGGAGGTGGCCATATGAAGACAGAGACAGAGATTGGAGTGACACTGCCACAAGCCAAGGAACTCCTGGAGGTACCAGAAGCTGGAAGAGGCAAGGCAGGACCTTCCCGTCGAGGTTGCAGAAAGAGCATGGCCCTGCTAACACCTCGATTTCAAGCTTCTAGCCTCTAGAACTATGAGAGAATAACTTTCTCTTGTTTTTTTTTTTTTTAATTAATTAAATTTTTTGGCTGTGTTGGGTCTTTGTTTCTGTGCGAGGGCTTTCTCTAGTTGCGGCGAGCGGGGGCCACTCTTCATCGCGGTGCGCGGGCCTCTCACTGTCGCGGCCTCTCTTGCTGTGGAGCACAGGCTCCAGACACGCAGGCTCAGTAGTTGTGGCTCATGGGCCTAGTTGCTCCGTGCCATGTGGGATCTTCCTGGACCAGGGCTCGAACCCGTGTCCCCTGCATTAGCAGGCAGATTCTCAACCACTGCGCCACCAGGGAAGCCCCTTTCTCTTGTTTTAAGTCAACCATTTTGTGATTTCCTTACAGCAGCCCTAGGAAACTAATACAATTAGCATTAAAAAGATCATTGGTCTAGGACTCCCAAGACTACTGTCCGCGCTTTGGTTTTGCTTCTAAATAGTTGTGTGAACTTGGACAAATTATAGGGGCATCGACTGTTAGAACTGAAAAAGACCTTAGGCCCAGGGGAAGAAACTGAGGCTCACAGAGGGGAGGGACTGGCACGTAACCCCAGAGAACCTCAGTTACTTCATCTGTCAACAAGACGTAATTATCCCCACCCCACCTGCTTCACCCAGCTGTGGTTGACATGTCAGTAACATCACCTGGGTAGACCAGTTGCCGTCACAATCACGGCAGCACACATGCCACTGTCTGTCTTCAGAGGAGCACCATTGTCAGTTTCCCAGGATTCTGGTTGATTCAGAGGAAGGAGTCAGGCCAATGATGAACTATTTGAAGCAGCTGGAATCCATAAGAGCCTCTGGGCACCCGTGTGACAGCCAGCCCACTGTTTGGGTAAATAGGGAGGAACTGCGTAGATGTGAGTCAGTGTACCACTTGAGAGGCAGTGCAGACAGCATCTACTGACATCCATGAAGGGGGGATTGGTCTCTTAGGGAAGAAAATGATGAATCAGGACACCTGGGTTCTGCATCTGGAGCTGCTGCCTGACTCACTATGCATCCTTAGGCAATTCTCTTACCCTCTCTGGGCCTTTCCATGCCTGTCCATACAATGGGAAGCCAAGACCAGCACCCAGGTCTGTGTGACTCCAGAATCTCTGATCTAAACCACTGTTTTATACTGCTAAGAGAGATGAAAGTGACTGGTCATTCCAGGGAGTACAAGTGTCAGTAGCGCACTATGTATATATGTATATATGAAGTGAAATCATAAAGCTGACAGGGTCGGGAGGTCATCTGGATCATACAGGTGATAACCTTCATAAGCAGATGTTTGAATAGCTTCTGGACATTCTAGTGATGTTTTCCTTATTCCTCTTGAGGACACTCATTCTGTCGGCATGGAAACAGTCTTCCTTATATGGGGAGGTGATGAATACAAAGATTAAGAGTTTACAAAACCAGACATTTCTCCAAAGAAGACATACAGGTGGCCAAAAAGCACATGAAAAGATGCTCAACATCACTAATTACCAGAGAAACGCAAATTAAAACTACACTGAGGGCTTCCCTGGTGGCGCAGTGGTTGGGAGTCCGCCTGTCAGTGTGGGGGACACGGGTTCGAGCCCTGGTCTGGGAGGATCCCGCGTGCCGCGGAGCGGCTGGGCCCGTGAGCCACAGCTGCTGAGCCTGCGCGTCTGGAGCCTGTGCTCCGCAACAAGGGAGGCCGCGATAGTGAGAGGCCCGCGCACCGCGATGAGGAGTGGCCCCCACTTGCTGCACCTGGAGAAGGCCCTCGTACAGAAACGAAGACCCAACACAGCCAAAAATAAATAAATAATAATTAAAAAAAAAAAAAAAAACTACACTGAGGTATCACCTCGTACCTGTCAGAATGGCCATCATCAAAGAGTCTACAAACAATAAATGCTGGAGAGAGTGTGGAGAAAAGGGAACCCTCCTACACTGTTGGTGGGAATGTAAACTGGTAAAACCACTATGGAGGACAGTATGGATGTTCCTTAAAAAAGTAAAACTAGAACTACCATATGATCCAGCAATCCCACTCCTGGGCATATATCTGGAGAAAACCATAATCTGAAAGGATACAGGCAGCCCAATGTTCACTGCAGCACTATTTACAATAGCCAAGACATGGAAGCAACCTAAATGTCCATCATCAGAGGAATAAAGAAGATGTGGTACATATATGCAATAGAATATTATTCAGCATAAAAAAGAATGAAATAATGCCATTTGCAGCAACATGGACGGACCTAGAGATTATCATACTAAGCGAAGTAAGCCAGAGAAAGACAAATATCATGTGCTATAACTCATACGTGGAATCTAATTTAAAAAATAAAGATACAGGGGCTTCCCTGGTGGTGCAGTGGTTGAGAGTCTGCCTGCCAATGCAGGGGACACAGGTTCGAGCCCTGGTCTGGGAAGATCCCACATGCCGCGGAGCAACTGGGCCCGTGAGCCACAACTACTGAGCCTGCGCGTCTGGAGCCTGTGCTCCGCAACAAGAGAGGCAGCGATAGTGAGAGGCTCGCGCACCGCGATGAAGAGTGGCCCCCGCTTGCCACAACTAGAGAAAGCCCTCGCAGAGAAACGAAGACCCAACACAGCCATTAATAAAAAAATTAATTAATTAATTAAAATAAATAAATAAATAAAGATACAAGTGAACTTACTTTAAAAAAAAGTGTGCAAAACCAGTTTGGGTCCTTTTGGGTTCTGCCCCTTTTTTTAGCCCATACAACTTCGGGCAAATCACTTTGCCTTTGCTGAGACTGATGGTGGCGACTTTGCAGAGTCACTGTGAGGGTGAAGCAAGAGAAGGCTGTGAAAGCTCTTGGCAGCCCTGGAACACAGCAGGTGCTCAAGAAACGTGGGCTTTCCCTCCCTTGTGTTAATCTGGAGCAAAACAAATTATACCCACTCTTTGTATCTCTGTCAGCTCTTCCACTGTCTGAGAACAACTCTCAAGTGGTCCCCCAACCCTTAGCATCCTCGTCACCTTCCTCCCCATCATTATCTTCATCACGACCATTAACATCATCACCTTTCATTGTCACCGTCACCAGCAGCCTCCTCACCATCATCTTTATCAACATCATCATCTTTTATCACTATCATCCTCATCATCACATCCCACACATGAATTAATACCAGAATTTATTATGTATTCTCATAAGTGTGGCTGTTGGGTCCTTTAACAATTCAATGAACCAAATATTCTGACTTTACAAATGATGAAACTGAATCTCAGAGAGCTAAGGTGACTTTCTCAGGCTTGCACAGCTAGAAGCGTCAAAGACAGGAACCTAACCTAGGTCTTATGATGTCAAATCTTAGGACGGTTCCTTCGACGGCATTACTGTTTTTTAGCAAACATGTCACCCAGCCGGCTCAGGTTACACACGGGATGAGGTAGGAACCTCCAAGTGTTTTCCAGTGAGGTTTGATATTCTCCACTATGTTCTTGTGCAACTGACTTCTCAAATTTAAAGGGGAAATTTTACATTTGAATGTGTGTGTGTGTATGTGTGTGTGAGAGAGAGAGAGAGAGAGAGAGGGAGAGAGGAAGAGGATGTAGATATTCCTGGAAACCTCTGGCATTCTGCTCCTGCCAAGTAGTCTTGGGATTCAGCCCACACCTGCAAGATTTGGATGTCTTTTGTCCTCTGAGAGTCTCACTCCGTCTGGTTAATCCAGGCAGAGCTTCCTGTTGCCTCCTTACAGGACACGGTTCAGACCAGAATATTAATGGAGATTACAGCAGGGGGAAGAATAGATTCGGGCGAGGTAGGGAGCTGCCTGGCAGAGAAGCTTGGCACCCAGGTGGGGTCCTTCCATAGATGATCTCGAAGCACTTGTTTGGAAACAGGATGGGATGCAGGGGCCCTTCCTAGGGGTGCCTAGAGCTAGTCTATATCCTGTCCCCAGTTTGTTCCTAGGACAAATCTGCCCACCCTTTTTCTAGGAAATTGACATGTGTGCATCTTTTTTCTCCCCTGCATATCAAATTCTGCTCACTACAAATAGAGTGAACCTACAGCCCAGTTTGACTGGGACAATCAGGTTTGCATCTGCTGTCCTGGCACCCCATCCAGTTTACTATTTGTCATCATCAAAAGCGTCCCTGGGACTTCCCTGGTAGCACAGTGGTTAAGAATCCGCCTGCCAATGCAGGGGACACGGGTTCGAGCCCTGGTCCGGGAAGATCCCACATGCCGCGGAGCAACTAAGCCCGTGCGCCACAACTACTGAGCCTGCGTGCTACAACTACTGAAGCCCACGCACCTAGAGTCCGTGCTCTGCAACAAGAGAAGCCACTGCAGTAAGAAGACCACACACCACAACGAAAAGTAGCCCCCGCCAGCCGCAACTAGAGAAAGCCCGCGCGCAGCAACGCAGCCAAAAATAAATTAATTAAAAAAAAAAAAAAAAAAGTCCCTATTTGGATGTTAACTATAGAACATTCTTTCAAGGATAAGCATCAAAGAAGGCAGGAAACAAGGGCCACCAAATGCTGGGTTCACCATGTAGCCCATTGGGAAGAGCATTAGACTTGGAAGCAGAGAACTTAAAGTCTCAGCCATACCGCTTTCTACCTAAGTAGGACTCAGGTATCTCATCTGTAAAATGGGCATAATTATACCCACCTCACAAGGTTGTTGAAGGTGAATGGCCTTAGTGGGCTCTATTCTCTTCAGTCATCACCTTGAATGAACCATTTTACCTTCATTTTTCAGTTACAACTGAGCCAGTTTTTCTCCAAGATTGTTGAACATCTGGTCACATGGAATCAGTGGGGACCTTGGGCCAGGGTCAGGGACTCGCCACCTGTGGGGTCCACTCAGAGAGCTGGAAGTTATGCCTGGAAAAAATCTAACCTATCTTTCAGTGCTCCACTAGCTGGAACTGCTGGAACACACCGGGAACTGCTAATTTGGTAGATGCATTTGGAAAATCTGGACGATTATAAAAATCTTTTACTTGTTAGAAGTTTAGAATATTAGAGCCAATAAGCAGAAAGTGGTATTGGGAGGTGGATTAACTACAGCAAAGGACTGAATTTGTTTGGAGAGGAAGATATTAGAGTCAGCCCTGCAATGTCATTCCCCTGGGGAGCCTGGCCCAGAATGTTCTCTCTCCAGCCTGGTTACTGAGCCCAGCACTGCTCCCCAAGTCCTATGTTGGTGAGTTCCAAGGGGCTCCCAGGTGCCACTCTACTGCTCCCTTCCACTGCTGGTGGCCAACAGCATCACCCATCAGTCACAACCTGGCCTGCCAACAGTGCTGCTCCTTTTCCAACCACACACCAACTGAGCACCTAAGGCCTTGACTACAGACACACCTCTGAGACACTGGGGTTTAGTTCCAGACCACAGCAATAAAGCAAATGTTGTAATAAAGCAAGTCACGCAAATTTTTTGGTTTCCCAGTACATATAAAATTTATGTTAATACACTGTTGTCTATTATGAGTGCAATGGCATTACGTCTAAAAAACAATGTACATATCTTAATTGAAAACTGCTTTATTGCTAAAAAACGCTAACCATTATCTGAGCCTTCAGCAAGTCATAATATTTTTGCTGGTGGAGGGTCTTGCCTTGATGTCGGTGGCTGCTGACTGATCAGGGTAGTGGTTGCTGAAGGTTGGGGTGGCCATGGCAATTTCTTAAAATAAGACAACAATAAATGTTGCTGCATCAGTTTTACGATGATTTCTCTGGATCATGCAATGCTGTCTGACAGCATTTTACCCACGGGAGAACTTCTTCCAAACTTGGAGTCAGTCCTCTCAAAACCTGCTGCTGCTTTATCAACACAGTTTATGTAACATTCCAAATCTTTCGCTGTCATTTCAACAATCTTCACAGCACCTTCACTGGGAGTAGATTCCATCTTAAGAAGCCACTTTCTTTGCTCATCCATGAGAAGCAACTCCTCATCCATTCAAGTTTTGTTATGAGATTGTAGCAATTCAGTCACATCTTCAGGCTCCACTTCTAATTTTCTTTCTATTTCCACCACATCTGCAGTTACTTCCTCCACTGAAGTCTTGAACCCCTCAAAGTCATCCATGAAGATTGGAATCAGCTTTTTCCAAACTCCTGTCCATGTTGATATTTTGACCTCTTCCCATGGATCACAAATGTTCTTAATAGCATCGAGAATGGTGAAGACTTTCCAGTAGGTTTTCCAATGACTTTGCCCAGAGCCATCAGAGGAATCAGTATATATGGCAGCCACAGCCTTATGAAATGTATTTCCTAAATAATAAGATTTGCGGGTAGAAATTACTCCTTGCAGAATGGATGTTGTGACAGTAGGCAGGAAAACAAAGTTAATCGTATTATACATCTCCCTCAGAGCTCTTGGGTGACCAGGTACGTTGTCATTGAGCAGGAATATTTTGAAAGGAATCTTTTTTTCTGAGCACTAGGTCTCAACAGTGGGCTTAAAATATTCAGTAAACCAAGTTGTAAACGGATGTGCTGTCATCAGGCTTTGTTGTTCCATTTATAGAGCACAGGCAGAGTAGATTTAGCATAATTATTAAGGGCCCTAGGATTTTGGGAAATCAATAAATGAGCATTGGTTTCAAATTGAAGTCACCAGCTGCATTAGCCCCTAATAAGAGAGTCAGCCCCTTTGAGGCATTGAAGCCAGGCATTGACTTCTCCTCTCTAGCTATGAAAGTCCTAGATGGCATCTTCTTCCAATAGAAGGCTGTTTTATTTACATTGAAAATCTGTTGTTTAGTGTATCCACCTTCATGAATGATCTGAGCTAGAGCTTCTGGATAACTTGCTGCAGCTTCTACATCAGCACTTGCTGCTTCACCTTGTACTTTTACATTATGGAGATGGCTTATCTCCTTACCTCATGGATTGATCTCTGCTAGCTTCACACTTCTCTTCTGCAGCTTCCTCACCTCTCTCAGCTTTTATAGAATTGAAGAGAGTTAGAGCCTTGCTCTGGATTAGGCTTTGGTTTAAGGCAATGTTGTAGCTGGTTTGATCTTCTGTCCAGACCACTAAAACTTTTTCCAAATCAGCAGTAAGGCTGTTTTGCTTTCTTATTATTTGTGTGTTCACTGGAGCGGCACTTTTCATTTTCAGGAACTTTTCCTTTGCATTCACAACTTGGCTAACTGTTTGGCCCAAGATGCCTAGCTTCTGGCCTATCTTGCCTTTTGACGTGCCTTCCTCACTAAGCTTAATCATTTCTAGCTTTTGATTTGAAGTGAGAGATGTGTGACTCTTCCTTTCACTTGAACACTTAGAGACCATTGTAGGGTTATTAATCGGACTAATTTCAGTATTGTTGTGTCTCAGGGAATAGGAAGGCCCAAGGATAGGGAGAGAGATGGGCAATGACCAGTCGGTAGAGCAGTCAGAACACACACAACATCCATCCATCAAGTTCACCGTCTTATCTGGGCTTGGTTCATGTGCCAAAACAATTACAATAGTGACATCAAAGATCACTGATCACAGATTTCCATCATAAATGTAATAATAATGAAAATTTTGAAACATTGTGAGAATTACCAAAATATGACACAAACATGAAGTGAGCAAATGCTGTTAGAAAAATGGTGCCAATAGACTTGCTGGACACACGATTGCCAAAAACCTTCCATTTGTAAAAAAAAAAACAAAAAGCAAAAAACAAAAAACTCCATATGGAGACCCTTGTACTCAGGGCCACATGGTATGTCCAAATGCAGAAAGTACTGCCAGGCCTTGTTCAGGCTGTTTCCTCTTCTGAACAAGCTCTAGTTCTCCCCACCATGTGGATGCAGCCACCTTTCAACACCAAAATAAAGATTGTTGATTCTCAAAACGTTTCTTGACTCCACCTGCTCCAGGCAGTGTGAATTGTTTCTTCCCTACGACTTCACTGTAAGTTTAACTCTCTTTGCAAAAGTCATCATACTTTTTTTTTTTTTGGCCACACCGGCATGTGGGGTCTTAGTGCGGCATATGGGATCACAATTCCCCAACCAGGGATCGAACCCATGCCCCCTGCATTGGAAGCACGGAGTCTTAACCACTGGACCACCAGGGAAGTCCTGTGGTTATAATTTAGAAGAGGCTGTCTCTGTGTCTGTTCCCTCCATTCACTGTGAGCTCTGAGATGGCAAGCTCTGTCCCAGGCCAGCTCTGATTCCCCAGTGACTCACACAGTGGGGGTCAGGTTAACCCCTCTAAGACCCTTATCAGGGCACGAGGTATTTTGACCTCTGTATTAGTCAGGGTTCTCCAGAGAAACAGAACAAATAGGATATTCATTTTACATATATATGTGAAGAGATTTATTATAAGGAATTGGCTCACATGATTATGGAGGCTGGCAAAGTCCAAAATCCACAGAGTCCTGTCCCATTTTGAGTGTGAAGGCTGAAAGCTGCTGGACAATCAGGTCTTCCGATGTCTCAGTTGGAAGATTGTCAGGCAGGAATTTTTCTCTTATTCAGAGAGGGTCGGCTTTTTGTTCTATTCAGTCCTTCAACTGATTGATGAGGCCCACCTGCATTGGAAAGGGCAATCTGCTTTACTCAGTCTTGCAATTCAAATGTTAATCTTATGCAAAAACACCCTTGCAGAAACACCCACAATAATGCTTGACCAAATATCTGGGCACCACAGGGCCCACACAAGTTGACACATGAAATTAATCATCACAACCTCCTTGTGCTGGATAGTGTTTAAATGTAATCAACATTCATTACCTTGCCCTTCAATCCTCTCCAGTGCACTGCAGAGGCTAGAACCTGAGACCTATGTTTCCCAGACTCCTTTGCCAGCAAGGATACCATTAAGGTTCTGCAATCCATCAACTTGCAAGAGATTTGGAAGCAAAGCAGAGGCATTCTCTCTCCAGCACCAGGGACAGGAGAATAAGCTTCTGCAGATGTGAGTTTTACAGTGACTGCTAGATCCCCATCCTCTGTATGTCATCTGTGCTAGCTGCAGTGTAAGCAGATAGGATAAGGGGGTCCCTGAGAAAGAGAACCAGGCATGGCTTTCTTGACAGAAGAGAAGCCATTTTGGCCTAAGGCATTTTGTAATCTAAGCCTGGCCACAGTGCTTGCCCTTGAACAGGTCTCAGTAATTAACGATCTTAAGGGGGAAAAAAAGAATACAGGAACAAAGGAAAAGTAGTCAAGAAACAATAGTTCAGCCATAAAAGAGTCCTAGGTCCTCCTCAAGGGATATACATCACAATCTGATACTTATCTTTGAGTTCTGCAGTAAACCCCACCCACGTGGAGGATGGAATGATGAAGTTGGCATTTTCTGATCCTCGTGACTTCAATCAACTAAAGCTTGGACTCTGTCAATCTTTGCCCCAATTCTATGCTGAATTCTCCTCTGCTACAGCCCCCTCATGTATACACATGTACTCTTAGCTTAAAACTTCCCCAATTTTGCTGTTCAAGGAGACACTGCTTTGGGAAAGATCTCTGGTGTTGTCCTCACTTGCTGCAAGTAATAAATGCTTCAAGTAAATAAATAATAAAAAATAAATGAATAATCCTGAAAGTAAATAAAACCATATCTCCTAACATTGTCATTTTTGTTTTGTGGTTTTATTCCTACCAAATCTAAGAACATCTTTTGTTATAATACTTGGGTTTTGTCCTCAGTTCCTGAAATAGCTTCAGAGAGTTAAAGATAAATAGATGTCTTTTATTATTCATAACAAACCCCTTTCAACCATACCTAAGTTTGTGTGTTTTTTGTTTGTTTGTTTGTTTTTTAAAGGCTTTTCTATTTCAGCCCACCTGTCTCATAAAATAATGCAAAAGAAAACACAAAGATGCTTTACCTTTAACAATAACAAAATAATAGAAAACCATTTGCATACAGAGTTATACATTTTGCCATTGCTTTCCAGTATTCCTTTCACATTTCTTTAAGGCTTTGGCAAATAATTTTCTAAGTCAATAATTTTCTCAGGCAATGCCTCTGCCTTGGAGGTAGCTGATTCTATCTGGTCCCTGAACTATAGGCATAATCACGTCACTGTATTCCGCACCCCCACCCCCGCAGTGTTTACATTTTTTTTTTAACATCTTTATTGGAGTATAATTGCTTTACAATGATGTGTTACTTTCTGCTTTATAACAAAGTGAATCAGCTATACGTATACATACATCCCCATATCTCCCCCCTCTCACCTCTCCCTCCCACGCTCCCTATCCCACCCCTCTAGGTGGTCACAAAGCACCGAGCTGATCTCCCTGTGCTATGCGCCTGCTTCCCACTAGCTATCTATCTTACATTTGGTAGTGTATATATGTCCATGCCACTCTCTCACTTCGTCCCAGCTTACCCTTCCCACTCCACGTGTCCTCAAGTCCATTCTCTACATCTGCGTCTTTATTCCTGTCCTGCCCCTAGGTTCTTCAGAAACTTTTTTTTTTTTTTTTAGATTCCATATATATGTGTTAGCATACGGTATTTGTTTTTTCCTTTCTGACTTACTCCACTCTGTATGACTGACTCTAGGTCCATCCACCTCACGACAAATAACTCAATTTCATTTCTTTTCATGGCTGAGTATATTCCATTGTATATATATGCCACATCTTCTTTATACGTTCATCTGTCGATGGACACTTAGCTTGCTTCCATGTCCTGGCTACGGTAAATAGAGCTGCAATAAACATTGTGGTACATGACTCTTTTTGAATTACTGTTTTCTTAGGGTATATGCCCAGTACTGGGATTGCTGGGTCATATGGTAGTTCTATTTTTAGTTTTTTAAGGAACCTCCATACTGTTCTCCACAGTGGCTGTATCAATTTACATTCCCACCAACAGTTCAAGAGGGTTCCCTTTTCTCTACACCCTCTCCAGCATTTATTGTTTGTAGATTTTTGATGATGGCCATTCCGACTGGTGTGAGGTCATACCCCATTGTACTTGATTTGCATTTCTCTAATGATCAGTGATGTTGAGCATCCTTTCATGTGTTTGTTGGCAATCTGTATATGTTCTTTGGAGAAATGTCTATTTAGGTCTTCTACCCATTTTGGTATTGGGTTGTTTGTTTTTTGATATTGAGCTGCATGAGCTGCTTGTAAATTTTGGAGAGTAATCCTTTGTCAGTTGCTTCGTTTGCAAATATTTTCTCCCATTCTGAGGGTTGTCTTTTCGTCTTATGTTTTCCCTTGCTGTGCAAAAGCTTTTAAGTTTCATTAGGTCCCATTTGTTTATTTTTGTTTTTATTTCCATTTCTGTAAGTGGTGGGTCAAAAAGAATCTTGCTGTGCTTTATGTCATAGAGTGTTCTGCCTATGTTTTCCTCTAAGAGTTTTATGGTGTCCGGCCTTACATTTAGGTCTTTAATCCATTTTGAGTTTATTTTTGTGTATGGTGTTAGGGAGTGTTCTAATTTCATTCTTTTACATGTAGCTGTCCAGTTTTCCCGGCACCACTTATTGAAGAGATAATGGTTTCAGTTTTTCACCATTGAGAATGATGTTGGCTGTGGGTTTGTCATATATGGCCTTTATTATGTTGAGGTAAGTTCCCTCTATGCCTACATTCTGGAGGGTTTTTATCATAAATTGGTGTTGAATTTTGTCAAAAGCTTTTTCGGCATCTACTGAGATGATCATATGGTTTTTCTCCTTCAGTTTGTTAATATGGTTTATCACATTGATTGATTTGTGTATATTGAAGAATCCTTGCATTCCTGGGATAAACCCCACTTGATCATGGTGTATGATCCTTTTAATGTGCTGTTGGATTCCGTTTGCTAGTATTTTGTTGAGGATTTTTGCATCTATGTTCATCAGTGATATTGGCCTGTAGATTTCTTTTTTTGTGACATCTTTGTCGGGTTTTGGTATCAGGGTGATGGTGGACTCGTAGAATGAGTTTGGGAGTGTTCCTCTCTCTGTTATATTTTGGAAGAGTTTGAGAAGGATAGGTGCTAGCTCTTCTCTAAATGTTTGATAGAATTCGCCTGTGAAGCCATTTGGCCCTGGTCTTTTGTTTGTTGGAAGATTTTTAATCACAGTTTCAATTTCAGTGCTTGTGATTGGTCTGTTTATATCTTCCGTTTCTTCCTGGTTCAGTCTCGGAAGGTTGTGCTTTTCTAAGAATTTGTCCTTTTCTTCCAGGTTGTCCATTTCATTGACATAGAGTTGCTTGTAGTAATCTCTCATGATCCCTTGTATTTCTGCAGTGTCAGTTGTTACTTCTCCTTTCTCATTTCTAACTCTATTGATTTGAGTCTTCTCCCTTTTTTCTTGATGAGTCTAGCTAATGGTTTATCAATTTTGTTTATCTTCTCAAAGAACCAGCTTTTAGTTTTATTGATCTTTGCTGTTGTTTCCTTCATTTCTTTTTCATTTTTTTCTTATCTGATCTTTATGACTTCTTTTCTTCTGCTAACTTTGGGGTTTTTTTGTTCTTCTTTCTCTAATTGCTTTAGGTGTAAGGTTAGGTTGTTTATTTGAGATGTTTCTTGTTTCTTGAGGTAGGATTGTATTGCTATAAACTTCCCTCTTAGAACTGCTTTTGCTGCATCCCATAGGTTTTGGGTCATCGTGTTTCCATTGTCAGTTGTTTCTAGGTATTTTTTGATTTCCTCTTTGATTTCTTCAGTGATCTCTTGGTTATTCAGTAGTGTTTGTTTAGACTCCATGTGTTTGTAATTTTTACAGACTTTTTCCTGTAATCGATATCTAGTCTCATACCATTGTGGTTGGAAAAGATACGATTTCAATTTTCTTAAATTTACCAAGGCTTGATTTGTGACCCTAGATCAAGATACGATCTATCCTGGAGAATGTTCCATGAGCACTTGAGAAGAAAGTGTATTCTGTTGTTTTTGGATGGAATGTCCTATAAATATCAGCTGAGTCCTTCTTGTTTAATGTATCGTTCAAAGCTTGTGTTTCCTTATTTATTTTCATTTTGGATGATCTGTCCATTGGTGAAAGTGGGGTGTTAAAGTCCCCTACTATTTTTGTGTTACTGTCCATTTCTCCTTTCATGGCTGTTAACATTTGCCTTATGTATTGAGGTGCTCCTAAGTTGGGTGCATAAATATTTACAATTGTTACAGCTTCTTCTTGGATTGATCCCTTGATCATTATGTAGTGTCCTTCTTTGTCTCTTGTAATAGTCTTTATTTTAAAGTCTATTTTGCCTGATATGAGAATTCCTACTCCAGCTTTCTTTTGATTTCCATTTGCATGGAATGTCTTTTTCTATCCCCTCACTTTCAGTCTGTATGTGTCCCTAGGTCTGAAGTGGGTCTCTTGTAGACGGCATATACATGGGTCTTGTTTTTGTATCCATTCGGCCAGTCTACGTCTTTTGGTTGGAGCATTTAATCCATTTACATTTAAGGTAATTATCGATATGTATGTTCCTATTCCCATTTTCTTAATTGTTTGGGGTTTGTTATTGTAGGTCTTTTCCTTCTCTTGTGTTTCCTGCCTAGAGAAGTTCCTTTATGTTTGTTGTAAAGCTGGTTTGGTGGTGTTGAATTCTCTTAGCTTTTGCTTGTCTGTAAAGGTTTTAATTTCTCCATCGAATCTGAATGAGATCTTTGATGGGTAGAGTAATCTTGGTTGTAGGTTTTTCCCTTTCATCACTTTAAATATGTCCTGCCACTCCCTTCTGGCTTGCAGAGTTTCTGCTGAAAGATCAGCTGTTAATCTTTTGGGGATTCCCATGTATGTTATTTGTTGTTTTTCCCTTGCTACTTTTAATATTTTTTCTTTGTATTTAATTTTTGATAGTTTGATTAATATGTGTCTTGGCATGTTTCTCCTTGGATTTATCCTGTATGGGATTCTCTGCGCTTCCTGGACTTGATTGACTATTTCCTTTCCCATATTAGGGAAGTTTTCAACTAAAATCTCTTCAAGTATTTTCTTGGGTCCTTTCTCTCTCTCTTCTCCTTCTGGGGCCCCTATAATGTGAATGTTGTTCCATTTAATGTTGTCCCAGAGGTCTCTTAGGCTGTCTTAATTTCTTTTCATTCTTTTTTCTTTATTCTGTTCTGTGGCAGTGATTTCCACCATTCTGTCTTCCAGGTCACTTATCCGTTCTTCTGCCTCAGTTATTCTGCTATTGATTCCTTCTAGAGAGTTTTTAATTTCACTTATTGTGCTGTTCATCATTGTTTGCTCTTTAGTTCTTCTAGGTCCTTGTTAAACGTTTCTTGTATTTTCTCCATTCTATTTCCAAGATTTTGAATCATCTTTACTATCATTATTCTGAATTCTTTTTCAGGTAGACTGCCTATTTCCTCTTCATTTGTTTGGTCTGATGGGTTTTTACCTTGCTCCTTCATCTGCTGTGTGTTTCTCTGTCTTCTCATTTTGCTTAACTTACTGTGTTTGGGGTCTCCTTTTCGCAGGCTGCAGGTTTGTAGTTCCCTTTGTTTTTGGTGTCTGCCACCAGTGGCTAAGGTTGGTTCAATGGGTTGTGTAGGCTTCCTGGTGGAGGAGACTGGTGCCTGCGTTCTGGTGGATGAGGCTGGATCTTGTCTTTCTGGTGGGCAGGACCGCATCCAGTGGTGTGTTTTGGGGTGCTTGTGACCTTTTTATGATTTTAGGCAGCATCTCTGCTAATGGGTGGGGTTGTGTTCCTGTCTTGCTAGTTGTTTGGCATAGGGTGTCCAGCACTGTAGCTTTCTGGTCATTGAGTGGAGCTAGGTCTTAGCGTTGAGATGGAGATCTCTGGGAGAGCTTTTGCTGTTTGATATTATGTAGAACCGGGAGGTCTCTGGTGGACCAGTGTCCTGAACTTGGCTCTCCCACCTCAGAGGCACAGGCCTGACACCTGGCTGGAGCCCCAAGACCGTGTCAGCCACACAGCTCAGAAGAAAGGGGAGAAAGAAAGGGAGAGAGAGAGAAAGAAAGAAAGAAAGAAAGAAAGAAAGAAAGAAAGAAAGGAAGAGAGAGAGAGAAAGAAAGAAAGAAAGAAAGAAAGGAAGGAAGGAAGGAAGGAAGAAAGAAAGGGAGGAAGGGAGGAAGAAAGAAAGAAAGAAAGAAAGGAAGGAAGGAAGAAAGAAAGAATGGAAGGAAGGAAGGAAGGAAGAAAGAAAGGAAGAAAGAAAGGAAGGGAGGGAAGAAGGGAGGGAGGAAAAAGGGAGGAAGGAAGGAAGGAAGGAAGAAAGAAAGAAAGGGAGGAAGGAAGGAAGGAAGAAATAAAGAAAGAAAAGAAAGTTGTTAAAATAAAAAATAAAAAAAATTAAAAAGTAATTAAAAAAAGAAAGAAAGAAAGAGGAGAGCAACCAAACCAAAAAACAAATCCACCAATGATAAAAAGCGCTACAAACTACAGTAAAAAAAAGAACCAAAAAACAAAAAAAGGACAGACAGAACCCTAGGACAATTGGTAAAAGCAGAGCTATACAGACAAAAATCACACAAAGAAGCATACACATACACACTCACAAAAAGAGAAAAAGGGAAAAAGATATATATATCGTTGCTCCCAAAGTCCACCTCCTCAACCCTGGCGGGCTGCACTGGCTCCCGGGAGGAGCAGTGTGGAAAGTGACCTGCGCTCGCACACAGGCTTCTTGGTGGCGGCAGCAGCAGCCTTAGCTTCTCATGCCCGTCTCTGGGGTCTGCGCTGATAGCCGTGGCTCGTGCCCGTCTCTGGAGCTCGTTTAGGTGGTGCTCTGAATCCCCTCTCCTCGCGCACCCCGAAACAATGGTCTCTTGCTTCTTCAGCAGCTCCAGACTTTCCCGGACTCCCTCCCATCTAGCTGTGGTGCACTAGCCTCCTTCAGGCTGTGGGCACGCCGCCAACCCCAGTCCTCTCCCTGGGGTCTGAACTCCAAAGCCCAAGCCTCAGCTCCCAGCCCCAGGCCGCCCCGGCGGCTGAGCAGACAAGCCTCTCGGGCTGGTGAGTGCTACTCAGCACCGCTCCTCCGTGAGGGAATCTCTCCGCTTTGCCCTCCGCACCCCTGTGGCTGCGCTCTCCTCCGTGGCTCTGAAGCTTCCCCCCTCCGCCACCCGCAGCCTCTGCCCGCGAAGGGCCTTCCTAGTGTGTGGAAACCTTTCCTCCTTCACTGCTCCCTCCCAGAGGTGCAGGTCCCGTCCCTATTCTTTTGTCTCTGTTTTTTCTTCTTTCTTTTGCCCTACCCAGGTATGTGGGGATCTTCTTGCCTTCTGGGAGATCTGAGGTCTTCTGCCAGCGTTCAGTAGGTGTTTTGTAGGAGATGTTCCACATGTAGATGTATTGCTGATGCATTTGTGGGGAGGAAGGTGATCTCCACGTCTTACTCCTCTGCCATCTTGAAGGTCTCCCCCTGAGTTTATGTTAACGATGATTTTTTAGGTGATTTTTTAGAGAGCCCCTAAATAACCACAGGATGGGGGCTGGTTGCCAGAGGAGCCAACGAAGTGGTTACAGGGTTGGAATTTCAGTCTCTCCCCCATTCTGGGAGAGAAAAGAGGTCGGTGGTTGAATTAATCATCAGTGGCCAGTGATTTAAGCAACCATGCCTACATAGTGAAGCCTCCAAAAAAAAAAATCCAAATGATAGAGTTGGAGAGCTTCTGGGTTGGTGAATAAGGAAGAACCATGTGCCAGGAAGGTGGTACACCTTGATTCCATGTGGAAAGATGCTCCATGCTCAGGACCTTTCCAGATCTTGCCATATCTTTTCATCTGGCTGTTCATTCTTATACTTTAATATCCTTTACAATAAACTAGTAATCTGGTAAATTAACTGTTTTCCTGAGTTCTGTAAGCTGTTCTAGCAAATGCTCGAACCCAAAGAGGGAGTCATAGGAACCTCTGACTTATAGCCAAGTTTGACAAGTCATGGGTAACATGGAGACACTCCACTTGTGATTGGTGTCTGAAGTTGGAGAGGGGCAGGCTTGTGGGACTGAGCCCTTAACCCGAAGGGTATGTACAAATTCTGGTCAGTATCAAAATGAAATTGAATTGTAGGACACCCAGCTATAGGTGTTGCAGGTCCCAATTCTGTAGGAGTTACAGAATTGCTTGGTGTGGAAAACCCACACACCTGGTGTGTGGGTTTTCCACAGAAGTGAAAAATTTTCTACAGAAATGAAAAATTCTGTGAACAGTGTTGCAGTAAAGGAAAACAGAGGAGCTTTTTGTTTCAGTGTGATGCTTCAGTTTTTAGAGTTCACTGTGTACTATTTTAGTTGATGTCAGATTTCTTTCTTGATTATTATTTCTCCTGGTAAATTCTACCAGTAATCATCAGCACAAGTTAATTATACAAAGATTGATTCTTTGCATGGTCCTTTAATTGAAGCGAATTATATCAGACAAAAAAGGCAGAGGATGTATGTGCACAGCCAGCTCATAGCATTTCTATCTTCAATATGGTAGGGTAAAAAATTCCTGCTTGTCTGGTTTCCTTAACTATAAAACATACTTGTTCTGAGGATTAAGTTAAACAATACATCAAATGCTTAGCACAATATCTGGAGCGTAAAGCACTCAGTAACGATTAATCATTATTATATTAACTCTGTGAGTTAAATTGAATTTGGAATCCTGTGAGATGAATATTATTATTATCATCCCCATGTTACCCATGAGGAAGCATAGCACATTGGTGGCTGGCCCATGTGAATCTAGGACATGGGTCCAAGACTTCTGACACTGGGGGGCCAAATCCTTTCTCCCACCCTACACAGCTCTGCAGGGGAAAGAATGTTTTCTGTCCCAGGAGACAGAGAGCTCTGTGCTGTGCCAATACAATTGTGCATATACAATTGTGGTATATGTGTCAGATCATTTCGGGAGTTCCAACCGAACACTGCCAAGGGCAGGCCAGGATGGGACCCATCTGTGGGGAAATATATGACAAATGGAAACAAAACGCCAAGCAGACCAGAAAGTTGGGGGACCAGGCAAGGCTCACCACACCATGACACCACTAACCTGAAGGGAGCCAGTGACACCTAAGCAGCCACTAGAGCTTTGGGCATGAGGGGCCAGGAAACAGCGAACAGGTATCAGAAATACCAAGACATCCATGGTTCCTGACCCAGTGCCCAGCTGTCCTATCAGGGTTCAAAAGAAGCAGGGCAGGAAACAGAAACAGCAGCCCACTCTGAACACTGAGGTAGGGCAAGTCCAGGGCAAGGGCTATGTATTAGTTCCCTATTGTTGCTACAACCAGTTGCAACAAATTTAGTGGTTTGAACAATGAAAATATATTATCTTACACTTCTGGAGGTCAGAAGTCCTCCAGAGTCTCAGTAGGCTAAAATCCAGGCATCAGCAAGGCCCTGTTCCTTTTGGAGGCTCTAGGGGAGAATCCATTTCCTTGCCTTTTCCTGCTTCTAGAGGCCGCCCACATTCCTCGGTCTCCTTCAGTAACACCAGGCTGGGTCCTTCTTATGCTGCCATCGCTCTGGTTCTCTCTTCCAATTCCTTCTTCCATTTCTAAGGACGCTTTTGATTACATTGGGTAGATAATCTCCCTATTTTAAGGTCAGCTGATTAGCAACCTTAATTCATTCTGCAATCTTAATTCTGCTTTGTCATCTAACCTAACATATTCACAGGTTCTGGGGATTAACACACAGACATCTTTGGGAACCATTACTCTGTCCACCACAAGCCAGTAAAACTGTGGCATAAGAGGGCCCATCATTATGGAAAATTGGTCAGTTTCTACATTTCATTCTAGCTGTTGGGCAAATTTCTGGGAGATGGTTTGATGTGGCTTTGGTGTCAGGCAGATCTGGATTAGAAGCCTGGCTTTAACACTTAATGATTAGTAACCCAGACACTCAGTTATCTCCTCATCTTCAGGGTGGTGATAATACTTGAGGCACGTATTTTTAGCAAGAGTTCAGTAAAGCAACACATATGACAGTGCCTAAAACATTCCAAGTGTTCAGTATCCTTCTACTGTCACTTACTTTACAATATGTAGGATCTCTTATCACCTCTTGACACTTATTTACTTAGCAAATATATATGGAACATGAACTATGTGCTGAGTATCTTGTTAGGTGCTGAGGGGGGAGCCAGCACCTGGATCTGCCTTACCTGAACTTCAGAAACACAGCAGCGGATAGAGCTGGATGATGGATCATGCAAGGGGCAGCAACAGAGAAACCAGAGGACGGAGATGCCTCCCCCAAGGTCTATGTGTGTCGTCCTTTACCAGGTAGTGCCTGAGACCCCTAAGTCACAGGACTAGGCTGTCAGGAATGGGAGAGAGTAGGTATTAAGAACATGAGGTTTGCATTCAGACCTAGATTTTTAAAAAATTAATTAATTAATTAATTTATTTATTGGCTGCATTGTGTCTTCATTGCTGTGTGCAGGCTTTTCTCTCTAGTTGCAGTGAGAGGGGGCTACTCTTCGTTGCGGTGTGCGTGCTTCTCATTGAGGTGGCTTCTCTTGGTGCAGAGCACAGGCTCTAGGCGTGCAGGCTTCAGTGGTTGTGGCTCGTGGACTCTAGAGCACGGGCTCAGTAGTTGCGGCGCACGGGCTTATTTGCTCCGCGGCAGGTGGGATCTTCCCAGACCAGGGATCGAACCCGTGTCCCCTGCATTGGCAGGTGGATTCTTAACCGCTGCACCAGCAGGGAAGTTCAGACCTAGATTTTTTTTTTTAAATACTTTTTATTATGAAAATTCCAAATATTAACAAAAGAAAAGAATATAAAACTGTGTTGTTTAATTCTGTGGCTATTGAGCACTTGAAAAAAGACTAGTCTGAAATGAGATGTGCTAAAAGTGTAAAATACCCACCAACTTCAAAGACTTAGTATTAAAAAAATGTAAAATATCTCATTAGTAATTTTTATATTAACTATTTTTGGTATGGTGGACCAAATAAACTAGCATTATTATAACTAATAATACACATTTCATTCCTCTTTTAATGTGGCTAAAATATTTTAAATTATGTATATGGCTCACATTAAACTTCTGTTGAATCAAGATGATGTAGAACAAATCACTCAGCTTCAACAATTACCAATTTCTGAACACTACTGTTTCCTCTATACCCCTACCAACCTCCACCCCCACTGAATTGTTTAGCAATAAATTCCAAATAACATATTACTTCATATGTAAATATTTCAGTAAAAGGACTATTTTTTTTAAAGTCTCATTATTACATTTAATAAAAACTAACATATGTCAATTATATCTCAATAAAACTGGGAAAAAACTAACAATAATTCCTTAATATTATGGGGTAGAGATTTCTGGTTCCAGAAAAGGTGCAATAGACACATTTCTTCCTCTTTCTCTTAAGAACAGGTAAAAACCCTGGACTTAATACATAAGACAAATATAAGAAGACTCTGAAATGTGGATAAAAGGAGAACTGAGTAGGAATCTCAGGATTTGAGGACAAAGTGATGAGTTCCGAGATTTTCTCATTTACTCTTATATCTATTATGGCTTCCCTCCATCTGGAAACACCAAAAAGTGTAGAAAAAATAATCTCCAAGAAAATCTCTAGCCAAAGAATTAGCAAAGGGGCAGCTTAGAAAATCAAACACCTTTCGGAAATATTCTAGCCAAACATCATGGGAAAAAACAAGACACCTGTCTACAGCTGAGATCAAGTGGTAGCCAAGGCTTTCATCTATGCCCAGTCATAATCAGGTTCCTCTTCTTCCTCTTCCCACCACCTGCAGTGTCAGCAGAGACTAAATGGGAATTCTGGATTTCTGCATTACATGGTAGTAATGAGATGGCAACCCCATTTCCCCTGCAGTAGAGGCCTGCTAGAATAGAATATTTAAACAATATCCAGAGTCTTATAACACAATATCCTACATATCTAGGATACATTACAAAAACACGTCTTATACCAAGAATCAGGAATATCTCAATTTGAAAAACAAAACTCAAAAGTCACCAATACAGATAACACAGATGTTGGAATAATCTGATGAAGATTTTAAAGCAGCTATCATAAAAGTGCTCTAACAAGCAATTATAAGCACACTTGAAGCAAATGAAAAAAGCTCAGCAAAGAAATAGAAGACATAAAGAAGAACCAAATGGAAATTTAAAAACTGAAAATATAATAACTAAAAGAAAAAATCACTAGGTGGACTCAATTGCATAATGCTGTGACAGAAGAAAGAATCAGTAAACTTGAAGATGAGTCAAAATAAATTATCCAATGTGAACAACACAGAGAAAATAGACTAAAAAAGAACAGAGTTTCAGGGATCTCTAAGCCAATAACAAAAGATTTAACATTGATGTCATTGGAGTACCACAAAGAGAAGAGAAAGAATATGGAGCTGAAAAATATTCTACAAAATAATGGCTGAAATTGTCCCATGTTTGGCAAAAGACATAAACAGATTCAAGAAACTGATTAAACCCCAAACAGTATAAACCCAAGGAAGTTTATGCCAAGACCCATCATAATTAAACTTCTGAAAACTAAAATCAAAGAAAAATATTGAAAGTATCAAGTGAGAAATGACACCTTACTTACAAGGGGAAAAGTTGAATGACAGCAGATTTCTCATCCAAAACCATGGAATCCAGAAGGAAGTGACATAGCATTTTTCAAGTGCTGAAAGAAAAGAACTGTCAACTCAGAATTCTATGTCCACAAAAATGTCACTCAGTAATAAAAGGGAGCAAAATTCCCTGGCAGTCCGGTGGTTAGGACTCAGTGCTTTAACTGTGGGTGTCCAGGTTCAAACCCTGGTCAGGGAACTAAGATCCCACAAGCCGTGCAGCCAGAAAAAAATTTTTTTTAATTTAAAAATAACAAAAATTGAAATCTAGAGAAATATTTTAAATAAATAAATAAATAAAAGGGAAATCAAGACATTCTCAGATGAAGGAAAACTAAAAGAATTTGTCACCAGCAGACCTGCGCTATGAGAATAGCTAAAAGATGTTCTTTAAAGAGAAAGGGAATTATAAAAGAAGGACTTTCAGAACATCAAGAAAGAAGAAAGAATATGAAAAAAGTAAAACGTGAGTAAATACAAAAGACTTTCCTTCTCCCCTTGAGTCTTCTAAATTGTTTCATGGTTGAAGCAAAATTATAACATTATGTGATCTGTTTCTCAAAGTATGTATAGTAAGTATTTAAAACAATTATAAATGCAAGGAGGTAAAGGGACCTAAATGGACCTAAGATTTCCACATTTCACACAAAGTAATAAAACATTTACACTAGTAGACTGTGATGTTACATATGTATATGTAATACCTAGAGCAACTACTAAAAAAAACTACACATAAAGATACATCCAAAAACACTACTGATATATGAAAATAAAATTCTAAAAAATGTTCACATAATCCACAGAGAGACAGGAAAAAGGAAACAGAAGAATGGAAAACAGAGGGAATAAACAAAAAACAAATAAAAAATGATTAGTAAGCCCTAATATATCAATAATTACATTAAATGTAAGTGGTCTAAATACACCAGTTAAAAGAGATATTTGGCCCAGTGGATTAAAAAAAATATATGACCCACTGTATGCTGTCTACAAGAAACTCACTTCAAAAATATAATGACATAGATAGGTTGAATATAAAACGATACCCCAGGAATTCCCTGGCGGTCCAGGGTTAGGACTCTGTGCTTTCACTGCCGAGGGTGTGGGTTTGATCCCTGGTTGGGGAACAAAGATCCCGTAAGCCACGCAGCGTGGCCAAAAAAAAAAAAAAAATGATACCCCCAAAATACCATGCAAACCTTAATCAAAAGCAGGGCCCTGCTGAAACCTTGATTTAAACTTCTAGCCTCCGGAACTGTAAGAGAATGTAGTTCTCTTGTTTTGAGCCACCCAGTTTGTGGTACTTGGTTACAGCAACCACAGGAAACTAATACGCCTCCTCCTTCAGAACTAAGCACACAACTCCCCCCAGGAAGCCTTCCCCTGCACCACCTTGCCCAGCATAACCATGTGTCACCTGTGCATGCCTCCTCCCAGCACTCACCTATCTGTCTCCTCCACTAGTCAAGGGGGGGCACTTCTGCAGGAGATAGAGCAGAGGCTTTGTGAGGGCAGGGAACATGCCTTCCTTTCTTCTTCCATTCATTCCTTCCAAAACTAGTTTCTGATCACCTGTTTCTGGCCAAGCATTGTTCTAGACCCACAGGATACATCACTGAACAAGACAAACAATACCCCTACCTTCAGGGAGCTTGGGTTCCAGTGGGTCAGGGGAGACAAACAAGAGCTTCTAAACACATTAATCAAATAAATAAAATCATTTCAGATAATGACAAGTTTATGGAGGAAAGTAACGGGCAAGGGCGGGAAAGTAATGGGCAAGTAAGAGAAGGACGGGTCCTGGAGAAGGGAGAGGTGAGGGGGAAGGCTTGAGGTGCCCTTACAATAGGTGGCCATGGAAAGCAGCACGAGAGACCTGAATGAAGCCAGCCATGCTCTGTGTAATGCCCATCTTCCTCATTAAGGTCTACATTCCTTGGGACTTGGGATGGTGTCTGTGGAGCTTGTCATTTTGTTCCCAGCATCTGTGATGTATTTGAACTGGCTCTGACCCCCCACCTGGAACAGGTGCCCAACAAAACCACATCTTGCTGAAGGAACATCTGAATGGGAGATGTTATGAGAAAAATATTAGAAACTACAGAAAGGGCCTGGTACACCTTGGGTGTTCCATAAATATTCCCTCTGCCCTTTCCTCCCATTGTTAGCAGCACACATGAACTTGTAGCCCATTGGCCCCATACAACTTGACCATCACGTCACCAAGGAGGCCCCTTTCCAGGAGGCTGCCAGCCAACACGACTCCGTTCTGCAATCCCGCCCCGCCCCCCCCCCCCCAACGCAGCCCAGGACAGACATTCTTGTTCCTCACAACACAAGTGTTTCATGCTGATGATAAGCAGTCATTCTGATAACAAAAGACTTAGAATTTTACAAAACCATCTCATATATACCATAGCCCTTCATTTTTTCCAGATCCCTTTCATGTAGAAGGTACCACCTCTGCCATATCTATAGACAAAAATCCAGTCTCAGAGAGGCAAAGCATTCCCCCAAAGTTTCCCCATGGTAAGTTTAGGGGGATCTGACTCCAAATCCCTCGCTCCTCCAACTGCACCACAGGCCAGGCTGGGGAAAAAATCCAGTTCATGGGGCTTCCCTGGTGGCACAGTGGTTAAGAATCCACCTGCCAGTGCAGGGGACGTGGGTTCAAGCCCTGGTCCGGGAAGATCCCACATGCCGCGGAGCAACTAAGCCCATGCGCCACAACTACTGAGCCTGCGCTCTAGAGCCCGTGAGCCACAACTACTGAAGCTCTTGCGCCTAGAGCCCGTGCTCTGCAAAAGAGAAGCCGCAACGAAGACCCAACACAGCCAAAAAATAAATAAATAAATATATTAAAAAAGAAAATCCCGTTCATGACTCATCAGCTGAGGGAGGCATCAGGAAGAGGAGACGCCTGGTAGTGCAAAGTCACATGACAAGAAGTTATGGGGTCCGGAACCACATATTGTCAGCAAATGTCATTATCATTATTGGTGGTGAAAGTTCCAGAAGCAGTGAAATTCTTTGCTGTCCAGAAAGGTACTGCCAAGTTAGGAGTCAGAAGCCCTGCAGGCAAGATTCTCCCCCTCCCCCAGCTGGCTAGGTGACCTGAGGCACATCAGTGAACCTGTTGTTTGATTACTCTTTTGTTTATAAAACAAAGTAACAAATAAGAAAACAAAATAAAAGGGAAAACAGGACTGAGTTTCCTTCCCTTCCCCTATCACGGGGCGACTGTGAGGGTAAACTGAGGTTGGAAAGTGGTTCTCAGGTGTGAGGGGACATCGCTGTGCCCCTGGAGGCTCACCCAGTATTTGAGTAACAAAGATGCCCACCCAGAGAGAGGGACAGACAGGCAGACAGGAGAGAGCTCCCCCTTCCAGAGAGCCTGGAGAAGAAAGGCAGAGGTTGGGCTGGTTGTCAAATCCTGTAGCTGTGGCGATGTCCTCGGGGTGCGTTGTGTGCAGTAAATCAGTGACCCACATACGTTGCTGTTCCTCAACATCTGCAGTCAGGGCACCACAGGGTAGGGATGGGAGTGGCCCCTCTCACTGTTAGCCCTGCTAATCCACAGCCAGTATTTGGCTTCCCGCTTCCACAACTCCGAGCTGTGATGGTGAAGATGTCTTAGTCCCCAAGGGGGTGGAGATGTCCCACAGGGGACACAGCACGGGGTCCACTGAAGAGGAAGCTGGGACGGCCATCTGGCCACGTTGCCTCTTCACTCCAGTGAATCAACAGGCAAAGAGGTCACCGTACTGTTTGGGGTGATTGATCCTGACTCTCCAGAGAAAATCAGGCTGCAGCCACACAACAGAGATGATGAGGAATATGTCTGGAATGCAGGGGCTTCCCTGGGGTCCTCTTAGGACTCCCGAAGGCTGTGATAAAATTCAGTGGAAAACTACAACAGCCCAATGCAGGCAGGTTTGCTATTGGCCCAGGCCCTTCAAGAAGAAAGATTTGGGTCAGCCTCCCAGGCAAGGAACCTGGACCAGCCAAGGTGTTTGCCCAGGGCAGAGAGTGTGGAAAGGGCAGAGGAAGGAAAGAATTATAAATACCAGCTATCACAAGACCAGTTGCAGAAACAAGGACTTTAATATTTGTATTTCTTCCTCCTTTTTGATATAAATTTGTTTGTGTATATATTAACTAATTTTTTTTACTCCTCTCCCATCCCCCTACCATCTAACATGAGATGTGTTAACAACAGTTAACCTTATAGCTCAGTATTTGTTACAGGATATCAAAGGGGAAGTGTGATTGAGCTAGAAGAATGAACAGCATCCAAAGACAGGAAAGGGACTCTGTATCCTCCTTTGGGGAAAGAGTTTAGCATGTCATCAGTTATGTGGCATAGCGGTATCGTGCTCCATGAAAGTGACTTGGCTATTGCCTTTATTTGCTAAGTGTGGTTTAAAGTGGTATAGATGAGTGCTAAGTTGACAATGGGTGGACCACGGTGGCTTTGTAATACAATAAGTCCCCTACATACGAAAGAGTTCCGTTTCGAGAGCACGTTCGTAAGTCCAATTTGTTCGTAAGTCCAACAAAGTTAGCCTAGGTACCCAACTAACACAATCAGCTATATAGTACTGTACTGTAATAGGTTTATAATACTTTTCACACAAATAATACGTACATAAAAAACAAACACAAAAAATAAGGAAAACGTTTTTAATCTTATGGTACGTACCTTGAAAAGTACAGTAGTACAGTACAACAGCTGGCATACAGGGTCTGGCACGCACGTTCGCAGTTTTGGAAGTTCGCAACTTGAAGGTTCATACGTAGGGGACTTACTGTACGTCAACTTGGCTGGGATGAACTATGTTTCTGCAAATTCCCTTTCCTGTGTTTTCAGTTAGGGTGGACCTCAAGAAAGATTATGCCTGGTTTTTGGACGGTGAAAGTGAAGTAGCAGCCGTGAGGTGTGTGTGAGCTGCAGGGGCCCAAACATCGCTGCAGCCCACACACGTCCCATGTCTGCTGGCTGACTTTGTTGACATGGCCAGCAGCCAGGCCCGCAGGTGCTCCAGCTCCGGAGCGGATGGTGTTCAGCTTCATGATAAAGGGCACCAGCTTCTCCTGCAGGACACCCACCATCATGGCCATGGGGGGCAGTGAGGGCCTGTTATGGACTGAACTGTGTCCCCACCCAAGTTCATGTGTTGAAGACCTAACTTCCAATGTTATCGTGTTTAGACACAGGGCCTTTAAAGAGGTAATTAATATCCTAATCTGTGTGAGGTCATAGAAGTGGAGCCCTAATGCCACATGACTGGTGTCCTTATAAGAGGAGGAAGAAACACCAGGGACCCATGTGCATGGAGGAAAGGTCATGTGAGGACACAGCCAGAGGCGGCCGTCTGCAAGCCATGGAGAGAGGCCTCAGGAGAAACCAGACCTTCCAACATCTTGATCTTGGAGTTCCAGCCTCCAGAGCTGTGAGAAAATTAATTTCTGTTGTTTAAGTCACCCAGTCTGTGGTATTTTGTGAGGGCAGCTGTAGCAAACTATATAGGGCCCGATGTGGGTTCCAGCTCATACATGTGGCATTCAGCCTGCCCTTGACATTCCCTACCTTGTATCTATCTTTCTTTCCCAACTGTCTGCTCTGCCAGCCTCAAGCTCCAGCATCAGAGAAGACAAGACTTCCAGAGACTGCTGAACCAGTTCCTGTAATTCCATACTCTCACCACCTGTCACGAACCCCAGGGTTCTGATTCTCTGACTGAAGCCTGACCCATACAGGAGGGGAGGTTCTTGAACAGGCCTATGGGGTGGCCCCTGGAGGACCGAAAACCTGAACTGCATTAAAGGACAAGCACCGGCCAAGGATGTGGGCACATTGGGACACGCCCGTGCATCTCTCTCTGAGCTTGGGTGGGAGGGAGCCAGTCTGCCACTGGGGACACTGCAGCAGCCCCCAGGAAAGAAGGAACATAGGCAGAGGTGAGGGGAGCAGATGGGGCCAGGCATGCGCCCAGTCCGTTGAGCAGGTGCCAGCGGCCCCACCTGCAAGCTGCCAGCCTCCATGTAAGATCAAAACCTCCAGCCCTAACACCTGTGCTCCAGGCAGCCCGGCCTTGCTGTGACAGGTAGGGACCCAGGGGCCAGCTGCTTCCTCCCACGTGACGGAGCCCGGAGCCTACATCTGTCAGGGATTAGGGTGCACTGCCCTGGGTCACTAATGGGTTAAACTCCAGGCAGTTTCCCTCCTCTGTCACCTGAGCCCATCACCTCTGCCTTTTTGTCTGCTGCCTCCCTGCTTTCCCCGGCTGTGTGGTCCACTGGAGGCTCTGGGATTGCAGCAGCCGCTGGAGTGCAGCCCTCTTCATCAGGCTGATGCTGCCTTTAGGATTCATTTTTAAAGAACACAATCAGGGACTTCCCTGGTGGCTCCGTGGTTGAGAATCCGCTTGCCAATGCAGGGGACACGGGTTCGAGCCCTGGTCTGGGAAGATCCCACATGCTGCGGAGCAACTAAGCCTGTGCGTCACAACTACCGAGTCTGGGCTCTAGAGCCTGCCAGCCACAGCTACTGAGCCCATGCGCCACAACTACTGAAGCCTGTGTACCTAGAGCCTGTGCTCCGCAACGAGAGAAGCCACCGCGATGAGAAGCCCGCGCACTGCAACGAAGACCCAATGCAGCCAAATAAATAAATAAAAATAAAGAATGTAGTCAGCCCTCCGGGACTTTGAGCATCCCAGCCCAGGAGGCCAGAGGCCTGGTGGAGAAGCAGAAATCAAAGAGAAACTACTATGTGCCAGACACAGGGTAACTGTTATTAGCTGAGCTACGACTATATACCAAGTGGGTTTATAGTTACAATCTCAGCAGCTCTATGAAGCTGGTCTTAGCATCTGCATTTTCTAGAGAATTCTCGGAGGCACAGAGGAGTTAGGGAAGTTAACAAAGGGTCACACAGAGACTAAAAACTTGAAAGTCCTTTCTCATCTTACTCCCTGAGGCTGCTGCTGGTTAAATCCCCCTCTCTTAACCCAGATGGGGCTGGGGTATGAGCGAGGGGGAGAAAAACATGATGTGTTACAGCAGTTTTCAAAGTGAGGTCCAATCAGCAGCCTCAGCATCACCTGGAACCTTGTTAGAAATGCAGATTCTCAGGCCCACCCCAGACCTCCTGAACCAGAAACCGGGGGGGTGGGGCCCAGGCATCCCTGTGTTAACAAGTCCTGCAGGTTGTTCTGATGCGTGCTCAGGTTTGAGACCCACGAGTCTAGGGTCTGTGACCCTCCAGGTCTGGGCTGGGGTGCCCTGGCTGAGTGGAGACTCCCAGGTTGGAAGGGCTGAGTGTAGGCCCAGTGGCAGGACACGGACCAGGGTGGGATGGCCCCTCTCATTCACAAAGCACCTCTCCTGACCTCAGCTACTTCACCCTCAGACCAACCACAAGGATGCATATCATCGCCCTCTTGTTTCTGATGACATTTTCTGACAAGCACTGGGTTCAAATCCCAACTCCACCACTTCCTGGCGGTGTGACCTTGGCCAAGTCACATTCCTGATCTGAGCCTTCCATTCCTTATCTGTAAGATAAGATGACTGTGCCTCCACCTCCGAGGGTTGAGCGCCAGGAGCTCAGTGCCGTGCCTGGCACATAGCGAGCTGGCAGATATTACTGCCGTGGTTGGTCAGGGCTCTGAAGACTAGCCCAGGCCACCTGTCTAACTGCCTGAGGCCTGACCCCCGCCAAGAACGCTGGAAGGAGCAGTGGCCGGCAGCCCTCCCTCTGCTCACAGCGAGGAGAGCATCGCACCCTCAAGAGTCCTGGAGAGGACCCGGAGCTCCGAGGCCCTGCTCGTGCCTACTCTGCCTCCATGATGCTGGACTCATCACTCACCTTCTCTGGACCTCAGTTTCCTGTAAAGAGAAGGGGCGAGATGTGCTCAGATTTTATCCACTTGATTCGAGGACTCCCCGGGCTCTGGGTGGAGAGGGGCTGCGAGAGCTGTTGGGGGCACTGATGGAGACAGATTATTCCACAGACGGTACAACGTAGAAGAAAGACTACACCAAATGCACTTGTTGATTGTAACATTTTAGAGACATTAAAAGGTAAATTTCCGGGCTCCCCTGGTAGCGCAGTGGTTGAGAATCTGCCTGCCAATGCAGGGGACACGGGTTCGAGCCCTGGTCTGGGAAGATCCCACATGCCGCGGAGCAACTAAGCCTGTGAGCCACAACTACTGAGCCTGCGCGTCTGGAGCCTGTGCCCCACAATAAGAGAGGCCGCGACAGTGAAAGGCCCGCAAACCGCGATGAAGAGTGGCCCCCGCTTGCCGCAACTGGAGAAAGCCCTCGCACAGAAACGAAGACCCAACGCAGCCATAAATAAATAAATAAATAATAAATAAATTTATAAAAAAAAAAAAAAGAGTAGCCCTCGCTCGCCGCAACTAGAGAAAGCCCGTGCACAGCAACGAAGACCCAATGCAGCCAAAAATAAATAAATAAATAAATAAATAAATAAATTTATTTTTTTTAAAAAGTGAATTTCCAAAGTGAGGAAGCGCAGCTTCCTTGGCGCTGGGTCGTTTACTTGCTCTCGCTGTGCAGCCAGCGTTTTTCGTGAGGCAGCTGGAAGTGTCAGGCTCTGCATCACTTCCTCCTGGACAGATCCGGCTCCAGGGTGGGGAAGCTGGTCCTCCGACTGCAGAGACCACCCCTCACATTCAGCAGTTCCCCTGCTCCAGGAAAAGGCAGTCATGCTAATCCCGAATGTGCGTGAAGGTTTCTACCCCCTCACATGCTGCTTCCTTTCACGCTCACCCGTTTATGTAATTGTAGAGAGTTTTCTGTCTCATTTGTTCCTCAAAGCAGCTCTGAGAACGTAGTGTCATTGCTCCCATTTTCCAGATGCTTGTACAGCTAGAAAGCAGCAGGGCTGGGATTTGAACCCCCGTCTTCCAACGACAAGTGTAGTGTGCTTTATTCTAGAACTAGGGATCCTGGCTCGGGGGGCTATAAAGCCAGAGTTGCTGGAGGGAGGCCATCCCAAAGGGCCTCTGACGGGTCCAGCCCTCTGCTTCAGGAGGGAGGATGCAGGTTCAGGTGGCCCTGGCTCGGCTCAGCTCAGCAACTTTCCTGCTGTGTGTCCTTCGACAAATCAACCAACTCCTCTGAATTAAACGTCGTTGTTCAAGGCTGTAACCATGTAAGCTGGGAGAGGCAACCCCTGGTTATTCTATAGGGAAAGGAAGCTCTGATTGTCTCTGATTTGATAAATTAAAATGAATGGAGCCTCACTGTTTCATAGTAAAAGTGGCTTATTTGGTGGTAGGCAAAGTCTTTGAGGAATAGAGCCACAGAGTAGGGGACAAATCACAAAGGACTCCCAGTGATGACCAAGTTGGTGGCAGAGCCCTCAGCTACCTTTGGACTAAGACTGTTGGCTTCTCAGAGAAGAATATCCATCACGGACTCCTGGTGGCGATTTTCCCATGGAAAACCTCTCTGCGTGATCCCTACAGGGGTTCATCTGCCTTTCCTTGGATACTTCCAGTGACGGGAGCTCCCCTCTTAGGATAAACTCTTGCAAGTCAGATGGCTCCGATTATTGCAAAACTCTTCCATAGAGCACATCAGATCCAGCCACGTGGGACCAGGAGTCTTTGGTCTCACTCGGCCTCCAAGGCCCCAGGGTAAGTCTAGGCCAGAAGCCCTCTGGGCTTTTGCAGACAAGTTCTGGAGTCTCCGCCAGCAAAGTCTCATGTTTGTTTTGAGTCCACAGCCCTGGCACCTATAACTATCTTACTCCCCAAATGTTCTGGCATAGTTTAAAAATTAAAGTTAATTAAATTCAAGTAGGGAATTTCATAACCTCTCCTATGCTTGCACACCTAAGGGGGAAGAGTAATAACACCCCGTCCCCAATCCATGCCCGCATCTGTTTAGCACATTTCCTTCAAAGCATCCCTGCACTTTTTATTTCAATTGATCTCTGCAGCATCCCATGACATAGGCCAATGGGGATTACTATCCTCATTTCCTGGTGAGGAAACTGAGGCTCAGAGATGTTGAGTGACTTATCCATGAGTGAGTGGTGGGAATTGTTGTTATCGTGGGGACTTCTGATCCATGGGTAGCGTTCTTTCTGCTACAGCTCATTATCAGAACGACTGCCAGGTTCAAAAACAAGCCACTTCTAAGTATTTACCTTACAGGAATATTCATAAAAGAATGCACACGTCTGTACAAACGTGATGGCTGCAACAGTGTTGGCAAATGATTCTTTGCAATCTGATTGTTCAGTGATGGAGAATTAAAAACTGTAGAACAGCCATTAATGGAATTCTACACAGTTTTTATTTTGTTTTATTTTTTATTGAAGTATAGTTGATTTACAATGTTGTGTTAGTTTCTGCTGTACAGCAGAGTGATTCAGTTATACATACATACATTTTTTTAAAAATTCTTTTCCGTTATGGTTTATCACAGGATATTGAATATTGTTCCCTGTGCTCTACAGTAAGACCTTGTTGTGTATCCATTCTATATATAATAGTTTGCATCTGCTCACCCCATCCTCCCACTCTATCCCTCTGCCACAACCCCTCCCCCTTGGCAACCACAAGTCTGTTCTCTACGTCTGTCTACACAGCTTTTAAAATAGAGTAGGTGACTCATGTATATTCATGTGAGTAATGTGTATGCTGTTTAGCTGAGCCATGTAATAGTGTTGAGTTGGGATGAAATACATTTTTTTAAAAGTGGGTATAATATTCCATTTTTATTTCAGATATATATATATATATATATATATATATATATATATATATATGTTTAGATGTACATAAAAGCTTGAAAGGACACACACCAGCTACCAACAGGGATGATCTTTTATTTGTGTGTAGGGAGGGGGGAAGGTCGGGGTTTAAGAGTAAAAGGGAGGTTTACTCTCTCTACTTCCCTGATTTCTCATTTTTATTAACAATGAATGCAGAAAGTTAGAAGTATCATAGGAGTCTTTCACTCTTTACATTACAGATTTTTGTTTTATTATAAAAATACATTTTTGTTTGATATATATATATATATATATGTATATACACACACACACACCCCAAAGCATTACCAGAAAATGGTTTCATTTGATTTCAAATATGAAAACTTCAGAGTTCCAGTCAAGTGTATACTAACTTGGTCTTCACCGAAGTATCTATCTCATCCTCAGCAACTGCACTTTACAGTTTACAGAGAAGACTCTCTTATATCCATGAGTAATCTTACTACATGGCTGGTGGGAGCCCACGAGGCCTGATGGTTAATGGTGTTCATGGTGGACTCTTTCTAACAGGTGGCTGAATTTTAAGGAGAGAACAGAAAAGGCAGTTATTGAAGACCATGACTATAATATAATGATGGTAACAGTCCTCCAACAACCCCAATGCTGCCATAGCCTCACTTCTCTGCTTTGCTCCCAAGGAGCTGTGTAGAAATCTTGTTTCTATGAAGGGAATCCCACTGGGCAACCATATTTGAGGAAATCTGACTCCCAGTTCCCTAGTTATCGATAGTTGTGAAAAAACAGTACCACAAACTTAGCAATTAAAACTACACACATTTATTAGTTCACAGTTTCTCTCAGTCAGGAGTTGGGACACGGCTTAGCCAGCCCTCTACTTTGGGGTCTCTCATGAAGCTGTCCGCGAAGTGTCAGCAAGGGCTGGGTTCCCTGAGGCTCCAGGTGGGAAGGGCCCACTTCCAAGCTCATGTGGTGGTTGGTAAGATTCAGTTCCTTGCAGGTTGTCGGACTGAGGGCTTCAGTTTCTTCCTGGCTGTTGTCCAGGGCCCACCCCCAGTTTCTTGTCACTTGCGCCTCTCCATAGAACAAATCACAGCACAGCAGCTGCCTTCGCCAAAGGAGAAAAGGGAGAGTCTGATGGCAAGATGGAAGTTACAGTGCTATGTAAAGTGATCATGGGAGTGGCAGCCTTTGCTGTATTTGTTGGTTAGAAGTAAGTCGCAGGTTCACCCTCCTTCAAAGGGAGGGGTTCCACAGAGGCGTGAATTCCAGGAAGCAAGCAGCATGGGGGCACTTAGAGTCTGTCCACCACAGGGGTCAGCAAACCTCTATAAAATGCTGGGGGGAGGGGTGGTGGAGTCAAGATGGTGGTGTGGGAAGACACCAACTTAGCATCTCCCCACAACTATGGAGACTGCCGGCCGCTGGTGGGAGACCCTGACACCCAAGGAGATGGGAGGAGCCCCCAAGTGAACCAGTAGGATGTGGGGGGAACTGAGGGGGGAGGAGAAGTGGAGACCAGACAGGATCGGCGTCCCTGAGACCGGGTTGATCAGGAGAGGCAGGTAGGAGGGGCCGTCCCAGAGGAACGGGAGAGGAGCAGAGGGCATTTGCCCTACCCACTCGGGCCGGGGAGACTGCTGAGTTCCCAGGCTGGTATCCTTCTCTCCAAAGCCCCTGCAGGCCGCATGGGTCCTGGGGGTATAGGAAGGAGGCCAGGGGAGAACAGGAGAGGCACGCGGGAAGGGTCCTCTGGAACTGGAGGAACAGAAGAGGATACGAGGGTGTCTGCCCCACCCACTCGAGCCCAGGAAGCCTGCTGGGCTCCCAGGTGAGTCCCCCGCCCTCTGAGACCAGGGGTGGGGGGCACGCCTGGGCCCCTTCTGTTCCGTTGAGCCTAAGCCCCACCCCCCACAGCCCCCAGGGCCTTTTCCAGCCCTGTGGGTCCTGAGCATTGGCCCCGCCCACCACCCAAACCTCACCTTTACTTAGGCCTTGCCCTCCACAGCCAAGCCCTTTCCCCCCTTTTTTTTTTCTTTCCCATCCTCTTTTTTACTATTGTGGTACTGTTGTGCCTTCCAGTTGTTGATTCACCTATATTTTTATTTTTATATTCTTTCTAACATATTGTTAGTTTCATAGTCTAATTTTTTTTTAGTTTGTTATTATTCTCCCTCTCTTTTTTTTTTTTTTTTGCCATGCTACATGGCTTGTGGAATCTTGGTTCACGAGCCAGGGGTTGGGCCAAAGCTCCTGCAGTGGGAGCTCTGAATCCAAACCACTGGACTAACAGAGAACCTCAGACCCCAGGGAATATTCATTGGAGTGAGGTCTCATGGAGGCCCTCATCTCAGCAGCAAGACCCAGCTCTACACAACAGCCTACAGACTCCAGTGTTGGAAGCCTCAGGCCAAACAACCAGTAAGACAGGAACACAATCCCACTCATTAAAAAAAAAAAAAAAAAAAGAGACAACAAAAAATATGTCACACATGAAGGGACAAGGTAAAAACCTACAAGACCAAATAAATGAAGAGGAAATAGGCAGTCTACCTTAAAAAGAATTCAGACTAATGATAGTAAAGATGATCCAGAATCTTGGAAATAGAATGGAGGCATAGATTGAGAAAATACAAGAAATGTTTAACAAACCTCTAGAAGAACTAAAGAAAAAACAGAGATGAACAACACAATAAATGAAATGAAAAATACACTAGAAAGAATTAATAACAGAATAACTGAAGCAGAAGAACGAATAAGTGAGCTGGAAGACAAAATGGTAGAAATAACTGCTGAGGAACAGAATAAAGAAAAAAGAATGGAAAGAATTGAAGACAATCTCAGAGACCTCTGGGACAACATTAAATGCACCAACATTTGAATTACAGGGGTCCCAGAAGCAGAAGAGAAAAAGAAAGGGTCTGAGAAAATATTTGAAGAGATTATAGTTGAAAACTTCCCTAACATGGGAAAGGAAATAGTCCCCCAAGTCCTGGAAGCACAGAGAGTCCCATACAGGATAAACCCTAAAAAAAACACACTAAGACACATGTTAATCAAACTAACAAAAATTAAATTCAAAGAAAAAATATTAAAAGCAGCAAGGGAAAAACAAAACAAACAAACAAAAAATACAAAGGAATCCCCATAAGGTTATCAGCTGATTTTTCAGTAGAAACTCTGCAGGCCAGAAGGGAGTGGCAGGATATACTTAAAGTGATGAAAGAGAAAAACCTACAACCAAGATTACTCTACCCAGCAAGGATCTCATTCAGACTTGATGGAGAAATCAAAAGCTTTTCAGACAAGCAAAAGCTAAAAGAATTCAGCACCACCAAACCAGCTTTACAACAAATGCTAAAGAAACTTCTCTAGGTGGGAAACACAAGAGAAGAAAAAGACCCACAAAAACAAACCCAAAACAATTAAGAAAATGGGAATAGGAACATACCTATTGATAATAACCATGAATGTAAATGGATTAAATGCCCCAACCAAAAGACACAGACTGGCTGAATGGATAAAAAAATAAGACCCATATATATGGTATCTACAAGAGATCCACGTCAGACCTAGGGACACATACAGACTGAAAGTGAAGGGATGGAAAAAGATATTTCATGCAGGTGGAAAAAGATATTCCATGCAAATGGAAATCAAAAGAAAGCTGGAGTAGCAATACTCATATCAGATAAAATAGACTTTAAAATAAAGACTGTTACAAGAGATAAGGAAGGACACTACATAATGATCAAAGGATCAATCCAAGAAGAAGATATAACAATTATAAATGTTTATGCACCCAACTTAGGAACACCTCAATACATAAGGCAAATGTTAACAGCCATGAAAGGAGAAATGGACAGTAACACAATAATAGTAGGGGACTTTAACACCCCACTTACACCAATGGACAGATCATCCAAACAGAAAATAAATAAGGAAGCACAAGCTTTAAATGACACAATAGACTGGATAGATTTAATTGATAGTTATAGAACATCCCACCCAAAAGTGGCAGAATACACTTTCTTCTCAAGTGCACACAGAACATTCTCCAGGATGGATCACATCTTGGGTCACAAACCAAGCCTCAGAAAATTTAAGAAAATTGAAATCACATCAAGAATTACAGGAAAAAAACTGTAAAAAGCACAAATACATGGAGGCTAAACAGTGTGCTACTAAATAACCTACAGATCACTGAGGAAATCAAAGAAGAAATTTAAAAATACATAGAAACAAATGACAACAAAAACACGATGACCCAAAAGCTATGGGACGCAGCAAAAGCAGTTCAAAGAGGGAAGTTTATAGCAATTCAATATCACCTCAAGAAACAAGAAAAATCTCAAATAAACAATCTAACCTTATACTTAAAACAACTAGAGAAAGAAGAACAAAGAAAACCCAAACTCAGTAGAAAGAAAGAAATCATAAAGATCAGAGTAGAAATAAATGAAATAGAAATGAAGGAAACAATAGCAAAGATCAATAAAACTAAAAGCTGGTTCTTTGAGAAGATAAACAAAATTGATAAACCCTTAGCCAGACTCATCAAGAAAAAAAGGGAGAGGATGCAAATCAATAAAATTAGAAATGAAAAGGGAGAAATCATAACTGACACTGCAGAAATACAAAGGATTATAAGAGACTACTACAAACAGCTATATACCAATAAAATGGACAACCATGAAGAAATGGACAAATTCTTGGAAAGGTACAATTTTCCAAGACTGAACCAGGAAGAATCAGAAAACATAAACAGACCTATCACAAGTAATGAGATTGAAACCATAATCAAAAATCTTCCAACAAACAAAAGTCCAGACCAGATGGCTTCACAGGTGAATTCTATCAAACATTTAGAGAAGAGCTAACACCTATCCTTCTCAAACTCTTCTGAAAAATTGCAGAGGGAGAAACACTCCCAAATTCATCCTATGAAGCCACCATTACCCTGATACCAAAACAAGAAAAAGATATCACAAAAAAAGAAAACTATAGACCAATATCACTGATGAACATAGATGCAAAAATCCTGAACAAATACTAGCAAATAGAATCCAACAACACATTAGAAGGATCATACACCATGATCAAGTGGCATTTATCCCAGGGATGCAAGGATTCTTCAATATATACAAATCAATCTATGTGATACACCACATTAACGAATTAAGGAATAAAAACCATATGATCATCTCAATAGATGCAGAAAAAGCTTTTGACAAAACTCAACACCCATTTATGATAAAAACTCTCCAGAAAATGGGCATAGAGGGAACCTACTCAACATAATAAAGGCCATATATGACAAATGCACAGCAAGCATCATACTCAATGGTGAAAAACTGAAAGCATTTCCACTAAGATCAGGAAAAAGACAAGGATGTCCATTCTTGCCACTCTTATTCAACGTAGTTTTGGAAGTCCTAGCCACGGCAATCAGAGAAGAAAAAGAAATAAAAGGAATACAAATTGGAAAAGAAGAAGTAAAACTGTCACTGTTTACAGATGACATGATACTATACATAGAAAATCCTAAAGATGCCACCAGAAAATTACTAGAACTAATCAATGAATTTGGTAAAGTTGCAGGATACAAAATTAATGCACAGAAATCTCTAGCATTCCTATACATCAACAACGAGAAATCAGAAAGAGAAATTGAGGAAACAATACCATTTACCGTCGCAACAAAAAGAATAAAATACCTAGGAATAAACCTGCCTAAGGAGGTGAAAGACTTGTACTCAGAAAACTATAAAACACTGATGAAAGAAATCAAAGATGACATAAACAGATGGAGAAATATACCATGTTCTTGGATTGGAAGAATCAATATTGTGAAAATGACTATATTACTCAAAGCAATCTACAGATTCAATGCAATCCCTATCAAACTACCAATCGCATTCTTCACAGAATTAGAAAAAAATTTTTTACAATTTGTATGGAATCACAAAAGACCCTGAGTAGCCAAAGCAATCTTGAGAAAGAAAAACAGAGTTGGAGGAATCAGGCTCCCCGACTTCAAACTATACCACAAAGCTACAGTAATCAAAACAGTATGGTACTGGCACAAAAATAGAACTATAGAACAATGGTACAGGATAGAATGCCCAGAGATAAACCCATGCACATATGGTCACCTTATTTTTGATAAAGGAGGCAAGAATATACAACGGAGAAAAGACAGACTCTTCAATAAGTGGTGCTGGGAAAGCTGGACAGCTACATGAAAAAGAGTGAAATTAGAACACTCCCTAACACCATACACAAAAATAAACTCAAAATGGATTAAAGACCTAAATGTAAGGCCGGACACCATAAAACTCTTAGAGGAAAACATAGGCAGAACACTCTATGACATAAAGCACAGCAAGATTCTTTTTGACCTACCACTTACAGAAATGGAAATAAAAACAAAAATAAACAAATGGGACCTAATGAAACTTAAAAGCTTTTGCACAGCAAAGGAAAACATAAGCAAGATGAAAAGACAACCCACAGAATGGGAGAAAATATTTGCAAATGAAGCAACTGACAAAGGATTAATCTCCCAAATTTACAAGCAGCTCATGCAGCTCAATATCAAAAAAACAAACAACCCAATCCCAAAATGGGCAATCCCAAAAAAACAAACAACCCAATCCCAAAATGCCTAAATAGACATTTCACCAAGGAAGACATACAGATGGACAAGAGGCACATGAAAGGATGCTCAACATCACTAATTATTAGAGAGGTGCAAATCAAAACTACAATGAGGTATAACCTCACGCCAGTCAGAATGGCCATTAACAAAATATATAGAAACAATAAACGCTGGAAAGGCTGTGGTGAAAAGGGAATCCTCTTACACTGCTGGTGGGAATGTAAATTGATACAACCACTATGGAAAACAGTATGGAGGTTCCTTAAAAAACTAAAAATAGAACTACCATATGACCTAGCAATCCCACTACTGGGCATATACCCTGAGATAATCATAATTCAAAAAGAGTCATGTACCACAATGTTCATTGCAGCACTATTTACAATAGCCAGGTCATGGAAGCAACCTAAATGTCCATCAGCAGATAAATGGATAAAGAAGATGTGGCACATATATACAATGGAATATTACTCAGCTATAAAAAGAAATGAAATTGAGTTATTTGTAATGAGGTGGATGGACCTAGAGTCTGTCATAGAGAGTGAAGTAAGTCAGAAAGAGAAAAACAAATACTGTATGCTAACATATATATATGGAATCTAAAAAAAAAAAAAAAGGTACTGATGAACCCAGTTGCAGGGCAGGAATAAAGATGTAGACATAGAGAATGGACTTGAGGACACAGGGTGAGAGGGGGAAGCTGAGACAAAGTGAGAGTAGCGTCGACATATATACACTACCAAATGTAAAATAGCTAGTGGAGTGGGAAGCAGCAGCATTGCACAGGGAGATCAGCTCAGTGCTTTGCCATGACCTAGAGGGGTGGGATAGGGAGGATGGGAGGGACATATGTATGCATATGGCTGATTCACTTTGGTCTACAAGAGAAACTAACACAGTACTGTGAAGCAATTATACTCCAATAAAGATCTATTAAAAAAAAACACTAGAGAGTACACATTTCCATCATAACTACCCATCTCTGCCATCGTAGCACAAAATCAGCCATAGACAGGATGTAAACAAATGAATATGTTCCGATAGAACTTTATTTATGGACAGTGAAATTTGAGTTTCAGATAACTTTTACATGTCATAAAATATTCATCTTTTGATTTTCCCCCCATCTATTTAAAAATGTAAAAACCATTTTTAGCTTACAGGCCATAAAAAAACAGGCTGTGGGGGACTTCCCTGGTGGCGCAGTGGTTAAGAATCCGCCTGCCAATGCAGGGGACACGGGTTCGAGCCCTGGTCCGGAAAGATCCCAACGCTGCAGAGCAACTAAGCCCGTGCACCACAACTACTGAGCCTGCGTGCCACAACTACTGAAGCCCATGCGCCTAGAGCTCGTGCTTCACAACAAGAGAAGTCCGCGCACTGCAAGGAAGAGTAGCCCCTGCTCGCTGCAACTAGAGAAAGCCCTTGTGCAGCAATGAAGACCCAACACAGCCAAAAATAAATAAATTTAATTAATTAATTAAAAAGAAAAAGGCTGTGGGCCAGATTTGGCCTGTGAGCTCTAGTTTGCCAAACTCGTCCTCATTTATCAGTTAGAAAAATTAAAGTTTTGCATATCAAGTTTTTTTTGGTTTTTTTGGCCACGTTGTGCAACTTGTGTTCGAACTGGGCCCAAGGCAGTGAAGGTGTTGACTCCTAACCACTGGACCGCCAGGGAATTCCCAGCGTATCAAGTTTTCTTAAGGTGAGTTACTCCAGAGTCAGAGGCTTTCGGGCAGCCTCTCTGCATGTGGTCAACTTCTGCTGTTGAGTTTTAGAGATAGTTCAGTTTAGAGACTCTTTCCCAGACTATTTTGAAGGAAGGAAATAGTCCCTGCATTTGTGGAACTACAATCCCCTCCTCACTTTCACTCAGGGAAGTCAGACATGGAGAAATGCTTATTTGTCCTGAACTAATTTGTCCCCAGGCTGGAAAGTACCCTTTGACCAGAACATACAGGCCTCTGGTGAGGACCCCAGGTCCAGAGGGACAAAGTGACCGCTCCCCACTACCGAGGCTGCGATTGGACGCTCCGTGCCCTACCTCCCGGTCCGTCACCTGCCTGTCTCCCACATCAGCCCACCCTGGTCTTTTCTTGTTGTCTCTCTCTCTCTGTCCCAACCCAGCCACCCATCCCTCAGGCCGACCTGGAGCTCCCCGAGACCTGCTAGAGTATCTCCCCTCTCTTCCGTCTGCACATGCTCCCTTGTCCTCTCACCTCCACCACTAAGTGGGGAGTAGGGGGTGGGAGCCAGGTGCACAGTGGGATGGGGGAGGAGTGTAGCAAGTTCTGATGGAGCTCACGTGAAGGCCAAAGGGGTATCTATAAAGAAAGCATTTGCAGATTCTGCTTCTGTATGAATCTGTCCTTGCTGAGCCGCTGGCTTTGGAGCTGCAGAAAAATGTTTTACCCTCTCTACCTTCCCATTCGACTGCGGGGTGGATAGTCCCACAATGGCAAGCGGCAGCAAAGGCTGTTAGCACTCAATTCTTGTTTGGGGGTTTGTGAATAATAAATGAGTAGTTACTCAAAGAAATTCCCCCCGGGGGCTTAAAAGAGAATTTGTCTGTAGACTCTAGAGTGATCTTTTAAAACGTTAAGGGCATAGTGCCTTCCCTTGCCTGACAGGCTTAGAATAAAATCCAAACCCGTCCCTGCCGCGCATGGGCTCTACCTGCTTCTCCCACCACTCCTTCCCGGGCCTCCACCTTTGCTGCAGCCTCCCTGGCTTCTTCTTTGTTCCTCCAGCGACCACGCACTTGCCCAACTCAGGGTATTGGCACTTGCTGTTCCCTCTGCCTGCTGCCTCGTAGGCTCTTTACTGGGGCTTTTGAATTATTGATTCCCCCCATTCAGGTCTAGATTTAAATGTTGCTTCCTCCGAGGGGCGACTGCCAACCTCCATTCTAAAGGAGCCACACGCACTCTGCCTGTTAGTCTGTTTATTTCTTTCCCATCCTTTATCACCCCTGCAATCATCCTCTTTATTTACGGGGTTTATCATCTTTCTCTAATTTACTGCTGCATCACCAGTACTTACCGTAGAACCTGGCACGTGGGGCAACTCCCTAAATATTTATTGAATGAACCAATAAAGGAAACATTTATTCCTCCTCTCATCAGGAATAATTGCAATGCAAATGTCCTTCAGTGGGTGAATGCTTAAACAAACCATGGTACATCCACACCATCAATACTACTCAACAAAGAAAGAGTACACACTGTTCTTCGGGATTTTTTTAATATTTATTTATTTGGCTGCACCAGGTCTTAGTTGCTGCACTTGGGATCTTCGTTGCAGCATGCGGGATCTTTTAGTTGTGGTATGTGGGATCTAGCTCCCTGACCAGAGATCGAACCCGGGACCCCTGCATTGGGAGCGCGGAGTCTTAGCCACTGAACCACCAGGGAAGTCCCGGCACATACTGTCGATACACATACAACAACTTGCATGGGACCTTAGGGGAATTAAACCGGGTGAATAAAGCCAATTTCAAAAGGTTACATACTGTATGATTCCATTTATATAACATTTTTGAAATATCAAAATTATAGTGATAGAGAACAGATTAGCGGTTGCCAGGGGTTGGGGACTGGACGGGGGAGAGTGTGAATCTTGCAGCATGGGGGACACCTGTGGTGATGGAACAGTTCTGCATCTTGATTGGGGAGGTGGTTACACAAAGCTACATGGGGGATAAAATTGCACAGAACTATGTACACACATATACAAATGAGGGCTTGTAAAACTGGTGAAATCTGAACAAGCTCTGTGCATTATACCAATGTCAATTTGCTGGGAGTTTTTTGTTTTGGGGTTTTTTTTGGCTGCACCATGTAGCATGCGGGATCTTAGTTCCCCGACCAGGGATTGAACCTGTGCCGCCTGAAGTGGAAATGTGGAGTCCTAACCACTGGACCACCAGGGAATTCCCAATTTGTTGGTTTTGATACTGTACTAGAGGAATGCAAGACGTTCACTTTGGGGAAAGCTGGGTGAAGGGTGCATAGACCTCCCTATTCATTTTTTTCCCAACCTCCTGTGAATCCACAATTGTCTCAAAATAAGAAATGTTCCCCACAATCAAAAAAAAAAAAAAAAAGACAAGCTGAAACGTTTTTAGTATTAAATCTATTTCTATAGGCAACATTATTCTATAGGCAATTGCAATATAAAGCATATCTAATTCAACTAAAAGCCTCTTCCAAAAATAAGTGATCAATGTGTTTTGCCTCTAATATCAATGAACAATTCTTTTGGGATTGGTATTCCTCCCTGATTAATATCTGTGCTTGGGCTTCCCTGGTGGTGCAGTGGTTGAGAATCTGCCTGCCAATTCAGGGGACATGGGTTCGAGCCCTGGTCTGGGAAGATCCCACATGCCATGGAGCAACTGGGCCCCTGAGCCACAACTACTGAGCCTGTGCGTCTGGAGCCTGTGCTCCGCAACAAGAGAGGCCGCGATAGTGAGAGGCCCATGCACCGCAATGAAGAGTGGCCCCCGCTTGCCACAACTAGAGAAAGCCCTCGCACATAAACGAAGACCCAACACAGCCATAAATAAATAAATTTTTTAAAAAAATCTGTGCTTTACAGATCACACAGGCTTCCACAGGCATCATTTCATTGGAGACTATCAGTACTGGGTGGTACTTTGATTGATATCTCCATTTTATGGATGAGAAAACCAAGGTTCAGACATAAAAATTATGCACCTTAACTAAGAGGTAGAGCATGACTGATTCAGGACCTAGTTCTTCTGATTCCAAATTTCCTCCTTTTCCACCAATGACATACATTTGAATAACTGCTTGGAAATCCTAAATTAATCTAAATCTATGCTGATATTCAGACTCTGAAACCTATATCCACTCTCTCCTCTAGAGGGCGGTGGCCTCCCAGACTCAACCAGCTCCAAGAGGCTAATTAGCACTGCTTTTTAAAAACTCAAGGTGGACTAACAGAGAAAAGAAAATTGTGTTACCTGTTGCTCATTTGCAGATGTTTTCCTTGCAAAACCACATCAAAGCAGGGAAGCCCACCATGCACTTGGCCGGAGACCAAAACTCGCTGGCCAATCTGAGAAGTGGCAAGTTCCATCAGGCAGAAAACCATTTTATCTTCTGGGCTCAGATTCCTCGCTTAAAACTGATGGAGGAGGAACATTCCCCCAGCAGCAAAGCTCTCTCTAAGCCCCCAGTCAGCTTAGGGAGCCCCCCACTTAGGGAGCCAGCCCCACGCAGGCCTGATTGGGATGGAAGATGATCCTCCAAACAAACCCCAAGGACCGTCACTGGGTGCCTTCTAGGTGCAGGGCACATGGCAAATATGACCTTGGGAGCAGCGCCATCACATTCGGGTACTAAAAAATGAAAATGGGTTTTCATCTTCCTGAAAGGCATTACCAGACATGTGTTCATTTTTTTTGGAAGAGAAATCAGAGGGGTCATCCTATTAGCCACTCAGTATATTCTGCAGGGCATCGCAGGAAACACACAGTAAAGATGCCATAGCCCTCCCCCCCGCCCCTCCCCAGAGAGCTCTCTGGGGGATTCCAGCATTCACAACTCACAGAGAACCATCTAAGATCTCCCAGGCAGGAGTCTAGATTTGATTTGAAGGAAGCACGGGATTTACAGGATACAAGTATGAGGGTTGCTGTTCCGGGGAGGGCATTTCAGCAAGAGGCACCAAGGACACTCGGCCGCGTGTGTTCCATCTCCCTGCATGAAATTGTGTTCTTATCCTTCTCCTTGGCTACACCCTGAGCTCCCTGGGGGCCGGGCCCATGGCTTTCATCTTTATATTCCAAGTGTCTAGCACTGTACCTGGCACATAATAGGCACCGATACCCTTTGAGCGAATGAATGGGTTAGTGTCTGAGTAATGGAGATTAATCAAGGATTTCTGAGCTGTGGAGGTGGCACAATTTTGCCTATGTTTTAGGAATACCACCTTGACAATCCTGTGTAAGCCCTGGCTGTAGGGTGAGAGTTTGGGGATTTTAGCTGGGCATTCTGAGAGGATAAGGCAAGTCACTTTCATCTTTCCTCCACCCCCCAATTTGACCTCTGGTCCTGTAAATAAAGAGCCCAATTAAGGCTTGGTGTAAGCAGGAGCTGAAAGACCTCAGGCTCTTTGGAGGTTTCAACTAAATGTGACAGTTCCCTTCCCACTCACTGTGCCTTACCGGGACCTTGGATTTGATAAATACGTGTTGATTCATTAAATGAAAAGACCTGGGGAATTTCATAACTATGGAGGTGTGGTCATTTTTCAGGTCATCACATCTATTCTCTCTTCCTATGTTGGAAGAATTCCCCTCCTTATGAATCTTGGTGAGAAGAGCCCACCTGACAATAAGGAAGCAGAAACTCATGAAATTGTTTGCCCAGCCCTTCTTACAGCCAGAGCACTGGCATGGGACCCAAGCTAGCCAACTAGAAGCCCCCAACTTCCTTGGCTTTAATGAGGTGCCAATGATACTATCTCATACCTCGGCCATGAACTTCCGACAGGGCACAAATCACACAGGTGGGCAGGACACCTCTGCAGATATCAGTGATGATCCAGAGAGCAGACAGCAGATCCAACCCCGCTGCCGAAAGGCCATCATCGCAAGCTACAGTTCAGCCTCCGCACCTAAGAGTTGCCTCAGTAAAGGAGCGGAGCAGACGCACCACGGCCATCCAACTCAGGGGCACGGCCTTCGATTGACCAGGGAAGACTCCTTGATTCAATATTTCAGGCTCTAGATAATGCTCCCTGTCAAAAGCTGGAGGCCACTTGACATTTTTTGCTTACACCAATAGTTTCTGAATGTTCTGAAGAGGTGAAACTTTGAGTTTGTTTCATATTAGAAGGGAGTTTAAAAGCAAAACGCAGAGGCTAAAAATGTAGACCCCAGAATCAGACAAACTAGCATTTGGTTCTAAAATCCTCCAGCTGTGTGACTCTGGTGAGTTCAGTTAATTGCGGCTCTTACTGTTTTGTTTTGTTTTAATCAATTTATTTATTTATTTTTGGCTGTGTTGGGTCTTCATGGCTGCACGCGGGCTTTCTCTGGTTGCATTCGTTGCGGTGCGTGGGCTTCTCATTGCTCTGGCTTCTCTTGTTGCGGAGTACGGGCCCTAGGCGCGAGGGCCTCAGTAGCTGAGGCGCACGGGCTTCAGTAGTTGCGGCACGTGGGCTCTAGAGCACAGGCTCAGTAGCTGTGGTGCCCAGGCTTCGTTGCTCCGTGGCAGGTGGGATCTTCCTGGACCAGGGATCGAACCAGTGTCCCCTGCATTGGCAGGCGGATTCTTTACCACTGCGCCAGCAGGGAAGTCCCTCGATTATTGTTATGGTTATTGCTATTACTGCCTGGGGAGACTATTTGAGGAGGCAGGATTGGAGAGCTGGAGGAGACAGGCTGACTCCAAGAACTGGGCCTAAGTGCCTGGCTGAGCAGAGGCAGACAGTGGAAGAAGGATTAAACTTGCTCAGCGTGGCCCTGAGGGCAGAGGACCAACCAATGGTGGAAGCTCGAAGGTGACATGTTTGGCCTCCACGTAAGACTTTCTAATAATAATCTGAAAATCTGCCAGGGTCATTTAGTGGATAGTAAATCTCCTGTATAGGAGGTGTTTAAGCCAAAGGTGGAGAAATACTTGGTGAGCTACTGGAGAGAGGATTTAAATAGACATTAGATTCGATCGAAAGTTTATACAAATGAAACTTCCCTTTTAAATGAAACGTACTGTGAAACCCCAGTCAATGCTGTGATTACCCAAAAGGCATACTAAGCATATGCTCAGAACACCGGTAAAGTAGGAGGAGGGAGAGAGAAAAGTTCCACTTGAATAAACACAGCTAGAATGTTTCCATCAGCAAAACTAGAAATGAGCTACTTTAATGTCAGTGATTAAAATCCAGTTGTATGTAGGCATGGAGGCATCACAATCTTCTCAGTATTCGGGGCCTTTAAAGTCTTAATCTGGTCCTGAGCTCATTATAACAAACAGATCAAAGCAGAGCTGCTTTAGAGACAGCAGAAGTAAGAGCCAGGAGCCCCTCCCCACAGGCCTCCCACTGAGGCCCCTGCAGGGGCTCTGAGGACCCCTAGAGAGTCATGGAGCCCAGCCTGAAAAATCCTAGAACATCCTTCGAGTCCTGGGATTAGGGAGAGTTCTTCCCATCTTGACACACGGGCTCAAGTCAAGCCCCACTTACAATTTCATCTGTGATATTATTTCATTTTAATTTGCTTAGTAATTTTAACTTTTCAATCTTTTTCCCATATCTATTAACTTAGTTTACTCTCATAACATTTCTTGAGGGAGGTTGAAGGATTTCTCTTTTTATTTTATAAGTAAGGTAACACATCTCAATCACACAACTTTTTTTTTAAGTGGAGAATTTCTAACATACAGAAAGTCCGGGACTTCCCTGGCGGTCCAGTGGTTAAGACTCCCTGCTTCCACTGCAGGGGGGTTTGATCCCTGCTCATGGAACTAAGATCCCGCATGCCATGTGGTTTGACCAAAACAAAACAAAAACAAAAACAGAAAAAGTGAACAGAAAGGTGTGATGAACCCCCAAGTATCCATTATCCAACCCCAATAACCATCAAGCCCTGGCCAGTTTGACCTTATCTATACCTCATCTATGTCCTCTTTCTGGTTTTACTTGACGCAAACCCCAGCCATCATACCATTTCATCCACAAATATTTCAGTGTATATCTTTTTTAAAATAATTAATTAATTAATTAATTAATTTTTGGCTGCGTTTGGTCTTCGTTGCTGCGCACGGGCTTTCTCTAGTTGTGGTGAGCAGGGGCTACTCTTCACTGCGGTGCACGGGCTTCTCATTGCGGTGGCTTCTCATTGTAGAGGACGGGCTCTACCTGCACGGGCTTCAGTAGTTGTGGCACGTGGGCTCAGTAGTTGTGGCACACGGGGGCTTAGTTGCTCCGAGGCATGTGGAATCTTCCCGGACCAGGGTTCGAAACCGTGGCGCCTGCATTGTCAGGCGGATTCCTAACCACTGCGCCACCACGGAAGTCCCTCAGTGTATATCTTTAAAAGCTTAGGGTTCTTTTCTCTCTCTCTTTAACACATAACCACAATACCATTATAATATTTTAAAAATTAAATATAATTCTTTAGAATCATCAAATAGCTCTCAGGTTTTCACATTTCCAATAATTTGGTAAATGTCAGAATTATTTCCATTAAAAAAATCATAATCCAAGTAAGGACCTCACTTTACAATTTGTTAAATTTTAAAATAATCTTTTAATCTATGCTCTCTCTCATCTTGCAATGTATTTGTTGAAGTAATTCAGGCATTTTTTCCTATGGAGTTCCCCTTAGTTTGGGTTTCTTGATTGCATCTCTCAGGCGTGATTTAAAGTGTTTTTCTTTCCTCCCTCTTCTGTATTCCCTGTAACCTAGTATTTGGATCTAGAGGCTGGATCAGATTTAGATCACAAAGCTACGTATGGAAAGTAGGGAGCAACAAAGTGTGCTGGAGTCCATGCTGTTGGGCCCATGCATGACTTCCTCCCTGCCACCAGGGTCACTCTGCTCACGAGCCAGTGTGCAAACCTGGGGGTGGCTGAGAACAGAAGTGGGCTGACAGCTATTGGCTGAAGTCCTAACCACTCAGTTGTCTATTCCCCACTTCTGCAGGGGATGGTGTCTGACGGGCATTCACGGGTCAATGCAAAGATTCTCACACTTGGCACACACCCCCCAAGGTCTATCCACAGGCCTCTTCTCGAAACTTTCTTGTCCTTCATCTTCCAATTTTGCTCCTTCCAGGGCCCTGACAAATCAGCCAGCCCTTGACCACAGCCCAGGAGTCTGCGTTGACTCTTTCCTCTGTCTCACAGAGGATGATCGAGAGTCCCTTGGAGGTCTCCTTACCACTACCTTTCAGGGCCACCCTTGAGAGAGGTCATAGTGTATCAGCAGTCCTCTTTGGGCTCATAGCTACCACTGAGCTGACCCGTCTATGATCCATATGGGGCTCTTTTTCTGCTTTGTTTGTCAGCTGGTCATAAGGAGCACCTCCTCCCTGTATAAGACCACAGGTGTGAGACGAGGGACATATGTTTGGAGCAGTAGTGGTAAGTGGTGTGTGTGTCCGGGCCATCCACTTTCAGCTCACTTGTCCCCCTGGACCCGCCCAATCCCCAATGTATCACTTTCATTTTTTCATAGACTTCTGCTGCCTCCCCCCCACAGCCTATGACTTACTGGCTCTCACAGTATCCAGCTCATGGCCTTGTGGCCTCTTGGCCTCCCATGGTCAGAGGCTAAATTTCTACAAGAACCCAGTAACATGTCAGGAGCTTTTTTGCAATAATGGTGCAAAGTTCTCTGCTGCAAATGCCTCTACCCTGTTTCTGAACCTTAAGAGTTGTGTTGTCGCTCTCTTATTGGGGTGTGCAGAAGTTCTACCTCGTATCTTTCTCTACCCTGTGTGATCTCCCAGGTCGTACAAGCCAAGAAGCAAGGCTGCTTGTACTATAGTCTGGAGCTGCTGTAGAACCTGCTTTTGCTCTGGACCCCACTCAAAACTAGCAGCCTTCTGCATCACCTGATAAATGCATCATAACAGGATTCCCAAGTATGGAATATATAACATTCAGAACCCCAAGAAGTCTGCCAAGCACTGTGTTTCTTTCTCAGTAGTAGGAGTTTAAGATGCAGTAAGTTGTCCTTTGCTTTGGAGAGTTAGCCTGACCATGGCTCAAATCACTGGACCCTTAATAACTTTATCAATAGAGCAGTTCCCTGAATCTTTTATGTTTTTTCTCTAGAATGCATGTCTAGAGGGCATGTCTTTTACCAAGTATTTGCTACTTTTTTGCACACTGGATCAAATTAGCATGATTTGACCAATTTCTCATGGGGGCTGAGGTTCAGCCTGTGTGCTGTGGGATGTTAATAGGTGTTTCACCAAAAAAAAGCTCAAAGCTCTAGTAGCCATATTTTTGCTCTAAAAAATGTTTAAAATATCTGCTTAAGAAAAATACTGGACACATTTATATAGGTGTCATTGATATTATTATGTGATAATCTGCTTTTCAAAAATGATGAGCCTTATTGAAGAATGGAGGAAAGCATTACCTAATCATACACATGCAACATCCAAAAGAGCCTCCATTGATGTATGGTGTCTAACAATGGACCCTTATGTTGTGTGACAACACAACTCTTAGGGTTCAGGAACAGGGTAGAGGCATTTGCTGCAGAGAACGATGTGCCATTATTGCAAAAATAGCTCCTGACACGTGATCATCATCAGCCTGCATTGTATGTTCAGACTTATAAGATCCAAATGTATTCATGATGTGCTTCAATGTTTCCTGTATCCTAAACATATCTGCTGTCCCGTATCAATCTTCATAGATCCAGAAGAAGGAAGTCTTAAATAAAAAGCAGAATCATGCGCTTCCAAGCTGGGTTTGAATCATACAATCACAAAAGTAAGCAGCCTCCAAATGAAGAGAGTTTCTAAAAAGTTGGGAGAAGAGTTCTTGAAAAGGAAGTAATTAATTGCCAATACTACTAACAATAGCTACAATAAAACACAACACAAATATGGCAAATCGGGTTCTTGATGTTTTAGCCTTTGCTACACTGTAGTGGTAACAGAAATGGACTCGATGTTAAAACTGATAACAAAGATCCAAACCCACATCCTTGCTCCTAAGTGAAAAGGTAGTTTTTAAATAATTCAAGGGAATCCCCTGGCGGTCCAGTGGTTAAGACGCTGCGCTCTCACTGCCGGACCCAAGTCCGATCCCTGGTTGGGGAATTAGGATCCCACAAGCTGCATGGCACAGCCAAATAAATAAATAAACCAATAAATCAAAAAGGATTATTTCGATTAAAAAATGTTTGTGGGGGTCATACATTATAATAAAAGTATAAAAAATACATATTTAAAGGTGTGTTCTATTTAATTATTAAGAAAATTAAGTTGGTTTAATTTACAGAATTTGGAACTTCTCTTCCAAATGAAAAATACAAATCTCCTTTCCATAATTTCTTGCTACGATTAGTTAATCTGCGAGACCACGTTCTGCCTGGTGTGATCCAAGCACATTATTGCCTTTTAATCATCTTGGTGTCTCCTCAGTCCATTACGCTTTAAAAAAGTATTTCATGATGATATAAGTCGGAGAAACATGGTCACAAGGGCTGGTGGATGTGTGTAGGGCCTTGGAGTCAGAGAGACCTGGGTTTGAACCTCTTTCCCTGCCATTTCCTACCTGGGAACCCCGGGGCAAGTTCCTCATCTTCTCTTAGGCTTTGTTTTCTGGCTTTAGTACAAGGGCAGAACCCCAGTATCTTGGGGGATGACACAGCCATGTTAAATTAGTGGTAGCCATTAATATTTGCCAGCTATCTGCAGAGTCTGCGAGAAGAAGGTTCTACCCACAAGTGCTGAGGAAGGCGCTGCAGGGCCGGCAGATTTGGCTTCCTCAGGAAGAGCTTGTTTTGTTACCGCTCTGCGTTTTCCCTTCACGTCTCCCAAAACTGCCTGTCCTGTTCCCGCAAACTGCCGGATTGTCCCATGACTTTGCTCCTATCTGCGTGAGCTGGTGTCTCCTTCTTGTGTTTGCCTTTACAGAGGCCACTGGTAAAGTTTGTCCAGGGGCAGCTGCCTTCTACTGGTTTTAGATTTGGACCTTGGTGAGCTCCAGCAATCCTGTCTGTCTCCCTGTCTGTCTGTCTGTCTCTCTCTCTCTCCCTGTCACACACACACACACCCCTTTTAGGACCGAAGGGCATACAAGGGCATACACCCCACACCCCAGCTGTTGGGAGCACCGCTACAGACAGCCCTGAGCCCTAACCCTATGCAGAAATTGTCTCAGGGTAGGGGAGTCACCTCACCAAGGGCCCCCTTCCTGGTGCTAGCCTGCCACCAATGACTATTTGATTTGGGAGATAAACACTGCCCATGTCTGCTTCTTTCCCTTCCCTTCCTCTGAAAGGGCCACCCTAGAATAACCCTTCTCTGTTATCCACCCAGCTGCACCCCTCCCTCAACCAGGATTGCCAGCTCTGGGCCCCTTCCTTGAGGCTGCTCCGTCAGCCAGCACCACTTTTGGAAAGGTTCTTGGACCATAATCTCCCTTCCCGACCTTCGTATGTCAAGGCTCCTGTTTTTTTGTTTTTCGTGGGGAAGAAAAAAGAGGGAGACTTCCAGAAAAGAAGAGGGAAAGGAAAATAAGAGAGAGGTAAGGATAATAAACCTGCCTGTTGTGAAGCTCAGTCCAGTTGGCCAAAGGATTTTTCATCCACATTGTCTTAGAGAAGAGGAAAAGGTACTCCTACTTACCTTCAAGCAGTGAAATTTCAGGTGATCTTTGCTTTTTTTTTTGCTTTTGTATATTTTCAGGATTTTTTTTTTTTTTGCAATGAGCAAATAATCAGAAAAAAAAAAAACAAAAACAACAACAACACCAAGAAAGCTATTTTGAAGCAGGAGGACTGGAGGACTTAATTCTTCTCCCTCTCTATTCCCTGCTTTCTTTCCCCGAGAGCAGCGTCGTCCAGGGTGGCTCGTGGGCAGAGGAAATAAGGCCACAGAGCTCCGAGGCAGCCCAAAGCCAGGATTTCTGGCCCAGCAGATTCCCCCATTCTTTGCTTCCAGCCCCAAATCCCACGCTTACTCACTTCACAGCACCTACTTTTAACCCGCCAAATGCCACTAAATCTGCAAATTAAACCTCTGATTACAGAATTCCTTTTGATGTAAAAAAAAAAAATGTTGGGACTTTAAAAGTGTAATTATTCATACACTAAGATTTTAATTGTGCTGCTTTTCTCCCTCTCTCGCCTTTTTTTTTTTTTAATTTTCGGGGCAGGGTTATTCCCCCGTGCAGGCCTGCCCAGGCAGCACCAGGGGCCGGCGCAGGAAGGAGGCTGCAGGAATTGTCTGATGCCGGCCAATCAGGCTGCTCCATTCCGGGGAGGCTGCAAGGGGTCAGGGCAGCAGCTGGGGGCGCAGGCCGCCACCTCCCAACCTCCCACCTCAGCAGCAGTGTGACACCAAAGGCAAGGTCACAGTGCGCTTCCTACGTGGGGAGCCTTGGACCGAGGCTCAACATCCATGGCCCTGGGACCTGGGAAAGTCCTCGGGTGGAAATCCTACAGCCAGCCTGATAGGGTGCGGAGCAATGGGGAGGTGGTCTGGGCTGCCCCCTTTCTTCCGGTCTGCTCCTCCCCTCTGCTCTTGACCTGCAACCAGACTGAGTTTTTTAAATTTGTGGCAAAATACACAGAACAGAAAATGTGCCACTTTAACCATTTGAAAGTGTCCAGTTCAGTGGCATTAAGTACGTTTACAGTATTGTGCAACTGTCACCACCATCCACCTCCAGAGCATTTTCATATCCCAAAGTGAAACTCTGTGCCCGTTAAACACTAACTTCCCATTCGCTCTCCCCTGCAACCACTGTCTCTCTGTTTCGATGAAAATGCCTATTCTAGGTACCTCATCTCAGCAGAATCATATGGTACTTGTCCTTTGGTGTCTGGCTCTTTCACTCAGCATAATATCTTCAAGGTTTGTCCATGTTGTAGCAGGTGTCAAAATTTCTTTCCTTTTTATGGCCGGATAATACTCCACTGTAGGGGTATACCACTTGTTTACCCATTCATCTCTTTTTTTTTTTTTTTAAATACAGTTATTTTTTTTTTAAGGAATTCCTTTTTTTTTTTTTTAATTTTATTTATTTATTTACTTCTATTTTTGGCTGTGTTGGGTCCTCGTTTCTGTGCAAGGGCTTTCTCCAGTTGCAGCAAGCAGGGGCCACTCTTCATCATGGTGCGCGGGCCTCTCACCATCGCGGCCTCTCTTGTTGCGGAGCACAGGCTCCAGACGCGCAGGCTCAGTAGTTGTGGCTCACGGGCCCAGTTGCTCCGCGGCATGTGGGATCTTCCCAGACCAGGGCTCGAACCCATGTCCCCTGCATTGGCAGGCAGATTCTCAAGCGCTGCGCCACCAGGGAAGCCCCACCCATTCATCTCTTGATGGACACTTGGGTTGTTTCCTTGTCTTGGCTATTGTGAATAATGCTGCTATGAACACGGATGTACAAATATTTGATCAAGTCTCTGCTTTCAGTTCTTTGGGCTATATACCTGGAAGTAGAATTGCTGAATCATATGGTACAGACTGATCTTTTAATTATGCAAGTTAAACCATTTTTGTCCTAAGCCTCTCTTGGGCCTGAAAAGGTCTGCATGATGGGCTCCCTGCCGGGCTCAGGAGCTCATTTCATCCCATTTTCCCCTTATGGACTCTGCCACAAACACACCTACCTTCTTGGGGATTCTCAGATACCCAAGCATGCACCACCCTTAAGCCCCTGGTCTGGCTGTGACTTCCCCCTGGAATGTTCTCATGCTGGGCTACCCAGTCCTCACAGTTGGGGTGTCAACTCTTAGAGATCATCTCCTGACCACCCACCGAAAGCTGGCCCTACCCCTCTGATGTCCATCACATCTTCACCCCTCTGTTTATTTTCCTTCACACCTTTATCACAGTCTGGAATTATCTTGCTTATTTATTTATTCCTCTATTGCCTGCCCCCCTCCCTCCCCAAAATGAAAGCTCCAGAGGAGCAGATACTTTATCTGTTATATCCCTGCACCTAAAACCATGTCTAGCTTATAGCCGGCAAGCCTTAAAAATTTATTGGATGAATGAATGAATGAATGCAAGCCCATGACTTTCCAAGTGGGTAGAGTTAGGCCACAGACTAAGCATGGGTATCTTACAGGAACATAAGGAACATACATTTTATTTGAAGATGGGGGGGATGCCATTTTATTTATTTTAAAAAGGTATTTTAAGGTATATATTAGTTTCCTGGGGCTGCCATAACTAAGGACCACAAACTGGGTGGCTTAAACAAGAGAAATTTATGGTCTCATAATTCTGGAGGCTAGGAGTCTGAGATCAAGGTGTCGGCAGGGTTGGTTCCTTCTGAGGGCCATGAGGGGAGGATCTGTCTCTTTGACTTGAAGATGGTTTTTCCCTGTGTCTTCACATCGTCTTCCCTCTGTACGTGCTGTGTCCTAATCTCCTCTTTCTATAAAGACACCAATCATGTTGGATTAGGGCCCACCCTAATGACCTCACTTTAACTTAATCACCTCTTTAAAAACTCTGTCTTCAGATACAGTTACATTCTCATGTACTGAGGTTTAGGACTTCAACGTATGAACATCTGGGGGGCACAATTCAGTCCATAACAGCTGATAAGAATTCCCTTAGCCCAAACCCGAAATACACTTGACTCACTCCCTCTAGAAGCTTTTACTAACTGCCCGACACTGCACCAGTGATTTCCCCCATTCTCAGAACCACCACAGGAAATTGGGCTCCCACCACTTCACGTTTGTGTGTGTGCATGTGTGTATGTGTGTGTGTGGGTGGGTGGGTGGGTGGGTGTATACAGATCTTCTGGCAACTACTGGAGAGCAGGAGCTTCCTTCTTCTTCAAGATGCCTCCTCATGCCTTGCATGGTACCGAGCACATAGTAGGGGTTTTATAAATGCTGAATGTTCAGCTGGCCACTGATACCAACGTTTTATTTGACACTGAGAACAACGATTTCATTGGAAAGGTTGGAAACCCATCCCCTCCCTCGGAAGGACCAATGCAAGCAAACGACGCAGTCAATGGAAGGTTGTCAGGGTCCAGGGCCACGGGGACTGGGAAGGAATGTGGAGCCAACCCCACCATTCACAGCGCTGAGAGCGGATGAGGCACGTCTGAGACCGCAGCCCGACAGTGGCAGAAGCAGAAGCAGGAGTTGGTTCTCCTGACTCCCAAGCCGCTCCCCTGTCCACCACAAGCTCCACCTCTGTCCCCAAGACAGGTCTAGATGACTAGAACGCTCTGCCCCAGCCCCCTGAGCTGATCACACACAGATCCACACACCCAAACATAGCAAGCTTTCTTTTACCTAGAAAAAAAGGCGGGGCGGGGGAGTATTCTGGCTCATTGAGAGTAACCACTTAAATCATAGAAAAATTATCAGTTTTCAAAGGATTGTAAAGACTAGAAGGGAAGATTCCTGGTACTAAATGGCACCGGGCAGACCTACCCTTTCTATTTTTTTTTGGCCGTGGGGCGCAGCTTGTGGGATCTTAGTTCCTCGACCAGGGACTGAACATGGGCCACGGCAGTGAAAGCGTGGAGTTCTTACCACATGACCTCCAGGGAATTCCCAGAGTGACCCTTTATTTGATGACGGCCCTGGTGCTGGCAGGATCTCAGGTCACCGTTCGGAGCATCCTCTCAGCAGCCTGTCCTCTCTGACGTCTGTGAGATTGGATCCACTCCACGGTGGGTCCCCTGGAAGTTGAGTTCTGCAGTAAATTTCCAATTTCAACATGTTTACTTTATTTCTGTCTTTCCTCGAGCTGAGAGCAGAACAAGGTCCCACCCCAGTTTGCTTATTTACCATCTTTGCACTATTCTACCATTTTATTAACGATTTTGCACAATCCCATCCTCCACACCACCTCTAAAGTGTGCTTTCTAGAGCATAAATCACACCATTTCAGTCCCTTCCTCCAATCATGTAATCCTTCACCCCACCCACCCCCATCATCACCTCTGAGGATAAACCGCAAACTTCTTAGAAGAGCATGGAAGTCTTTCCTGATATGGCCCCACCTCTCTCTTCATACACACCCTTTCACTAGGATGCCTTTAGCCACAAAATACAGAAACTGAACTAAAATGGATTTAAATATAACCAGCCTTGTTATCTCCTCTAACTAGAAGTCCAGAGGTGGGAGGCTGCAGAGCTGCTCAGCTCAGAGGTTTGCAGCATCCCTGAGGGCTGAGGGCCTTGCCCTGATCTCTGTTCTGTCATCCTCATGGGGGCAAAGTGGCTGCAGCAGCTCCACATGTCCCCACCTCCCATTCTAATGTCAAGAGGTAGAGCCCATCCTGGATGAGCTTTCCCTTGCATCTCATGGGCCAAAGCCAGGTGACCAACCCTTTCTGAAACTGGCATGGGGAATGGAGTACCTTGATTGCTTTATATCAGCTTGTATTTCCCCAAGTCCCAAGGCTCATCCCAACTCTCCTTTTCCTTTGATGTATTTCCTATCCCACCTCTGGCAGAGCTACATGATGTCTTCTCATCTAGTCACTCAACAAACATCTACAGAGCATCTTACAAGTGCCAGGCATGGGGGATACAGTAGGGAACAAAAATAGACACTGTTAGCCTCATTTTGTCCCTATTTCTATTACAGTACTGGACATATTTATTATGTTTTGTGGAGTGTGTGATATTAGGCACCTCTCTGAGCCTCGGTTTCCTCATGTATAAAAGGGGATAATCATGTCCAGCTCAGTGTTATAAGATTTAGCGATAATGTACCATATAGAACCCAGGATGTGCGCAATTTATAATTGATGCACAAGAAATGGTAACTTTACAGATTTGTTTTCCCCAAATGAAGAGTACTTTTCTTGTGTGTTCTTCAGTAGCCTGGAGGAATATTTTCAAATGCCCAAAATAAAATACATGGGATAAGAAAGGAAACTAATTAGATTGAAAGACAGTTACCAAAATACTTTTAAATATATGTAATATAGAAATATACACTCTTTAATAATAATTAAATAACATAATATAGTGTCAGATCTAATATTATTTTAAAGTAGTGATGAGTGTTAATGATATTTCAAGACACCTACAACTGCTACTATAACGCCATGTGAAAACGTCTGTGATTTTTATCTTCCACAAAGTCCCAGGTGCTATTAGTGTTAATTGGTTTGTTGCCAACATTTATAGTTTAAAGAAGTGCTAAATTTCAGGTACAGGCTAGGGAAAATAAAGATGCATTTTTTTCCCATTTGGTTCTCAAATCCCCAGAATTCTATCCATGGACCCTTTGGGAGTTAATAGACCTCAAATTAAAAACCTGCCCCTGGAGTTGGGGAAGAGATAGTCTATTTTCCCCAAGCCGTAAAAGTAGTATCCAATAAGGCCTCAATATCTTAAAGACTTAATAGGTATATATATTGTTCTCTCTATAAATTTTCATACATATATATATATGTATATATATATATACACATACATATATACATGTATATATATCAGAAAATGAGAACATACAGAAAAGTGCAGACTGGGCTTTCTTTTCAGACCCTGGAGTCTGGAAGGGCTTTAGACAAGTTCTTCCTGTCTGTGGCAGTGGCTGTGTATATCTAATTTCTTTCCTGTTTCAAGCTTGGAAAGATGGCTGCTTGAAATGTACAGGAAATTACCCAGACTGCAATGGTTAATTCCTAAGAGAATCCCTAAAACTCCTTTCCTTGGGTCAAGCCTGTAATGGGAAGAATTACTGTGCAAAATGAGAGAGTCTCAGAGTCCTCAAGCTGCCCCATCTGATTAGCTGTGTGACCTTGGCTAAGTCAACTCTCCTCTCTGAGCCTGTTCATTCATCTGTAAAAAGCAAGGGTTGGGGGAGATGATGTTTGTCAAACAGGACCCCAGACATGTATTCTTTTTTTTATTTTATTTATTTTTTTAATTGACGTATAGTTGATTTACCAATATTACATTAGTTTCAGGTACACAGCATAGTGATTCAGTATTTTTACAGATTATACTCCATTAAAAGTTATTATAAGATAATTACCATAATTCCCTGTGCTGTACAATTTATCCTTATCGTGCATCTATTTTATACATAGTAGTTTGTATCTCTTAATCCCATACCCCTAACTTCCTCCTCCCCCCTTCCCTCTCCCCTTTGGTAACCACTAGTTTGTTCTCTATGTCTGTGAGTCTGTTTCTGTTCTGCATATTCATTAGTTTGTATTAGTTTTTAGATTCCACATGTAAGTAATATCATACAGTAAGTACTCTTGCTGTTTAAGAATTCTTAATCAATGGTGTATCTGTGTGTGTGATTTCATTTGATAATTTTTTTAAGACATTTTCTGCATCATCTGCCAGCCACCTTAAAAGTAAGTCATCACATAATTTCAGTGTCTGCATTTGTACCTGTATTTACAATTGCAAGCAACAATACCATCTCAAGTGTCACAAGCCAGTAAGGAGAGGCAGACAGATGTGACAAATATATGATTAGCTGGTGCCAGGTAAAGGTTATATGACATCACAACGTGCTGTGCTTGGGATGTTTCCCAGTGGTTAATGTATGAAAAGTGATGAAGGAGCGAAGTTATTCCACCACAAAAGGAAAGCAAATAAGCTAAACAAGCAACAACAACGAAAATCCTGTCTGAGGAGTGCAGTGCCACTGTCACAGGGCACCAGAAATTTGAGTGCAGTGTACGATGGATTATACACATTAATGAGATTACTTTGAATTTTACTGATTTTGTTTGTAGATTTGTTCTCATTTAATTTGAATGTTTGTTTCTCCTTGTTTGGGAGATATCAATATAAGGGGTTCATAGGTAGTTTTATGTTTGTACATGTCGGAGTAGCATTATTACAAAGCAAAAACTGTTTAAGACAATACTGGAATTATATATGATATATATACTTTGCGAGTATATATATATACTTATATATATATATATATATGTGAGTATATATATATACCATTTTTTTTTAAGCTTTAAAGGAGGGAGTTCCCAATATTAAATTTGAGAAACAATGAGCTAAGAAAAAAGAAAAATCTCTGGGGCCCACCCCCCTTTCTGACCTTCAGGGGCTCTAATTCCTAGAGAACAAGGTCAGACCTGCATGCCTGTGGGGTGCGGTCAGTCACTTTCGGAGGGAGAGGGACTTTGGGTGTGTTCTGCTGCCCTCTGCTGGCCATTCCGGGCTTGAAGAAGAATTTGGAGGGCGCTTTTGTGCAGAGGTTGAGGGGGGCGGGGAGAGAGGGCAAGAATGCAGCTCGAAGGGACGTTCATTTGCAGGAGCGTTGCCCAGAGCTGCGCCCTGACTGTTCTGAACCCTCGAGACCTAAATTGCATCCATTTTACAAACAAGCGCTGTCCCTGCTTGGGGATGAGGCCTGGATCAGGGATGGTAGAAGCCAGTGATTCCAGCGACTTAGGAGACCAAGGGGAGGCTGGAGAGGTGACACTCAATAGGTCCCCCTAGCAGCCAAACCAAGGGAAGGCTCCAGGGGCTTCACCCTGGCCTGACCCATGCAGAGCCCTGCCTCAGTTCTTGGCTCTGCACCTGTTACAGGACCTTGGCCTTGGTGACTTAGGCCTGGCGCATTCATTCAGAGAAAAGAAGGTCCCCTCCCCAAGGAGCAAGTGCACAGACACTTCTGCTGCAACAGGAGGTCCCTTGCCTTCTTATAACAGACCTTTGTGATGGCTAAACCATTGAGGAGGAGAAGGGAACAGTCCTGAATCGAGGAACATCCCCTTGGTACCTAGCAGACCCTTGGAGACCCAGCCCAGCCTTCTTCACTCCAGCCCCACCCTCTCCTGCCCAGTCATCTTTCCTCCTCTGGGCCCTGCAGCGTCTCCTGCCTGTTCTGTTCCATCCACCATTCACTGAGGCTGTACTCAGTGAAGGCTAGGTGTGGACGCCAGGTCCTGGCTTATGGGGTATTTGACAGCAGCCTTTAAGGACTGTTTAAGCAGTGGGGAAGCAGGCTCTAAACCAATCACTGCAACACTGAGGGTCAGTGCGGGAGGGGGAGGGGGAAGAGGAGGCCGCAGGGGGACTGCCTGGGCTCCTGCCCTGGAGAACCAGTAACCAGTCCCTCACAGCCTTGGGACAGCCCCCTGGGTGCTGCCACAAACTTTTATCCTTCTGCCTAAGTCAACCCCAGCCCCATCTTTTCCTACTTTTTCTCTCTCCCCAGCACTTGGTAGGAAGTCAGCACAGTGGCCCTCAGCATTTGCCCAGCTGGCACCTGGGAGATGCCCAGGTTGTGGAATGGATAAACTGATGGGTTGGGCCTGAAAGGGAGTTCTGGGGAGATGCTTTTTTGGACAAAGGCAGTGAGCGGGACAGAGAAGTTGGCCCTCTCCTCTTTCCAGGAGGCTAATAGCCCAGCCTTTCCTGTGGTGCTCACCCTTTATTTATTTGGGGACACAGAAAACCCAACAAAGCCTCCCCGACTGCATCCCCGAGAGGAACCCAGCATCCCCGAGAGGAACCCAGCTCCAAGCGGGAGCCTGAGCCAGAGGAGAGCTCCCTGCAAAGGCACTGGCTCTGTGCCCCTCTCCCCAGATGGCCCTTCTCCTAGTGATGGGCGCTCTTCTCTTCTCCTCCACCCTCAGACACAACCCTCTCCCCATCTAGCTCGCAGACTCTGATTGACGAAAACTTGGAAGCCATCAGGCCCAAAGCTCCTCTCCTAGTCTAGCTCTGAGGTTAACTCAGCCTCCCATCCTTCCTCCAGGACTCACTGGCTGGGTGGCCTTGGACAAATTACTTAACCTCTCTGAGCTTCATTTCCTCATCTCTAGAATGTAGCCCCTAATGGTACTTTCTCATACAGTCCTTGTGAGGACTGAAGGAGCCAGTGTCTGGAACGTGCTTTACGAAGGGCTCAGCCCATCATGAGTGCTCAGGAAAGGGAATCATCCCACCATCCTCATCACTGCAAATTAATGAGGCTTGTTAACTGCCCAGCAGAGCCCCTACTGACTAATCCATGACATTCAACCCCCAAATGACCCCCACAGAGCTTGTCGCTGGGTGCACTGAGCAGGCCAGGGCAACCAACCCTGCACCCAGAGCTGTCCTAGCACCGCAGGGCCGCGAAGGAACTTTATCCTTCAGGGAGAGGCAAGATAAGACGAATTCAGGAAGCAATTAGTAAAAAACACAAGATAGCTTAAAAGTACTAGACTGTTCACTGCAGACTAAATTATGCTAATAAGAAGCACTTGTATGGCATTTTAGCATTTACCGAGGAATTGGAAATACATGCTCTCAATCCTCAAAATAAACTAGCGAGGTAAGTGTTATAATTAGCAGATGAGGAAACTGAGGCTCACAGAGATGAAATGGCTTGTGTGTGGTCACACCGCCAGTTAGCGGACGACTCAGAAGGACAACTTCAACCTGATTCTAATTTCAATTGGTACCAAGATCCTTGCTTTTTCCATTGAGGGGGATGAGTGTGTATGTAGGTACGTATATGTATGTGTGTGTGTGTGTGTGTCTGTCTGTGTTTGTGTGCCTGTGTATATGTTCACAGGGGCGGCTGTTTCTTCAGACTTCACCTCACTCTTGTCCTCTCCTCCATTCGGCCCTAAGATTCCCTGTAGGCCAGAATATCCTGTAGTTGATGTTTCATGTCTGTTTGTGCCATGTCCAGTGGCTTTATTCTGGGTCTCCTCTCACAGGTGCAGTGGCCTCTCAGAGTTGGATATCACTCCGAAGCATCAAGAAGGTGAAGAGTTTTGTGACCCCCTGTAACCCCCAGCACTGCCCTGAGACCCTCAGAAATGCGGCAGCAAAGAATAAGGAACCACTGGCTCTGGCCGCATGCAGCAGGTCCTGGGTGCCAGGACCCATGCAGAGACCTGGGAAGCAGGTCTGCAGAAGCCCCTGGTGGGCCTCCTGGAGCAGTATGGCCACGCTCCCAAGTCCACCCATGAAAGGGAGGGTGGAGGAGGACCCCGCGGAAGGGCCACGGCCAGGGGCAGCATGGAGAGCGGCGGACCACAGCAGAATGGACCAGCTCCATACAACGTGATAAGATGAAAATACACGTCAGACTTGAAGCCACATGCCTGGGTTCAAGTCCCAGCCCCTCTTCTCCCTCGTGGTACCACCCTGACAGGTTACCTCATCTCTAAAACATAGACGGTAGTAACACCTATTTCACGGCTTGCTGTCAGGATTAAACTAGTTGATTCTGGTGAAGTATTACCTGGCGTAGAGCAGGTCCTATGAGGGCCGCATTATGACTTCCGTGGGCTCCAGGCACTTTTGCTTTCGAGGGGTTCTTCTACAAAAAATATTTAGAGTTCTTTTTTACTACTCTGTTGGTATAAAGATGAATATAATCCAAGCCGGATTGTATTCATTTCTTCTTTTAATAGAAATAAAAATATTTTCATGGGCCTCTAAATATCTCATGACCCCGAAGTATCAGGCTGGTCTTGCCTAATGGATAAATGGGTCTGGGGGTTCCACCAGGTACGCTCTTGTGGATATTAAAGTGTCTCGGAAGCTGTCAGGTGCTGATGGCTGTAAGGGTCATGGTCATTCCCTTAGGAGTGCTCGCCCATCCTCCTGTGCGTAAAGCATTCCTGCCCTCTCTCTACATGCTGAATGCCATGCTTCAATGTCAAGTTTTCCAGTAAGAGGATGCCCTCCGGCCTCTCCTTTCAGCCCCTAGGCACCTAATAGATGCAGGGCTAGTGGTTCTGTTGTGGAGGTAGCAGGCAGAGATCAAGCTGGGTGACCCAGAAGCTCCTTTAGACTTCGGGGGCCGGGAAAGGCAGGTTTGGAGGCCAGATGCCCACTGGCTCCTTTCACAGCGGCCCTCAGAGTGGTAGTAACAGTGCCCTCTAGTGGCCAAAAATACCTTCACGCTGTGCCTGCCTCACCTGCCTTCCAGAGGGGCCCCCAGAGACCAGAGCCTCAGGCTTGTGTTGACGTCCACATGTTTGTGTTTGTCTAACCCCTTCCCTCAATCTACATGAGATTTGAACCCAGTAATATAACTAAATCCACAACTATCTGCCGTGTGTTCATGTGTACCCAAAGCCTAGATCACTGCTGTCCGTAGAAATACAATGTGAGACAAAGGCGAACCACATATATAACTTTAAATGTCCCTGGAAAAGGAAAAGGAAAAAGATGGAATTAATTTTGATAACATGTTTTATTTAACTCAATACATCAAAATATCATCCTTTCAACAGGTCATCCGTATAAAATTATTAATGAGATATTTTAGATTTTTTTCATTGGAAGTCTTTGAAATCCAATATGTAGTTTACATTTGTGACACATGTCAATCAGAACATTGAATTTTCATTGGAAATACTTATCTGTATTTTATGTACTTCATAAATTTCACAGCTGAAAAAGTAGATTCACATACCTGCATTTTTCCAATCATACCTAAAAGCTTTCCAATGACTGAATCAAGTAATAGTTTTGAAATTTAAATGTAAGTTAAACTTAAATAAAATTTAAAATTCAGTTCCTTAGTCAGACTATTCACATTGCAAGGGCTCAACAGTCACATATGGTTAGTGGCTCCTGAACTGGACAATGCAGGCTAGATCATGAAAATAGCAGCAGGAAGAAAGCATGCCCTTGTGAAAACAAAGCCTATCTCCCTGTGGAAGAAAATTATTTATAAACTTAAAGTCTCTGGCCAACGTTTCCCGAATGAGAGGACAGAAACTTACTTGGGGCATTTGTAAGGACTGAAGATGGCGCACCCACGCCCACAGATTTGTCTCTGAAGGTCTGGGGTAGGGGCCAGGAGAGTGTATTTTGGATAAACCGAAGGACCACACTTTGAGAGTTATCGCACAGTATCTGGCAGATGTGCAATCACAGGGGAGCTATGCCCCTGGTTCCTGCTAGTTCTGGAATGTACCAGGCACTGTGTTCAACCAGGACTGCCAAAGACAGGCCCACAGGCAATCCATCGGAGAATGGGGAGAAAAGATAAATATAGGTGTTGTTATTATTCCTTCATGTCTATTTTAGCACACGGTTTGTGTAGTTTATACATAATTTAGTACACATATGTTGGGAGAACATATTAAAAGTTTTTTAATCAATAGGGGCAAATCCAAAAAGTTTTAGCCCTTGCGTTAAACAATTGTTCCTATCTTCAAGGAGCTTAGAGACAGAGAGATAATGTCTCAAGCGGATAACCATAAAACAGGGCAGAAGGGAATACACACCTTAAGAAAGCTACAGTTGGAGTTCTGCCAGAGTTTGGGAACAGGAGTCCTTACTTCCAGCTGGGCTGATGAGTAAAAAGACACAGTAAACAAGTACCAGGAACCAAGACAAATAGCCTGTGAGATGGGACTTGTGGGTTCATCAAAGAAGGACAGTCTCCCAGAGGCAAGTGCAGGGTCAAAGGCATGGAGAGGGGAGAGCGTGAGTCATGTCTTCAGTGGAAAGAACAACTTGACTTCTCTGGAGCAGCGTGATTATGGAGGTACCTATGGAAATGTAGGCATTTGGACTTTATTTAGTGTTTAAAGAGGGATCATTGCTTCTCGCTGCTATGACCATGACTTGGTTTAATAAGGATGGTGAACCTGGTACATGAGCAACAGGGCAACTTGACCTAGTTTGAAGCCCCTGCTTTCCTACATGGCCTGGATCTGGTGATCCTGAACCCCAACTCCTGTGCCACCTGCCCCCCTGCCAACGTGGGGCAGCAGATGGATGTGGGACACCATGGCACCACCATCACCACCTGACAGGCACCGGGCTCTGCCCACAGGGCACACAGAGTCACCATCACCCTGAACCTGCACTTTTATTCCAGGGATGCCCAACGTTTGACAGGGTGGAAGCCCTGTGGCCAAGACCTCTGGATCTGACCTGGGGACCAGATAAACTAAGGCTCAGAGCCAGACCTGTGGTAATGGAGGGAGCGGGCCCCACCTGCACAGGTTTTAGGATCTGGGGGTCCAAAATCTTGGAGCCAATGTTGCCCCTGAGCCCCAGACTTTTCATTTGCAGGCCCTGAGAGTTTCACAGGAAGCAGTGATGTTCCTGCACTTTCTGGCCCTGGGGGTGCACCCCCAGCAATCATCCCCGACTCCCTCCCCGCCCCCCCGGTGACCAGGCCCAGCACGGCCAGCCAGCCACGGTGAGAGCACCGAGCAGCCAGGGAACAGCACAGCCCGCTGGCTCCAGACCCTGAGAAACTCCTGCACCTGCATGGAGAGAACGTGCACAAGGCAGCTCAGAGGGGACACCTCCCAGGGTCCGAAGCATGGAGAGAAGGTGCACAAGGCATCTGCATGGAGAGAAGGTGCACAAGGCAGCTCAGAGGGGACACCTCCCAGGGTCCGAAGCATGGAGAGAAGGTGCGCAAGGCACCTGCATGGAGAGAAGGTGCGCAAGGCACCTGCATGGAGAGTAGGTGCGCAAGGCACCTGCATGGAGAGAAGGTGCACAAGGCAGCTCAGAGGGGACACCTCCCAGGGTCCGAAGCATGGAGAGAAGGTGCACAAGGCACCTGCATGGAGAGAAGGTGCACAAGGCAGCTCAGAGGGGACACCTCCCAGGGTCCGAAGCATGGAGAGAAGGTGCGCAAGGCACCTGCATGGAGAGAAGGTGCGCAAGGCAGCTCAGAGGGGACACCTCCCAGGGTCCGAAGCATGGAGAGAAGGTGCACAAGGCACCTGCATGGAGAGAAGGTGCGCAAGGCAGCTCAGAGGGGACACCTCCCAGGGTCCGAAGCATGGAGAGAAGGTGCGCAAGGCAGCTCAGAGGGGACACCTCCCAGGGTCCGAAGCCTAAAGGAAGCCAGCTCCAGCCTGGCTACGCCGGCGCTTTCCAGAAGCGCCCCTGCCGCTGCCGGCTCAGGTCCTCAATCAGGCCCCGAAGCATCCGCGTCCAGTCGTCACCCTTCCGCATCGGGGTACAGCGCGCCTCCTTGTGCTCCAGGGCGAGGATCTCCGCGGGAGTCTCCGGGGTCAGCCCGGCAGCCAGCACGGCCTCCGGGAACTTGGCTGCAGAGGCGGGAGCCAGACAAGAGCAGGGAGGGCTGCGGAGGCAGGGCAGGTGGGAACAGGGGGCGGAAGACAGAAGACAGAGGGACAGGGGCAGCACGAAGGCCAGGAGGGAGAAGAAGGAACAGGGGAAGGTTAGAGGTAGGGTGGAGAGAAAGAGAGAGAGAAAAAGACATGTTTGGTCCCTTGAACTTATCTCTGCAATGACTCTGCAAGCAAATTGCTCCTCCTTGTTGGAGGCCCAGCTCCCTCTTCCAGGATCACAGTCTCAGGACACAGTTCCACGCAGCACCCATCGTGCTCATGAAAGCCATTTGTGGGACTTCCCTGGCGGTCCAGTGGTTAAGACTCTGCGCTTCCACTGCAGGGGGGCCTGGGTTCCACCCCTGGTCAGGGAACTAAGATCCCGCATGCAGCAAGGGGCAGCCAAAAAAAAAAAAAGGCCATTTGTTCCCATTCCTCTGTCCCCTGCTTGGGGAAGAGGAGGACCCCTGAAAGCCAAGGGGTTCCCCCGACACACAGGCGCCCACCACCTGTACCTGGGCTGCCGCCTGTCCGCCTGCTGGTAATGGTAGCTCACGGCCACGGCCGAGTGAGGGCACAGCAAGTACTGATTCTCTTCCCAGCAGCGGCCCATGGTCTGGATGATGGCCTCGTCTGACACTGACTGAGACGTTACTGCCTCTGAAAGCTGACAGGTTTCAGGGCCAGAGGGGTGGGAATCAGGGCTGAGGGGAAGTGGGGAAAAGGGGAGAAAATTCCCACCACGTAACATAGCCAGATACACACGAGAAACTCGAATGAAACGTTCAGATTGAATGGCTCAGATTCAGCTCAGAGAAAAATCTGGTTTCCCACGTTTCCCAGTTTTAAATGGATTCCCTCAAGTTAGGGGAAGGATACCTTTGAGTTTCAGGTCAACACATTTAGTTAGAATTTGGCTCATGAATCAGCAAATTAGTGTATAGTCTTGTTCAACAATGGGACAGAACACAGGGTAAGGGCACTCAAGCATTCCTGCTGCTTTGTTGTTGGCACGCCCCCTTCCTGTGGATGTGAGAATAGCTTCCCGTCAGTTCCCACCCAGCTCTTGTGGCACCTCCTTTAGGAAAACTCCCCACTACCTTCAGACAGAGGAAGACTCCCTTCTCAGTGCTCCCTTGGTGTAGATGGTTTATTTGATCATTCTCTGAAAATGCACTGCATGCTTACAATGTGCCAAAAACCCTGCATATACTCAACTGCGACCAATAGAGACCACAGGGTATTATAAATTGTTTAGATACCTTCCTGACCCATTAGGGTTCACAGAAGACAATGCATGTGTTTTATTTATCTTTGTATCTCCAGCACCAAGCATAGCTCCTGACTCATGGTCAATATGTAATACGAATGAGTGAATGAATGAATGAATGAATGCTGTTCCAGCAGTTGGAGTATCTTCTACGTGTACAGTGGGGGAGAGAATGAAGAATTGGGGGATATGATGTCTGTCTTCATGGAGCACCTCATCTACATGAGGAGAAGGATTGTGGATGTCAATACAAACCATTAAATAAGTTGAACTTCGGTTGTGTTACGGTCTGAATGTTTGTGTCCCTCCCAAATTTATATGTTGAAGCCCTAATCCCAATATGATGGTATTTGGAGGTGGGGCCTTTGGGAGGTAATTAGGTCATGAGGGTGGAGCCCTCATGAATGGGATTAGTGTCTTTATAAGAAAAGGCCAGGGGGCTAGCTAAATCTCCTTCCACATATGAGAAGGCAACCAACTACAACCCAGAAGAGGGCCCTCACCAGAACTCAACCATGGCACCCTGACCTCAGTCCTCCGGTCTCCAGAACTGTGAGAAGTACATTTGTGTTGTTTCTAAGCCACAAGTCTGTGGTACTTTGTTATAGCAGTCCAAACTAATTAAGACAGGTTTCATCAAAAGAAGCATAGATTCCAGAAGACAGAAATTCCACTCCAGTCTGTGTGGGTGTATCTAGTTCTGGAGACAACCCTTTAAGATGCACATTGACCACTCAAAATTACGTCATGTAAGGGACAGCTAAAGGAACCAGGAAGGCTTAGCAGGTAAATGAAGATTCTCTACAAGTATGGGAATCAGATGGCTCACCAGTGCACAAGCTAAGAAGTAACAGGTTCTAGCTTGACATAAAGAACTTCATAATGATTAGAGCTGATGTGAGGTAGTTAGGTCCTAGGCACTGGAGATATACACAGTCTGGATGACGATTTGGTGGGAATGTGGCAGAGAAAATTAAAAGCAAATTCAATATATGAAATTCTTTTTTTATATTAAATAAGTTTTCATCACCAGGTTACCTTAAAATAAAAGCAATCCCTCCCTAGACTCCTACCCATCTGTGGAGATAAAATTTCTCCTTCCTTTTTAAAAAAAAAAAAAGCTAATAGAACAATAGTCTCTGCTCATACTGGATGGGAAAAGTGGCTTCCAGTTATTATTGGAAATCAACAATAATAAATAAAAACAACAGCTAATATATTAAGCCCTATATTGCCAGGCAGTATACAAAGGGCTTCATGGGTATTATTTGACTTAAAATTCAACAATGCTATGAGGCAGGCATTCTCTTTATCCCCATTTTATAGATGAGGAAATTGAAGCACGGAATTTAAGAAACTGGTCCAAGGTCTCACAGCTGGCTTGGAGTTAAGCCCCACCTGACTCTAAACCAATAACCTCTACTGCCTCTCCTCATTCAACAAAGAAATCCACATGAAGTGACTGCAGAAGTGCCAGGCTCATAGTAGGTACTCAAGAAACAAGCATCCCCTTTCCTTGAACAGATTTTCAAACCCCAAGTCTTGGTCTTGTGGCTGCACCCTTTCCTTTCTCCATGGTGTGTGGGTGGTAACTGACCTTGCTGTGCAATTCCTTGGGTAGACTCACACTTCCGGTCCTTTCAAACTGCTCCATGAGGGCTCTTGTCACCTGGCTGTCAGAGCCAGCTAACAGCCAGAAGATCCTCTCCATGTTGTACGGCACCTGGGCAGAAAGGCAGGGTCCCGAGGGTCACACTGACCTCAGCCCTTGTCCACCTCCACCCGACCAACACCTGGGTCAGACCTGCACATCGCCTCACAGGCCCCACCTGAATGTCCATAGCTGATGCCAAGGTTGGTTTGACGGCCTCAGACAGAGAGAAGTCTCCCCGCTGGACGGTCCTGTGGATGATGTCATTGTAGTTCACTGCCACGACCAGGTGGATGGGCAGGCCCATCTTCTGAGCGATGAACCCAGCTTAAGAGAGGAGAACAATGGTTTCTTAGACACAACCCCAAAAGCACAAACAACAAAAGAAAAAAAAGTAGATGAATTGGACTTCATCAAAATTAAGAAGATTTTGTGCTTTTTGAAGCTTTTGTGCTTCAAAGGAGACTATCAAGAAAATGAAAAGACAACCCACAGAATACGAAAAACTATTTGCAAATCATATATCTGATATAGGACTTGAAGCCAGAATATATAAAGATTTCTTCCAGCTCAACAATAAAAATACAAATAACCCAATTACAAAATAGGCAAAGGACTTGAGTACATATTTCTCCAAAGAAGATATACAAATAGCCAATGAACACATGAAAAGATACTCAACATCATTAGTCATCAGGAAAACACAAACCAAAATCACAATGACATACCACTTCATACCCACTAGGATGGCTAGAATCAAAATGATAGATAATAACAAGTCTTGGTCAGGATGTGGAGAAACTGGAACCCCCCCATACACTGTTGGTTGGAATGTAAAATGGTACAGCCACTTCAGAAAACAGTCCAGCAGTTTCTCAAAAAGTTAAGCACAGAGTTCCGGTATGACCCAGAAATCCACTCCTAGTTTATATATACTCAAGATAACTGAGAGCAGGTCCACACAAAAAACCTATGCACGAATGTTCATAGCAGCATTATTCATAACAACTAAAAAACTGAAACAATCCAAATGTGCATTAACTGATAAATGGATAAACAAAATGTGGTATATCTATACAATAGAATAGTATTCAGCCATAAAAAGGAATAAAGTACTGATATATGCTACAACACAGATGAGCCTTGAAAACATTACACTAAGTGAAAGAAGGCCGCATATTGGATGATTCTATTTATATAAAATGTCCAGAATAGGAAAATCTATAGAGACGAAATAGATTAGTGGCTGCCTAAAGCTGGGAGGGATGAGGGGAAATGGGGAATGACTGCTAAAGGAACAGGACTTCCTTTTAGGGTGATGAAAATGTTCTAAAACTGATTATGGTGATGGCTGCACAAATCTGTGTGCACTAAAAACTATTAAGTTGTATACTTTAAGTGGGTGAAGTGTATGATATGGGAATCATAGAGCAATGAAGCTGTTACGAAAAAAAGAAGGAAAGAGTAGGAGGAGAAGTTTACTGCGCCCTGACACTGTTCCCGTGCCAAACCCTGCCCCCAAGCAGGTACTGACACGTACTTGCCACCATTTGCAGAAGAGAAAATGGAGATTCTGAGAAGCTGAAATGACCCATCCAAAGCCTGCTAAGTGGCAGACTAAGGACTTGAACTAGGTCTGTCTAAGTCTAGAGCACATGCTGAGTCCCGTGACTCAGTCTCCTAGAACCAGCGCCCTCAGACTGCATCCCCTGCAAAGGGACTGAGGGGGGACAGAGTAGCAGCCTCAGTCTACCCTAATAGCAGTGTCTGTTTGCATGGAACAAACAAGGAATTCCTCACCCTGAAAGATGGAAAGCCCAGAAAGGCAACGTAGTTTTTGGGAAGGTTCCTACTGCCACGAATGGTTTATCTCTGATGAGTAGGTAAAAGGAGTTAAGGATAACCGCACCACCCAATATCACTCTTAATTTTGCAAAGCACATTCACAGTCTTATTTCACGTGGTCCTCAGTAAGCATCATGATATCCTTGTATGACAGAGGAGCAACGGAGGCTGAAGAGGTCCAGGGGCTTAAGGTCAAGCAGCTAGTTCCTGATGGAGCAGGGCTAGATCGGAGTTCCCTCTGCAAACACTGCTTTTGTGCCAGGCACTGTGGCAGACACTGGGACATGTGCAGGTGGCATCACTCCCTGGAGGGTGATGGAAATGGGCAGTGTGGTGGGCTTCACCCCATGGATGGGGAAGAAGGCTGAGCCATCCTTGTCTAACAGCCAGCTTGCCATTCTTTCCATCCCTGTGTTAGCTGAAGTCAGGAAGACTCCTGACCGCTAAGATACTTTCATGGTCTCACCTCCAGCCATCCTGGACACCCATCAGAAGCGATGCCACTAACAGAACCATCAGAAAAAAAGTCATGCCAATCAGGAGGCAGCCTTGCATGCTTGTGAGGATGCAGGCTCTGGGACTGACTGCTGTGTAACCAGGGGCAGGCTGACCGACTTCTCTGTGCCTCAGCTTCCTCGTTATAAAATGGAAATAATAGTCTCGTCCCCCTCATAGGCGCGTTGTGAGGATTTAAGGAGTTAATAGGAGAGAAGCATTTAGAGCAGTGCCCGATGCATAGTCAGTGCTTGATAAATGTTAAGTATTATTATAGAAAATGATTTTAATGCCATGTAGCTCTATAGCTCTTGACCCTCACAAAGTTCACATACACGCATAAAGAATCTTATTTGCGCCTCGTGGTCATCCTGAGAGATATGATAAGTATTCCAATCTCCCTTTGATAGTTGAGTTGCTGAGTCTAAGGGACAAGACGTTTATCTGGTAAAGGACAGAACTGGGCCCAGAAGCCTAAGTCCAGGACTCATCACACGGTCTCCAGGGAAAACACGCTGTGCCAGGCGAGCCCTTATCTTCAGAGCGGGCAGCTGGCAGGAGCTGGGAGGAAAGTCCACGTTCCTGGCAGAGGGCACTGCCAGCCGGGCCAGCGGCTGAACCTTGACCCAGTCTCCCCACACTCTGCTGAGCAAACACATCAGACCAGGCAGCCGGAGCACCTCAGGCTTAACCCATCATTCTTCCCCTGCGGCAAGAGGCCAGGATGTCCCCCCAGGGAGTTGGGGGAAGTTTTCTGGAAGCTTCTTGTGTGTAGTTTCCCATCACTTAGGACCCAACCTTTCTCCTCATGGTTACACCAAAGTGCAGCTGGGAGGACGGAGACCACAGGCATTTTTCTGGAAAGCACAGGGGTCTCCTTACCTGCGAGGTTACCGGCAGCCCCCGATGGTACAACCACCTCCACGGGGGGCAGTGGGTGCAAGTCTAAGGCTGGTGCACACCGGAAATAAGCGAAGAAGTGGTGGGCCATTTGCACGAGGACGCGGGACCAGTTGATTGAATTCAGATTCATCAGGTTGTGCTCCTTGACAAAGGCCACATCGGCAAACACGGCCTTGATGGGCTCGTCCAGCTCATCGCTGTTCCCCTCCACTGTCAGAGGAGAGAGGAGAGGGAGTTATCGGGAGCACGAAGAACCCCCAGGGGTCCAGCATGTGCCCATAAGGTCAGCACGTGCTCCTAGGCTGAGCCCATCCTGCTGGGACCTTCCCTCAAACCATGTCTCATATCCTTGTTGTCACATTTCCAATGTTTCTACCATTATCTAAAACTAGATATAAAATGTCAGCTTTCTGGGATATTGGGGGAAGAATTCCTCTCTGTATTCCATGCCCACTTCCCCAGTCTCTGGGAACAAGGAGGGATGGTTTATCATGTTGTGAGATGGTGAGAGGCTGAGCTTTACTTCACCGTCCTCCATCAGGGGCTGGAGGGAAAGAGTCGCTCTTCCCACGTGGGTTCCTACTCCAAGTTGTACTCGTCAACCCAGCCCAACCAGCAATCGAGCCGATATTGTTCTCTTATCTGAAACCTGGGTCTGTTTCTCCACTGGGTCCAAACTGGGAGGACAGCAGGGGAAGATTATCAGGGGAAATGCCAGAGTAGGCACTGAGGTTATTTATTTATTTATTTATTTATGGCTGAGTTGGGTCTTTGTTGCTGTGCGCGGGCTTTCTCTAGTTGCGGCGAGTAGGGGGCTACTCTTCGTTGCGGCGTGCAGGCTTCTCATTATGGTGGCTTCTCTTGCTGTGGAGCACGGGCTCTAGGTGCTCGGGCTTCAGTCATTGTGGCATGTGGGCTCAGTAGTTGTGGCTTGCAGGCTCTAGAGCGCAGGCTCAGTGGTTGTGGTGCACGGGCTTAGTTGCTCTACAGCATGTGGTATCTTCTGGGACCAGGGCTTGAACCCGTGTTCCCTGCACTGGCAGGCGGATTCTTAACCACTGCGCCACCAGGGAAGCCCGGCACTGAGGTTACTATTCATTCCACCCTTCATCGTGTAGCAGTAATGAGGCTGCAGGACTGACTCCAGACCCATGTACAAGGGGGATATTTGCTGGGGTGCTAGGAAAAGATTCACTGTTTTTAAGAGAGAGCCACAGGAAGAGAGACTTGGTTACCTTCAGTAACCATCATACGCCACAAGAGGAATGAGGCTGAAGGGAAGATGGAGCAGAGAACCTGGCTCCCTGAAGGCAGTGAACCAGCCAATCGGGAGCCTATCCCGCCTCTAGACTTCCAGGTACATGAGCTGAAAAATATCCCTGTTCAAGCCAGTCTGAGTTAGATTTTCTGTTACTTCCAACCAAAAACATCCCAAATAATATATAACTGGCACTTGCTGATTATCCTGTGCTTAAGAAGAACCAAGTATACAATGTATATGGAAATTCATGACTTTAGAAAATATCAGCGTCCAACACACAACAATCCAGGTGGCCCATCTCTACTCCCTGAGCTCAACAGCCAAACGGAAAACACCCACCGTTAGCTCCCGAACTAACACACGTCCTCCTGGAAACCAAATCAGAAGATTCCAGAAAGGAAAGGAAGAATTTGAACAGTCCTGTTTTAGAAACAAAAACTAATTCCTTTAAAGGTTCCTGCCTTATTTTCTTGAAGCTCAGAATGTGTATGAAACAGAAATGCCCTTTGGCTCAGGCAATAGCACATTTATGACATACTGCATTCATCACCATCCACATGTCTGCCACTATTTTTCTTTTCTTTCTTTCTTCTTTTTAAAATTTTTTGGCCATGCCACAGAGCATGCAGGATCTTAGTTCCCCAACAAGGGTCGAACCCATGCCACCTGTGCTGGAAGCGTGGAGTCTTAACCACTGGACCACCAGGGAAGTCCCCGCCACTATTTTTCAAAGGTGCACCATTCTCCACCCCATGGTCAGGAATGGTGCTTCTATACATGCCCTTAGGTCAAAGCCTTCCAATATCTGTGTACAAGGAGAGAAGGGCGTAGGTGCAGAATAGAGGTACAAAAAGCTATTCTCTGCTTTGATTCTAGGCAAAGACAGTCCTAGATTCATAAATAGCAATTTTGGTGCTTAGGGTGTAACAGGGACACTCAGGAACCTGAATATTGTACATTAAAATCTTGCCATGACTGCAGGAAAATGCAGCCAGATATGGGTAATTCATTACCAAGGCTAATGTGTAAGATTTTTGCCAACACCCACCTTAGCTAAACCATAAACTTTTCAGTGGAATGCGTATGTGCTTGCTAAAGAAAAGAGTAGAAGGGGCTTTTTGTTTGCTCTTGAACAAATGGACAAAGAATATTCATGTTACTCCCATGGGTAAGGTTCGTTTTCACTGTTCTTTTGGTCCTTGACAAAATTGGTGTCACATAAAAACATCATCTATGGGATTATAACAGGAGGCCAGGCCAGTTATAGAAGGAAGGTCTTCTGTCACCACATCTGCTGTCCTGCCAGGTGAGTGACCAAACCAAGCCAGGCCACCTGGACAGCTTGCCCAAGGCCACAGTGCACAAAACCTCAGCAAGACCCCTATTGCTCATATTCCAACCCCTTCCTGGGGGCTACCTGGGGTGTAGTAGGGTGTCAGAGGTAGAAATAAAAAACAAAAAGTATGGCTCCACTCAAACTCATCCCGCCTTCCTACACTCTTGAGCTCCGCAATGATTAAATGCACTCAGAATAGATGGCCAGACATTAAGGAGATGGCTTTTTGCCTTTCTGCAAACACAAAACGCTACGATTCATGATGTGGCTCAGGAAGAGGGGTCACTAGCGATGGGTCCCACTGAGTAGCTTCTTATTTTAAATACTTAGACCTGCTAACCAAGTGCATAGCTTAGTTGATTCAACACTGCAAGGGAGGGCATGAGCTGCCAACATGCAACGGCACATTCTCTTAAAATAATTATTAAACGTGTTTTTGCCATCTGAACTTCAGGGCCCTGGGACAGAACCCAAGTCACTTGGCTCAGGCTATGACTCTGGGTAGCTGCCTGTAGATATGGCACCAGCAGGGTGAACGTGCAGGGAAGTGGCATTCTTTGGGGTATGGTTTTAAACCTGCGCTTCCTCGGTTGTACTGTCAGTATTGGTTTATGCACCTGTCACCTCCAGTACTTTCTGAGACTGTGTAGCCACGAGTCTGCTCAGAGCTAAGCCAAGGCATACACCAACCTCTAAACATGACTGATGAAGGAAGGGAAGGAGAGAGAAAGGGGAGGAGGAAGGATGGTCAGCTAGTCAATTGCCTAGTTTTGTTCCAGCCCATCTCCCAAAACAGACCACTCGAGGCAAAGCCATGCTGTCCCCGGAGCCTCTGTCCCAACACTCACCTCCAAACACGTGGACATTCTCTCTCAGCACTGTCGTCATCTGGAGCTCCTGAATCTTTGTGCAGCGACCTTTGGGCAGCAGAACAATGAGGTCCACGTTCTCTGCCCCCTGAACACTCTCGATGGCAGCACTCCCTGTGTCCCCAGAAGTTCCTGGATGGGAAGAAGGAGGAACCCTCCTCTTTAGGACGAGGGAGATGGAAAAGGAAAGAAATGGCCCCTAAAGCACTGTCGCCAAGTGAGGCAATATCCTGGAGGGTAGGAACCCAGTACTTAACCTGGGGTCCTTGAACCTCCAAGGGATCCACGGATAGAAATCAGGGCATCTGTGAGCTTGGCGCCATAGCTTCTGTGTGTTTTGTTTGTTTGTTTGTTTGTTTGTTTTTAATTAAATTAATATTTATTTATTTATTTTTGGCTGTGTTGGGTCTTCGTTTCTGTGCGAGGGCTTTCTCTAGTTGCGGCAAGCGGGGGCTACTCTTCATCACGGTGCGCGGGCCTCTCACTATCGCGGCCTCTCTTGTTGCGGAGCACAGGCTCCAGACGCGCAGGCTCAGTAGTTGTGGCTCACGGGCCCAGTTGCTCCGCGGCATGTGGGATCTTCCCAGACCAGGGCTCGAACCCGTGTGCCCTGCATTGGCAGGCAGATTCTCAACCACTGAGCCACCAGGGAAGCCCTCTGTGTGTTTTATGTATTTAAAATATTATTCTAAGAAGGTTCCACAGCCTCCACCAGACTGTCAAAAGGGTCTGTGGCACAAGAAAAGTTTAAGAACCGTGCTCTATAAATTAGGAGGTTGGGATTATCACATACACATTATTATACATAAAATAGATAACCAACAAGGACCTACTGTAGAGCACAGGGAACTGTACTCAGTATTTTGTAATAAACTATAAGGGAAAAGAATCTGAAAAAGAATAGATAGATAGATAGATAGATAGATAGATAGATAGATAGATAGATAGATAGATAGATAATGTATAACTGAATCACTGTGCTGTACACACACACACACACACACACACACACGGTAGTGTAAATCAACCGTACTTCAATTTACAAAAAAAAAGAAAAAGAACCCTGCTCTAGAAGAACCGGTAACACAGTCCCCAAGAGACATCAGTGGAGGGCATCCTGTGGGTGGACACTGGCAAGCTGGGGCACTGCAGGGCTCCAGGGCGCACGCCCACGATGCACACCTACAACCACGGTGATGTGCTTCTTCCTCTTCTCCAGGAAGTACTGCAGGAACCGTGCAGCACAGCACAGGGACAGGTCCTTAAACGCATAGGTGACCCCATGCCACAGCTCCAGCACGTTCAGCCCATTCCTCAACCTGGATAGATGGACCACCTCTTTGTGTCGGAATCTGCTGAAGGCTCGGTCGATCAGATCTGCGAGGGGAGAGAGGGGAGGTTGGACGGTGATTAAAGGCTATTCTCTTGTCCCTCAAGTTCACTCTCAGTCTCTTTACACTTTTACATTTGAAGTTTCTATCTCTTGCTACCAGATAAAAAGACCAGAAGTTTTTATCATAAAGGATACTGTGTATGAATATAATTGTTTAATCCTAGGAAAAATGTCTGAAAAGGCATGAACTAAACTGTTCATGGATTCCTCATTGTGATGGCCCCAGAGACCAGAACTGGTGCTGGAAGACTTTCATTTTTTACTTTATAAATTTCTTCATTATTTGGATTTCTTGTGTGCATGTATGCCAATGAGATTCAATTAAACAGCTGTGTAAGAAACAAATCAAATGTCTCATCTCTTCTAATTTTCCTTCCTAAAGACAGACTTATTTGTTTGTTTTTGCATTACTTAATCTCACACCTGTGATGCCAGAATCTTGAGATGGTTTACTTAGAATCCTACCTAAGGCTAAGGTCATCTAGAGTAGTGTTTCTCAAACTTTAATTAGCAAACCAATCACCTGGGATCTTAAAATGCAGGTTTTGGATCGGTAGGTCCGAGAAGTCTGAGAATTCTAATATGTACCCAGGCAACACCATCAGTGCTGGTCATCGAACTACATTTTGAGTCCTCTTCTTCTCAGGCCCAAACTCTCACCATTACATGTGGTCCACAGACCAGCAGCGCTAGTACCATCTGGACATTTGATAGGAATGTAGAATTCTCAGGCCCACCCTAGACCTACTGAATCAGAATCTGCATTTTAAAGATACTCCCCCAGAGAATCTGTAGGCACATAACAGTCTGAAATGAGCTGGTCCAGAACACTCTCAAAGTCCCTTCTGGAATTACCATTAAAGGAGATAAAACAGCAATCTGAGGGTCTGGGTGTTTTATACGCAGGAAGGAAATACCCTACATTCAAGCATCTCAGGGTAATAGCGAAATACCTTGAAAGGGTTTTTAAAAAATAAGCCAAAAAAAAAAAAATTCTCATGGGACTGAGTGAACTGATGAGGATGATTATAATTTTTGTGACTTTGTTTGAATTAAAAAAAAAAAAAAAATTCTCCACAGATCACTTTGGCATTCATCTCACTGGAGGTGGGAGCTGGAATGAATTAACCCTTTGGGGATATTTCCAATTCTGGGATTCCAGAGTCTGGAAAAAACTCCAAAGTTTCAGAAATGTGGCTAGGGACCTCCTAGGGGTTAAATGATGGATTTGTAACTCCATGGTGGGCTGGGCTGGCAGAAGTGTGAGATGGGAGAGTAGAAAGGCAGGGTCTGCTCACCATTTAAGTCATCTCTTGGAATGAGCTCGGGCCCAATGAAGAGGCTACACAGCTCCTTCACCAGGCTGGGGTAGGAGACCACACTCCACTGACGCAGGGTCTCTCTGTCCAGCTGAGGGAGCTCCTCGGGCATGTAGAGGCCCCCATCCGGAGCATAGCCAGAGAAAAGGGCCCCTTCAAAGTCAACCCGTGGGGCCATCCCCCGAGTACTGACGTACCACATGATCCTGGAGGCCTGCAGAGGGAACAGTCCCAGAGACACTTGATCTCCAAGCTCAGTACCCCATGGGACGATGCTGAAGTACACCCAGCCCCTTCGGCTGGCCCCTGGGCCATCATCCAGACTGGGAGGCTGGAGCTCTGTGAAATCTCAGGCCAGCTTCACCTGAGACTGCGCAAATCCTGACCTCTCCAATCAAAATGAGGTGATTCTACTGACCTACTACCACGGGAGAGGGGGTGCTGGAGCATGCTGGGAAAGGAGAACACCTGGTCCTCACTGATGAGGAAGAAGTCCTTGGGGTGGGGAAAAGCAATAACAATAATAAGGCAAGTGATATTTTGATACCCCTCTTGATAAGGAGAGGATGACACACTTGATTATATGCCCTTTTGAGAGCTGTATCTACTTCTGCTAAAAAAATAATCACCTTCAATGGATTTTTAGTAATGCTGCCTATAACCTAATGGTTCTCCACTCTGGTAGTTTGTTGCAATCAGCTTGGGAGTGTTTAAAAAAATACCCCTACTTGGGACTCTACCTGGATCAATTAAATTGAAATCTCTACATGAGGCTCCTTGGGTGGGTCTAATATACAGCAAGGATGAAGAATAGGGTGGCCAACCCAGCCCAGTTTGCCCGGGACTTTCCTAGTTTTAAAACTGAAAGTCCCAAGTCCCAGGAAACCCCTCAGTCCCAGGCAAACTAGTACGGTTAGTCATCCCAGGTGAAAGCCAGTGCCCTACCTCTCAGCCTGATCCTAAAATAGTTAGAAGTGCTGATATGCTACTCTTACTATCATCTGGCCCGGCTAACTGGTCCTGTCTGCATGCAGAACTCTGATTAGCATGGAAGGGGATAGGGTCCAAGGGCACCCCAGGCCTAACTCTGGTCACACTTCACATCAGTTAGGTTCTCAGGAGCCAAGCACCATGTCAAGGAGCTGGGCTTGAGCTCTGAACACCTTTCTCTGGATCATGGCTGTGGATTCTGATTATAAATCCCCACAATACCTCTGGGGATGAATTTGACTAGACATAACTCTCAGTACCAGCTTGGACTTATTTCTGTGCCAGGGCCAGAGGGGAACCCCTGCCCTCTGGGGACAAAGCCACCTGAAGCCTTCCACCTATGAGAATGGGAACGAGCTAGCATTGACCTGGAGGAATTCTGGTTCCCTAGACTGTGACTCTGACACATCTGAGCCCAGAGCAAGTCCTACATGGGCTGCCCTGTGACACTCCCAAGCCTACAAACACGAATGCATCCAACTTTGAGAGGCAGAGACAAGTTGAATTGTCCAAATCATGAATCTTTTGAAAGTGAAAGTGGACATTATTAATAATTATGCTGGGACAATGGGGTAAGCCAGAACCGTCTCAGGCAAACTGGGACATATCACCTTGTATAGGGGTGCACGGCACAGAAATGAAATCAGGCAACTCCAAAAGCCAACTGCAGGGAGTAAGCAAAGAAGGCCCAGTGTCTCACAAACCAGAACAGGGTGAGAGGGCACAGGGCTAGCAGTGCCTTCAAGCAAAAGAGTAATTTCTGTAACTCTGTGGCAAGGGTAAAAGCCAATGCATACTACCCAAGACCCTGGAGTAACGGGAGGGCGATCGTGCCTGGCCACTTCCCGGGGTCAGATTAAAGGAAAGAAGACAACTGGGCTGCCAAAGAAGCTGCGGCAAGCATGAGGGCAGTCAGAGCTACAGAGAAGCGCGAAAGAAAATATCTGCGGAATGCACTTTCCTGGGGCACCAGTCTCTGTTCCCGGCTCCACCTGGCCCAGGAACAAAGGAGAGGGCCTGAGGCCGGGCTCTGCACATGTCAGTGCGAAGAAGTGAACTGATAAGCGCACGGGAAGGGCCGTCGCCGCTGTTCTAGCCAAAGACCCCAAGGGGCAGCCTTCTGAGGCCAACACGGCAAAGCTACATGCGCTATACACCACTGGGTTCAGTGTAAGGTAAACTGGATAGAGAAGCCCAGAAGTAGAAGCCGCTGCCACAGGACGTGGAGAAGCTGATGAAAAAAAATCAGGCACTCTGGTTAGACTGCTGTATGGGGGCTCCAAGCATCCGACGGGGACTGAACTAAGTGACCTCTGACACATGATTTTATAATTTGCCCCTGTGACTCAGCTGGGCCCTATTCCAGAGTGGAGACAGGTCAGAAAAACTGACCAATAATCTGGATGAAAAGCAAGGGAAACGAGAGCGCCGCAAGACAAGGAAACGTTTCAAGAAGGGCTCCTCCGGGAGGCGAAGAGATTTCTGAGCAGGGGTGAGGCCATGGGGAAGACTTAAACCCCTGCGGCCGAACCCTTGGCAGCCGATCGCTGACCTCAGACTGCGGCCCCTGGGGTGGAGGCCCCGGCAGGCCCACGGCAGGCGCCGGCCTCTCCAAGGTCACTGGGCACCAGTCCTCCAGCTGGCCTGGTCTTGGGCCAAGACGGTTTTGATAAGGTCTTCGGGATAAGGCTCCACTCCCAGCCTCTGAAAACCCCGCAGACTTCTCAGTGTCGGGACTCTCCAAGAATTGCAGAAATCCTGCCAAAGGGGCAAAGCATCGTGAACCCTCAACCCTCCCAGGTTCCTGCAAGTCGCAGCGCCCGAACTAGAGGTTGAAGAAAGGGGTTAGGGAGGCCGATCCAGCCACGCTGAAATCCGGGTTGAGCGAAAGTTCCAGAGCTCAAAAGTCTCGCTACCGATTACCCCGGAGAGGGCACCGCGATCGCCGGAAGAGGACCCGGAGAGGGGACCCGGGGCCGGCGCGCGCGTGCTGGAGGCTCGGCCGCTGGGGCGCCCGCTCGCGTGGGGGCGGAATCCCAATTCCCGCCCCGGAATCGGCTGGTTGGGCGGGAGGGTGGGAGGGCTGCGGGGCCCGGGCCGGGCGCGTTTACCTGGTGCCAGGCTCTGGGAGTGGCGGGGCGCGGCCCGGGAGGCGGATCGGGCGCGGCGGGAGTGCCCGGTTCCGGACGTGCGCGCGGGACGCGGGGGCAGCGGCCAGGCTTCCGGTCGGAGGATGAGCCGGGCCGCCCGGCAGCGAGGCTAAGGGCGGAAGAAAGCGGCGCGGGAAGAGGTGGCGGAGGGAGCTGCAGGGAATGATCGAGAGGGAAACCATTTATTCCTCACTTAGTATGCTTTTCTGACACTTTGCTAAGCGCTTTATTCACAGTCTCTTAAATCTTCCTTGCAGCCCCGGAAGCACCGCATCGTCGCACGTTTCAGGGTAGAAAACTGAGCGCAAGATGGAAAGAAGAAAGGCCCTTATCGTCTCCAGGCTTCATGCTTCCCACCTACAAAAACTGGAAGGCTGACAAACTGTTTCTCAAACTAGGGCTAGTGAGTCAGGAATTCAGAATCCACAGGGATACATGACATCGTATTGTAGGAAAACACTTTTTATTAAGCACAGATATATTCTAGGGTAAAATGCCTCCCCAATTTATTTTAAAGAAAAAAAGCAAGACGTGAAAAAATGTCTTCCAGATATAGCCAAATGCCCTTGGATTCACGTCCCTGCTCCTGGGACCTGACCCACTTAGACGGCAAAATTTGTGGAACTGGATGTGACAGATGCCGGATAAGGTTTAGACTTGCCTCTAGGCTGGGCTTGGTCACTGTAGGTGGTCCCACTGGACCTCATGGGGATGGAGGGAATGGCTGCCCTCTGGTGTTGCCGTTATGTCTGCTATCTTCCTTCTATTTATGACATTCTCCTAAACCTGTGGTCTCTGCTTACTCAAGTTACCTGCCCTCCAAACTTTGACCCACACATGGTGTCCACATCCATATAAGTCTACGCACCTGCCGTTGGCTGACTCCAGTCTGAGTGGGTCTCAAATTCCTGAAAGAGGAAGTCTGACTCGTCACTGCTCAGCTTATAGATTGTTGTCATGGAATTCACACAACGGCCAGAGGGGCCATTCCCAGAGAGGAATCTAGGTCAGGCAGGGACCTGCAAAGAGTTTCCATCCCCTGCATCAAGTGTACTTAATAACTCAAAGGCTAGAGAAACTGAGACCCATGGCAAAAATGCCATAAGATGCCGCAGAGTTTGTTACAATGCTCACAACCAACCAAGCATCTTCTATTGCTGGACGCTTCTTATATGTATGGTTCTTTTTTTTTTTTTTGGCCACGCCAGGGTATGTGGGATCTTAGTTCCCCGACCAGGGGTCAAACCCACCTCCCCAGCACTGGAAGGGCGGAGTCTTAACCACTGGACCACCAGGGAAGTCCCTGTATGGTTCTTATATGTATTAGTTATGCACCCTTTTCTATCGTACTAAATAACTTCCTCCATTTCTGAATTTATTTGGAATAGCAGTAATTGTGCCAAATTAATAAGAATCAGAGATGCCTTTTAATGTTCTGATAACTGGTTTTACTCAATAACTTTTGAGAAACTTGTAGAATACATTTGAGAAGGGTACAAACAGTTCTGCAGTTAATGTTACTTCGTGTTGCTCTTTTTTTATTTTCTTCATAGCATTTATTGCTCTCAGACTCATGTGCTTGTTGGCTGTTTTTCTCTCCTCTCTATTCTAATGGAAGCTCTATGAGAGCGTGGACCTTAGTTGTTGTATCCACCACTCTCTCCCCTAGAACAGTTCCTGGTCACACTCAGTACATGCTTACTGAATGAATGAATAAAATGCATAGACAACAAAATTGACTTGTTTAAAATATCAGCCATCTGGATGTCACTGGTAACTCATTTAGCAAAGGCCAGCCTACAAAAGTTGATTGGATACTAGTGTGAAATTCCATCACACTAATGGTGGCCATGTTAAACATCCTTGGAAAACAATGGTCAGCAAGAAAGTTTCAAGCTTCAGCATGAAAACGCACTTTTGCAGTTGCATACATTGAGAATTAGACAATCCGCATAGACTGAAGTGATCTTAAATGCAGAAAGGGAATCTGCAGGCTGTGTAACTTTCTTATTCCTCTGGGTGAGCCAAGCAACCATTTTCCATGGCCCAAACCCGAATGTAGACCCTATTCTAAGAACCTTTTGATGGTGTTAGGTCAGTGGTTCTCACTCTCCAAGGTGTATAAACATGATTTAGGCCTATGCTTCTCAAACTTTAATATACCAAAGCTTCACCTGAGGATTTTGTTAAATGTGGATTTTAATTCAGTAGATCCGGGGTGGGGCCTGAGATTCTGCATTTTTAACAAGTTTTCAGGTGAGACCAATATTGCTGGTCTGAGAACCCCACTTTGAGTAGCAAGTACCTAAGAAGTTTGTTTTAAATGCAGATTCCTGGGTGCCATCTCTAAGATTCTGATTAAGAAAGTCAGTGGCAGGGACCCAGGAATCTTTATTTTTAACAAGTGCCCCAGGTGACTCTGATTCAAGTGATCTGTTAGCATATTTAGAGAAATTTTGCATTTGACCGTTGTAATAAAAAAACACCTCAAGAAGAACAAGGAGGGCTTTCCTGGTGGCTCAGTGGTTAAGAATCCACCTGCCAGTGCAGGGGACACGGGTTCGATCCCTTGTCTGGGAAGATCCCACATGCCGCTGCGCAACTAAGCCCGTGCGCCACAACTACTGAGCCTGCGCTCTAGAGCCTGCGAGCCACAACTACTGAGCCCAAGTGCTGCAGCTACTGAAGCCTGCGTGCCTAGAGCCCACGCTCCACAACAAGACAAGCCACCACAATGAGAAGCCCGCACACCACAATGAAGAGTACCCCCCGCTCGCCACAACTAGAGAAAGCCCGCGCGCAACAATGAAGACCCAACACAGCCATAAATAAATAAATAAATAAATAAATAAATAAATAAATAAATAAATAAAAGAAGAACAATGGGCTAACAAGCTATCTTGAATAAAGGTAAAAATGGTAGCTAGGGAAATAGGAAAAGGGTTTGGGGGGGATAGAGAGGAAGCTTTTTATGGGGACTCTCTGACGGGTGGTGAGGA